>NC_091057.1:82125626-82748126 GCF_000393655.2 Nicotiana sylvestris | reverse complement strand
TGCCGAACATAATATCAACGTAATATTGCAGGGCATAACATTAACTGGGGCCTGAGGAGATATTTTCTTCTTTGTGAAGATCCTGCTATTTCGCTCCTGCCAAATGTATATCAAGTGAAGAATTTCTTGAAAAGTAAATCATACACAATGTCTATTACATATTGTAAATCCCTTTTTTTTCGTAGCAAGAATAGATCTCCATTAGCTGATGAATTGAAATACCTTTAATAGATTTCAACATCCTAAAGATATTTGCTGCTGCATATTTGCCCTTAGCTCTATAAACTACCAATTCTAATTCATCGCTTCAATATACAGAACCTGTTTATGCCTTGCCGTTTAAGATATTAAACCACACTTAAGTAGATAGTTCAAACTTAAAAAACATATGAGTGCAACTCTCTGTTCTGTCAAGCAAAGGGAATATGAAAATCATTGATGACACTCCATTTGGATAGATTGTCTTTAGTATACAGTTTTCCATGTAAATTCTCCTAGAGACTTTGTTCTAGACTTGAGGAAGCCTACTACATTGTTAACTTTTTTTTACTAATGTCTTGGAAGGTTTAAGTCATGCTTGCTTTCTAAAAGTTAGGTTGCATGACTTGAGGATTTTCATTCAATAATGGTTCAATTGTAAAGAACTTACTATTCGTGTATAAGAATTGTCATTTTTGATAAGCTATACATTAATCTATTGTCTTTGAAATCCTCTGCTAAGATTTGGTTATAGTTTAAGATTGATATTGTCAAGAAATGTTCTTAGCCATGAAACTATTTTAGCTTCCAAAACTGGTTTTAGCTGCTCTTACTTATAAATTGAGTATTGATTGTTCATCTTTTCCTAACTCTTGAACGGAACTACACCAGGATCTCTTAAGTTAATTTTGAATATTTAGTTATTGGTCCTTGGCTTGTTATTTTGCCGATATGCTACTTGTAGAGATATTTCCTTTAGTACATGCATCTGTTAATTTTGTTCATTATATATTTTTTTACAATGACAGGAACAAAGAACTTCAACAATGAAGAAATGAAGTTGCAGTATAGCAGTTTACAAACATTGGAGTAGTTTGAAGTTTTTGGAGTATTTTAAAGAAATTTTATTCTTTTTATTGAGGACGTGCAATTACAATGTTACTCTAGATTGTTTACACTTTTACCAATGAAAAGATTATATACAATTCTATTTCGTGAAATGTATTGTTACCACTATAAATAGGTTTTTTTTTATTATTGTTCGGCTACTAGTATGAATCTATTATAGTTTTATATAAATATTTTTTAAAACAGGAAATTTTTATTGTAGCGACTGTTGTTGTCACAAAAATAATAGTATTGTAGCGTTATTTCGCCGTCACAAAAAGGTTAGTATTGGTAACAATCCCCAGTTGCCACAAAAAGTAAGTGAATATTAGTGACGATAAAAGTTGACACAAAAAGGCGAGAAATTTGGGGTGACTATTGTTGTCACGAAAGATAAACCTTTTGTGGCAACAATGCTTTGCCACCAAAGAAGACTATTCAGTGGCGACTAACGTCTCTTGAAAGTGTATTTTGTGTCAATCTTAGTTAACTTTTGTGGCGATTAATGTTGCCACTGAAAGCATATCTTTTGTGGCGACCAATTTAGCCGCGACGATTGAGTATCAGCCACTCACTATAGCCAACGACTATCGGGTCGCCAATGATGGTCTTCTGTGACGACTTTTTCACTTTCAGTGGCGACTTTTGTCGCCACAATAGGCCTCTTTTCTTGTAGTGAAAATATGATGCGCAGCCCAAAATATCAATTAAAATGTCAAAACAAAGTAAACATGGTTGAGTTATGAAAACAGTAGAGTATAGCATGACTGAGTACAAATATTAAGTCAAAACAATGAGGAGTAGTAGTAAAAATTCTCTAAGGGTCCAAAACAGTTGGCACGAGGCCCAAATATGACATTCAGCCCAAAACATGATGACATCAAACAGTTTTCAATCAAATACGCAGTAAAATAGTCATTCGGGATGGACTAAGTCACAATCTCCAACAGTGTACGACCCCACAGTCGTTATCTAGCGTGTGTGTCACTTTAAAATAGCACAACGATGTGAAACCCGGGGTTTCATACCCTCAGGAAAAATATTTACAATCATTACTTACCTCAATCCGGTCCAGACTCTAGCTCACGATGTCTTTGCCTCTCGACTCAGCCTTTGAATGCTCCAAATCTAGCCAAAAGCAGATTCATACCATCAAAATATTCTATGGGAACAAAGCCCACTCAAAAATGTCCAATTTACATCAAAAATTCCGAAATTGCTCAAACCCGACCCCCGGGCCAACGTCTCGGAATCTGATAGAAAACACATCAATAGAATCCCCACCCTCTCACGAGTCTACCCATATCAAATTCATCAAAATCTGACCTCAATTGCCCATTCAAATCCCCAAAAGAATTCTCAAACTTTTCTTCCATTTTTTTTCCCCAATTCCCACTCTAATTTCTCAAATTAAATGATGAAATTCAAGACTAAATCATGGAATTAAACCAAATATGAGTGAAGAATACTTACCCCAACTACTCCACTGAAATTTTCCTCAAATTTCACCTTCTCCCGAGATCTCTAATGGTTTTGTGATATTGGACTTAAACTCTCGATTTTGAACTTAAACATTCTACCTGGATATTTTCTTCATCGCGAACACGGCAGCACCCTCGTGGTCGCGAAGCACAAAGCTTCACTGACCAAAAGTCTTTCTACGCGAATGCGAGGACCCTCTCGCGAACGCGATGCATAACTGACCGACCTCTTCGCGAACGCGACCTCTACTGTGCGAACGCGTAGAACAAATGCCTTGGGGTCCGACTATTCCACTTCCTCTACGCGAACGCGGCAAAACCCTCGCGAACGCGATGACCACTGACCTCAGCTTTCCGCGAACGCGGGACATCCATCGCGAACGTGAAGGTCAAAAACCTGCAACACCAACAACATTTTTCTACAATTTCCTACAACATGAAATGATCCGTTCAACCACTCGAAACTCACCCGAGGCCATCGGGACCTTAACCAAACATGTCAACATATCCCATAACCTCATTCGAACTTGTTCCAAACTTTGGAACGCTCAAAACAACATTAAAACACCAAAATTACATCGGATTCAAGCCTAAGAATTCCAAAAAGTTTCAAATTCCGATTTTGATCAAAATGTCTATCAAACCTCGTCTGAATGACCTGAAATTTTACACACACTGCACAGATGACACAACGGACCTACTCCAATTTCCAGAATTTCATTCCGACCCCTATATCAAAATCTCACCTATCAACCGGAAATCGCCAACATTCCTATTTCGCTAATTCAAGCCTAACTCTATTCCGGACCTCCAAAACACATTCCGATCGTGCTCCTAAGTCCCTAATCACCTAACAGAGCTACCCAAAATAAAAATTTCAATCCGATATCATATAATAACAAGTCAAAACTTGGTTAACCTTTCAAATTTTAAGCTTCAAACTGACAATTGTTCTCCAAATTTATTCCGATTACCCTAAAAACTAAAATCGACGATTTACATAAGTCATAATACATCACACGGGGTTAGTCATGCCCGAGAACTAGCGAGCGAAGTATAAAAGCTCAAAACAACCGGTCGGATCGTTACAGTGCAAGACTGCAAGGAATGTGAGGTTGAGTGATTAAACTCTTAATCCAATAATCCATAGCCTTTTGTAGGTTGTGTATTGCACTGTATAATACACTTGATGGATGGACCTATATGAGTGTGGAGTAGTGTCGCTCCTATGAAATTTGTGGCAAAATTTCTAGAGCACTCATGAAAACTAGGCGCGCGCATGACCTATTAGCACAAAACCCTGACAAACAACAAAATGTGTGCTGGTATAATGTGATTGATAAGACACTAAACTTACAAAAGAATTCTTGGTTCATAGAAGTTTTAAACTTCGACAATTGTTATGTATGTTTAATCTTATTTTATCTAGGTCTGGTTCATAGTCCAAGAGACACCAGATTCGACGCATTATGTTGATTTGTGAAAACCCAGCAAATTTTTAATATTTTTATTTTATTATTTTTTAATACTCTTTTTGAGATATATGGGGGATTGATAGAAAAATAATTTTAATATCTCAAAAAGAAATATTCTAAAACTATGTCTAGATTTATTTTCTTACAATTATATTAATGAATCATTATTATAGTAATTACCTTAAATAAGTTTGTAAAAAAAATTAGTTTAATTTTGAAATCTCTTTGGACAAATTAAATCTGATTATTAAATGCTCATTAGTGAATAATTTGAACGTTATGTTAAAAGAAGAATTTATCGTTTCTTAGCAATGAATTTACCGTTTCTTAGCATTGAGGGTTTCTTAGCCTTAAAATGGCCTTGTCTTTAATGTATTGAAAATTGGAAAAGCTTTTATGGCTTTATGGATTTGAACCTGATAGTCTATCTTCTTTTAGACTATATATATACCCTTTTGTTTCATCTTGAAAGGTAAGGAAAAACCACAGTAAAAACTTTTTTACTATTGTGCTGGGTTATCTTTGTTAAACTTTGTTGTTTCTGCTCCTAGTTTATACTAGAAGAGTTTGTTGAATTCTGGGGGATACGCCTAATATTGTTCATTTCGGTGTGGGCGAAATATCCTTAAAGACAGTGTCTTTGACACGACTCAAGCTAAACCTTTTATTCTCCATAATCATCCAATTTTTCCAACAGTAATATGATGGAGGCTAAATATAAACAATATACGAAGGGGTAAATATGACCTATATCTAGCAGGTCCTTTCGTGTTTGCTTATGAAGCTAGGGAAATTTCAGATATTTGTAGTTCATCTGTACATGTTGGATACCTTGCTACAAACTCATTGGTCCATGGTGACCCTAATTTGTGTTATGATATATAATATAATCCTATAAGATCTTTATAATCAAAAAAGAAAAGAATGATCTCTATTACCCTGTTAGTGTACCCTATGATCTCTATCTAAAGAATGATCTCTAATTTGTGACTCATTAGTGTTACTTGTTAGTGTACCCTATTACCCTAAACGCTTCCAAATTCTTAATAAGTACAAATATTTCACATCAAAATAAATTTGGACCCCTCAAATGGGACCTTACTCTTCATGATTCATTCAATTATGGACCAAAAGGTACTCTCTCTATTTCAGTTTATGTGAAATTATTTCCTTTTTGGTTCGTTTCAAAATCAATGATCTCTTTCTAAATTTGGTAACAGTTTAGCTTAAACTTACAATTCTACCCTTAATGAGAAGCTTTTATAACCACACAAATACTTTGGGCCCCTTTTTGCTTTGTTTAGGACCACAAATTTAAAAAAATTTTCATTTTTTCTTAAACTCCGTGTCCAGTCAAACAAATTCACATAAATTGAAACGGGGAGTACTTTTTTTGTCATGGCTGATTAGTCCAAATCCTAGTCCACTAAAATTGTTGTTTTTCCTATGTATAGATTTTTCAGTTCTTAAAAGAAAGTTTCTATTATTATATTTATGAAAGGCAAAATTATAAAAACAAGAAGAAAAAAAAAAGAAGCAAAAAGTTATTCTAAATGCCCCCGCACCCCCCCCCCACCTGCCCTTTCCGTTCCTCCACCCCTCTCCCTTCTCTTCCTCTCTCTCTCTCGTTCTTCTCGAGACAAGAGACATCAACAGTCAACCCTCTCGTCCCCCTTCCTCCTCTTTTCCACATTATTGTTTACACTGAAGCATTTCTTTCACCCTAAAACTTCTTTCCTATAATCAAAATACAATATCCAATCTTTCCATCATTTATCATCTGATTTTGTCTTTTCTTAAATCCTTTGGGATGGGGAGGAGCAGGGGCGCAGAAGGGGGAGCAATTTTTACCTTTTTAAGTTTTATTTTTTCTTCTAGATTTAGTCCTTTAAAAAAAAATAGAAATCAATGAGTTCACTCCCATTTACATGTGTGTGATACACACACTTTGTCGGACTCAACCGGATCAATGCCGCATAAGCTTGGTTAATGGTCAAAGTACGTTTTACTCGTTTTCTTATCAATGATACCACATTGCAAGTTTCAATTTCAACGCATTAATTTGTTTGTTTAAATTTTGTATCTTAGTTATTTATATTTGAACTTATCCTGTCAGCAGTACTGTTTTATTTATTTATTTTAACATTACTCTTTTTAGGTAGGATATCAAAGAAATATTTTTGCAATATCCAATTGATGTGTTTTGCTCACATTAAATGGCTATAGCTTCACATGAATTTTTATAACTGATTAAGTTGATAAATTTTTACTCACATTAGGCGACCCACTTAAACACTGTCTTTTTGCTCATAATAAAATAACCCTTTTAGTAGGGTTTAAAAAAAATAAAACGGGTATAAATGATAGCGGGTCAGGTTTTTAGAGCGGGTGAAAAGGATGATTTAATGGGTGCCTTATTATTTTTTAAATTATTTAGCTTTAGAAAAGGTAAAAAGTGCATTGAGTGACCTTGTGTAAGATGACCAAAACAGAGTTTCTTTTCTGTTACAATTCAAAAAACATAACTATCGTAAATAACTACCCTTAATTGAGTGACCATCTAAGTAATTAACTTTCGATATTATGATTTTATTCTTCTGGAAGTTGAGACTTTTACTTTGAAAAGATTTGCTAATTTTTCTCTATAAATCACCAAATAAAGCTCTCCTATGTTATATTTCTTTCAATGAAGAAGTAAATATAAATCGCTATCGTTTGAGTTTTTCTTGCACGATTTAATATCTTAGCATCTTGGTTGTTAAAAATTTCTTGGAAAATTAAAAGAGAAACTGTCACTTTAAAATAAAATAAAAAATTCTGATTCTCTCTGGTGATTCGTTAAATTGACTATTATTAGACAAAATAATAAAACTGTGATTATAATTATTTAAAAGGAAATAAAAGAAATTAGAAAGTAATGCAGTGGAACACGTTATAAATTATTCTCATTGGAATCTGTGATTATCACTATACATTAAGATACGAGGTATTTGGTCAAACTTCACTCAATTATCCCTCTGATCAACTATGGTCAAAGCAAGTAATGTCATATCACAACTTTACAAAAAGTAAATTTATGGGAGTAAATATGAAAATTATTAGGCCTTATGTTAATTAAGCACGATTAAGCAGTAAATCAGAGACACCAACACATGCAATACACTTGCAATTAGGGGTGTTCATTGTTCGGTTTGGATCGATTTTTCCCTAGAAAGAAACCAAACCAAGTAAGTCGGTTTTTCAAATATTAGAACCAAACCAAACCAATTAAATCGGTTTTTCTCAATTCGGTTTATGTTGATTTTTCGATTTTTTCGGTTGTTTGTCGGTTTTTCTTAAATATAAGACGTACACTACCAAACACATATTCCGGCAACCACATTTTCAATGTAACACTATCAAATCAATTGCCCTTTGAGAAATCTATTATTTACCAAAATATATTGATGATAGTTAATCAAATAATGATGAATAATTTAAGGACTCAATTAAAAATATGTTATTTTTAACACGAAATGGACTCTTACACTAAACAAAAGAAAACTACCAATCAAACTAGAATGTAAAGATAAAGAACTATATTAAAAGTGCAAACTATTAACATTTATCATAAATTTTTTGAAACTTTTGTATAACAATATACATATATATATATATATATATATATATATATATATATATATATATATATATATATATATATATGTGTGTGTGTGTGTGTGTGTGTGTGTGTGTGTGTGTGTGTGTGTGTGTGTGTGTGTAATAATAAATTTGAAATAGCTACTTCTATAGTCGGTTTGGTTCGTTTTTTTTTTCTGATTAAAACCAAAACCAAACCAAATTTGATCGATTTTTAAAATTCAAAACCAAAACAAACCAAAAAATATCGATTTTTTTGGTTGGTTTGGTTTGGTTTTCGGTTTGGTTCGGTTTTTCGGATTTTCATGAACACCCTATTTGCAATGATCAGTTGAAGATCACTTTTTACAAAGAGAAAGCTTATCCAACTAAGGGGTCGTTTGGTAGGGTGTATAAGAATAGTGCAGAATAATATGTATTAGTAATGCATGGGTATGGTTAGTTATGCGAATTATTATTTCTTATCTACTGTTTGGCGTGGTATATTAAAATTATAATGCATTGCATAATTTTTAACAAAAATAGTTATTTACAAAAATGCCCTCCATATTCTCTAGTTTTAAGTGACTTTAAGGACAATTTTATCTTTAAGAATACTAATGCATGCATTAATAGCCTTGGTACATGGTTTTCTATGCATTATTTATGCATAACATAATACCAAGTATGATGTGTAACTAATACAAGTATTAGTTATACACAGGTTGAAAATATTTACCAAACAAGGTATAAGTAATGGATATAGCTAATGTTTGCATTATTTTTTCTAATACCTCCTACCAAACGACCCCTAAGAGAGGAGAGGAATATTTTTTTACGGCACCTTTTTAACCAACTCCCTAACATCTTAACCACTAACTCACTCTTAGACCCCGTTTGGACATAAGATTTTTTTCACTTATTTTCGAAAAAAATTAACATTTTTTCAAAATTTAATATTTTTTTAAAATTAGTGTTTGGCCATAAATTTTTTAATTTTCACTTGAAGATGAATGTTGAAATTTTTCAAAAATTTGAATAACTCAAAAAAACTGTTTTTCAAAATTTTTACTTGGATCACTCACAAAACTTCAAAACAATCCAAAATTATATTCATGTCCAAACACAATTCTAATTTTCAAGTGCCATTTTCACTTGAAAATTTTTTTCACTTTTTTTTTTTTTGAAATTTTACAATTCTTATGTCCAAACGCCCACTAAGTTTCCTTTATGAAGAAATAATCCCTACACTCACAATACATCCCTTCAAACTGGAGTGTAAAATGCATCAAAGACTCCCACCTTGGGTAATAGTGATTGATGTTGCACTGTCTGAGGCCTTTAGTCATCAAATATGCCAACTTCTGCTTAGTAGAAATGTAATTTGTTGTGATCAGTCCTTCTTTAATCCTTTCCCTTACAAAGTGATAGTCTATTTTGTCATGCCCTCAATCGGGGAAGGCATGACCAGCACTCAGTGTCATACTCAGTCCAAGCGTATCACTTTGTAACTGCAAACTCTTGAGAGGTAGTGCTCAACTTAGGCCGAAGAGGCCTACCTGCAAGATGTCAATACTAATCAAGGCCGACGATGTCATATTCTGAATCATCTAAAAATAAAGTCTATCTCATCTGAGGATAAACATACCCAAAAGCTCATATACATAACTGTATAGGTCGATGAGGATGCCATGAACGTCTACAACCAGCAATACCATATTGAATATGTACACAAGGCTGACAAGGGCACACTACTAACATACAACACATACAAAACTCGTCTACGAGCCTCTAGAGATAACATAACTGTATCATAGTCAGAAAAAGGTCCCGACCTACCCATCAAGTCTATATGTATAAAATGGACTCCAAAGTCTAGACCTGATAAATCCGGAGGTGTGAAGCTTATCAATCAAGCTGATGTCTGCATATGTCTACTGGGAAGGTATATCTGACTATTTATCAGAACTTACAGGCATGAAATGCACCGTTCACGGCAAAAGAAATACCAGTACGAAATAATATACCGAGTATGTAAGGCAATAGAATAACTGAAAGCCGAAACTAAATTAATAATATAATAACTGAAAGTAACTGGAGTAAAGATGATATGAAAATATGCTTACCTATTGATACTGACTTAACTTTCTCAATATAGTAAGTAAAATAGTTATCCAGACCTATAAGGCTCGGTACGTGTAACTGCTCGACCGTAGTAGGCTCGCTCATAGGTGCTCGGCCTACTAGGCATGGTTATCTAAATCACTACTCGTCTATTCTTGGATCACTCATAGGCTCTCAGCCACACTAGGCTCGGTATATAACTTACCATCTTATTATAGATTACCCAATATGGACCTGCCCATTGATTATAGTTCGGTGATGGTGAAAATACTTTAATATTGTACATATTTATATATATACCATTTGCTCTCTTGACTGAAAGAAGACAATACTTAACTAAATATAAAGTTTCGTTAAGGGAGAATACTATCACTTATGAGACTAGGATAATGTACATAAATTCAGGAATACGTACTTCTCTTTATGTCTTGTTATCAAACTCGTTTAGTTACAAGATCATGCCAAAATATAGGAAAAGTTTAGCCTTAACATACCTTATTATAATCTGTCTAATAATCATGTTGAACTCATCTTGTCGCACCTTAATCTACAACAACAATAATAATGCCATCTTTAAGCTACGAAAGGTATAACTATCGCATAACGAACGACAAGCTTATTTTATATTAAAACAAGCAGTATCTCCCCTATAATCTTCACTTCCTCTCAGTTCGAGATAACATAAAAAATAAAAAGAACAAAACAATAACAATATATATACATCATTTTTCAATCTTCCATCACAAAATACCATAAAATAGCCTAACACACACCCCAATCACTTCATACACAAACGACAATCATAATAGTGTCAAATAACCTGAAGATATAACGACGATTGACCAGCCCACAACCTCGCCATTATGTGGTGTTTATCCACACCCTTTCTCCTCCCAAACTCCATAAAAATAGTAGAAATAGAGACAAACCAAGCAACCTGAAACAACTCATAAAACAGTCCGCTACAAGTGGAACAACTCGAATTCACGGTTTTCGATCACCTCTCGTGAGTTCTTACTATTATGGAATGAATTTCTCTACCTTTAAAGCAGAAAAACGGGATGAAAGAGGTTATTATACTTACCTTATTTGGTGAATATCTCAGCTCCTAACTTGGTCAATCAACTATTAGGTTTTCCTCCAACTAGAACTTGAAAAGAAGAGAAAATCACATAGGGCTTTGTGTGGAACGTTTGGGAGACGTTTGTTGTGGTTTATTCTCTGATTTTAGGCTCTAAAACGAGTGAATTAAATGAAGGAAATTATCCCTTAAAAGGGACCTTTGACCGACCCCAACTAGCCCTTTTGGGGGGTTTATTTGGTCGTTTCATTCAAACAAGTAGGTGATACAACTACTTGTCACCTACGTAGTCCGCATAGTTTCGCAAAAGTGACAATATATCTCTACGCTCATGTCACATCGATGAAAACATTAATGTATTGAAAACTAGATTCACAGAGCTTCAATTTTGTGGGTGGAGCACCCTATAACTCCAAGTATATTGAGAAAAAGTCTCAGTGACATTAGACCCAAATTTCAGTAAAATTATGAATGTATCTTGCAGCAACTTTTGTTGACTTTTATTTTATAACTTGTTTTACTTCAAAACATAATATACGAATATTATATGATTCAAGTACCTTAAAACACGAGCTTCTTACCACATTAAGAACTCCTAGTTTTACCCAGAAAGTACGGGTTATAACATCTTTGATTCGTTTAGCCTCCAACCCTCATGATACTTCCTTAACACATGTTTTAATCTCATCATTTTCTTTGTAAAAGTCCTTAAGCTCTCTGGCTTATATGATTCACATAAGATGAATTCCAACATAAAAGTATGAGGTGTAACATCCTTCCCCCTTAAGAATATTTGTTCTCAAATAATAACTCTTAGAGACTTGCAAATTCTCGCTAGAGTCTCCTCTATACACTGGACTAAAACCAACCTGCACAGAGCTAGAAACATACTATATATGCCTCGCAAGGCCAATGTCTATAAATAGCAATACTTGGCCTTACACGGTCGTCAATCATACGTACTGCAAGTCAAAAATAAGAGCTCACCTCATGTTACACCATATATTTTCGTACGTAAAAGTACATTGTAAGTAAATTGATGTAAGCTCGGAAATGAGATCATTTTTGAAAGTATGTAAAGTAAGTTAATCATGTTGCCTTGGAGGTTACCAATATTTAAGACCATGATCAGGAAGTACCAGTAGGGTTGGAAGGTTTAGAAGCTAAACGAATCTAAGAAAATAAATTTTGTCGAAAGTCGGCAAGTTGGGAATGTTATAACCCGTACCTTTGGGGTAATACTAGGAGTTATTAACATAATAATAAGGTAATATTATTAGGTATTTGAATTTTATAATTTTTGTATGTTATGTTTTAAAGTCAAGCGAGTTGTAAACAAAAGACGACAAAAGTTATCGCAAGTTACGTTCATAATTTTACTGAAAATTTGGGTCTAATGTCAGTGAGCTTTTCTCTCAATTTACTTCGAGTTATAGGGTGATCCACCCATAAAATAGAAGAGTGCAAGTCTAGTTTCGAAATCATTAAATCGTTCGTCGATACAACGCTGGAGTAGAGAGATATTTGCATTTACGCAAAAGTGCACAAGTAGTTCTCTATGGGACCCACTTAGGATGTGGAAGCTTATCCTTTTATTATAAAAATGGGGGAAGACCTTCTCTCTCTCATTATTCGACCATAGCACACCATAAATCTTTCCAGAGATTCTCTAAGAGCGCTCAAGGATTTAAAAGTAATTTATAAGGTAAACCACCTAAATCTAATATCACATGCTTATATCATTTTGTTGACGCATTAAGGGTTGTTGTGAGAAAATAGGCGCTTGGATTTGGAGTTGTAGTTTCTGTATAAGTTATGTTATTCACCCCTCTACTTGGGTTGAGTCGTATTAGGCCATAGCAAGCCTAGATGTTGAAGGAAAATATGTTAAACTTGAAGTTAGAAGTATGTTTGATGTTTGTGTGTGTGTGTGTGTACTGTTTTAGAAGGGTTTTAAGCAAGGTTTCGGTTGGTTATTGATGTAGTAGATCTACTATGTTATTTTTGATATTGTTACTATTTTTTATTATGTTTGTTTGAGTTGGATGGATGGAGAATTTTATAGGAGAAATGCTGTCCGATTTTCTATAAGTGGCCTACTAGCTTAGAAACATGTTTTAAGTCCTTCTATGGCATTAACGACAAGTTTTACTGTCTTAATTTAGTTTGACGTTTTCAAGAAGATATACATTAAGTCGTTAAATAAACGACAAAGGTTTGTTAAGGTTAAATCTTTCCTTCTCTTGGCATGTAGTAAAAACAAAATATAAACAAACATTATTCTGAAATAACTCTAGTCTTAGTAAGTAGGGACACACTAGTC
Source organism: Nicotiana sylvestris (assembly GCF_000393655.2). Classification (NCBI taxonomy): domain Eukaryota; kingdom Viridiplantae; phylum Streptophyta; class Magnoliopsida; order Solanales; family Solanaceae; genus Nicotiana; species Nicotiana sylvestris. The sequence goes on along the minus strand of NC_091057.1, from coordinate 82,734,938 downwards.
ATTCACTTCCTCATGATGTTGTTCAAGTAAATTATGTATCTGATTCTAAGTCTTGTTGATGCCTGTGGTGAGGATGTTAGTATTCTTAATGTAATCAGAGATGTAATGACCTTACATCACACCTAAAGAAGTCCTAAAGATCTTGAAAGGTTCTCTATAACATTTACACTTTCGGGATAATAAGAGTTGATGTCATGTATACATATATGGCACATATAGAGATTCGGGCTACTGTACTCCTATATTTACCATCAAGCTACGGCCGGTTGGGAAGTCATGCATTTACAACTAAGTTACAGCCTAGTGGGAAGTCATGCATTTACCACTAAGTTACGGCCGGTTGGACAATTACACATCTACCACCGAATTATGGCTGATAGGGCAGTTATGCATTTACCATTGAGCTATAGCCGGTTGGGCAGTCATGCATTTACCATTGAGCTACGACTGGTTGGGCAGTCATGCATTTATCATCGAGCTATGATCGGTTGGGAAATCATGCATTTACCATCGAGCTATGGCTTCTGATCATTTGGGAAGTCATGTTACAATATGGATGATACTCCCAAAGAGAGGTATTAAATATATAAGTATAATTAGTATGCATATCATGACCCTTAGATATTAATCATACTAACATCCCTTTTGCTTGGGTGATGCTATGTTTCATGCCCATAGGTCCCGATAGACAGGTTGTTGGTCCTTCTAGTAGGGTACCAGCTCATCAGAAGGTGTTATTGCACTCCACTTGCTCCAGAGTTGGCTTTTGAGTTAGTATGCTTATGTACATATGATTATGGGCAGGTTGGGGCCCTGTCATAACTATGTTATGACAGTCAGATGTTCTTTAGGCTTCATAGGCGTCTATGATCGGGTTCAGTATTGTACAGGTTTGGTATTATGATCTTATGGACAAAGCATCACATAATAGATTTACAGGTTCACTATGCCATGTAGATGATTATAGTTTCATAGTATATGTCTATAGTATGTATGTAAAATGTAGTCTATCGCAGTCGAGACTGGAGCATGACAAGTGCTATTAGAGTAGTTCAGTGCTAGGGAGTCTATGAAACAGTATTTAGTAGAGTCTCACTTATGGGTGTATTGCGCGCCACACTTATAATTGAGAGGCTACAAGGCATTTAGGAAACATTACCCTTATTTCGTTTCTGGATCATTTCATAGAGTTGTGTCATAGGAAGTCAGTATGAAGATTCTGTCAGATTGTGAGCACCAGAGGTGCAAGTATCATAGTCGAGCTTTAAGGTGTGACACAAGATACGGTGCGAGATTTAAAGATAAGTTAGATAAAGGTGATGAAGTACGAGATACTCAAGTATAGAAGGTTGTGAATAGTCCAAACTTAAGATAGAGGGCTATAAGTGTCGTAATACAGTATCCAAAAATGATAGTGGTGTGGTCAGTAACATATCTTCTAGCCTATGGTTTCCAGGTACCGATAGGTCTAGTTACAAGAATAGAGTTAGAGGTGATGTGATGTGATATCTCGCTTGATATTTTAGAATAACAAGGAAATATATGGTGCTAGCAAGTTAAATGAAGGTTGCGATTGGAATGGATAGATACGTGTAGGTCGCGAGCTAAAGTATGGTAGAGCAATAGGTTTTTGGTAAACCAGAGTATGGATAAGAAATGATGAGTGAAGAGATCACGAGAATCGGTAAGGCCTGAAGATTAAGCCCATCAAAACAAGAGAGACGATGGTTTCCATAAGTTATAGAAAGCTTAGTATAGCTTGAATGAACTCGGAGGAATTTAAAACTAGGATCATTTAGAAGAGATGGAATGTTGCTCTGGTAGTAGAATAAGAGTGCAAGTGTGATAAACGATAAGTGTATAATGTTTAGGAATATAGACTTCGATTGAAGTAACGTTTCAATGAGAAGTGATTTTATGAATTGCACGGAATTATAATACCTCCCATAAGATGAATCATGTTGAAATTCTATGAAATATGGTTATTGAAGTATAGTTTCATCCCTAAGGTGAATCAGGCAAATTAACTTCAAATGTTCGCCAATGAGACATGAAGTCTAGTGAAAATCTATTACGTAAAAAGTTTCAACTTATCACTGAGGGATTATAGATCAATATTAAGGTGAATCAACAATAGAAGGATTAGTTCCGAGGCTATGAAAAAGAATATAGCAATAGTCGTAAGTTCAGCAAAGTACCAAACAAAGAACTTCAGTACACCTATAGATGCCTAGAGGAACAACTTGTCATAGTTTTGTTATGTTCGCAAAGTGAGACCTAGAGATTGGCTAAAAGCTGGAGGAAAAAGGAGAGAAGATTCACGTAGGAACGTGTACAAGGACAGAGTCATACAAGTTACATGACAAAAGAGAGCAACAATTACGAGATTGGAAGAATTTCGACCTAAAAGAGGGAGTGCCTTGGCCTTTGGTTTTATTCACAGAACAATTTCCTAGATAGAAAGATCAATATTAAAGTGTTCGTAAGATTCATAGGTTACGATACTGATAAGAACATAAACTAACATTCGAGGATGAATGGTCCAAAGAGGGAAATGATATTACACCCCATGTTTTTGCACATAAATGTACACCGTAAGTAAATTGATGTAAGCTCGAAAATACGATCATCTTTGAATATATGTAAAGAAAGTTCATTATGTTACCTTGGAGGTTACCAATATTTAAGATCATGATCAGCAAGTACCAATATAGTTGGAAGGTTAAGAAGCTAAACGAATCAAAGAAAATAAGTTTCATCGAAAGTTGGCAAGTTGAGAATGTTATAACCCATACCTTTGGGTAAGACTAGGAGTTCATAACATACTAAGAAGTTCATATTATGAGGTATTTTAATCTCATAATAGGCATATGTTATGTTTAAAGTCAAGCGAGTTATCAAACAAAAGATGGCAAAAGTTATCGCAAGTTACATTCAAAAGTTTACTGAATATTTTGGTCTAATGTCACTAAGAATTTCTCTCAATTTAATTGGTGTTATAGGGGTATACTCCCAAAAAATTGTAAGACAATGAGTTTAGTTTCCATCATATTAAACCATTCATCGATACAACACCGAAGTAGAGAGATATTTGTATTTTTGCAAGACTGCACAAGCAACTCCCTATGGGACCCACTTAGGTGGTGGAAGCTTATCCTTTTGTTATAAAAAATGGGAGGAAGCCCTTCTCTCTCTAACCTTTTGACCAGAGACCACCATAAATCTCTCTAAAGGTTTTTTAAGAGCTCTCACGGGTTTAAAAGTGATTTCTAATGTAAACTACCTAAATCTAACATCAAGAACCATGTTTAGGTAGCGGAAAGTGCTTATATCATGTTGTTGTCGCATTAAGGGTTGTTTTAAGCTAAGATGAGCTTGTATTTTTATTTTTTATTTCTGTAGAAGGTATATTATTCACTCCTCTACTTTGGTTGAGTCGTTTTAGGCCATAGCAAGCCTAGATGTTGAAGGAAAACATGTTAAACTTGATGTTGGAAGTATGTTTAAGGTGTTTTTGTGTGTGTACTATTTTGGAATGGTTTTGAGCACGGTTTAGGTTTGTTCTTAATGTATTGGCTCCAGTGTGGTATTATTGATTTTGTTACTATTGCATTTATGCTAGTTTTAGTTGGATGGAAGTGGAATATTTAAGGAGAAATGCTATCTGATTTTCTATACGTGACCTACTAGCTTAGAAACATGTTTGTAACCCAGTCATGCATTTACCACCGAGCTATCGCCGGCAGGGCAATTGCACATTTTTCATCGAGCTACGACCAATTAGGAATTCATGCATTTACCATTGAGCTACGGCCGATTGGGCAGTCATGCATTTATCACTGAAATACGACCGGTTGGGTAGTCATGCATTTACCATCGAGCTACGGCCGGTCGGGCAGTTATCACTGTTCAGTTGGGAATTTATGTTACAATATAGATAATACTCGAGCGGCATTAAATATATATGTATAATTAGTATGCATATTATGGCTCTCACCAACACTTTAAAGGTTAAACTTGATTCTTATATCTCTCTCATTGATGTTATCTTATTATTTTATCTTTGTTCTGCCTTAAATACTCGGCACATTATTCGTAGTGATATTCCTTTTACACGGGGGACGTTGTGTTTCATGTCCACAGGTCCCGATAGATAGGTTGTCAGTCCTTCTAGTGTGGTACCAGCTCAGTGGAAGGTGTCGTTGCACTCCAGTTGCTTTGGAGTTGGATTTTGAGTCAGTATGCTCATGTACATATAATTATTGATAGGTTGAGGCCCTTTCTCGACTAGGCTATGTCAGTCAGATGTTCTTAGAGGCTTCATAGGTGTCTTTCATCGAGTTCAGTCATGTACAAGTTTGGTATTATGATCATATGGACAAATCATCTTATAATAGATTTACAAGATCACTACTCCATCTAGACGATTACAGTTTCATAGTTGATATCTATAGTATGTATGTAGAACGTAATCCGTCCTAGTCAAGACTGGGGTGTGATACCTCACGACCTACTGGTTTGAACCGGGTTATACTGTAATATCCTATCCCGAGCCATATCTTCAGTTTGAAATAGGTGGGGATATTAAGATTTCATCTCCTCTACGGCCTCGTACATTATTTCTTCAACACTCTTATTTCTCCGTAATACATTCATAGAGGCTACCTTTTTTATCATCAGCTTACGGATATGTCGATCTAAAATAGCCACTGGAATCTTCTTGTAGGATAGATCCTCTGGAATTTAAGCATACTCCACTAGGAAACCCCGATAAAGGTCTCCAATGTACTTCCGTAGCATGGATAATGGACCGACTCTAACTCTCGAGGCAATTCAAGCTCATAAGCTACTCTTCATATCCGTTGAATTACTCTGTAAGGCCCCATATATCTCTAACTAAGCTTACCCTTCTTACCGGATATCATGATACCTTCTTACGCGACATATTTAGGAATACCCAATCGTCTATAACTTAGAACCAAATACAATCCTTACCTTGGCTCTCACAGTTCTTGATTTAATTTTCTTAAGCTTAGTTATCAGCTTGGTGTAGGTAACATTGCTATTGAACCCTTCTGTCGCACCTTATATAGAGATCTACATATATTTCTGCTCCTCTTAAGGAGTGAGTGATTTATGATAGGCTTCAACTTCCCAACTTCGTATTCTAGTCTCCTGACTTATTCCGATTTCGTAAAAATTTATACTTAACTTGTCATCTTAGGCCACTCACATTCCTGATCTTTTAAAATATTATACTTTTGTAAAAGCTAGCACATTTCTATTTTATCATAGCTTTTTCTAATAGAAACTTTTAAATTGAACGGTTGATCTAGAGTCATTCATCCATGTTATACTTTATAGTCTGCTGTGAGCACGTGATTTTTGCCCTATATGAATTACTCCCATAAATTCAAAACAAAATAACTTCTTTTCATTACTTGTAATTTTTGTGGATTCTGTGGCATGTTCTGATAATTGTTTGTATTTGTCTGTGCATTTTCATTTTTGTTTAATTAATAAAAAATACAAAAAATATGTGCATTTGCATTTAGGGTCTGATTTAACATTTTAGGATTAATCAAGTAATTAAGTTATTTTATAAAAAAGGAAAAAATCACAAAAATGGTCATTTTGCACCTTTTAATTTTAATTTGGATCTTGAGTAATTTTTCTTTAATTTATTAATTGTGGTAATTAAATTGCTAAGATATTTGAGTAGGAATTAATTTAGGTTTATTTGAATTAATTCAGGTTTAGGTTGAATTTTAATTTGAATTTAAAAGAAATTAGAAAAAAAGAGAGGAAAAAAACTAATTTGGAAAAGAAAGGAAAAGAATTGAATAAGAAGCCTGTTTTTCTTGGGCCATTTTTGTTTATAATTTCATAGGCCCAAACACTTTGCCCTGAAACCCGTCCCATTTTTGGCCTAGACCCGCGCCCCATCTAGCGACCAAACAACGCCGTTTTGGATTGTGGAATCTGAGCCGTTGATCTCCACTTGATCAAACGGCTCAGAACTGAAGCTTCATAAGTATATTAGTGTCCAAACGCACCCACACCCCTTTTCATCGTCCCCACACACTCAAAGAACCCTTCACCGCCTCCGCCGTGAGCCGCCCGCCGGAAATCACCTCCGCCGGCGGCGTTGCTCCAATTGACCCCATTTTTACACCATCGATTTTTCTCCTTCTCCTCTTTCCAAATCTCCAAATCCCCACTATCGAATCCCAGCCCAGCCTCTCGAATCTTGAATCGGAAGGAATGACTGAAAACCTAACTCATCCGATTGGCCCCAAAATTACACCCCATGAGCCCCGTGACCCCCTCTTCCTAAATCACAGACCAGCTACCCTCGAATCGGACCCAAGATCCTCGAATCTTAAATCTAAGTCAAGCCCTAAAATCCCAAAAACCTCGAATTCGAGATTTCAGTAAGGATTTAGGTCTAGTTCGACTTTATTCATGTGTTCTTGATAAGAACACATGATTAATGTCAAACTTGGCCAAAAAATTTGAAGATTCGAAAGTTTTTGCATTTCTTACGGTCCAGACCATGGTTAAGTATTTTGTTCTTTACCTTTTGAGTTTTAATTTTCATGGGCATTTCCCTTCTCATCTCCCTCTGTTTCTTTTGTTTGTGTTTTGATTTTTTCTGTTTTTCCGTTCTTGCAATCATTTCTACATGTGTTTCTTTTTAGGTTAATTATCATCTTCATGAATGAGTGTAGTTTTATTTGCCCGTTTATTTTGGGCCTTTGAAACCTTGGTTCAGAGAGTCTAATGACTCCGGTTGGCCTCCTTCTTTCCCTTCTTTATCGAATCTTCTGTGAAGTTCCGAGTCGAATTTGGGCCCAAAAGAAAAGGATTAGCCTAGAATTTGTAGACTCAGGCCAGTACGGACTTGGATCAATTTGACCCGTATTTGTTTGGATTTCTGGGGTAATAAACAAGGGTTCAGGGGCAATGTAGGGAAATTGATATAGGGAATCTCATTGTAAATGAAAAGGAAGCTTCCTAAAAGCTGGGGTGGAGGCTGTTGTATTAGTTAATAAATACATTAAGGGTAGTTCAGAAAAAAGAAAAGATTAGCCAAGGACTAAGTAGCAAAAACCAAAATTCACAAAGGGCCTAAGTGCAGAAATTATTTCCTTAAGGCTGCCCTACTTGCCTTGCCTATAAAGGCATCTTTTCTTGCCTTTCAAGAGAGGTTTTTGAGAGCTAAAATACAAAAAAAAACAAAGACAACCGAAAATTTGATAAAAAAATCACTGTTCCATTGAATTTCTTCTGGGATTCTTGAGTTTTTTTTGCTTATTTTTCTGAAGTTATCTTTGATTCACATGGGGTTGAAGATGGTTTAATTTGGGTTTTTGAAAGCTAATTCTGAGCTGAGTTTGTGTTTGGAGTCCTGGTTTAATTCGAGTTTGGTTTTTGGGTCTGCTATGTGTCATACTGGTTTGAGCAAAAATTGGTTGCGTTTTTGTGACATTGTTTCATTACTGGATTCAAGCTGTTCTGCTACTGTTTATTCACTGATCTTTTCCTTGTTTTCCTTTTATTCCGAGGTATACTTTTCTGAATTCTACACCATGTGAAGTCTGACTTAAAGTGTGAAATGAAACTTGAAAATGTCGAGCATGGCTTCAGCATGTCTGGATCCTTTAATTTAGTTTTATTTCGTCTAGATTACACATTTACTCAATGTACTGAATGTTTATTATGAGGGCTATAGTTAAGTTGTATCTGATATGAAATTATGTTTGGCAAAGCCTTCATAACTAGTTGTGGGGTTTGGAGTTCCTGTTGTGGTAGCTAATCATGAACTGTGAAGAAGAAAATTTGACGAAAACTTGTGAATTGGACCCTTAGCTGGGTTCTGTACTAAGCATGTTAGCATAAAGTAGGTTGTGTTGGACCTTTTATTGCTTCGTAAGTTAATTGTTAAGTTAAAGTTATTTGGAATGAGGATTTAAAGTGAGGGAGATGGGACGTAGAGAAACATATGTTTATACATGCATGCTAAATCTGAAATCATATTAGTATGCAGATTAGTGAGTAAATTGCTTGTGTATAAGGGTTTGTGGTTACAGCTTGGACAGTCAATTGAATGATGCTTAAATTTATGTGTTTGTTTGTCTCGAGCAATCAGCGATACATTTGTTTATAATGCTGAAATCCAATAGCTTATTTGTGGGTTGATTTCATCATGGCCATTTGGAGCCTAGTTTCTATGTTTGAATTGGTTTGGGCTCAACAGCGACTCAGTCTATGGTCAGTACGTTAATGTTCATTTCTTTGTTAGACTTGGGCTCAACTTGGGCCCAAAGCCTTGAAATCATTTGGGAACAAAGAAAAATGGTAGTCTTTGGCTATATGTGTGCTTTCTTACTGATGGCCGGTGTTGGCCCAAACTCTTTCTAATGACTGGCCCACTTCCCCATTGTTACAAATCGCTAAGTCTGATTTCTTGAAAATGATTCGAGAATTTCCTATGTAGTTTAATCAATTAACCAAGCCCTTTAATAATTGAGGTGAGCCATATTATAGGATACAAATAGTTTATGGCCCTCATAAGTTAATTTGGAAACCTTTTGGTTAGAATAAATCGAGGTGTGCCGTGCCGAACAAAATCTCAATTGCACGCTCCTCATTTAATTAATTTTGTTATCTTTAGAAATCGGGGCGTGCCATTTAGCGAATTTTCATGGCCCTTGCAAAGTTGCAAACACGTAGTTGCTTTAGGCACTTTATTTTAATAGTTTACCTTCCTAAACTCGGGTGCGCATTTATGTGACCCAAATTCAAATCTCAACAGCGCTAAATAAAATGTGTTGCGGACTGCGGGTGCATTTATGTGACGTGGTTCAAAACGCGTTTTATGTGACGTTGAAATCTTCCTAAAAATTAATTAATTAAAAGCGGTTTAAAGTTAAAAATGTTCATAGGTTTAAAAGTGTACTAAAATAAGATAATAAGCCAATTATAATAGTTGAACGACCGTGCTAGAACTACGGAATCCGGGAATGCCTAACACCTTCTCCTGGGTTAAGAGAATTTCTTACCCGAATTTCTGTGTTCGCGGACTATAATACAGAGTCAATCTTTTCCTCGATTCGGGATTTGAACCGGTGGCTTGGGACACCATAAAATTATCCCAAGTAGTTACTCTGAATTTAATAAATAAGTAATCCCGCTTCGATTGTCACTTTAAGTTGGAAAAAACTCCCCTTTACACCCCTTTCCGGAGGTGTAGGTAAAAAAGGAGGTGTGACAGCTCTGGCGACTCTGCTGGGGACCAAACCCAGAATCTCTGGTTTAGGGTTCAGAATTCGAGCTTAGATAAATTGTTATATTTGGCTTTATCTGATTTTGTTACATGTTTGGGCCTAATGTGCTAAATGTTGCTTGTTACCGCTTTGATATTATCTGAACTGTATATATAAACTACTACGAAACCCCTCTCTTCTCTCTCCCGAGGAGTGCACGCTGGTCGTGAATTCTTTCTATTAGTGTCATATCCCAAATAGAACGAGGTTAGGACAAGTTGCAAAGCTGGATGATCTTTTGGTTACAAGTACGCAGCCCCTCCTCAGCTCGAGTTGTCCACTCGGGTAAGCCAGGTCTAGAACAAATAAACCCAGGTTTTTAAACCTAGTATAACAATACCTCATGCCGGATCCCTAGTAGGAACGTTTGTTTGCATCATGTGCATTTGACTTTGGAGACGCAACACAGGGGTTGGGTCTGTCTAGGACATGTGTACCTGAAATGAAAAGACCATCCTGATGCATCTTACTTGCTACTTGTGCATTTATTTGCTTCGGAGTCGCATGCTGGTCGGCTTTTGAATAATAGGAGAAAGTTGAAAAAAAAGAGAATAGAAGTGTGAGGGCTAAGTGAGATAATCACTTGTTTTGAGAAACCAATGTCCAAATGGTACTGAAGCTCTACCGAAATTTTGAAAGGGAAAAATGTTTTGTTTTGAAAAAAAAAGAGAGAAAAGAAAAAAAATGTTGGTTTTTGTTTTAAAATTGCCCAAACTACGCCAGTTTCATTCTCACAGGGTGTGGGATACGTAGGCAACCCTCATCGGGTCCAACTTCCCTTTTGCAAAAATAGCCCAAAAGAACAAAAATTTTACATTTATTTGAAAATAATTAGGGTGATGCCATTCTTGTTAAAAAGAGTCGAATGTCCCTAAAAGGGCACCAGAAGGCTGCTTTTGCAAGAACAACAGCATGTGGTCATTTTTCAAGGTTTTTGTTGGTTAGCCAACATATCCTTAAAATCTTCGTCTTCGAGGTGCTGAAAGGCCGTATTTGCAAAACCAGATTTTACTTTTAATTTGAAAAAAAAAGAAAAAAGTGTCAACTTTGTCCTTGAGTCAAATGAGTCTTGATTTTTTTACTTAATCACCCTAATAAATGTGCAGAATGAACACGAGTCAAAGTTTGCCAATAACAGTTAGGAACAAGATCCCTTTGTAGTTGCATAAGTGGTGGGAGGATCTGGGTAAATCAGAGCAAGATAAGGTCAATCTACATTTGGGAGGCCTCACCGGGTTGTTGAAGATTATGCCTAGAGGAGACATCATAAAGGCGTTGGTTTCGTTTTGGGACCCAGCTCACAATGTCTTGTAGTTCTCGGATTTTGAACTCACACCCACCTTAGAAGAGATAGCAGGTTATATGGGAAGTACCGAAGGACTGAGGCATAAGTATCTGATCGCTCCAAGAGCCGTTAACTCTCACAAATTCATGGATTTGCTAAATATAAGCAAGGGAGTCCCGTATTCCGAGTTTGAGGGTGGTTTTTCCACTTTACGTTTTATATACTAGAGGTACGTGCATGTAGGAGGGTTCAACGATCCGGAAAGCGGGGTTTGTAGCAAAAGGAACCGAACAAAATGGGATGAGCATATGCGTTTCGCCTTCATGGTAGCTTTCTTAGGCCTTGTGATGTTTCCCCGAAGAGACGGGAATATCGATTTGCGGGTGGCTGGAGTCGTCAAGGTCCTAACTACCAAGGCCAAGAGCACTCTGTCCCCTATGATAGTGTCTGAGATATACCGAGCTCTCACAGCTTGTAAAGCTGGGGCATATTTCTTCGAAGGATGCAATTTGCTATTACAGATGTGGATGATCGAGAACTTGTGTCATCGCCCTCAGTATATGAGTTACGGATCCACAAAGAAAAGTTGCATTGAAGAGTTTGACACAAGGATTTCAGGGTTCAAGCTGCCAGAGGGGTTCGAAGATTGGGTATCCTACCTTCGTTCCATTACCGCGGGACAAATAGAATGGACATTGGGTTGGCTTCCTATTGAAGAAATTGTGTATATGCCCGCCACTGGTCCTTACTTCCTCCTAATGGGTTTGCGAGGTATCCAGCCGTACGCTCCTTACCGGGCGATGAGACAATTGGGAAGGTGTCAGGTGATGCACCCAAATGAAGATCTTAGTGTGTATGCGGTCGAGGTTAGTTCCGACGGTCAATTTCATGAAGAAACAGTTCGTTCTATTTGGAACAAATGCCAGTATTTGACGATGAACACTCGAGTGTGTGACCTATCTAGAGGTGAAGTCTCACCCGCCTATCTCGCCTGGTATAGAAAGAAGAAAACTGCAAGGGCCGAACCAGAAAGACCAGCCAAAAAGCCTCACATTCAGGAATTCGTTGAGGCGTTGCAAGAAGAGTGGGTTTGGTTGGCCAAGGAAAATGAATACAGGGCCACAATAGGAAAATTGGAAAAGCAAGTCAGAGAACTTCAATTCGAGAATAGCTTGCAAGTCGCGACGGATGAAGGAGAAAAGAAAAAGCTAACCAAAGAGAATGAGGCCCTTCGAGCCCATATTCAGAAAATGAAAATGGCAGCAGAAAACCCCGCCCGAAGTGCAAAAGATGAAAAACTCATAGATAACCTGAGGCAGAAAGTGAATGACTATAGTTTTATTTGAACAAACAGAAAGTGAACTAGCCAGGGCTCGAAAGCAATTGGCTAAAAACGCAGATGAACGAGCATGGCTGGTTAAGCAGTTGAAAGAAAAGTACGACAATGAGGTTGCGTGATTAAAGAAAAGAGTCATCGCCACGGAAAACCAAATGATCAAACAGGCGAAAGACTTCAAGGTTGAAAGAGAGCATTGTTATACAGCATTGACATAATTAAAAATAGATTTGCAACAAATTCAGGAGCAGAATCAAGTGGCCGAGCAAACTTTGGAATCCAGGGCCCAACAGATCGGGCGTTTGTTGCAAGAAAAAGGTGTCATAAGAGAAAGAATTAGAACTATCGCTGATTACATTGTCATGAAGTGCCAAGCCTGTGAGGATATGACTCGCACCACCTTCTTCACGGCATTGATGACATTTGTTAAATAGATAATGAGTGACTTGGATCGACTTCAAAGGGATCTTTCATATAGGCCCGCGGCGAGACCGAATGATGTCCCGCGGGCACCAGGAGCATTAATGTATTCATGATTTTTTCATTTGAGTCCGTATTTCCTTTTCCGTTAGAGTCTGTCAATTGTTTTGAGTCTGTATTTTCTTTCTGCTGGAGTCTGTCAGTTGTTGTTGAGTCTGTATTTTCTTTTGTTGGAGTATGATAGTTTATTTTTGGAATCTGTATTTTGTCTTTTCATCAGAGTCTATTAGTTTCTTTTGGAGTCTGTTAGTTTTGAGTCTTTGTAATCAAAGCATTTTCTTTTATGAAAATAAAAAATCCCAAAACTGTTTTATTATTTACTTTCACACTTATCTCCTAGAACTACGCTTGGTCTAATTCATGCGGGGTCATGGTACGTAGGCAATCTCCATAGGATTCGACCATAACCAAAAGAAAAGAGAGAAAAAATAAGTAAACCAAGAGAAAGAAGCAATAGCAAAACAAGAGGGAAATGAGAGGATAAAAACAAAGAGAAAGCAAGGGCAAGAGTGAAAAGACGAAAAGAAAAAAAGAAGGAAAAGAAAAGTCTGGATGACGCAAGCATCCAATCAAATGCATAATAGAAACGGTTAACTGCTTAGGTGCATCCATTACCCAAAATGTGCGGTTACCAATCTGTTAAAGCCCTAATCGCTAACAAGGTTGTTGTTGATGTATTGAGTTCAGGCAGGTGGTTAGTTGATTGGCATTCTGGCAACTCACTTATACAACACTCGATCAAAACACAAGCTGAACATGGCCAACCAAGAATTGGAGGCAAGTATTGTTGACCCGTCAAAAGAGGTGGAAGAATTGGATGTTAATGCGATGGAGGAAGAGATGTATAAGTTAAAGCAGTAAATGGCTGAAATGTATCAAGCCTGGGCAAAGGGGAATCCGCCACCAGTTTATCCCGCCAACCCTGCTTATATCCCACTATTGGCTCAACCTCAGGAACCCCCCACTGTGAACTCTTCTCCAGCCTTTCTCCTCTACCAACAATGCCACGGCACCACTTCCCATACATCTCAAGCTCCACACCCAGACAAGTCCCGCACCCTCTTCCACCAATCACTCCTATTTTTGTGGCACCTCCACCTACTGCATTATACCGATCTTCCAGTGAACCTCTGTTCCAGACTCACGACAACCAGTATTATCCCCCTGAACCCACCTTCAAAGTCCCGGAACCATATTTTTACACCCCTCATCTTGATCTCCTGGCAGAGACCGAGAAGCCACCTCAAAATCCCGAACATGAGGGGATGATCAGAAAGGTCAAAATCTTAGAACAATCATTCAGAGATATGAGGGTGTTGGGGGGTCAAGTAAGTGTGGCCTACAAGGATTTATGTCTATTCCCAGATGTTCAGTTACCATCAGGGTTCAAGATGCCCAATTTTGATCTGTATGACGGGCATGGTGACCTAGTAGCACACTTAAGAGGATTTTGTAGCAAGATGAGAGGAGCAGGCGGAAGAGATGAATTACTGATGACATATTTCAGCCAAAGTCTGAGTGGATCGACATTGGAATGGTATACCAGACAAGATCACAACAGGTGGTGCACATGGGACGATTTGGCCCAAGCCTTCGCCTACCATTTTCAGTACAATCTTGAAATTATCCCAGATCGTCTGTCATTAACAAAGATTGAGAAAAAGCCCGGTGAGTTTCAGGGAATATGGATTCCGTTGGAGAGAGCAAGCAGCGAGGGTTGACCCTCCGATGAAAGAAAGTGAGATGGTTGATTATTTCTTGCAGTCTTTGGAGCCCACTTATTTTGGTCATTTGGTGTCAGCAGTGGGCAAATCCTTTAACGAGGTTGTAAAAATGGGAGGCATGGTTGAGGAGGGACTCAAGTCCAACAAGATCATGAGTTATTCAACAATCAAAGCGACCACCCAGGCCATTCAAAACGGTACTAGAGGTGTACTCGGGAAGAAGAAGAAAGAGGATGTTGCGATAATTGAGTCGGGAACTTGGGTTGGATCCAGGGGCCCTTCACGTTACTACAACTAACCTTGACCCTATCACCAAACTTACCCCCACACTCCATATAGCCCACCACAACACTACTACCCACCACCAGATCCCCATTTTTCCGTCCATCACACACAAACCTATACCCAACCTCCAGCTCACACACAATGGCGTGCGCCAGCTCCACAAAATCCATATCCAGCTCCACAAAATACCTATCCACTTCCAAGAGCCTACAGAAATCCTCCTGGAACAGGTTTTTGGCCAAATCAAGCCTTCAAGAATGAGAGGTTGCAGAAGCCGAAGACTTTCACTCCGTTGGGAGAATCATACACTAGTCTATTCCACAGATTGAGACAGTTGGGTATGTTGAATCCGATCTAGGAGAAACTGCCAAATCCCCTTCCCAGAAATCTTGATCGCTCGGTGAGTTGTGAGTATTGTTCAGGGGCCCCGGGTCATGACACAGAGAAATGCTAGAAATTGAAAACAGCTATTCAAGAGCTCATTGATACTAATCAGATTGAGGTCCAAGCTCTGGAGGCACCCAGTATCAACTAGAACCCATTGCTAGCCCATCATGAGACAAATATGATTGAGATAGTGCATAAGGGAGGGGAGCCTAAGAAACCTTCGCAAACTGTCATGATGATTCGGTCAAGTGAAGTCAGGCCGTTTGAAAAGTCAACAAGTGAGAAGTCTGTGATCAAGATAAACAGACAAAAAGTGAACCATCTGTGATGTTCAAGAAAGGGCCCTCAAGTGACGTTGCAGGGAAACATGAAAGAGAGAAAGTAGTTGTGCCAGGAGTGGCGAATAAGCCTGTGGTAATTGTGGAGGGTGCCCGCACAGATCCTGTTATTACCAAGCCGGTAATTCAATTACCGATAGTTAACAGCAAGGTGGTCCCGTGGAATTATGAACGAGTGACAGTGACTTACAAGGGGAAAGAGGTTAAAGAAGAAGTTTGTGAGACACATGGGTTGAATCGATCAGGGAGATGATTTGCCCCCGAAGAGTTAAGAAAAGCTAAGATCTCCAAAGATAACCCAGTGTTGGTGAAGAAAGCTATAACTGAGGAAGAAGCAGAGGAGTTCTTGAGAAAGATGAAAGTGTAGGATTATTCCATTGTGGAGCAGTTGAGGAAGACACCGGCTAAGATTTCATTATTGTCATTATTGATCCACTCAGACGAACACCGTCGGGTTTTGATGAAGATCTTGAATGAGGCCCACGGTCCTGACAAAATCTCAGTAAACCACTTGGAAAAGATAGCTAACAAGATATTTGAGGTAAACAGAGTCACTTTTTCTGATGATGAGTTGCCCATGGAGGGAGCATAATAGAGCCCTCTACCTGACGGTGAAATGCGAAGATTCCGTGGTTACTCGGGTACTGGTTGACAATAGTTCCAGCGTGAACATTTGCCCCCTCTCCACTTTGAACAAGTTGAAGGTGGATGATGACATAATTCACAAGAACAGTATATGCGTTCGGGGATTCGACGGTGGAGGGAAAGATTCAGTCGGGGACATAGTGCTTGAGCTTACAATAGGGCCAGTTGAATTTACTATGGAATTCCAGGTGCTTGATGTGGCTGTTTCCTATAATCTGCTGTTAGGTCGACCCTAGATTCATGCTGCTAAAGCGGTTCCATCTACTCTGCATCAAATGGTCAAGTTTGAATGGGATAGACAGGAAATTGTGGTGCACGGCGAAGATAATCCGTGTGTTCCCAGTGATGCCATTATTCTGCTCATATAGGTTGAAGACGACAAGGGACCATGGGTTTATCAGGTTTTTGACATGGTATCGGTAGATAAAATTCTAGAAGGGAAGTGCGTGCCAACTCCAAGGGTAGCTGCTGCATCAGTCATGGTAGCCGTTGAAATGTTGAAAAATGGTTTTGTATCGGGTAAGGGTTTGGGTGCATCTCTGCAAGGTATCGTACAACTGGTTTCTCTTCCTAAAAACTTGGATACATTTGGTTTGGGGTTCAAGCCCACAGTCGCAGATGTGAGAAGGGCCAGAAAAATGAAACAGAGAGCATGGGCCCTTCCAAAGCCAGTCCGAGAGGATGTTTGACGAAGTGAACATGGTGGAAGCTGGATGAAAAAGTTCGAGAGGATATTTGACGAAGTGAACATGGTGGAAGTTGGAGAGGGTTCTAGCGAGGCGGATGTGCAATTTGTTAGGCCCAATGCAAAGATTAACAATTGGGAAGCTACTCCTCTCCCCGCCAGGAAGGAGTTTTAGTAGTTTGCTTTGATTTTCTTTCAGTTTATCTGGATTATTCTAGGGTTGTAATTCAGATTCTATGTTCCGTCCGGTTGGATGTATAAACCTTGTTATCTTTAATTTCAACGAAATGCAATTTCCCTTTTCTTCCTTTCTGATAGTTTTATTTTTGTTTTCTTTTCTTCCTTGTACAGTTCTTTTTATGATGGCTTCAATGATATGACATGCATGAGGAGTCTCCGGCCCAGTCTTAAAAGCCAATCAAATTCTGAAATAGTAATTCAATAAATAGAATGTGATGTTGAATCGGAATATGATGAGGATGAAGCCTTTGAAGATATTAGTAAAGAACTAAGCCATTTTGAAGAAAAACCCAAGCCTAACCTGAGTGATACAGAAGCAGTCAATTTAGGTGACCAAGATAATATCCGAGAAACTAAGATAAGTGTTCATCTGGAACCACAAATGAGGGAAGAGATAATCAAAGCATTGTTTGAATTCAAAGATATTTTTGCATGGTCCTATGATGATATGCCATGTCTAAGCACTGACTTGGTAGTTCACAAATTGCCCACTGACCCGACGTTCCCTCCTGACAAGAAGAAGTTGAGGAAATTTAAAACTGATATGAGTGTGAAGATTAAGGAAGAGGTCACCAAATAGTTTGAGGTCAAAGTCATTCGGTCACCCGGTATCCCACCTGGTTAGCCAATGTTGTGCATGTGCTGAAAAAAGGATGGTAAGACCCGGGTGTGTGTTGATTATCGTGGTCTCAACAAGGCAAGTCCCAAGGATAACTTCCCATTGCCGAACATCCATATATTGATCGATAATTGTGCCAAACATGAGATTGGTTCTTTTGTGGATTGTTATGCGAGTTACCACCAGATCTTAATGGATGAGGAGGACGCAGAAAAGACAGCATTCATCACGCCATGGGGAACGTACTGCTATCGGGTCATGATATTTGGTTTGAAAAATGCTGGGGCAACCTACATGGGGGCAATGATGACCATATTCCACGACATGATACACAGGGAGATCGAGGTTTATGTGGATGATGTGATTATAAAGTCTAGAAAGCAGTCTGACCATGTCAGAGATCTGAGAAAGTTCTTCCAAAGGCTTCGCAGGTACAATCTCAAGCTTAATCCTATAAAATGTGCGTTCGGTGTTCCGTCTGGAAAGTTGTTGGGATTCATAGTTAGCCACCGAGGTATTGAATTAGACCCATCAAAGATCAAAGCTATCCAGGAGTTGCCACCCCCAAAGAACAAGACTGAGGTGATGAGTCTATTGGGGGAGATTGAATTACATCAGCCGATTTATTGCTCAGCTCACGACAACTTGTGAGCCTATTTTCAAACTATTAAAGAAATATGCTGCAGTCAAGTGGACAGATGAATGTTAGGAAGCATTTGATAAGATAAAGGGGTACTTGTCAAACCCACCTGTGTTGGTCCCGCCAGAACCAGGGAGACCTTTGATTCTATATTTGACGGTCTTGGACAATTCATTTGGATGTGTGTTGGGACAACATGACATCACTGACAGGAAGGAGCAGGCCATCTATTATCTCAGCAAGAAGTTCACATCTTACGAGGTTAAGTACACTCATCTTGAGATGACGTGTTGCACCCTAACTTGGGTAGCCTAGAAGCTGAAACATTATATGTCATCTTATACTACTTACCTCATCTCTCGCTTGGATCCATTGAAGTATATCTTCCAGAAGCCTATGCCCATGGGAAGGCTCGCAAAGTGGCAGATCTTGCTCACAGAATTTGACATTATCTACGTGACTCGGACTGCGATAAAGGCACAAGCATTGGCCGACCATTTGGCTGAGAATCCTGTGGATGAAGAATACGAACCTTTGAAGACTTATTTCCCTGATGAAGATGTAATGCACATTGACGAGTTGGAACAGGTTGAAAGGCCAGGATGAAAACTTTTCTTTGATGGGGCTGTTAATATGAAAGGCGTTGGGATATGAGCGGTACTTGTTTCTGAAATAGGGTATCATTACCCTATTACGTCTCAGCTTCGATTCTACTGTACTAACAACATGGCTGAGTATGAGGCATGAATTTTGGGTTTGAGGATGGCTGTGGATATGGGTGTCCAGGAAGTCTTGGTCTTGGGTGACTCGGACCTTCTGGTGCACCAGATTCAGTGATAGTGGGAAACACGGGATTTAAAACTCATACCGTATCGATAATGTTTACATGATCTTTGTCAGCGATTCCAATCAATAGAGTTCAGGCATATTCTGATGATTCATAATGAGGTCGCTGATTCCTTGGCTACTTTAACGTCAATGTTACATCATCCAAATAAGGCTTATGTTGACCCGTTGCATATTCAGATCCATGACCAGCATGCTTATTGTAATGTGGTGGAAGAAGAACTTGATGGTGAGGCTTGGTTTCATGATATCAAGGAATATATTAGGATAGGGGTGTATCCAGTACAAGCTACAGGCGATCAAAAGAGAACAATTAGGCGATTGGTTGACATGAACTACGTTCGACCTGATTCCTTTTAAGGATACGTAGGCAGCCTCACAGTTTGGTCCCATCAAAATAAAAATCCAAAAAGTCCCCAAACAAGAAACTGGGGCAGAAGTTGTGGTTGTTGTAAGAAATCTGATTTCGAAAGTTGTAATTTTGAACCCATTCGAATTGTTTTGAGCCTTTTATACCCTTTCTTTCTAATCCCATCTAAAAGCCCACATTACGGTCCAAAGAAAGACCTTCCGATCAGTCTTCAAGAAATGCCAAGTCGAGCAGGTAGAGGTGATTCATATCAAGGGCAACACTCTGGTCGAAGCAGAAAATATTGAAAATGAGAGAGTCTTATTGGTGAAAACCCTCACGGGCACCATAAGGCGACGAGAGCTGAGAGAAATTAAAAATGAGAGAGACTTATTGGTGAAAACCCTCACGGGAACCGTAAGGCGAAAGTGAGTTGAGAGATGAACAAATGAGAAAGGCTTGTTGGAGAAAACCCTTCAGGGCACCGCAGGCCGAACGAGGTCAAGGTTTTGGTGAAGAAATCAGGTTATGGAAACTCCGGGGCAGCAAAGTATGACAACTGAAAGTTGATTGGTCGGACAGATTGGGCCGATTAATCCGAAATGCATGTCATGATCATTGGTGCCAGCTGCCCCACTCAGATAAGTCTCTTTTCCTTTTCCTCTTCAGATAGTCTTCCAGTTTTGGATTTTCTTATCCTTAACTCTGAAAGTCATTGCATTTCATTTCGTTTGGGTTTATTTCGCTAAGATATTCCCGATGTCAGTTCTGTTTAAGCAAATAAGAAAGAATTTCAAAGCTCACTACCAGCTTCAAGATTGCAAAGCACAGTATGGCCAGAGCATGCCAAAGATAGCATGATGTGAAGTGGGATAAAGTGCCAGCAAAATTCCATTGGCAAAATGATTTAGTAATTTCAGGGGAGATGCAGGGGTTCAGTTAAAGGGGTTAGAGGTGTGAAACAACGGTGTGGGTATAGAACACTCGGGTCATCCAAAGTCATGGAGGTTTGAAAGTCAGTCAAAAAGTCAAACGGTTCAGGGCCAGTTTAGGGGAAGAAGTCAAAACAAAACAATGCAGTGGAGAGACCTTCAGCAAGAATGCCATCAGCTAACCACCATATTTAAACTAACAAAATTTTTCTTTGATTAAAACAGGGGCAGGAAATTTCGGTTGTTTCGGAGAAACCCTCCGTGGAGAAAGGTAGTCACCAAATAGGTTTGATTTTTTTATTTTCAGGACCCTTCTAGAAAATGGGACCTAGCGTAAAGTTCAAAAATAGCGTAATCTAGCATAAATGTACCCTAAAGGAATATAAGCTAGTTTAGAAGTTTGCATGTTCGAGATAAGATTCAGTTAGGAGTTTTCAGGACCCTCCTGAATAATGGGACTTAGCTATAAGATTTCGATTAGAGAACAACATTTAGCGTAAGTTCTGCTGTATGGTAGTATAATTCAACTATAAAAGTTGTCACTCTTAAGATAAATTTTGGCTTTTGATTTTCAGGACCCTCCTGGATAATGGGGAGTAGTTTAAAGACCCTCTTAGATAATAAGATTTAGCAGAAGTCACACCTTTAGAAGATATAACTTAGATTTAAAATTGTCATTTAATTAAGAGTTGTCAGGACCCCCTGGATAATGGGACCTAGCTTTCAAATTCTTAGTAATACTTGATAATATGATATAGTTTACACTTACATCTATGCCCAGCCACCAAACTGGGGCAGAAAATTTTCTTTATTTTGTCTATTTCGTTGAATTTAGGAGCCCGCCTGGAGAGCAGGAAACACATTTCAAGTCATGCAGTCAGGAGCCCGCCTGGAGAGTAGGGAATACATTTCAAGTCATGCAGTCAGGAGCCCGCCTGAAGAGCAGGGAATACATTTCAAGTCAGCAGTCAGGAGCCCGCCTAGAAAACATGGAACACATTCAAGTTTAGCAGTTAGGAGCCCGCCTGAAGAGCAGGGAATACATTGTAAGTCAGCAATCAGGAGCCCGCCTGAAGAGCAGGGAATACATTTCAAGTCAGCAATCAGGAGCCCGCCTGGAGAACAAGGGAGTACAATTCAAGTTTTAGCTTTCAAGTTCTTATTGATATTTGGTAATGTGATCCGTTTTGCACTTACATGTGTGCCCAACCACAAAACTGGGGCAGGAAACTTTCTTTGTTTTTTGTCTATTTCATTGAAGTCAGGAGCCCGCCTGGAGAGCAGAGAATATATTTCAAGTTCAGCAATCAGGAGCCCGCCTGGAGAGCAGGAAATACAATCAGGTTCAGCAGTCAAGCGTCCACCTGGAGAAAAGAAAAAACATCTCAAAGTGTAGTTGGCAGTCAGGCATCCACCTGGAGAAATGGAAAACATCTCAGATTACAATTCAAGGTGGCAACAAAAGGATTCCACAGGGAGAATACAAGTCAACAAGGCAACAAGAACCGCAAGAGAAAGTTTGAAGATAGATAGGATTTTGTAATGCATAGATCATAGTCTAGTCTAGCTTCTTTCTATCATGGTGTAATAGGAGATGCAGTAAGCAGTAGCAGCATCAGCAGCAACAGTGAAACCATAGTTTCATGGTAGTCCCAGCTACCAAAACTTCTCGAACTACACTGACCTGATTCCTTTATAGCCAAGGATATGTAGGCAACCTCAGAAGCAGGGCGCGGTCAAATCTTTCAAAAATACTTCCCACGGAGTATTCCAATGGGAAAAAATCGCTTGTGTCAGCTCACTTTATCTTTGCACGAAAACCTTTCGTGTTTCCGGGTAAAGAGGGGCAGCTGTGACCACGTGATTTTTTCCCTATATGAATTACTCCCATAAATTCAAAACAAAATAACTTCTTTTCATTATTTGCAATTTTTGTGGATTCTGTGGCATGTTCTGATAATTGTTTGCATTTGTCTGTGCATTTTCATTTTTGTTTAAGTAATGAAAAATACAAAAAATATGTGCATTTTCATTTAGGGTCTAATTTGATATTTTAGGATTAATCAAGTAATTAAGTTATTTTATAAAAAAGGGGAAAATCACAAAAAATGGTCATTTTGCACCTTTTAATTTTAATTTGGTCTTGAGTAGTTTTTCTTTAATTTATTAATTGTGGTAATTAATTTGCTAAGATATTTGAGTAGGAATTAATTAGGTTTATTTGAATTAATTTAGGTTTAGGTTTCATTTTAATTTGAATTTAAAAGAAATTAGACAAAAAGAGAGAAAAAAAACTAATTTGGAAGAGAATTGAATAAGAAGCCTGTTTTTCTTGGGCCATTTTTGTTTATAATTTCATAGGCCCAAACACTTTGCCCTGAAACCCGTCCCATTTTTTTCCTAGACCCGTCCACACCCGTTCTGCCCCATCTAGCGACCAAACGACGCCGTTTTGGATTGTGGAATCTGAGCCGTTGATCTCCCCTTGATCAAACGGCTCAGAACTGAAGCTTCATAAGTATATTAGTGTCCAAATGCACCCCCACCCACTCTCATCATCCCCACACACTCAAAGAACCCTTCACCGCCTCCGCCGTGAGCCGCCCGCCGGAAATCGCCTCCGCCAGTGGCGTTGCTCCAATTGACCCCATTTTTACACCATAGATTCTTCTCCTTCTCCTCTTTCCAAATCTCCAAATCCCCACTCTTGAATCCTAGCCCAGCCTCTCGAATCTTGAATCAGAAGGAATGACTGAAAACCTAACTCATCTGATTGGCCCCAAAATTACACCCCATGAGCCCCATGACCCTCTCTTCCTAAATCACAGACCAGCTACCCTCGAATTGAACCCAAGATCCTCGAATCTTAAATCTAAGTCAAGACCTAAAATCCCAAAAACCTCGAATTCAAGATTTCATTAAGGATTTAGGTCTAGTTCGACTTTATTCATGTGTTCTTGATAAGAACACAAGATTAATGTCAAACTTGGCCAGAAAATTTGAAGGTTCAAAGGTTTTTGCATTTCTTACGGTCCAGGCCATGGTTAGGTATTTTGTTCTTTACTTTTGAGTTTTAATTTTCATGTGCATTTCCCTTCTCATCTTCCTCTGTTTCTTCTGTTTGTGTTTTGATTTTTTCTGTTTTTTCGTTCTTGCAATCATTTCTACATGTGTTTCTTTTTAGGTTAATTAGCATCTTCATGAATGAGTGTAGTTTTATTTGCCCGTTTATTTTGGGCCTTTGAAACCTTGGTTCAGAGAGTCTAATGACTCCGGTTGGCCTCCTTCTTTCCCTTCTTCATCGAATCTTCTGTGAAGTTCCGAGTCGAATTTGGGCCCAAAAGAAAAGGATTAGCCTAGAATTTGTAGACTCAGGCCAGTACGGACTTGGGTCAATTTGACCCGTATTTGTTTGGATTTCTGGGGTAATAAACAAGGGTTCAGGGGCAATGTAGGAAAATTGGTATAGGAAATCTTATTGTAACAGAAAAGGAAGCTTCCTAGAAGCTGGGGTGGGGGCTGTTGTGTTAGTTAATAAATACATTAAGGGTAGTTCAGAAAAAAAGAAAAGATTAGCCAAGGACTAAGTAGCAAAAACCAAAATTCACAAAGGGCCTAAGTGCAAAAATTATTTCCTTAAGGCTGCCCTACTTGTCTTGCCTATAAAGACATCTTTTCTTGCTTTTCAAGAGAGGTTTTTAAGAGCTAAAATACCGAAAAAACAAAGACAGCCGAAAATTTGATAAAAAATCACTGTTCCATTGAATTTCTTCTAGGATTCTTGAGTTTTTTTTTGTTTATTTTTCTGAAGTTATCTTTGATTCACATGGGGTTGAAGATGGTTTAATTTGGGTTTTTGAAAGCTAATTCTGAGCTGAGTTTATGTTTGGAGTCCTGGTTCAATTCGAGTTTGGTTTTTGGGTTTGCTTTGTCTTACTACTGGTTTGAGCAGAAATTGGTTGTGTTCTTGTGACACTGTTTCATTACTGGGTTCAAGTTGTTCTGCTACTGTTTATTCACTAATCTTTTCCTTGCTTTCCTTTTATTCCCAGGTACACTTTTCTGAATTCTACACCATGTGAAGTCTGACTTAATGTGTGAAATTAATTTTGAAAATGTCGAGCATGGCTTCAGCATGTTTAGATCCTTTAATTTAGTTTTATTTCGTCTAGATTACACATTTACTCAATGTACTGAATATTTATTATGAGGGTTGTAGTTAAGTTGTATCTGATATGAAATTATGTTTGGCAAAGCCTTCATAACTAGTTGTGGGATTTGGAGTTCCTATTGTGGTAGCTAATCATGAACTGTGAAGAAGAAAATTTGACGAAAACTTGTGAATTAGACCCTTAGCTAGGTTCTGTACTAAGCATGTTAGCATAAAGTAGGTTGTGTTGGACCTCTTATTGCTTCGCAAGTTAATTGTTAAGTTCAAGTTATTTGGAATACAGATTTAAGGTGAGGGATATGGGACGTAGAGAAACATATGTTTATACATGCATGCTGAATCTGAAATCATGTTAGTATGCAGATTAGTGAGTAAATTGCTTGTGTATAAGGGTTTGTGGTTACAGCTTGGACAGTCAATTGAATGATTCTTAAATTTATGTGTTTGTTTGTCTCGACCAATAAGCGATACATTTGTTTATAATGCTAAAATCCAATAGCTTATTTGTGGGTTGATTTAATCATGGCCATTTTGAGCCTAGTTTCTATATTTGAATTGGTTTGGGCTCAACAACGACTCAGTCTATGGTCAGTACGTTAATGTTCATTTCTTTGTTAGACTTGGGCTCAACTTGGGCCCAAAGCCTTGAAATAATTTGGAAACAAAGAAAAATGGTAGTCTTTGGCTATATGTGTGCTTTCTTGCTGATGGCCGGTGTTGGCCCAAGCTCTTTCTAATGACTTGCCCACTTCCCCATTGTTACAAATCGCTAAGTCTGGTTTCTTGAAAATGATTCGAGAATTTCCTATGCCGTTTAATCAATTAACCAAGCCCCTTAATAATTGAGGTGAGCCATATTATAAGATACAAATAGTTTATGGCCCTCATAAGTTAATTTGGAAACCTTTTGGTTAGAATAAATCGAGGTGTGTCGTGCCGAACAAAATCTCAATTGCACGGCCCTCATTTAATTAATTTTGTTATCCTTAGAAATCGAGACGTTCCATTTAGCGAATTTTCATGGCCCTCGCAAAGTTGCAAACGCTTAGTTGCTTTAGACACGTTATTTTAATAGTTTACCTTCCTAAACTCGGGTGCGCATTTATGTGACCTAAATCCAAATCTCAACAGCTCTAGATAAAATATGTTGCGGACTGCGGGTACATTTATGTGACGTTGAAATCTTCCTAAAAATTAATTAATTAAAAGCGGTTTAAAGTTAAAAATGTGCATAGGTTTAAAAGTATACTAAAATCAGATAATAAGCCAATTATAATAGTTGAGCGACCGTGCTAGAACCACAAAATTCGGGAATGCCTAACACCTTCTCCCGGGTTAACAGAATTCCTTACCCGGATTTCTGTGTTCGCCGACTATAATACAGATTCAATCTTTTCCTCGATTCGGGATTTGAACCGGTAACTTGAGACACCATAAAATTATTCCAAGTGGCGATTATGAATTTAATAAATAAATAATCCCGCTTCGATTGTCACTTTAAGTTGGAAAAAACTCCCCTTTACACCCCTTTCCGGAGGTGTAGGTAAAAAAGGAGGTGTGACATCTGCAATAATCTTTGAAGTACCGACCACATGGTTCCACTCGCCTTAGATCATGTCTTCTTATTTATGCAGTATTCTAGATTACAATGTCGGTGTTGTCTGTGTTCTTTACTCGAATGGTAGAAATGATGCTCCCTCTCCCTGGTAATGTCTCAGAGTCCCCCAACAACAGGGACATATATTTAGCCCGTTATCTTCACCCCATCCTTTGTTATCTCTTAGGCTGGCACTTTTCTAACTAGCTTTATCATAGAGCAGTTATAGAATATGGTCGATGTACTATCTCTCTTGTACTTCTGTTATTTAGAGTGATTTTGCAATGTTCTGAGTCACAATTTCTATAATCATCAAGGTCTAATAATCAGAGTCCTGATTTATGTAGCTGATGTAACCCTCAAGATTCCTTCTCTCTCAACCTTTGAGTAAGCTTAAGATTTCTTCAAATTTGCGGCTCAATGTATTAGTTATTACATTAACCTTTCGTGGATGCTATGAAACATCCATGTTATAATCTTCTACCAATTCACGCCTTTGTTTGTGATGTGGACTAAATTCTTTCTTTTAATGATATGCGAAAGTCTCCTATAGCTGTGAGAATATCAACATGTATGTTACATGGATAATACTCCAAAGTCTTACGTGTGTTCATAACATAACTAACCCCAGGTCATAGATCGATCGAATAATTCCTTTTATGCCTTTTAGCTGTCTTTAAACATAAGCAATTACTTTTCCTAGTTGTTCTACCACTTCTTGCATGAATACATGGCTTATCTTAGTACCCACGCATACTGGAATTCATAAAACTCATATGATCTGGAATATTACTTTGATTTTTAATTCATGTTCATTAGTTACGATAGGTGACACTTTCTTATGGAGCGCATACAATGTTCTAATGAGATTGTTGTTACAAGATCATTTCTTCTTCAGGTTACTATGCTTACATCGAAGCCTTCTTCCTTATTTCCTCAGCTAGTCTTTCATTGTAGTACTTATAGGAGACCTTTTCACTCTTGTAAGGCTGCGATCTTGTTACATCTTATAACCCACAGATTTTTCGATGTTTTTACTCACCTATAATTATCCTTTTTTACTTACCTTTGTGCCCTTGTGCTCGTAGAGTTACTTATGAACTCAAATTTTTATTGTCTCCCCACTGACACTCTCTTTTATTTTTGTAACAATTATATAGTGCCTTTAACTACCCTAACTCCTATCTGAATATTTCTCAAGAATTACGATCTCGTATCTACGAGACTGGATTTCCTCTGCTGGGCTTCACTCTGCTTCTCTTGCATAATCTACTGATTTATCTATAACCTCTTGTCTAGATATAACTAGGCACTTCTTGATCAATTACTAACTACTCGGTGTCCATTCTAACATCTATATTCTGCGTAACCTCTCCTGGGATATGTCTTTTGTCTTAACTTACCTCTCATACTAGCTCCTTATGCATGAAGTGTGCATTCACACTTATTTATCAATTAACATCTTTGCTGGGAACCCTTACTGCCTCTTCCTAGCATCGTGCTTGCTTAATATTCTAGAGTCGTGACATATCTATCGGATCTGAATAAATGTAATCTTATTCTTTTCGCCCTTTTTACTACTTTCTTCCTTTACCATTCTATATTTACCTGAACTACTTAACTTTGACTTAATATCATATCACACCATCTTCCTCCCTTTAGGGAAGTACTAACATTTAGTGCTCTAAAGGTTTACCTACAGATGATTACTTCTTCATCTTTGTTGTTTTTTCACATTTTCAATTACCCTTACTTGCCTTGCGGCAACCCTTTTGTACCAGGGATAATTGAATTTCCTACGCACGAGGGTGACACCTAGTATAGCTGGCACACTTTATCCCTTAAGCTTAACTTTGCTCATAGCTCTTGCTAAAGGAAAGTGTCTTCCTAAATGACATCTAAAGGTTATTATTCTATCATCCATTATATTATCGCTGGAACACGATCTCTAAAATTCTCATGATGGTGACTATTATCGAATCCTTCGTTCCTTAATTCATGTTCGGTTTATCTTGTTTACTAGCCATAGTGATTTAAATTACTCTAGCGGGTCTAACTTAGACTTATGATAATCGCGTTAGAATCACCAACTCTTTTCTTTAAAATAAGAATATGACTTTATGGCTTATACTCTTTTACAGTCTCAAGGCATATCACCCCTTATCTTTTACATCACTTGACTATAGACTCTGGCATCCTATCATATTTTGATTTACCGTTACCACCCATTTATTATATCTTACTCATAATGCTTCATTTACTCCTTTCTTATTCTCCTCCTAATGTTTCTGTACCTAGCTTCTGAATTTTTTGAACATTCTAGAATTCATATCTTACTGTGCTATTCTAGAGTGCACCACTTGGGTGTCTCACAAGGTGAACAATTATCACATTTGCAATATCCTTTGGAAATGTCAGCTAATACTAATAATCCATCCATCATTTTGGGTTACTCTATCTCCACCTGGATCCTGATATCCCATTCTTCTCTTAAACTATATAAATAAGCTCTCATAGGGCATAACTAAGATGGGTGGCCAATTTTACACACCCCTGTTACTATTGAAAGTAACTCAGAATGCTTATATTTCTCTGCCTGAATTGTAAATACTGATAATCTTCATTAATTGGGTACCTCGTACCCTTCTTCACCTTGCTTTTTTTTTTACCTATTGAAACTTATACTCTTACCTTCTAATGCTCCCATGACCTGCGAATTGCAAGGTGTGTTAGATATTCCCATCTTAGGGTCTTAAAAAGAAAATTTGCACATCTAGTATGCACGATCTAGTAGGGCCTCAAACTAGGCTACGTTGTCAAGAACTATCTCTCTACTAGTGCCCTTACCTGCTGCTGTATTAGCCCTCCGGCTAGTTGTAATCTTTCTAATTGCAAGCATCTCTATATTATTAGCAAATATAAGTCCTGACTCAAACTCTTATGTCTTAACTCTATAGCATGATTTGGATTAGAAAGAAAGGATATTAACTCCTAAATTCCTGTAGCTTCCTATTTATTTAATGTGGTACACAATACATCTATAAACAAGACTATATTAGACACGGCTTGTAGACTCCCTAGGACTGAACTACTCTGATACCAAGTTTGTCACGCCCCAAACCTGGTGAGTCGTGGTCGATACACGGTGCCATAATCGGCCCAAGCATACCACTCTATAACTGTGCACTCTGGAGGAGTAGCCCTCAACTTAGGTTGAAAAGACCTACCTACGAGCTGATACCAATCAAGGCCGACGATGCCATATTCTACGTTATAGCCAAAAATGCATATCCATAAATGTGCAAGCCGATGAGGCTGCCATGAACGTCTATGGCCAGTAATACCAAACTGAACATTTACACAAGACTGGAAAGGCCACAATAGTGACACACAACATATACAGGACTCGCCTACAAGCCTCTAAAGATAATATAATTGTATTATGGTCCAGACAGGGTCCCGACCTACCCATCAAGTTGTATATACAAAATGCACTCCAAAGTCTAGACCTGGTAACTCTGGAAGAGTGTAGCTTACTAATCAAGCTGATGTCCAGATCTGTCTGATGGGAAGGCATATCCGGCTATCTATCAGAACCTGCAGTCATGAAGTGCAACATCCCTAGTAAAAGGGACGTCAATACGAAATAATATACCAAGTATGCAAGACAATAGAATAACTGAAAGCTGAAACTGAAATGATAATTTAATAACTGAAAGTAACTGGGAGTCCAAGATGATTTGACGATATGCTTATCTGATGATACTAACTCAGCTCTCTCAATAAAGTAAGTACAATAGCTATCCAACCCTATAAGGCTCGGTATGTATAACTGCCCGGCCGTAGTAGCCTCACTCATAGGTGGACGACCATACTACCCACCATATCTAAATCACTACTCGACTGTAATAGGATCGCTCATTCGGCCGCAGTAGACTAAATATATACCTTACCTTTTTATCTGAGGTTGCCCAATATGGACCTGCCTACCTATTATATCTCGGTGGTGGTGAAAATACTATAATACTATAATACTGTATATATATATATATATATATATATATATATATATATATATATATATATAGATCTTCTGCTCTCTTTACTGAAAGAAGACAATATTTAATTGAATATAAAGTCCCGTTAAGGGAGAATACTATAACATATAAGACTAAGATAATGTACATAAATTAAGGAATACCAACTTCTCTTTGTGTATCGATATCAAACGTGTTTAGTTACGGGATCATGCCAAAATGAAGGAAAAGTTTAGCCTTAAAATGCTTTATTACAATCTGTCCATAACCACATTGAACTCGTCTCATTGAAGCTTAATCTACAATAATTATAATAATGCTATCGTTAAGATAAGAAAGGTACAACTATCATACAATGAAAAACAAACTTATTTTATATTAAAAACCATACAACATCTCCTCTATAACCTTTGCTTCCTCCCAATTAGAGATAATATCAACAACAACAAGAAGAACACAACAATATATATACATCATTTTCCAATTTTATATCCATTATAATTACCACAAAATAGCCTAACGAACCACAACCACTACGTACATAAAACGACAACCATAGTAGTGTCAAACAACCCAAAAATATAACAACAAATGACCAGCCCACCATCCCTCAATTATGTGGTGTTTCTACACACCCTTTCTCCTCAAAATCTCCATAAAAATAGTAGAAAAAAAGAAAACCCAACAGCAACATGAAATAGCCCGCAAAACAATCAAAAACAGTCCACTACAAGTTGAACAACTCGAACTGATGGCTTCCGATCATCATCCCATGAGTTTTTACTATTATGGAACAAATTTCTATACCTTTACGAAGGAAAAATGGATGAAATGGGATAGTATACTTACCTTATTTGGTGAGGATCTCATCTCCTAACTTGGTCCTTTAACTCTTAGGTTTTTTCAAAGTAGAACTTGAAGAGAAGACAAAATCACTAAGGGTTTTGTGTGGAATTTTGGGAGAATTTCGCAGAGATTTTGTGATGACTAGATAGGTCATCTTATTAATTAAAAACAAATTCTGTGTTTCGAGGCCTTAAAACCTCATTTTATCCTTCCTCGATTTACATGCGTAGTCCGTGCATGTTTCTAGAAAGCTTTTGTGTTAAAAGTTGACAAAAATAAGAATATTTAATATATAAGAACTTCGGTTAATATTTTTGGTAAACGGACCCAGATTTGTATTTTGACAGTCCCGGTGGGTTCGTATCAAAATATGGGACCTGGGTGTATGCCCGGAATCGAAATCGAAGGTCCCTAGCTCGAGTTATATTTTTGTTGAAAATTAAGACCATGAAAATTTAATAGTTTTAAGAAAATTCTTAATGCTTGATGTTGCTGGTATCGGGTCCGTATTTTGGTTTCGAAGCCTAGTACAGGTCTAATATAATATTTAATACTTTTCTGTGAAATTTGGTGGAAAACGAAATTGATTTAACGTGATTCGGACGTCCGATTGAGAAAATAGAAATTTTAATGTGTTCTTGAAAATTTCATTTGATTTGGTGCTAAATTCATGGTTCTAGTAGTTATTTTGGCAGTTTTGATCGTGCAAGCAAATTCATATGATGTTTTAAGACTTGTGTGCATGTTTGGTTTGGAGCCCCGAGGGCTGGGATGAGTTTTTGATAGGCTACAGAGTGATTTGAACTTGGAAAAATTTGCTGGTGTAACTGAACAGGTTGTAGGCCTCTGATCTCGTATTTGCGAGATCAGGCATCGCAATTGCAAACTCGAAGGGGTCCGCATTTGCGAGCTAATTCTCGCATTTGCGAGGAGAATCTTGGCCAGCAGTGTTCGCAATTGCGAACTTTCCTTCACATTTGTGAAGGGAGTCTGGGAATGGCAGGGATCGCAATTGCGATCAATTGGTCGCAATTGTGGAAGGTCAGTCTTGCAATTGCGAGTCTTTCTTCGCATTTGTGATGAAAGCAAGACTGGGGAGACCTTCGCATTTGCGATAGGTTCTTCGCATTTGCGGGGCTGGCATTTGCGAACCTTGCAACTAATAAGAATGACTTTTGAATGGGATTTTCCATTTATTCTCCAAATTTTCAAAACCTAGAATAAAAGAGGCAATTTTTCAAAGACTTATTCTTTCCCAAATCATAGATAAGTAATTCTTAACTAGTTCATTCAATCTTTCACTTTATTTTACAAGATTTCAACCTAGAATCTAAGGTTTTCATGGTGGAATTGGGGATTTTTGGATGGAAATTAAGGATTTGATAAATTGGGGATTTAGACCTTAAATTGAGGTCGGATTCCAAAATCAATTGTATATCTGGGCTCGACGGTGAATGGGTAATCGGGTTTTGGTTCGAATTTCGGATTTGAACATAGTGGGCCCGGATGTTGACTTTTGTTGAATTTTTCAATAATGACCTAAATTGAGTCTTTTGTTATTCTGGGTGATTCCTAAGGTTTATTTTGGAACGCTTGGTTGGTAATTGCTAGATATTGTTGGTACGGAGGTGTGTTTGAAAGGCAAAGTTGTGATTGAGCTTTGAGTGGCCTTTGATTCGAGGTAATCGACTTGCCTATCATTGTGTGGAGGAACTCCCCTTAGGATTTGGTACTATTTGATATATGAGCACCGTGTACGTGAGATGATAAGTGCGTACACAAGCTATTTGTTTGAAAACCTCATTTTCATTAAGCAAATATTTGTTTTCCTTTATTTGAGCAATACTAGCATATGTAACTATCCTATTTATTTTACGAAAGCATGTCTACGTACCTTAACTATCTTAACTGCCTTAAATGCCTATTTGAACTCTGTGTATCATTTTCTTGTGAAAATTTTCTTGTTCTTCCTTGACTCGGACTTAGCCTAAATTGTGCTTTTCTTGCTGTTACGATTATCTTTGTTTAGTTGAGCTGCATATTTACTTTGAAACTAGGAATGGTATTCCGGGAGATCCTCGTGTACTGCATATTTACTTTGGGACTACGAAATGATATTCCGGGTGATTCCCAACACTGCATATTTACATTGGTAGTATGGAAAGGTATTCCAAGAGATCCCCATGCACATTTACATTTGGGACAATGGGACTGTATCCCGGGAGATCCCCTATTGCTATTACTACATTCTGAGATGTTGGTTTTCATTGAATCTATTCCTGTTAGATTTCCGTACTTAGTTTTTTTTACTGTAATATTCTTTCCGTCTTATTTCACTATATTTATACCAGTAGGTCCCTAACCTGATCTCATCACTACTCGACCAAGGTCAGACTTGGCACTTACTAGGTACCATTGTGGTGACCTCATGCCCTTTCCTGCACATGTTTTTTCGTGTGCAAATCCAGGTACTAGATATCGGCCTCGAGTCTAGCTGTATGGTTGCTGCTTTAGGAGACTTCAAGGTACATCTACTGCATAACCTCGAAGTCCCCTTCTATCCCCTATGTTTATTTTTCTTTTCTTTTTTCCGTAAAAATGATGTATAGAACTAATAAGACTTCTTAGAATCTTGTGACATTGCAACATTCCGGGTTTTCGGAAAAGTGATTATTGTATATACCGACTAGCATCATTTCTACTTATTGACTATATTCGTTAGCTGTTATATTTGTGTTTCTATTTCATTTCCACAACATTAGGCTTACCTAGCCGTAGAGACTAGGTGCCGCCATGAAAGTTCACGAAGGGAGAACTTAGGTCGTGACAAGTTGGTATTAGAGCTCTAGGTTTATCAGAGTCGTGAGTCACAAGCTGGCTTATTAGAGTCTCGCGGATCGATATAGAGACGTATGTACTTATCTGCGGGAGGCTATGGAACTGTTAGGATAATTTCCACTTGATTTGATTCCTTATCGTGCGAGATTATTTAATTCGAAATTATAAACTTCTATCTTCTATTCTCTAAAAGATGGTGAAGACACGTGCTACCGGAGATTACCAAGCACCCGCGCACCTTGCTAAAGTCGCCCGAGGTCAGGCCAGGGGTAGAGGCCCAGGACGTGCACGTGGTGCAACCAGAGCACCTACACGAAATGCTGTAGAGGAACTACCAATAGCTCTAGTCGGAGCACAGACACCTGATACGCCTACTACTACTGCTCCAGCTCTTCAGGAGACCCTCGCACAATTCATGAGCATGTACAACACTCTAGCTTAGGCAAGGTTGATCCCCCTTACTGCAGCCATATATTAGGATGGGGGAGGAGCACAGACTCCAGCCGCCCACACCCAAGAGCAGTGGGTTCAGGTTGATCAAATCCTAGAGGTTATATCGGTACCGCCTATAGCCCCTGTTCAGCCCGAGGGTAGGGCAGCAGCTTCAGAGGAGGAGTAGTGAGGCTTGAGAGGTACAAGAAGTACGACCCTCCTACATTTAATGGTCTAGCAACGGAGGATGCTTAGGGATTTCTGGAGGAGTGGCATCGTATCCTCCGTACTATAGGCATAGCAGAGTCGAGTGGGGTTTCTTTCACTGCCTTGTAGCTTCGAGGGGTAGCCTATTAGTGGTGGCGTACTTATGAGTTGGACGATCTGGCTGAGGCAGCTTCCCTTACATGGACTCAATTCTCGGACATGTTTTTAAGAGAGTATATCCCTTAGAGCCTTAGGGATACATGTCGTGCTAAGTTTGAGCAGTTGCACCAGGGTGCTATGACTGTTTCAGAGTATGTGGTCCATTTCAGTGACTTGGGTAGACATGCATCGGTCTTTGTTTTTGCAGTTTGAGAGAGGGTTCGTCGGTTTATTAAGGGACTCATTACCAATATCAGGACTATCATGGCCCAGGAGTTAGAGATATATATCTCGTATCAATAGGTGGTGAGTATTGCTAGGAGAGTAGAGGGCATGCTTTCTTGGGATAGGGAGGAGAGAGAGGCCAAGAGGTCTCGAGAGTCGAGCCATTATTCTGGCGTCCGTACCTCAGGTGCAGTTTGTCATGGGAGGGGATATGTGAGTCACCTCGTTCATTCAGCTCTTCCAGCCGCCAGTGGTATTCTAGCTCCTCCTAGACCTCAGGAGCCTTACTATGCACCGCCAGTATCTAGTCTACCTCCTGCACGGGTGCCTTCAATGGTTAGCCTAGCAGATCTGGCTCGAGCCATCCACAACTGCCACCTCCTCCCAAAGCTTGTTTTGAGTGTCACAACACTCTCCATGTGGAGAGGGATTGCCTTAGACTTAGGAGGGGATCATCCCTATAGACTTCTCAGCCACAACATGCTCCATAGGGTTCCTAGGCTATGATTACAGCACCAACTACCACTCCACCGGCTCAGGTAGCTAGAGGTAGAGTGCGGGGAGGTAGAGGCTGCCCTAGAGGGGGAGGTTAGGCCAAAT
Source organism: Nicotiana sylvestris (assembly GCF_000393655.2). Lineage (NCBI taxonomy): Eukaryota > Viridiplantae > Streptophyta > Magnoliopsida > Solanales > Solanaceae > Nicotiana > Nicotiana sylvestris. Next base: position 82,699,706 of record NC_091057.1, on the reverse strand, counting down.
ACTATGCCTTTCCTGATCTTACAGAGGCTGTTGCTTCCGATTCTATCATTACAGGTATTGTTCCAGTCTGTCATAGGGATGCATCGGTTCTATTCGATCTAGGCTCCACTTATTCCTATGTGTCCTCTTATTTTGCCCTATATTTGGGTATATCTAGGGATTCTTTGAGCTCCCCTATTTATGTGTCCACTACTATAGGAGATTCGCTTGTTGTTGATCGCATTTATCGGTCATGTTTTATTGCTCTTAGTGGTTTTGAGAACAGAACTGATTTATTATTGCTCAGCATGATAGATTTTGATGTTATCTTGGGCATGGACTGGTTGTCGCCCCATTATGCTATTCTTGATTGTCACGCAAAGACCGTGACGCTGTCTATGCCAGGTTTACCACAATTATAGTAGAGGGGTACCTTAGATTACACTCCTAGTAGAGTTATTTCATTTCTTAAAGCTTAACGAATAGTTGAGAAGGGGTGTGACTTGTATTTAGCCTATGTGAGAGATGCCAGTATTGATACTCCTACAGTTAAGTCAGTCTCAATAGTGAGGGATTTTTCTGTTTTGTTTTTAGCTAATCTTTTGGGCATGCCACCTGATAGAGATATTGATTTTGGCATTGATTTGTTGTCGGGCACTCAACCCATATCTATTCCTCCTTACCATATGGTTCCTCATGAGTTGAAAGAGCAGTTACAGGAATTATTTGAAAAGGGCTTCATTCGGCCCAGTGTGCCACCTTGGGGTGCTCTTGTCTTGTTTGTAAAGAAAAAGGATGGTTCTATGCGTATGTGCATTGATTATCGCCAATTTAACAAAGTTATAGTAAAGAACCGGTATCCTTTGCCTCGTATTGATGACCTATTTGATCAGTTATAGGGTGCCCGAGTGTTTTCCAAGATTGATCTGCATTCAGGTTACCATCGGGTGAAGATTCTAGAACTAGATATCTTGAAGACTGCTTTCAGGACTCGGTGTAGTCAATACGAGTTCCTTGTCATGTCATTTGGGCTGACCAATGCCCCAACAACATTTATGCATTTGATACAAATTATATTTTGGCCTTATCTTGATACATTCGTCATTGTCTTTATTGACGACATTCTAGTGTACTCCCAAAGTCGGGAAGATCATGAGCAACATCTGAGGACTTTGCTTCAGGCCTTGAGAGAGAAGAAATTATATGCAAAGTTCTCCAAATGTGAGTTCTGGTTGGATTGTGTGGCATTTCTGGGTCACATGGTGTCGAATGAAGGGATCAAGGTGGATCCGAAGAAAGTGGAAGTGGTGAAAGGTTGGCCCAGACCGTCCTCAGCTACAAAGATCCGGAGTTTTCTTGGTTTGGCAGGTTATTATCGCCGATTTGTTGAGGGATTTTAATCGATTGCATCACCTATGACCAGGCTGACCTAGAAGGGTGCTCCATTTAGGTGGATGGAAGAGTGTGAGGAAGGCTTTCAGAAGCTCAAGACAGCTTTGACTACAACTCCAGTATTGATATTGCCTATAGGTTCGAGGTCTTATATAGTTTATTGTGATGCGTCATGAGTTAGCCTCGGTGTAGTGTTAATGCAGGACCGTATGGTGATTACCTACGTGTCCATACAGTGAAGGTGCATACAAAGAACTATCTTGTCCACGACCTTGAGCTTGCAGCTATTGTTCATGCCTTGAAGATTTGGAGGCATTATTTGTACGGTGTCCCTTGTGAGATCTACACTGATCTCCAGAGTTTGCAGCATATATTCAAGTAGAAGGATCTTAATTTGCATCAGAGGAGGTGGTTAATGCTGCTTAAGGAATATGATATCACTATTTTGTACTATCCCAGGAAGGCCAGTGTGGTGACCGATGCTTTGAGTCGCCAGGCATAGAGTTTGGGGAGTTTACCATATGTACCAGCAGCGAAGAGGCCCATGGTGTTGGATGTCTAGGCTTTAGCCAGCTAGTTTGTGAGATTGGATATTTCTGAGCCTAGTCGAGTTTTGTCTTGTGTGGTCTTTCGGACTTCTCTCTATGATTGTATCAGGGAGCGTCAGTATGATGACCCCCATCTGCTTGTCCTTAAGGACACGGTCTAGCACGGTGATGCTAAGGAGGTCACTATTAGGGATGATGGTGCATTGAGGATGTAGGGCAGGCTATGTGTGCCTAATGTTGATGGTTTGCATGAGATGATTCTTCAAGAGGCCCATAACTCACGGTATTATATTCATCCGGGTGCTGGGAAGATGTATCAGGACTTGAGGAAGTATTATTGATGGCGTAGGATGAAGAAGGACAGAGTGGAGTATGATGCTCGATGTCTAAATTGTCAGTAGTTAAAGTATGAGCATCAGCGATCGGGTGGGTTGCTTCAGAAGTTAGAGATTCCGGAGTGGAAGTGGGATGAATCACTATGGATTTTGTTGTTGGACTCCCAAGGACTCAGTGTAAGTTTGATGCAATTTAGGTGATTGTGGATAGACTAACCAAGTCAGCTCATTTCATTCCTATGATGACTACATATTCTTTCGAGCAGCTAGCTCAAGTTTATATCCGAGAGATTGTCAGACTTCTTGGCATGCCTGTATCTATCAAGTTTGACCAGGGCACGCAGTTTACATCACGGTTCTGGAGAGCCGTACATCATGAGTTGGGTACTCAAGTGGAGTTGAGCACGACATTCACCCTTAGATGGACGGATAGTCCGAGTGCACTATTCAGATTGTTGAAGATATGCTTAGTGCGTGTATGATGGAGTTTGGAGGTTCTTGGGATCAGTTCTTGCCATTTGCGGAGTTTTCCTACAACAACAGTTATCAGTCTAGCATTCATATGGCACCGTATGAGGCTTTGTATGGTAGGCAGTATCGGTCCCCAATGGGTTGGTTCGAGCCGGACGAGGCTAGATTATTGGGCACGGACTTGGTTTAGGTTGCCTTGGAGAATGTTAAGGTGATTTAGGATAGACTTCACATAGCCCAGTCCAAACAGAAGAGTTATGCGGACCGAAAGGTTCGTATTGTTTAATTTATGGTTGGAGAGCGGGTCTTGCTTCGGGTTTTGCCTATGAAGGGCGTTATGAGATTCAGAAAGCGGGGCAAAATGAGTCCAAGGTTTATCGGTCCCTATGAGGTGTTGCGGAGTGTTGGAAAGGTTGCTTATGAGCTTGCCTTACCTCCCAGCCTAGCAGGAGTTCATCCGGTATTCCATGTTTCCATGATCCGGAAGTATCACAATGATCCGTCTTACATGTTGGATTTTAGTTCAGTCCAGTTGAACAAGGATCTATCTTATGTTGAGGAGCCAGTGGCTATTTTGGACAAGCAGGTTCAAAAGCTGCGGTCAAAGAACATTGCATCAGTAAAGATACAATGGCAGGGTTAGCTGGTCGAGAAGGCGACTTGAGAGTCCGAATCGGACATGTGGAGTAGGACGAATGGTTATTTTAGAGGTGGAGAATGTAATGACTCGATAGGTCATCTTATTAATTAAACCCAAATTCTGTGTTTAGATGCCTTAGAAACCTTATTTTATCCCTCATCGGTTTGCGTGTGCAGCCCGTGCGTGTTTTCAGAAATATTTTATGTTGAAAGTTCACAAAAATAAGAATTTTTAATTAAAACTTTATTTGACTTGACTTCGGTCAATTTTTTTGATAAACGGACCCAAATTTGTGTTTTAATCTCGGTGGGTCCGTATTAAAATATGTGACCTAGGCGTATGCTTGGAATCAGAATCGGAGGTCCCTAGCTCAAGTTATGAATTCTTTTTTGAAAATTGAGAGCCTGAAAATTTAATGGTTTTAAGAAAATTCTTAATGTTTGATCTTGTTGGTATAGGGTCTGTATTTTTGTTCCGAAACTCGGTACATGTTCAATATAATGTTTAAAACCTAACCGTGAAATTTGGTGGAAAACGGAATTGGTTTGACGTGATTCGGACGTCCGGTTGAGAAAATAGAAATTTCAAAGTGTTCTTGAGAATCTCATGTGATTTGGTGCTAAATTCATAGTTCTAGATGTTATTTTGTCAATTTGATCGCTCGAGCAAGTTCGTATGATGTTTTAAGGGTTTGGTGCCCCGAGGGATCGGCTGAGTTTTGGATATGCTACATAGTGATTTGAACTTGGAAAAATTTGCTGGTGTAACTTAACAAGTTGCAGGCCTCTAATCTCACTTTTGCGAGATCAGGCATCACAATTGCGAACGCTGAGGAGTCCGCATTTGCGAGCTAATTCTCGTATTTAGGAGGAGAAGCTTGGCCTGTAGTGTTCGCAATGGCGAACTTTCTTTCGCATTTGTGAAGGGAATCTGGGAATGGCAGGGATCAGAATTGCGATCAATTGGTCGCAATTGCGGAAGGTCAGGCTCGCAATTGCGAGACTTTCTTTGCATTTGCAATGAAAGCAGGACTGGGGAGACCTTCGCATTTGCGATAGGTTCTTCGCATCTGCGAGGCTCACATTTGCGACTCCCAGATCGTAAATGCGACACCTGTAACTGATCAAAATAACTTTTGGACGGGATTTTTCTTTCATTCTCCAAAATTTCAACCTAGAACACAAAAGAAGATTTTTCAAAGACTTCTTCTTTGAAAAATTAGGGATTTGATAAAATGGGGATTTAGACCTCATATTGAGGTCGGATTCCAAAATCAATTGTATATCCGGGCTTGGGGTGAGTGGGTAATCAGGTTTTGGTCCGAATTTCGGCTTGGGACCAAGCGGGCCTGGGTGTTAACTTTAGTTGACTTTTCAATAATGACCTAAATTGAGCCTTTTGTTATCGTGGACGATTCCTAAGGCTTATTTTGGAATGTTTGGTTGGTAATTGCTAGATATTGTTGGTTCAGAGGCGTATCTGAAAGGCAAAGCTGTGATTGAGCTTTGAGTGACCTTTGATTCGAGGTAAGTGGCTTGCCTAACCTTGTGTGGAGGAACTCCCATTAGGATTTGATATTGTTATATATATGAGCGCTGTGTACGTGAGGTGACGAGTGCGTACACGAGCTATTTGTTGGAAAACCCCATTTTCATTAAGTAATTATTTGTTTTCCTTTAATTGAGCAATACTAGCACATGTCACTATCCTATTTAGTTTAGGAAAGCATGCCTACATGCCTTAACTGTCTTAATTGCCTTAACTACCTATTTGAACTCTGTGTAGCATTTTCTAGTAAAATTTTTCCTGTTATTTCTTGACTCGGACTTAGCCTAAATTGTGGTTTTCTTGTTGTAATGGTTATCTCTGTTTGGTTGAGCTGCATATTTACTTTGGGACTACGAAACGGTATTCTGGGAGATCCCCCTGTACTGAATATTTACTTTGGGACTACGGAACGGTATTCTGGGAGATTCCCCAGCACTAAATATTTACTTTGGGACTATGGAACGGTATTCTGGGAGATTCCCCTGCGCATTTACGTTTGGGACTACGGGATGGTATCTCAGGAGATCCCCTGTTGCTATTACTGCATTCTGATCTATTGGTTTTCATTGAATTTTATTCCTGTTAGATTTTCGTATTTAGTTTTTTACTGTAATATTCTTTTCGCCTTATTTCATTATATTTATACCAGTAGGGCCCTGACCTGATCTCGTCACTACTCGACTGAGGCTAGGCTTGGCACTTACTGGGTACCATTGTGGTGTACTCATGCCCTTTCTGTCACGTGTTTTTCTGTATGCAGATCCAAGTACTAGCTATCAGCTTCGAGTCAAGCAGTGTGGTTGCTGCTTCAGGAGATTTCAAGGTACATCTGCCGCGTCCGCAGACCTAGAAGTCCCCTTCTATCCCCTATGTTCATTTTTCTTCTTTTTCGTAGAAATGATGTATATAACTGATGGGACTTCTTAGAAGATTGTGACATTGCGACATTCCGAATTTTGGGAAAGAGATTATTGTATATGCCGAGCGGCATCATTTCTTCTTATTGACTATATTCGCTAGCTGTTATCTTTGTATTTCTATTTCATTTTCATAATATTAGGCATACCTAGTCATAGAGACTAGGTGCCATCATGATAGTTCATGGAGGGAGAACTTGGGTTGTGACAGGATTATTCTCTGATTTTAGGCTAAAAAATGAGTGGATTAATTGAATGAAATCAGCCCTTCAAAGTCCCATTGGCCGACCCCAACTATCCCATATTTGGGGATTTATTTGGTCCTTTTATTTAAGCAAGTAGTCAATGCACCTACTTATTACCTACGCAGTCTGCACAGTCTTGCGAAAAACTCGAATATCTCGCTATTCCTGTATCGTATTGATGAACACTTTAATGTGTTGAAAACTAGTCTCACAGAGCTTCAAATTACTGGGTGGAGCACCTGGTAACTCCGAGTATATTGAGAGAAAAGCTCAGTGAAATTAGACCTAAATTTTAGTAAGTTTATGAACATACCTTGCATAACTTTTGTTGACTTTTATTTTAAAAATTGTTTGACTTCATATCTTAATATATAGATATTATATGATTTAATTACCATAAAACAACACCTCTTTAGCATATTAAGCACTCCTAGTTTTACCCCGAAAGTACGGGTTATAACATCTTTAATTCGTTTATCCTCCAACTCTCATGATACTTTCTTAGCGCATGTTTTCACACATCATTATCTTTGTAAAGATTCATAAGCTCTCTAGATTATATTAATTCACTTAAGATGAATTCTGACATGAAATTAAGGGGTGTAACAATTCTCATACGAAAAATAGGATTTTTTTCTATTTGCAAAGCAGCCTTGTTGTCATATTGCAAATGGACTTGCTTTTGTACCTTGTTTTCCAGTTCATTTGTCCGACATGTCATCCAAATGATTTCTCCTACTACAACTATATGCTTTTGTATTCTGCTTCAATTGAGCTCTTCTTTACTATTTATTGCTTCTATAATTTGTAAGACATTGTTTACCGTGAAAATGGTAATAACAATTAAATTTGATTTTGTGGTTCTAAAAATACTTGATCTATTTTTATGCTAGTTGTTAGGCAATGAGTTCTAAGCAAAAGACTAGAAAGCAAGATTAAAGCTTAGAGACGATGTGATAAACGAACCGAGCGGCTGGAGGTCGGGGCCTCGAGCTGTCATATATGAGGCCTCGAGGTCGATTCTGGGGTTCGGCTTAAGGTAACCGTGGTAGGACTAACAGTTATGAGAGCTAAAATGATGGCTCTTAATGATCAATGATAAGAAATAAATGAAGAACAATGGATATAACACAATAAATGTAAGCATAAATGCAAGTAACGAGATCAAGGGAATATGTTAGAGAGCAGAGAGAATGTTCTTCTGTATTTAGTATTGAACAATAGGTGTCTACAAAATGACAAGGATCCTCTTTATATATGAGGGAGAATACTAACATAGTACAAATGCATTAATTACAAAGATATGGAGATGGTACAGTTAGTTAATGCCTTGATTCGTTTTTGAACTAGTTCACTAGACTTTGTCAGCCCTATTTATGCACCTTGGGAACTCCCCACTTTCTCCCCATAACTGTCGGTCTGTACTGCTCCGAGGTCGAGCGTCGATGGCCCTCGAGGGATGAAACTCGACCGTGGTCTCGAGCCTTTGAGACGTGCTTACGAGGCGTCATAACGATAAAAAATTGGACCCTTTTATTTTACCGTATACAGATAATCCCTGCATTTGTTAGAGTAGAACGATAATAAATAGCCTTGATATCCATCTCTTCGAACTTCCCGCGATGATGTTATACCAATGATGTCAAACTTATGACATAAGCCCTTGTGACAACTGAGGCGTCCGGTCGATCTATCTGTCCAGAATTATTCAATGCACTGCCGACTCTTATTCTTCGAAGCAATAATATCACCGCTAGTCTAGTTCTCAAAAACGTATTGATTGCGTCTGCCGATACGTCTTTCAAAGACATTGATGGCGCCGTCAGTTACGATTTTCAAAGAGTATTGATTGTGCATGTTGGTTATGCTACGCTTTCTCTATAAATGGGAGCTTTCTGGAACCAATTCTTTATTCAACTGTTCTCCAATAGCCTTTCACCCCTTCCTTCTCTTCATTATCATCCATTGTTATTTCCCATGTTTGGGGCCCACGACCTTAAGTTTACATGGCGGCGTAAACTTCCCTTCCTTCTCTTCCTTCTCTTCCTTCTCTTGGCTTTTACTATATGTATATTTTTTTTGCTTCTTTGTTTCTGTGTAAGGACCCCTCATGGGCTTTTGTAATCATATGTAAGGACCCTTCTGGGTTTTTGTAATCATGTGCCTATGAATAGAAAGATTTTTCTTCAATTTGCCTCTGTTTATGCTATATTTCTTTTTATCTGAGTTTGTGGAGAATTTGAATGATGACTCCAATGATTGGTGTGACTATTGAGCCTGGGTGCAAGTATTTCTTCTCGCCCTTGATTGTTCAAAATGATTCCCATAGAACTCTTTGCGTTCCATGGACCGAGCCTGGATCAGTTTGATAAACTCAGGTCGTTGGGATCCCCAACGACAAGTACGATACTTGAGTTGAATGAGAGTAGGGCTTGAAACATTCAGTACGAGACTTAGCCTTTTAGACCCTGCGAAAGTCCTTGAAGGGGGGATTTGTTCGGATGCCTGAGAATAAAGATAGCCTTTGGGCTTTCAGGAGCAGTCCCAGAGTGGGGGTTCACTCAAGATCGGGCTACCTGGAGACTTGCTTTGAACTTAGTGTAGATAGCCTTAAGGTGTTGCAAATAGATCCCGGATGAGGGCTTACCCGGGTTTGGATGGTACCTCAAGGCCAAGCCCGTATAAGTAGGTTTTTTAGAGCTTATCCTCTTTTTGAGAGAAGATCCCTCGAGATCGGGTACCATCTCGAGTCTTGCAATGATATTAATGGCCCCTTAGAGCATATCTTCTTTTTGGTGAAGGTCCTCGAGATCGGGTACCATCTCAAGGCTTGGTTGATGCGGGTTCTCCAACCCCGAAACATCGTATGGAGGCATCAAGTGTATTACACGGTTACAAAATGACAGAGGCGATTCTGCCAGCATATCTTTCCAAAGCGAGAAAAGCTTTAGCCAGTATTTTTAATCGGCCTTTGAGGCAGGCGGGTGGTCACTGCTTTTTCCATATATAGGAATACACTGTGTCTTGTTCCAGCTAGTGGGTATGAATTAATATAGTGCTTAAATAAGAAAGGAGTATTTGTAGGGTGATATTGTTATGGAAGTGAAGTGTGTTGAAGAATTTGCGCTAAAGTTGCTCATGTGATGTGTTAAAGTGCTTAGGAGGGTTAGTAAATACTCCTAAATATATCCTATCCGTCCCTTAGCCCACATTACAACCATGAAAAAGTCCTAATTGATTTTGGGTCGAGCATGGCTACATTAGTAGAGATTTACATTAAGGGAAAACTTATGGTACCAATTGCATGCATGTGACTTCTATTGTGACGGTGAGTGATTTCTTTGATATATGTGAGCATATGATGCGAATGTGTGGATTGAATTCAATTTTCGTTGATGTGATTGTGAGGGCATATGATTCGTGAGGGAAAATCAAGTCTTGACTTCTGTGTAGAGTACGTTGAGGAAGTATGAATATTGCATGGCACTTGAAGAGTCGACTTTTGAGGCTAGGACTGTTCACTGCTAGGCCTAATGTATGTAAATTGTTCTGGGTGTAGGGCGTTAGGGGAAATGGTTGAGTGAAGGAACCTTTAGAATGTATAGTTTGATTGCTCGAGCACTAGCAATGAAGTAAGTGTGGGGGTTGATAATAGGTTAAATCTAGGTACTTTGGCGATTGTTTATGCTCCCAATTGATTATATTTCAATATCATAATATGGTTAATTGATGAAAAATAGGCTTTAATTGTGAATTGTATATATTGCAGGATGAGGAGCCTAGGTGATGCCTTAAACAGTTGTGATTGGAACCATTTTGGAGCAAGAAAAACCCCTCAGAGCTGAGTACGCTTGAAGATGAGGAACAGAAGTGATGAAACATAGAATTGGAAATGCGCATCTAGGTGCGCGACCGCGCTCCTTTTAGCGCGTCCATGACAGAATCTCAGCCAACTAGCGCGGCCAGATGCGCGGTCGCGCTAGTCCAGAATCCGGGAAGAGATATTTAGGGGCAGAATTGAAAATCTGGAGGAAAACTCACTTAACCTATATAAAGTCAAGCTCGCCCAAGGAAGAAAAAGGGAAGTTTTTCAGAGTCTAGTGCAAGAAATAGAGAGGCAAGAGGCAAGGAGGAGATTTGACCATCAAGTTCTTCTTTTCTTCTCTTGGTTTTTGCTATTTGGGATGAAATTGAACCTATTTGTGATGAACACTAGTATGAGTAGCTAAAACCCATTGTTCTAGGGTCATGGGTGAAACATGAATGTTGTTGTTTGAAGTTTAATTTGACAAAGTTGGTTTATCATATTGGGTTGTTTATTCTATTCTGCTTTTAATTATTTTGCTGAGTAGCTAACAGTGAAATACTATCTATGAATCTTTAGTTGAACTCGAAAGTGGGAACTTTAGATTGCATATAGAATTAAATAGAGCAAGTTCTTGAACCCGGGCCTCGGGGAACGAATTAACAATTGGGATAGACATATACTCAATTGCCTTGCTTGGTTGAAATACAGGAATTGTAAATGCATTCTTGTTAATCTTAATTCCATAGACATGTAGGCATTGAGTTAACTTGAATAGGCGAGTAAGGACTCGACAAATTCTTATGAGTAACATTAACCCTGTCAATCAACAATCCAGGTAAATCGATTAGTCATTTTAAGTTAAGAACATAATACGATTGTCAACTAGCCTGTGATCCCGGAATATCCTCTCCTACTGTTTGTTACTCGGAGTTGTTATTTGTTTGGTTAATTGCTCTAGTTAGATTATTGCTTGGTAGTTAGGTAGTAAAACAATTACATCTCTATTTTGTGGAAAAAAAAACCTCTTGAATAGACAAATTAATTGAGTTTGAATTAGTCCAAAGTTAATCATAAGTTTTCATGGGAACGATACTCTACTCACTACTCTATTACTTGATGATCACGTGCACTTGCGTGAGTGTTTTTGGTCGCAACAAGTTTTTGGTGCCGTTGCCGGGGACTTAGAAATTAGCTACTTGACTGAGTTGAGCTTTTATTATTTATTTATTCAAGTTTTAATTTTCAGCTCACTTTCTTTGTGCCAATACAGGTTTTCTTTTCTTGAATGCGAAGAAGTAGAAGCGCAAACAATCTCCTTCCTCTTGATCCCGAAATTGAACGAACACTTCACAGATTGAGGAGGGAGGTGGACGCTAGAACTAGAATTGAAAGAGAGTTGGACATCGTAGTTCAACCACAGCCAATTGAGATGGCATGTAATGAGGAACGCGCGGTGATCGAAGCCGCAAGGCCCAGTCTGGTTAATATGACTCAGGCTATTGTGAAACCTGATATCACTGGGCACTTTGAGCTAAAATAATACATGGTGCAACTGATCCAATCCACAGGCTATTTGTGGGTTTACCTTATGAAGACCCGTAGAGGCACATTCAAAATTTCTTGGAAATTATGGACACTTACAATTATCCGAACGTTTCCAAGGACTATGTCAGGCTGACACTTTTCCCCTTTTCACTGATCAGGGAAGCTAAGGAGTGGTTGAATAAGGAGCCAGCAAATTCATTCTGCACTTGGGATGATCTGGCAAGAAAATTCTTAATCAAGTTTTTCCCCACTAAGAAAACAAAGATATTGAGGAGTCAAATTTTTGGGTTTAAACAACGAGCTGGCGAGACACTTCATCAAGCATGGGAAAGGTACAAGAAGATGCTCAGAGACTGCCCTCATCATTGCCAGACGGACGAGGTATTGGGTCACACTTTTGTAGATAGGTTAGATGATGCTTCAAAGATGAATCTTGATTCAGCTTGTGAGGGTAGTTGCATGAAATCCAAATCTTGCTAAATAACTTCACTGCTAATGATAATAACTGGCAAGGTGAGGGTGATTCACGAAAGGCAGTTAAGCAAAAATCAGCTAGGTTACTTGAGCTCGATGAAGTGTCAGCCATGAGAGTCGATATTGCAAAGATGGCCAATCAGATGACTAGGATGACAATGCAGCAGCCACATACAATGCAACATGTTTAACAAATGACTATTTGCTGCGAACTCTATGGCGACAGTCATATGAGTGATATGTGCCCAACGAATCCAAAATCCATCTATTATGTGGGGCAACAAAATAGAGGTCCACCGAATCAGCATGCACAATACGAGAATTATTACAATCCAAATTGGAGGAATCATCCCAACTTCTCATGGGGTGGAAATCAGCAGAATCATAATAAGCATAGACCCTAAGGGAGTTTCAATCAACCTCAGAGACCACCCCAACAAATGGAAGAGAGTACCAATGATTTGCTAAAGAAGTTGTTGATTGACAATCAACAACTCAGGACCGACTTCAGAAATATTGAAAGGAAAATGGGGTAGTTAGCAACAAATCAAAACACTAGACCTGCAGGAGCTCTCCCCAGTGATACAGAAAAGAACCCTCAAGTGAATGCAGTTACACTTAGAAATGGGAGGGAGATAGAGGAAGTGCCAAAGAAAAAGAGAGACAAGCCCATACCTGAGGGAGAGTTGATCCCTAAAGTGACCCACGAGCCAAAGAATGATGTTGAAATTCCAAAGCAAGTGGAGGCCCCAAGTCCACCACCACCTTTCCCCCAGAGATTGCAGAAAAAGAATGATGATCGCATGTTCACAAAATTTCTCTCTATGTTGAGCCAGGTTCAATTGAATATCCCACTTGTTGATGTGCTTCGTGAAATTCCAAAGTATGCTAAGTACATAAAAGATATAGTGGCTCACAAGAGAAGATTAACTGAATTTGAGACAGTGTCACTTACTGAGGAGTGCACTTCAATGGTCCAAAATAAGCTCCCTCAAAAGCTTAAGGATCCTGGCAGCTTCACGATTCCTGTGTGCATTGGTAATATTGATGTGGGTCGTGCTCTTTGCGATTTGGGGGCGAGCATAAATTTGATGCCCCTATCTTTGTTCAAGAAATTGGGCCTGGGAGCTCCAAGGCCCACCACTGTGATGTTGCAGCTGGTTGATAGATCGATAGCACACCCTAAATGGGTGATTGAAGATGTGTTGCTGCAGATTAGGAAGTTCATATTCCCTGCTGATTTCATTATCCTCGATTATGAGGCTGATGAACTTGTTCCAATCATATTGGGGAAACCTCTCTTAGCTACTGGTGATGTAATTATCAAAGTGAGAGAGAGAAAGATGATTTTGAGGGTAGATGACGAGGAAGCCGTTTTTAATGTCTACAAAGCAATCCAACTTCCCCGCCACTATGAGGAGCTCTCAATGATATCTGTTGTTGAGGCTGATGAGAAAATTTAATATCCGAGTGTATATCTAGACGATTCTCTGGAGAAAGCACTTATGTTTCTTGATAGCCTGGGGGATGATGAGGAGGTTGAGGAGATGATGCACATCCTTGATACATCTTGTGCGTACATGCAAGGGATACACCCCTTTGAGTCTTTGAATAGGCCAGAGGGACCTCCTCCAAAGCCGTCAATTGAGTAAACCCCAAAATTGGAGCTTAAACCTCTCCCACCTCACCTGCAATATGCTTATTTGGGTAACTCTAACACTTTACCCGTTATTGTTTCTTCTGACTTGTCTAAATTGCAGGAAGAAAAGCTGTTGAGAGTGCTACGTGAGCACAAGCGAGCACTTGGGTGGACGATGTTTGACATTAAGGGCATTAGCCCAGCCTTTTGCATGCACAAAATCCTTATGGAGGACGAACACAAGCCCAGTGTAGAGCAACAACGCCGACTCAATCCAATCATGAAAGGAGTGGTAAGAAAAGAAGTGATTAAGTGGCTTGATGTAGGTATTGTATTTCCTATCTCAGACAGCAAATGGGTAAGCCCCGTTCAATGTGTACCCAAGAAAGAGGGGATGACTGTAGTAGTTAATGAGAATAATGATTTAATCCCTACAAGAACGGTCACTGGTTGGAGAATTTGCATTGATTATAGAAAATTGAACAATGCCACCCGGAAGGACCACTTTTCCCTCCCCTTTATTGACCAAATGCTTGATAGATTAGCTGGCCATGAGTACTACTGCTTCTTAGATGGTTACTCAAGGTATAATCAGATTGCTATAGCCCCAGAGGACCAAGAGAAGACCATATTTACATGTCCTTATGGCACGTATGCATTCAAGAGAATGCCCTTCGATCTTTGTTATGCACCTGCGACTTTTCAAAGGTATATGATGGCCATTTTTACTGACATGGTTGAGAGGTTTGTGGAAGTGTTCATGGATGATTTTTCTGTATTTGGATGTTCTTTTGATTACTGCTTGATGAACCTTGATAAAGTACTTGCTAGGTGTGAAGAAACTAACTTGGTGCTAAACTGGGAAAAGTGCAATTTCATGGTACGTGAAGGTATAGTTTTGGGGCACAAGGTGTCCAAAGATGGTTTGTAGGTGGACAAGGCAAAGGTGGAAGCGATTGAAAAATTGCCCCCACCGTTATCTGTCAAAGGCATTCGCAATTTCTTGGGCCATGTAGGTTTTTATCGTCATTTCATTAAAGATTTCTCGAAAATTTCCTCTCCTTTGTGCAGGTTGCTTGAGAAGGATGTCGCCTTCAAATTTGATACTGCTTGTCTGAAGGCATTCGAGAAGCTGAAGGGAAGGTTGGTGACTGCACCAATCATAATTGCTCTGGATTGGGAGCAGTCATTTGAGTTGATATGCGATGCGAGTGACTTGGCTATTGGAGCTGTTTTGGGGCAAAAGAGAAATAAAATCTTTCACTCCATCTACTATGTGAGAAAAACTCTAAATCCAACTCAAATGAACTACACAGTCACTGAAAAAGAGTTTCTTGCCGTGGTGTGGGCGTTTGACAAGTTCAGGTCATATCTAGTGGGTACCAAAGTCATTGTCTACACAGATCATTCAGCTATCAGATATCTATTTGAGAAGAAAGACGCCAAGCCGAGACTAATTCGGTGGGTCCTCCTCTTGCAAGAGTTTGACCTAGAGATCCGAGATCGCAAAGGAACAAAGAACCAAGTGGCATGTCACTTGTCTATGTTAGAAAATCAGAACCATGTGGCTGAAGGGGGTGCAATTAAAGAAACATTCCCTGATGAGCAGTTATTGGCAATCACCTCAAGCACAACACCGTGGTATGCAGATTATGTGAACTTTATTGCAAGTGGGGTGACACCACCAGAATTGACACCAGACAATAGATGAAGGTTCTTGCATGATGTGAGGATCTACATGTGGGATGAGCCATTCTTATACAGGCTATGTGCAGATCAGTTGATGCGGAGATGTGTTCCTGAGGAGGAGATGAGTGCCATACTTCATAGTTGTCACGCCTTGCCATATGGAGGTCATCATGGTGGAGACAAGACCGCCCAGAAAGTGCTACAATCAGGTTTCTATTGGCCAAAATTGTTTAGGGATGCACACGCCTTTGTTAAAATGTGTGACAGGTGCCAAAGAACCGGAACGATCACAAATAAGCACGAGATGCCGCTGCAAAACACTCTGGTAGTGGAGCTTTTTGATGTGTGGGGAATTGACTTCATGGGACCGTTTCCGTACTCCAATGGTCATAGGTACATCTTGGTGGCAGTCGATTATGTGTCTAAGTGGGTGGAGGCCATTGCCTTCCCACTAATGATGCAAAGGTGGTGGTAAGCTTTGTTAAGAAGCACATCTTCATACGCTTTGGAACTCCCAGAGTGTTGATCAATGATGGAGGAATGCATTCCTGCAACAAACTACTGAATAACTTGCAAAGTACGGAGTCTAGAACAAAGATTCCACTACTATCACCCCCAGACGAGTGGTCAAGTGGAAGTATCAAACAGAGAGGTGAAGCGGATTCTTGAGAAAACAGTGAGTGCAAATAGAAAAGACTGGGCAGGGAAGTTAGATGACGCATTGTGGCCATATCGAATTGCATACAAAACTCCCATAGGTGCTTCTTCGTATAAGTTAGTTTATGGTAAGGCATTCCACTTGCCCGTCGAACTTGAACACAAGGCGTATTGGGCAATTAAAAAGCTGATATGGATGGGGAATTGGCTGGCGAGAAGAGGTTGCTGCAACTCAACGAAATTGATGAGTTTCGTTTGCACGCATATGAAAATGCCAAATTGTATAAAGAGAAGACTAAGAGGTGGCATGACAAGCACATCCAACATCGAGAGTTTGAGCCAGGGCAAGAAGTTCTTTTGTTCAATTCAAGGTTGAAGCTTTTTCCAAGAAAGCTTAAAACTCGTTGGTCAGGCCCTTTTGTTGTGGTAAGTGTGAAGCCTCATGGAGCTGTGGAGTTGCGGGATATGAGTTCAACTGGTACTTTCTTGGTGAATGGTCAAAGGATAAAACATTACTGGGGTGGTGACTTTACATGTCACAAGACCTCGGTGGACTTGACGGATGCTTGAGAACGTGTTGAGTCGTGCCGCGTTAAATCAGGCGCTAGATGGGAGACAACCCATTGAATTGTTGTAACCGTCGTTCCACGACGTTAAATAAGGCGCTGGTTGGGAGGCAACCCAACGATAGTAGTAGTGTTAATCTTGTGTTTTAGGAAGAGTTAACCAATGCAGGTGACAAAGGGTAGGTGCTAAGGCCATCGAACGGGGTAAGAACAGGGGAAAAGTTGAAGAAACAATCACCCAGATGCGCGCTCGTGCTACTGGGCGCGCTAAACTGCAAAGTTTCTGCCTTGGCCGTGCACCTGATCGCACTGTTAAATGCGCTACTAGCGCGACCGCGCTACTGGACGCGCATCTGGGCGCGCTAGTAGCTCTTGGGTTTTGTATTGGACGCGCTAAATTTAGCGCGCTCGCGCATCTGGGCGCGCTAGTTCCGTCAAAGATCCGGCGTTTTTCAAATGTATTTTAATTTTTTCGTTTTTTTTTTGTTTTGTTTATTCTTTCCCCTATATAATAAACCCTCCTCCAATACCCTCCCCCATTCCAACCCAAACAACAACAAGACCTTCCTTCCAATACTCTCAAATCCCAATCCCTCCCGTCCCCCATTTCACGCCCCCCCCTGAGTTCACTAGCATCCTCTCCATTCTCCTTCACCGAGTCCACAAGACCTTCCTCCCACAGGTATGTTGTGGTGTTGGTAGATGATAAGTGTGGGGTGGAATCCCACTGGATATGTGATGTTAGTGAGTGTAAGTGGGTGATTCTTGTTCTAAAAAGTTTAAAAAGGGGTTGTGAAGGCCTAATGCTCACAAGGTGTTTGTGGAAAAGTCCCAATGATCGTGATTATATAGTTTGTGACCCCTTCTGCGTATGAAGTCTGAGTAACCGCATTGAGTCACAAAATTTCTGTTGGGTTGTGCTAATGTGTCTCCGTTTTGCAGGCATCATGACACCATCTAGGAAACGACGTGCCACAGGAGCCTCGTCGAGAAGCCAGGCTGGTTCATCTTGGTCACGAGGGGCTACACCTGCACGCTCCTTTGATAGTTCCAAATTTGTTTCGGCCAATGCTCAGTCCTGCTTTGCGGAAAAGGCTCGTAAAAAGCCAATTTCGGAGAGAGGTATTAACCTTAGACAACTACATAGACACTGTCCTCACATGTACGAGGAGTTGGTGAGGTGAGGGTTGCAGACATTCATCAATGAGCCCGGTGAGGGAAATGCAACGGTTGTGCGGGAATTTTATGCGAATGTGCTGGAGCATGATAATGGAGTAATCACGGTGCGCCGAAGGGCAATGAATGCTTCTGTTGAGGCAATACAGACGACCTACCAGCTGTTTATGATGACTTCTATGAATATGGCCGCAACCCAACGAACAAAAAATGGGCGCGATTCTTAGAGACAATTTGTGCACCCGGGAAAGAAGTGGTCTGGATGGACTATGGGGAGAAGTTTCACTCCTCAACACTCACCTTTGAAGGGAAGTGCTGGTTGTACCTCATAAACAACCGCTTGATTCCGTCTCACAATACTACAGAGGTCAATGGGACCCGCGCTGTGTTGATTTGGTGCTTTGTAAATGGTCAGGACTTCGACGTGGCCAAAGTGATGCATGAAGAGATATTCGTTCGCAGCCAAGTTATAAGGTATGGGTTCTTTTTCTCTTATTTAGTTACTTAACTATGCAGGGATGCTCAGGTGCCCGAAAATCTAGCTGTGGATGGGTTGGTGAAAAGGGAAGGCTAATTCCGCGCTGATAAGGTGACCACGGGAAAGGACCCAGAAGTAGTAGAGGAGGAGGCAAGAGGTGGCCAGTCTGGGAGTAGTAGCTCTGATGATTCTCATGACGGAGAGGATGCTGAGGTGCACATGGGGACAACACCGCAGGCTCAGGAGCAAAATGTGGCAGCAGCATGACCATCTGGGACGACAACATCTTCAGGAGCTGCCCGGGTGTCCTGTTTTACTGCGATGGAGGCGGAGATGGATGGTTTATGCACCTCCATTATTGATTTGAGCACTCGAGTAGACGCGATAGCTGACCGACAAGTGAAGTCGGAAAAGAAATTCATGGGCTGGCTGCGAGCTCTGGGTTGTGCGTGCCACGTCAACCCAGACATTGTCTCCGACCAGGAGTGAACCTTTGGGGAAGTTCCTTTACCTCACTGCTCTTTCAAATTTTAAGCCATGGGGACATGTCTTCATTTTTAAGTGTAGGGAGGGGATTCCTTCATTGTATGTATGTGATTGTATCATTTGACTGTTGGTTTTGTTTTGTTTCATTCTGCTTTGATAATTTTGATGTTGTTAAGTAGGAATCGTTAGTTTAAAATAGATATATGGCTCGTCCCGATGATGGATCCCTATCGACGGGGTTCTTGAGGGACTGAGTCGAGAGAGAAAAAAAAGGGGCAAATACGTAGACTCTTCCTCATGACGGATCCTTTAGATAATTTTTTTTGAGGGAAGTTAGTCTAGAGAAAACACCAAAAAGATTATTTTATTCTTTTTTCTTTCTTAGATAGTGTAGCAACTCCCCCTTGGTTTTTCTTTAGGCCACGATTCTTTTCCAAGGGTTTAACTTTAACCGGGTATAGGTACTTTTCTTTTTAATTTGTAGAATAGTTTAATGGGCTACGAGCTAATTTTGATGTTGTTAAGTAGGAATCATTAGTTTAAAATAGATATATGGCTCGTCCCGATGATGGATCCCTATCGACGGGGTTCTTGAGGGACTGAGTCGAGAGAGAAAAAAAAGGGGCAAATACGTAGACTCTTCCTCATGACGGATCCTTTAGATAATTTTTTTTGAGGGAAGTTAGTCTAGAGAAAACACCAAAAAGATTATTTTATTCTTTTTTCTTTTTTAGATAGTGTAGCAACTCCCCCTTGGTTTTTCTTTAGGCCACGGTTCTTTTCCAAGGGTTTAACTTGAACCGGGTATAGGTAGTTTTCTTTTCAATTTGTAGATTAGTTTAATGGGCTACGAGCTAGAGAATCAAAAGAGAACCCATAGCATTTATACACTTGAACACAATAGACCCTAGAGTCTAACGCCTAGTCTTATTTGTTGAATCTCACTAACGTGCCTTAATCTGTATGTTTGTTGTTGAATTGAATGCTCGTAACGGAGCATCTTGATGAGCTGATCTGGAATGAGTCGTATGCCATGTGTGGTGAGGTTTTTGTGTAGTCCATGTATTGTACTTGTATCTAGAACTTTCCCGGTATGTGAGTTGAAGAGAAATTTTAGGTGATGCTCCGTTTGAAAAATGATTTTAGGCTTTCTTTGATCTTTTTGAGCTTAATTGCTTGTCACAAATAATTTTTTTTCCTAATTAACCCTTTTGAGCCTATGGACTTTTGTTTGGCACCTGCATTACGAGCCTATACCCTTTTTGTTCTTAATTGACATTATTTTGATCCTTTTACCTCTTAAAGTACTTTAATGTGAGATGAGCGCTAAAAGAAGTACGAAGGAACTAAGTGTGGGGTGGCTTTTGAGTGGAACCAATAAACTAATACACCACTAGCGGAAATTGAGTGAAAAGAAAAAAAACAAAAAATAGAGAGGAATACATTGTGTCTTGTTCCAACTAGTGGGTATGAATTAATATAGTGCTTAAAAAAGAAGGGAGTATTTATAGGGTGGTATTGTTATGGAAGTGAAGTGTGTTGAAGAATTTGCGCTAAAGTTGCTTGTGTAATGTGTTAAAGTGCTTAGGAGGGTTAGTCAATATTCCTAAATATATCCTACCCGTCCCTTAGCCCACATTACAACCATTAAAAAGTCCTAATTGATTTTGGGTCGAGCAAGCCTACATTAGTAGAGATTTACATTAAGGGCAAGCTTATGGTACCAATTGCATGCATGTGACTTCTGTTGTGAGGGTGAGTGATTTCTTTGATATATGTGAGCATATGATGCGAATGTGTGGATTGAATTCAATTTTCTTTAATGTGATTGTGAGGGCATATGATTCATGACGGAAAAGCAAGTCTAGACTTCTGTGTAGAGTACGTTGATGAAGTATGAATATAGCATGGCACTTGAACAGTCAACGTTTGAGGCTAGGACTGTTCACTGCTAGGCGTAATATATGTAAATTGTTCTGGGTGTAGGGCGTTAGGGGAAATGGTTGAGTGAAGGAACCTTTAGAATGTATAGTTTGATTGCTCGAGGACTAGCAATGAAGTAAGTGTGGGGTGTTGATAATAGGTTAAATCTAGGTAATTTGGCGATTGTTTATGCTCCCACTTGATTATATTCCAATATTATAATATGGTTAATTGATGAAAAATAGGCTCTAATTGTGAATTGTATATATTGCAGGATGAGGAGCCTAGGAGATGCCTTAAACAGTTGTGATTGGAACCATTTTGGAGCAAGAAAAACCCCTCAGAGCTGAGTACACTTGAAGACGAGGAACAGAAGTGATGAAACACAGAACTGGACATGTGCGTCCAGGTGCACGACCGCGCTCCTTTTAGCGCGTCCATGACAGAATCTCAGCCAACTAGCGCGGCCAGATGCGCGTCTAGGTGTGCGATCGCGCTAGTCCAGAATCCGAGAAGAGTTATTTAGGGGCAGAATTGGAAATCTGGAGGAAAACTCACTTAACCTATATAAAGTCAAGCTCGCCTAAGGAAGAAAAAGGGAAGTTTTTCAGAGTCTAGTGTAAGAAATAGAGAGGCAAGAGGCAAGGAGGAGATTTGACCATCAAGTTCTTCTTTTCTTCTCTTGGTTTTTGCTATTTGGGATGAAATTGAACCTATTTGTGATGAACACTAGTATGAGTAGCTAAAACCCATTGTTCTAGGGTCATGGGTGAAACATGAATGTTGTTGTTTGAAGTTTAATTTGACAAAGTTGGTTTATCATATTGGGTTGTTTATTTAATTCTGCTTTTAATTATTTTGCTGAGTAACTAACAGTGAAATACTATCTACAAATCTTTAGTTGAACTCGAAAGTAGGAACTTTAGATTGCATATAGAATTAAATATAGAAAGTTCTTGAACCCGGGCCTCGAGGAACAGATTAGAAATTGGGATAGACATATACCCAATTTCCATGCTTGGTTGAAATACAGGAATTGTAAATGCATTCTTGTTAATCTTAATTCCATAGACATATAGGCATTGAATTAACTTGAATAGGCAAGTAAGGACTCGACAGATTCTTATGAGTAATATTAACCCTGTCAATCAACAATCCAGGTAAATCGATTAGTCATTTTAAGCTAAGAACATAACACGATTGTTAACTAGCCTGTGACCCTGGAATATCCTCTCCTACTGGTTGTTACTCGGAATTGTTATTTGTTTGGTTAATTGCTTTAGTTAGATGATTGCTTGGTAGTTAGGTAGTAAAACAATTACATCTCTATTTTGTGGGGAAAAAAACCTCTTGAATAGACAAATTAATTGAGTTTGAATTAGTCAACAGTTAATATTAAGTCTTCGTGGGAACTATACTCTACTCACTACTCTATTACTTGACGATCACGTGAACTTGTGTGAGTGTTTTTGGTCGAAACAGGTGACCCACTCGACTTAAAATGAGCGTAAGTGGCGAGCTTTATCTAAGGGTAGGTGGGAGGAAAAACACCACGGTACGTGCTATGTGATTTGCTCTCCCCCCTTCTCTCGGAAGGGCGCTTTTTCTTTCTAAGTACTAACTCTATCATCGTAGGCATTGGGGAGTCCCTTAAAGCGAGGTCGTGCCCTTTAGGAGATGGAGAAAGACCGCCGGCCTCAGGACGGAGAGATGATAATAACAACAATAAGCAGAAAAGGACTTTGTAGGACGACAGTAATTGTAGCAAGATGAGTCCGGCCCGGAGGCTTACAGAGGGCGTATCAGCCGAACCTACAGTACCCGGGGTCTCTGGATTTAGAGAAACGGTCCCTCCTCCGCTGCTATCTTTCTTTACCATCAAAGGTGCTTCGAGGAGCGAGGGTTCTTTGTCGCTGGCTTCTTCTCATGTTGAAGGAACTTCGAGGGATGTTCGATGCCAAGGGGTGCGTTTATCGGGCAACCGTGTCCTAAACCGGGGCGGTTCTACCGGGGTAGATGGAGCCAGACCAGTAGATGTACGCTCAACTCTTGAGGAAGCTCAGTGGCTTTACTTGGAAGTAGGTTTACGCCGTTCGTATTGGTTTTATAGTTTTGTAATTTTCACTTTCTCACCATGTTTTTCTTCCACAGGCTTTTAATAAACTCAAATCTGAGCTGTTTTGCCGTGACGCCGGATTGCGAAAAGCCGTAGATGGGGAGAAATCCCTCAGGCTTCTTTAAAATTAAAGGGAAGATGAGTTGGCATACTTACAGTATGAGGCGGGTCGCAGTTTGAACTACGAAAGCTACCTCCAGGAGCAGGTAACTTCTGTTTCAAGGGAGAGCGCATTTCTTCTTCCGTCCTCCGAGGCTGCAGAAAAAGGTAGAGGACCTGGAACTCCTTCGAAGCGAAGTTGGCCGAGCCAAGCGCAAGTATGATGAGTTGAAGGCTCGGGTGGACGTTCAGGCTTTAGCGGAGAAGGGTGCTTTGGCTATAGCTTCCGCCTTTGAGGTTCAACTTTGCTTAGCTCGTGATAATAGATGGTTCGAACAGATATGATTACAAAACTTGAGTCTGAGCTTTTGAAGATAAAGGCCGAGGTTGTGTATGCCCGGCCTAAAGCCGTAATGAGCCGAATCAAGGCTGACAAGAGAGTGGCGGTCTATTTTAAGGACGCTGCGATTGCTCGTGCTAAGCTAAGGAGGGCTCTCGATTGGGAGAGTAAGAATGAAGAGTACGCGAGGTGCAAATCTCAGAGGGAAACACTCAAGGAAATTCATGCCAGGGGCTTCGATCTCTCGGAAGAGATAAAATAGGCAAAGGTGGAAGAATATGATGTTAAGTTCCTTCTGTTTGATGCTGAAGTTGGCGAGAAAGAGGCCGACGGACCATAGTCCCCGAGGGAACGTAGATTAGGCCTTTCCTTTCTTGTTTTATGTATAGTGCATTCAGGGAACCTTGTGAATGGCGCTTGCATTATTTCACATGTATGTATAAAAGGAAAACTTGCAGTTTTATTTTTCATGCATTTCTGTTTGCCTTGATTTTAGCCAGATGAACTGATTTTCGAGTTAAAATGAATCATCAGATTCGTGGTATAGCCCTAGGGCTGGCCCGTAGGCTTATACGCGATTGGTTGGTACGACCTTTTAGTGTGAGCTGGCAAGACTGGCTCTTATGCTCTTGCTTTTAGGCGTATTTAGTTAACTGTTTAGGGTTCAATATCTGAATCGGGTTTTGACTCCAGCTCATTCGACCCTCAAGTTTTTGAATTTAAAGATGGCCCTTAGGCTCTTACGCGTTGGGTCGGTACGACCTCTTGTATGGGCTGGCAATAGTGGCTCACCGACCATATATATGGGCTGGCAACAATGGCTCTTAAATATTGGGTTAGTACAACCTCTAGTAGGCTTTGTTTTCCCTCGTTAAGGACTTTCAAAGTTGTGTTTTCCTGACTCTTCGACGGTTTGACAAAAACCTCGATTGTGAGTCATTATATGGCGATGATCGAGCACCTCAGGAGGTTTGGCTCGGTGGCTTAGTATCTTGAAGCCTTATAGTTTGGAGATGACATGGTCGAAGCTCTTTTGCCTGTGTTGAAGGTAGCCTGTTTAATCAGTTCTTTTCGAAGTAATTGAACGCATGTGATTTTATAGTGATGATCGGGCATCCCTGAGGCACATTAGTTTGGCTGGTACAGCCTTGTGACCGTAGTCATTTGTGTTTGGCCGGAGCCTTTTAGTCCCCGAGTGAAGTAGTTTCAGCGTCTATATCGAGGGCATGCCTTTTTAGGGGTCTTACAAGTTCGATATATAGCCTTAACTTTAATATCGGGATTATGCCTTTAGTAAGGTATTACAAATTTTACATGCCTTTGAGGTCTTACAATTTCGTTTACTTGGTACAAGTATGTTTCATGCCTTACTTGAGGTCTTACAGATATTGTTGTTGCTCACTTGGTAAAAGTGTGGTTCATGCCTTGCTTGAGGTCTTACAGATATTGTTGCTGCTCACTTAGTACAACTGTGGTTCATGCCTTTCTTGAGGTCATACAGATATTATTGCTGCCTTATACAGGTCTTACATGACCGAGGCTGCCCGCATGTGGTCTTATGGCTCGGGCTTTGATAAGTTGATGGAGATAGCGATTGGCGGCAGTCCCTGAGTCATCAAGGATTTCTCAGGCTCGGGAGCCATTACTTGTAAACTTGGTATTGCCTCATCGAGGACTTACGGTTTCGGAGTTTCTAACCCGGAGGTCACGTGGCCTTGAGTTTTCGACGCTAGTCCCCGAGTGTTCGGGATGTTTTTTGGTTCTGGAGCTGTTTAGTGATCTCGATGTTGCCTCATTGAGGGCTTACGAGTTTGAAGCTCTGACTTGGGGGTTATATGGTTTCGAGTTGTTGACGTCAGTCCCCGAGTGTTCGGGAAGTTTTTGGCTTTGGAGCCATTTTTTGCTAAGACACCAGATTCTTTTGAAGTGTGAAATGCTTTGATGGAAAGTATTCTTTGGGGTATACATGTTTTCGCTGTCAGGGGCTTGGCTATTCTATATGGACACGGTTCGTTTGACCATTTGGCCCGGTACATCATTTTCCTATCGAGACCCCATTTGGCGTATCTTGGCTTCTCCGAGTAGGTGACCTTCCGGAGGGATGCCCCCAGTATTCGAGGTTGATTGCAAAATAAGCCTTGAATACTTGTTGAATCTTCCTTACGTAGCATATGGACGTTGCCTCGTTGAAAACCTTGCTGGTAAAACCCTTCTTGGGATAAAAACCTTATCGAAGGAAAAGAGGTCAGCGCATGCTTTTGAAACCTAAGGCCTTCGAGTTCGAAAGTTCTTTGGCCATTCCAATCGGATACCTGCACTCAGGTTAGTGTAGAATGTAATTGAAAGAAAAAGGAGACGATCATACCTTAGTGTAGAATGTGCCGACAGTGTTTCGAGCCCTGATATGTTTCAGTCACTTCTGATGAGGACGCAATACGGTCCTCTACTTTATTCGGTCGGTCTCAGCCGAAGATGTAGTTTTCTATCGCTATATTACTATTTGATTATCCTTTGGCTCCTTCGATGGTGGAGGTACTGGTGTTGGCGTCACATGGTGCAACACAAACATTTATCTTGCCGCATGCTATTCCCCGTAGACGGTATTAATCCCATCCTTTGTCGGGAATTTCATCATTTGATGGAGGGTGGATGGTACTGCTCTCATGCAGTGTATCCATGGCCTTCCGAGCAAGGTGTTGTACCTCATGTCTCCTTCGATGACATGAAATTTGGCATTTTGGGTTAAGCCGGCCACGTTGACGGAGAGGGTGATTTACCCTTTCATTGTTTCGCTCGCCATGTTAAATCCATTGAGGACTCGAGAGGCGGGTACGATTTGGTCAAGCAGTTCGAGCTGCTCTACCACCCTCGACCTGACAATGTTGGCCGAGCTGTTACACCCTAAGTTTTCATACGTGAGAGTACGTCGTAAGTCATTGATGTAAGCTCGGAAATGAGATTATATTTCGAAGAAAATAAAGCAAGTTAATCATGTTACCTTGGAGGTTACAAATATTTAAGATCATGAATAACGAGTACCAAGAGGGTTGGAAATCTTAGAAGCTAAACCAATTGAAGAAAATAAGTTTCGTCAAAAGTCGACAAGTTTGGAATGTTATAACATGTACTTTGGGGTGAGACTAGGGTTCTTAACATGATAAGGAGGTTATTCTATGAGTTATTTTAGTCGTATGATAATCATTTTCTACATTTTGAAGGCAAACAAGTTGTAGAACAAGAGTTGGCAAAGGTCATCACAAGTTACATTCATAAATTTGCTGAAATTTAGGTCAAATGTATCTACGAATTTCTCCAAATATACTTGTAATAATGGGGTTTTCTACCTACCAAATTGAAGATCTACAAGTCTAGTTTCTAACTCATTAAACCGTTCATCAATACGACATCGAAGTAGAGAGATATTCATGTTTTCGCGAGATCGCGCAAGCAGCTCCCAATGGGACCCACTTAGGCGGTGGTTGACCTACTTCAATTTATAAACGATTTGGACGCCTATTTTATCTGATTTTTCAACTAATATTTGTCTCCAAACTTCTCCTAACACTCCTAAACATATACCACAAGGGTTTGAAGTGATTCCAAAGTGATTACACCATATTTCAACATCAAAACTTAGTTCTAGCGAAGAACAACACCTCTTTGAGGTTGTGTTGTCATTGAGGATTGTTGAGGGCTGTATTTGGATGAAATTCCAAGTTGTTGCTGCTGTCTAAGGTGAGTATACTAGCCTACTAATTGTGCTTAATCTTTTTTGTATGTTGGTTAAGTTGTTAGGATGATAAACTACAAGATAATACTTGGATTAGCTTAAGTCACTTCTATGGTGTTGTATTGCTATTAAGGGTTGTTGTAAAATGAATATAACTTGGATTTTGACTTGAAGTTACTGTAGGAGGTATGTATATTGTGTTCTTGCTTGTGCCTAAGGTTATCTTGATATTGATTAAGTTAAATGGATGGGCTAGACATGAACTAGTGAATAAAGTTGCTAGTTGGGGATAGTTGAAGTTGTGGATTATTTTCGTTGTTATAAATATATGGTATAAGGCTGGAATCATTGATTAATGACTTCATTATCAAGTTAATGATACTTTTATGTTGAAGTAAGAAGTCTATAAGGATTGATAAGGGGTATACGGATTCCAATCGGAGCTTGCCGCTCGTCGTAATGTAGTTGTGACTTGTTGTTGTTATATGGTGTCTTGATATTGATAATTATGTATTGATGGATTGCTCTGGTCATTGTTGTTTGTATATGGTATTGGAGGAGGCCCTTGTTACAAGGGAGATGCTGCCAAAATTTACGTAAACGAGCTACTAGCTTAAGTTATAGACTTAGCCTTTGCTCAGCACTGATTTTGAATCTCCTTATACTATGATAGATTGAGTTGACTTGTTTGAAGAGTTGCTTGGAAGTGATTAAGGACTCAACGGGTTTAAGGTATGTTAAGGCACTTTCTTCTTTCTTTTGGCATGATCTAAAGTGAAATGAATACGCTACTTCATAACGGATCTACTCCTAGCAACTAAGGTTGTCCATGTTGTTCTTTCCTTATAAAATTATTCTAAGCAAGTGTGTATGATCCTTGAATCCTACTAAGGTTCATATTGAGGGTATGGATGTCCATAGTGTTCTTAAGTCACTCCAAAAGGTTTAGAAGGTGATTCCATGAGTCTAGCATGCATTATATATAGTATCTATTTTACTCTACCGAGCCGCGCTATAGTCGGCCGGGTACGGCACCTATTGTGCAACCACTGATCAGTTGGGTTTACCGAGCTCCACGTGGCCGGGTACGATTCTACCGAACCTTATGATGGTCGGGTACGCTTTTACCGAGTCCTCTTTGAGGCCGGGTACGATATGATGATGATGATGCCCACAGAGGCGAATGTTTTAAAAAGTTTATGTATATATATGTATTATGCATTTCATATCAGTAACCCCCAGAGGCACTCTGATGTTACAGGTTGTATCTCCTCTATCTCTCTCTTTACATTACTGTTCTTGTTTATGCTTTCCTGCCTAACATACTCGGTACTTTATTCGTACTGACGTCCCTTTTGCCTGGGGACGCTGCATTTCATGCCCGCAGGTCCCGATTGATAGGTTGACAGTCCTCCTAGTAGGCTATCAGCTCAGCGAAGGTGTTGGTGCACTCCACTTGCTCCGGAGTTGCCTATTTGGTCAGTATGCTTTGGATATGTATTGATTGATATGGCGGGGCCCTGTCCCGACCTTTATGATTTTATGTACTCTTAGAGGCTTGTAGACATATGTCAGGTGTATGGATAATTGTATGGCCTTGTCGGCCTATGTTTCGAGTTTACTAATGGTCATGTCGGCCTTATAGGCCCGTATGTCACATATATTAGTTTGTATATCATGTTGGGTCTTCATATGTTGACTATTCCCTTATGTTTTATTCTTGTTATCTCAGGACGAGTTTTCTAGCTCATTTACTCATGATAACATGATAAGAAAGATATGTTACGTTGGTACTCGGTTGAGTAAGGCACCGGGTGCCCGTCGCGGCCCTTCGGTTTGGGTCGTGACAGAAGTGGTATCAGAGCAGTTCTGTCCTAGGGAGTCTACAAGCCGTGTCTAGTAGAGTCTTGTTTATGGGTGTGTTGTGCACCACACTTATAAGCAGGAGGCTACAGGGCATTTAGGTCTGTCACTCTTTCTTCTTACTCTAGATCGTGCAGTAGAGCTCAGTTGTAAGAATTCAAACTCCTAAATTCGACTTTAGTCGTAATACAACGATACCTACATCCACAAAGACAGTTGGTAAGAGATTGCATGTGGATGTGGAAGAGTTGAGTCAGAGGAACTCGATTTCACATCATGCTTATGATGAGTAAATATGAGGTCTTCAACAGATCATGTGTGTACTAAGATGTGTATGCTTCTTAATAAGGAGCCTTAAGGCAAGGATATCAATTCACGAATATGGTGAAAATCTATGAGGAATTCAGAAGCTAGATACAAGTTTTAACAAGTAAAAGAAGTAAGGTGAAGAGGGGTACGAGGCACCCAGATAATGAAGATTATCAATATTTTCAAATCAGGCAGAGAAATATAAGCATTTTGGTACCTTCATCAATGACAGAGGTAAGTACAATTGGCCACACCCATCTCAGTTATGTTCTATGGGAGCTAACAGATATTATTTAAGAGAAAGATGGGATATCAGGATCCAGTTGGAGTTAGAGTAACCCAAAAATTGTGGATAGGTTGTTATCATTAACTAATGTTTCCGAAAGATGGTGCAAATGTGGTAATAGATCTCCTTCTAAGACACCCAGATGGTGAACTCTAGAGTAGTACAATCAGATACGAATACTGGAATATTCAAAAATTTCAGAAGATAGGCAGTGGGATCCTAGAAGGGACAAATATTTACCTTAGTATGACTCTAGCCCCGAGTAAAAAAAGAATGTTAGGCATTCCAAAGAGCCAGTGAGATGAAGCTAGGAGAGCTTAAAGGGAAAGAACTTTTTGTTGAAGTTTTCAGAATAAAGTGATCGACAAAAAAATATTATCCAGAGAATAAGAAGAAAATAAATAAAGCATCATGAGTAAGATGTGATATAGGGGTGATAACAGTAAATCAAAATATGACACGATGACAGAGTCTATAGTCAAGTGAAGGAAAATACAAGAGGTGACAAGCCTTAAGGCAATAAAAGAGTATAAGCCATAAAGTCATATTCTTATTTCGAGAAATGAGTTGGTGACTTCAACGTGATTACCAGGAGGAAAGGTTAGACCCCAGAGTAATAAAAATCAGTATGGGCTGGTGAACAAGATAAAACCGAACATGAATTAAGGACCGGAGGATTTGATAATGGTCGACATCGTGAGAATTTCAAAGATCGTGCTCCAACAATAATAGAATAGACAACAGACGAATAAGCTTTAAAGGTTATTTAGGAAGTCGCTTACCTAAAGCAAGCACTCTGAGCAGAGTTAATCTTAAGGGACTAAGTGTACCAGTTACCGTAGGTGTCACCTTCGTGCGTAAGAAATTTAGTTATCCCTGGTACAGAAGGTTACCATAAGGTGATTAAGGTTTATTGATAATGTGAAAAGACGCCAAAGATGAAGAGGTAAAACAACTATAGGTAGATTGTCGTAGTACTAAATCTTAGTACTCCCCTAAAGGGGGGAATATGGTGTGATATGGTATTAAGTCGGAGTTAAGCGGTTCAGTTAACTATGTATGGAAGAATGTGGTAAAAAGGAGAAAGGGATGATGTTGCATTTATTCAGTTCCAGTAGATATGTTGCGACTCCAGAACATTATACAAGCATGACACCGGGGAGAGACAGTAAAAGTTTCCGGCTAGGATGTTATTGATAAATAAGTGTGAATGGACACTTGATACATAGGGAGCTAGTGGCGAGAGATAAGTTAAGACAAAGGATATATCCTAAGAGGGATTATGCAGAATATATATATATATATATATATGAGAATGGACCAACGAGTAATTAGTAGTTGATTCAGGAAGAGCCCAGTTATGGCTAGACAAGAGGTCACAGATAAATCAATAGATCATGCAAGATAAATGTAGTGAATCGCAGCATAGTGAATTCAGTCTCGCAGATACGAGATCACAATCATTTAAAAAAAATTTAGATAGGAGTTGAGGCAGTTAAAGGTACCATTTTTAAGGTTTATGAAAATAAGAGAGAGTGCCACTAAGGAGATAATATAAATTTGAGCTTAGAAGTAACCCTAGGAGCACAAAGGCATAAATTTATGTAACTAAGGATTATTATAGGCGAGTAAGAATAACAAAAATTACCTTCGGGTGTACGATATATCAAGCTCGCAACTTTACAAGAGCCAGAAGGTCTCCCTAAGTACTACAATGAAAGACTAGCTGAGGAAATAAGGAAGAAGGTTTCCACCTAAGCATAGTGAGCTAAAGAGTAAATGATCCTGTAACAACAGTCTCACTACAATATTGTATACACTCCATAAGAAAGTGGCACCTATCATGGCTAATGAATGGTAAAAAAAAGCCATCAAAGGTGATGTTTGAGATCATATGAGGTACAGGAAATTATAGTATTCGTGGGCAAAAAGACAAGCCAAGTATTCATGCAACAAGTGATAGAACGACCAGCAAAAGTAATTGCTTACATTTAAGGACAACTGAGAAGGCACGAAAGGAAATTTATGGTGCTAGCAAGTTAAAGGAAGGTTGCGAGTAGTATAAATAGATCGGTGTAGGTCCTAAGGTAAAGTATTGTAGAGCAACAAGGTTTTAGGTAGATAGGAGTAAGGATATGAAAAGGTGAGTGAGAAGGTGACGAGAATATGTATGTCCTCGGGATTAAACCCATCAAAACAAGGGAGCTGATGATTTCCATATGTAATAAAAAGCTCGGTACAGCCTGAATGAACACAGAGGAGTCTGAGACTAGGTGCATTTAGAAGAGATGGAATGCTGCCCTGGCGGTAGAATAAGGGTGTAATTGTGATAGATAAGAGGATGATTCTTAGGCCTTTGATTGAGTAATGATTTAACGAGAAAGGGATTTCATTAATTGCACGGGATTAGAATACCCCCATAAGATGAATCGCGTTGGGATGCAATGAAATACGGTTATTGAAGTATAGTATTATCCCTAGGTGGATCAGGAAAATCACTTCATATGTTCCCCGATAAGATGTGAGCCCTAGTGACAGTGTATTACGTAAGAGGTTGCAAGTTATCAGTGATAGATTATAGATCAACATTAAGGTGAATAAACAATAGATGGGTACAAGTTCCAAAGTTCGAGATGAGATTTGTTTGTTATTCTTAGATGAATAATAATGAGGAAGCACTAAAGGACTTAGATTTATACATATAGGATAAGCAGCGAGAGAGTAACCTGGAGTTGGGTAGCAAACCTCGGTAATAATAAACCGAAGTAAGTTTTATGGTATAGTATAACCTACCTAGATGTAGTAAATCCATAAGGATAGATATACAAGGCTATGAAACAAGAGATAGAAATAGTCTTAAGTTCGATAAAGTACCAAGCGAAAGACATCAGTACACCTATAGATGCCTAGAGGGACAGCTTGTCATAATTCTGTATATGTTCATAAAGTGAGGCTTAGAGATTGGCTAAAAGATGGAGGAAAAAGAGAATACGAGTCTCTAGGCACTCATACAAGGACACAGTCATACATACTACATGACATAAGGTAGCAAATGTTACGATGTTGGAAGAATTTCGACCACATGTCATGGCGTGACAAAGAGGCCTAAAAGGCGGGAATGCCCAAACATTTGGATTTATTCACAAAACAGTTGCTTAGATGGAAAGATGAGCATTAAAGTATTCGTAAGAGCCATAGTTTATGAAACTGATAAGCGCATCAGTCAACATTCGAGGACGAATGTTCCAAAGGGGGGAATGATGTTACACCCCAAGTTTTCATACGTGAGAGTACGTCGTAAGTCATTGATGTAAGCTCGGAAATGAGATTATATTTGGAAGAAAATAAAGTAAGTTAATCATGTTACCTTGGAGGTTACAAATATTTAAGATCATGAATAACGAGTACCAAGAGGGTTGGAAATCTTAGAAGCTAAACCAATTGAAGAAAATAAGTTTCGTCAAAAGTCGACAAGTTTGGAATGTTATAACATGTACTTTGGGGTGAGACTAGGGTTCTTAACATGATAAGGAGGTTATTATATGAGTTATTTTATTCGTATGATAATCATTTTCTACATTTTGAAGGCAAACAAGTTGTGGAACAAGAGTTGGCAAAGGTCATCACAAGTTACATTCATAAGCACTATTATTTTTAGCCCCACGGTGGGCGCTAAACTGTTTACCGTTAAAATGGTAATAACAATTAAATTTGATTTTGTAGTTCTAAAAATACATGATCTATTTTTAGGCTAATTGTTAGGCAATGAGTGCTAAGTAAAAGACTAGAAATCAAAATAAAAGCTTAGAGGCGATGTGATAATCTAATCGAGCGGCTGGACGTCGGGGCCTTGAGCTGTTGTATAGGAGGCCTCAAGGTCGATTCTGGGGTTCGTCTTAAAGGCAACCGTGGGAGGACTAACAGTTATGAGAGCTAAAATGATGACTCTTAATGATCAATAATAAGCAATAACTGAAGAACAATGGATAGAACACAATAAATGTAAGCAATAAATACAAGTAATGAGATCAAGAAAATATGTTAGAGAGCAAAGAGAATGTTCTTGTGTATTTAGTATTGAGCAACATGTGTCTACAAAATGACAAGGATCCCCTTTATATATGAGAGGGAATCCTAACATAGTACAAATGCATTAATTACAAAGATATGGAGATGGTACAGCTAGTTAATGCCTGATTCATTTTTAAACTAGACCACTAGACTTTGTCAGCCTTATTTATGCGCCTTGGGAACTCCCAACTTTCTCTCTGTAACCGTCGGTCTGTACTGCTCCGAGGTCCAGCGTCGATGGCTCTCAAGGGATAAAACTCGACCGTGGTCTCGAGCCTTCGAGACGTGTTTACGAGGCGTCGTAACGACGAAAAATTAGACCCTCCGATTTTACCGTGTACAAACACCAAAGAGCCTATTAACTTCATTACATATTCTATAATTGATCTTCTAGTTTTTGGTAAGCTGTCCAATATGAATCACAATATACTGTAAGAGTGCATGCGTTTTCTTTCCTCTGTAATACTCATAAATAATGAGATCCTTTGATGTATGGTTGGCCTCATTGCAACTTCTAGATGAGATCTTTTGAGTAGTTGCATGAGCTAGCTCAATAATTGAACAACAAAGCATAAATCTAGTCTTGTAATTATCAGTTAAAGCATTTTCCTATCAGCCTTTGTCATCTCTAGCTTCATGCCTTCGGAACTCCCCATTTTCTTCCTGTAAACATCGGCCTCATACTGTCCCGAAGTCGAGCATCGATGGCCCTCGAGGGATAAAACTCGACGGTGATTTCGAGACTTCGAGGCATCATAACGATGGAAAATTGGACCCTCCGATTTTACCATATACACACATGTTCTGGACACTCCTTTCTCTCAATCCCTGGAGGTTGTTTGACAAACACTTCTTCCTTTAGGAAGGCACTTTTGACATCCATCTGATGAAGAGTAAATTCCATGTGTGTTGCAAAGGCTATCAGGAGTCTTATTGTTTCCAATCTTGCAACTGGAGCAAAGGTCTCATCATAGTCTATGCCTTTCTCCCGGTTGTAACCTTGAACCATCAACCTTGCCTTGTTCCTTGTAAAGACCCTTTTAGTGTCAATTACTAATCTGTCCTAGGGTCATAGAACCAGATGCCAAACTTGACTTCTTTCAAACTGATTGAGTTCATCTTGCATTGCATTTACCCAATTTGCATTCTGCAAAGCCTCAGTAATATTTTTAGGTTCAATAAGAGATAAAAAAGCATCAAAAGCACACAGATTTTTTAATTGTGATTTAGTTTTAACTCCAGAGGTTAGATCAATAATTATGTTCTCAATGGGATGAGAACTTTTATACTTGTAAGGTTTCACAACCAATTGGTTTTCGTTTGATGTTTCTCCCATGTTCTGTTGCTGAGGAACAGGCCCATGGACATGTTCCATCAGGGGATTGGTTTCGGTTCTCCTTTGTTTAGTTCCCCCTGTCAGGTTGCCCTAGATGGAAGAACCTGTTCCTTCTTCTAATGCAGTTTTAGCTTGAGTTGTGACTTCACTCAACTCTTTTACTAGCCCAATAGCTTCATCTTCATGTGTCTGTCTCTCAGAAAGAATGTTAGTTTCATCAAAAACTAAATTTACACTTTCTTCTACACACAAAGTTCTATTCTTGTACACCTTATAGGCTTTGCCATGTGAAGAATATCCTAAGAATACTCCCTCATCACTTCTGAGATCAAACTTGCCTAGAGAGTCTTTACCATATTGTGCACAAAGAACTTGCATCCAAATGCCCTAAGATGGGATATATTTGGTTTTCTCTCTTTAAGTAACTCATAAGGAGTCTTCTCAACTAGAGGTCTAGTCATGCACCTATTATTGATGTAACATGTAGTATTTACAGCCTTTGCCCAAAAGCTATATGGCAGTTTACTAGAAAGAAGCATAGTCCTAGCCATATCTTCAAGAGTCCTATTCTTTATTTCAACTACTCCATTTTGTTGAGGAGTCCTAGGGGTAGAGAAATTATGATCTATACCATGCTCATCACAAAATTCAACAAACTTAGCATTTTCAAATTCTCTTCCATGATCAGACCTAATTGATGCGAGTTGATTACCTAGTTGTTTCTGAGTTTTCTAACAAAGGCAGTAAACATGTCAAATGTTTCATCCTTAGATGTTAAAAATAATACCTAAG
The DNA here is from genome assembly GCF_000393655.2 of Nicotiana sylvestris. Lineage (NCBI taxonomy): Eukaryota > Viridiplantae > Streptophyta > Magnoliopsida > Solanales > Solanaceae > Nicotiana > Nicotiana sylvestris. The sequence goes on along the minus strand of NC_091057.1, from coordinate 82,664,248 downwards.
TAAACCTAGAGTAATCATCAACAAGTACTATCACATATTTTTTGCCACATCTTCTCAATGTTCTCATTAGACCACAGAGATAGTATGAACCAGTTCCATTGTCTTGGTCGTGCTTACCACTTTCTTGCTTTTAAAAGAGGATCATACCTGCTTCCCCCTTGCACAAGTGTCTTCCTTGAACTTAATGTCAGGTAACCCCATCACCAGGTCTTTGGAGACTAATTTGTTGAGTTGATTTAGACTTGCATGACCAAGTCTTTTGTGCCACAGGAGGGGATCATTGTCCAACACACTCAATCAACTGAGTTCATTTTCTGTAAGAGTGGACAAATTTACAATGTAAATATTGTTAACCTTTTTTCCCTACAAAACAATCTTGTCAGTGGTAAGATTAATTACAAAACATTTAGTAGAGGTGAATGCTACCAGGTTACATCTGTCACACAGTTGTGATACACTGATTAGGCTATATTTCAAGCCATCTATCAAGCAGACATTCTCAATGGAATGTGAGTCTATCTTACCTATCTTTCCAATCCCAATGATCTCACCTTTCTTCCCATTTCTAAAGGAGACATTGCCTCATTTTAGGTCCTCATGTGAAAGGAACTGGTTCTTACTTCCAGTCATATGCTTTGAGCAGCCACTATCCATGTATCATATTTGGCTGCTTTCCTTCACTTGGACCTACAAAACGAAATCAGGGGTTAGTCTTAGGAACCCAAACTAGTTTGGGTCCCTTTCTATAGGCAAAAGGGTGAATTAAATTCTTTTTAGCCCATCCAGGCAGCCTATTTTTCTCTTGAACAAAGGTTTTGTTCTTTTGACTAGCCTTTTCTTTTGCATTACATTCACTTGTGTGATGACCAATCTTGCCATAGTGTGTGTGCAGATTTTGTTCTCAGGAAGTGTGATGTACTTGCTTTTGGGATCCCACTTAGGTGCTGGGGTCCCATAGTCAAGTCCTCTCTTATTGCTACTGTGGTGCTCTTGTAGCCAGGATAGTCCATCAGAGGACTTATTCTATTTGCAAGTTCTGTCTAGTTCATGCTTCACCCTACCTAGATCTTCTTTTAGGACTCTTATCTGCCCATCTTTCTTGTACAACTCATCCTTCATTTTTCCTAGATTTTCTTCTAAGTTGTGATGTGTTTGATCAGCTTTCTTCTTACATGTTCCTAATTTCAGTTTTAGATTTTCAGACTTAAGTTCTAAGACAATGGTGTCAACTTCAAGAACCTGGTTCTTCAACTCAGTATTTTTACTATCACTTTCACTAGCCCTAAATTCCAGATTTTTGTACTTGGGTTTTAGGATCACACATCTCCTAGACAGTTGTTGCTTCTCATTGTTTATGACCTCAGACTCATCAATGAAGTCTAGCAATAGTTCAGATAGCCTTTCTTTAGACAAAAATTTAATCTTGTCTTTGAGATGAATCACACATGCCTCTTGTTCGTCGTCTAATTCTCCAATGACCATAAGTGCTTGTTCATCTCTAGTTTCATCTTATGAATCCTCATCTGAGCTTTCTCCCCAAGTAGCTACCATAGCCTTTGTCGATCCTTTGTTCTTCTTGGATTGAACCTGTTCCTTCTTCCCGTTTCTTCGTTCAACCCTTTCCTTCTTCCATTCAATTTCCTATTGAGGACAATTCTTGATCATGTGGTCAGTCTTACCACATTTGTAGCAGCCCTCGTTGGTCTGATTTTTAGGAGCCCTCGGTTTGTTGAAGGTTACACCTCTTGAAGAACCCTTTCCTCTCATTAGGTACTTCTTAAAATCGCTTGTGATCATAGCCATTTCATCATCCTCTAAGTCTACTCCTTCAGCTATTCTGAGAGCCAGGCTTCTTTCCTTCTTGGGATCACCCATCTTCATAGTTTGCCATCTCGATTCATAGGCAGTGACATTTCCAATCAGCTCATCCAACTTAAGCGTAGCAATGTTCTTTGATTTCTAAATAGCCGTGATTTTGCTTTCCCAAGTTACTGGCAAGACCCTTGTCAAGATTTTCTCAACATTGTCTTCTTCAAGGATAATTCTTCCAAGAGACTTAAGTTCATTTGTTAGTATTGTGAACCTTATGTACATCTCTTGGATGGTTTCTCCTTCCTTCATGGTGAAATTCTCATATTGAGAATATAGCAGCGTTCCTCTTGATCTCTTTACTTGAGGAGTTCCTTCATGGGCCACTTGTAGAGTGTCCCAGATCTCCTTAGCAATGGTACAACTTTGAATCATGTTGTGCTCGTCTGGACCTAGTCTACACACAAGCCATTTCTTGGCCTTGGCATTCTTTTCCCATTTCTTCAAATCTTCAGCAGTACAGTCAGATCTCATCTTTGGCATGTCCACTCCTTCAGCATTCTTCTTTATAATAGCCAGAGGACCATCAGTAACAATGTTCCAGAGTTCATAGTCTTGTCCTATGATGTGCTCTCTCATCATGTTCTTCCACCAAGAATAGTACTGGCCATTAAAGAGTGGAGGCCTAGTAGTGGATTGCCTTCCCAATTTCCAGGTGGTGCACTCATCTTGATCTGTTCCTAAGGTGTTAGCATCTTTAAGGATAACCCGCTCTGATACCAATTGATGGTTTACACTTCAATACCATACAAGAGGTGGGGGTGATTTGTGTGGTACCCAATTTTAGCTTAACTTGATTATAGAAGGCTTTGGTTCTTCTATGTGTTCCAACTACTACGTTGCGGAATAATAAATACAGAAAATAAAGAACACAGAGATTTTACGTGGAAAACACCTGGCTCAAAAGGTGAAAAAACCATGACCTACGTTCTAGTAGTATTTTCCCAAACTCTCCATTAAAATTACTGAGCCAAAAACTGCATCTACAAAAACTCTTTTGTAAACCTAGGATTAAATTTAATCCTGTTGTGCCACACAGCCTCAACTATTGCAACAACTTCAAGTTAACTCTAACATGAAAACTCTAAGTACCTAATACAATTGCTTCAATAAAAGCTTAAAGGTACAATGTAAAATCACATACTACAATTGAACTAGAATAAAAGATAGACACTTGGAACTCGTTCTTCTATCTAGTTCAAGTAGCTTCAGGATTGCACGCTTGAATCATACATAAATTGCTTGCAAAATTGCCTTGCTATTTTGCTTTGAATTCATGTTTAACTTCTGCTTATGTGCATTACCTGTAAAAGAGAACAACACTGATATTTAAGGAGTTATCAATTAGAGATTTACTAGGATACAGATGCTACTCTTCCATGGTGGAAGAGTTCTAGTTGATCTCATACTCTAACTCTATTCTTTTCCTAAACTGTGTTCTCTTTATGTAAGGAGTCTTTCTCCTTATCCAATATGCAACCTTTTCGATCATGATCAAGAGATATTACTTCTGATAAGTTAGGTTTATCGCCTTTACGTGCATCTTACATGTTTGGGTTTATCACAACTGTGCTTCACAAGATGGACCTGGTCCATGTCTGAGTTCCTTTGTCAATCTTCAAAACTTCACCTTTACTTGGGCCAACAAAGCTTATCACAAAAATAATGACAAGCAAAATATAATAACTTGAAATTAACAAAAACTGTGAAAAATGATTTTACCGCCAAATGTGGATACAATAATCAACTTTCCAAAACCCGGTAGTACTGAGTCATAAGCTCTAAATGGAACACATATAATGTCTCGAAACATACAATACCATTTGAGATACATAAAAAATAAAAATAAAGTTAAGAGGGTGACTCCGAGGCCTGCGAATGGAAAGTCAGGAATAGTCAAATTCACACGATACAAAATAAAAGAAAGTGAAGTTTCCTAAGAGAATGGTGTCCTCTCAAAGATAAGTACATACATCTTCATGCCGATCACCAAGACTCTATTAGACTTGCTCGTGACTCCTAGAACTTATAAACATAGGTCTCTGATACTAACATGTCATGACCTAAATCGCACCATAGGGGTCATGATGACACCTAATCTCTAAAACTAGGTAAGCCTATCACAATAATAATAAAAAGTAAAATATAACAACTTCAAATTAACGAAAACTGCGAAAAATGATAGGACCGCCAAATGTGGATGCAACAATCAACTTCCCAAAACCAGGTAGTACTGAGTCATAATCTCTAAATCGAATACATATCAAGTCTTCGAAGCGTACAATACTATTTGAGATGCATAAATAGTAGAAATAAAGTAAAAAAAGGTGACTCTGAGGCATGTGAATGAAACAATAAGGATACCTTGAAGTCTCCAATAAGCTCAAGAACACCTCTCTAGAGACCCGCTCGATCATAAGTACATGGATCTACACAAAGAATGTGCAGAACCATAGTATGAGTACACCATAGTCGTTACCCAGTAAGTATAAAGACTAATCTCGGTGAAGTAGTGACGAGGTTCAAGTCATGAAATACTCACTAGTCAATAACATGTATAATATATCAATAATTGGCAACAGAATAAATAAGGGAAAGTAGTAACAACATTCTTATAAAGCATGTAATGGCAACTCAGTGTTGAAAAACCCATCTCATTCAACAAATCATCAAAAGAAACGGGGCATGTGATAGCATATCAAATTCAACAAACAACTCATAAATAAATGCAAACAAATTTTCAGAGACATGTATGTGATCAAAATATCAACCTCAATTCAACACATAATCAACATCAAGATACATATCCATGGGTCATCACATAACATCACCAATAAGCCACCCTTATTTCGTTGCATGCACACATAACAATGAAATACCTCCCTTCAGCACATGCGCATATCGCCACCCTTATTTTTCCATGTGGGAAACCAAAAATTCCACTCTTTTTTCACCACACGTACATGTTACATCCCATGTTTTCGCATGTGAGAGTACGTCGTAAGCCAATTGATGCAAGCTCAGAAATGAGATCATTTTTGAAAGCACATAACGTAAGTTCATTATATTATCTTAGAGGTTACAAATCTTTTAAGATCATGAATAACAAGTACCAAAAGGGTTGGAAAGCTTAGACGCTAAATGAATTGAAGAAAATAAGTTTCGTCGAAAGTCAACAAGTTTGAAATGTCATAACATATACTTTTGGGGTGAGACTATGGTGATTAACATGATGAAAAGGTTATGTTATGAGTTATTGTATTCGTATTATAGTCGTATGTTATGTTATTAAGTCAAGCGAGTTGTGGAACAAAAGTTGGCAAAAGTCATCGCAAGTTGCATTCATAATGTGCTGAAATTTAGGTCAAATGTAGCTGCACTTTTCTCCCAATAAACTTTGAATCAAGGGATTATATACATATTAAATTGAAGATCAATGAGTCTAGTTTTAAATCATTAAACCGTTCATCGATATAGCATCGGACTAGAGAGATATTCGCATTTTTGTGAGACTGCGCAAGCAGCTCCTATGGGACCCACAAAGTCGGTTTAAACTGCAGCTTGTATTTAAGTCATTTATATGTCGTTTTAACTTATTTTTCTCATCCAAAATAGTTAATAAACCCTCATAAATGCTCTCCAAGGGTTCCTCCATGATTCTAGGGTGAAAACCTAAGATAAAAACACGAATCCAACGCTATAAATCTGGTGGTGCTTGCTAGATCATAGTCCTTCATCTTGTGGCTGTTTTAGAGGGTTCTTCAAAGGTAAGTAACCTCATATATCGTGTTGTTCTTTATGATTAAGCTAATAATCAGTAACTCCTTCATTTATAATAGAGTTTCAAGGCGAAATACAAGTGCTTACACACCAACATGAACACAAAAGTTGATTCAAGAAAAGTATACAACTCCTATAGTATTGTGGTGTGATTGAGGGTTGTTGTGAGCTACACCAGCTGAGGATTTCAAGTTGTATCTACTGGCTAAGGTAATTAAACCATGTTCTTGGTTGTGCATAAGGTCAATCATGTGTTGGTTGAGTTTTTTGAGTAAAAATTTACAAGATAGTAATTGACATGGCATAAGGAATTGTTATCTTTGTTGTGGGCTGTATTGAGGCTATATATATGGTTTGTTGTTGCTCGAAATTATTAGAAATAGTTTTATTACTTTGTGGCTGTTGATGTTAAGCTTATCTATGTGCTAATTCAGTGGATTGAAGAAGATAACATGAAAAATAAGATGTTGGCGATAAAGATTAAGGTGCTAGGTGTGTGGACTATAATTGAAGATTATTCTTACGATGTTTTGGTTTAAAAATGATACGGTAAGCATAAGTATGATGTTACATCTGTTGTAGGCAGATTCATGGAAAAGTAATTGGATTAAAATCATATTTTGTTAATCGTAAATCGAGTTTGCCGCTCAAAATGGTTGTTGAACAAATCGGAGAGCTTATTGTGAATTATATTGTTGTTGCTTGGGCTGTTTGGTGACTTTTGGTAACATATGGGATGTAGTACAAATAGGGGAGGTGTTGCCTATTTTCTTGTAGAATATTGGTTTCCAAATATGAGAGTTATAACGCTTATATGATGACGACGAAGTCGGTTTACTAATTGTAGACGTAAGAAGATCATATTGATCTTGCTTGAAGATTGGATAGAAGATATAAAAGGTATGTTAAGGCACTTCTTTCTTTCTTTTTGCATGATCTAAAATGAAATGAACATAAACGATACAGTATTTCATAACAGATCTACTCCTAGAAACTAAGGCTGCCCGTATTATTCTTTCCTTATAAAGTTATTCTAAGAAAGTATGTATGATCCTAGAATCATATTGAGGTTCATATTGATGGTATGGATGTCAATAATGTTAATCGAGGGTGCGACGATCTTATATCACTCCGAAAGCCTTAGAACGTGATTCCATGGGTCTAGCATGCATTATATATGTATATATTTTACTCTACTAAGATGCGCTATAGTCGGCCGGGTACGACACCTATTGTGCAACCACTGATCAGTTGGGTTTACCGAGTTCCACATGGCCGAGTACGATTCTACCGAGTCTTATGATGGCCTAGTACATTTTCACCGAGTCCTCTTTGAGGCCGGATACGATATGATGATGATGATGCCCACAGAGGCGTATATTTTTAAAAGTTTATGTATATATATGTATTATGCATTTCATGTCAGTAGCCCCCAGAGGCACTCAGATGTTACAGGTTGTATCTCCTCTATTTCTCTTTACATTACTGTTCTTGTTTGTATTTTTCTGCCTTACATACTCGGTACTTTATTCGTACTGACGTCCCTTTTTTTCTAGGGATGCCGCGTTTCATGCTCGCATGTCCCGATTTATAGGTTGATAGTCCTCCGAGTAGGCTATCATCTCAGCGGAAGGTGTTGGTGCACTCCACTTGCTCCGAAGTTGCCTATTTGGTCAGTATGCTTTGGATATGTATTGATTGGTATGGCGTGGTCCTATCCCGACCTTTATGATTTTATGTACCCTTAGAGGCTTGTAGATAGATGTCAGGTGTATAGATACTTGTATGGCCTTCTCGGCCTATATTTTGAGTTTACAAATGGTCATGTCGGCCTTATAGGCCCGTATGTCACATATATAAGTTTGTATTTCATGTTGGGTCATCATATGTTGAGTATTCCCGGATGTTTTATTCTTGTTATCTCATGATGGGTTTTCTGGATCATTTACCTATGATAGTATGATAAGAAAGATGTATTATGTTGGTACTCGGTTGAGTAAGGCATCGGGTGCTCGTCGTGGCCCCTTCGGTTTGGGTCGTGACAGTATACTACAATAGACACAATCACATGGCAAACACCTCGTGCTGACATCCCCAATCAATCCGCTCAACATGTCGATATGTGTCATAATAACATTAAAAAATAACACCAACATTTCATCAAGATATAAGCTTGCAATCAAAGTTCACAAGGACATGACAAATAACATAAAAGTGTGGAGGGGTGTTCAACCAATAAAGCATGACTATGGCTAAGTCAAATATCATGTAGTCACAAAGTGGTTTAAGCATGTTTCATATAAAAAATAACCCCAAATCAAGGCATATTAACAGCCTAAACTCTAATCCGGTCATAAGCCACACATACGTATGTGTACACGCTCGTCACCCTCGTGTACACATCGCTTTTCACATAACACAAATAGGCAATTAAGGCCAAACCTAATAGGTATTCCTTTACACAAGATTAGCAAAATACTTATTTCAAACAAGCCAATTCAATACTCCAAAAATATTTTTTCTCTAAAATTCACCTCCGTCCAGATCAAAGCTAGCAAAAAACAACTCAATGATATAAAACAATGCTAAAGAAATTAGTTCCAAACAATAAAGTCCTAATCATTCCCCAATTTCCGAAAAGTCAAAAAAGTCAACCTTAGGCTCGTCCGGTCAAACTTGAGTCGAGGGGTAAATCTCGACTACTCATAATCCCATGAGTCCAATTATGATTAGTTTTCAAAACGGGGTCCAAATCGACTCTCAAATCCCTAATTTTTTATTTTTCAAAACATGGCAAAATTTTTCAAAAACTCCTTTCAAATTCAATTATTTAGGTGTAAGAGTCATAGGAAATCCAGTTATATTATCAAAATTGAGTGAAAATCACTTACCTAATATTTAAGTTGAAAATATCCTCCAAAAATCGCTTTCCACCAAGTATAGTGCTCAAAATAAGGCTAATTCCCAAACTAACCAGCTATAAAGAGGTGCTGATTTTGCATTTACGACATCGGGTTCGCAATTGAAACCTTTGGCCCGCAAGTGCAATGCCTGGTCAGCAAGAGAGAAGTCACAATTATGGCCAATACCATATCAAAGGAGAAGTCCCCTTGCCATAACACAAAGTCACAAATGCGACAGAATGATCGCAAATGCGATCTGCCTAGGCCCAGGCTTCCTTCACAATTGCGAGGATGGCTTTGCACTGCCAACCCCTGTCCATTTTCGCAATTGCTACCAGGACCCCTCGAATTGAACTGTTTCTCACATTTGCGAGACCTGCAGCACCAGCAAAACTGGACCTCAACCAAAAATAGTCAGAAATACGTTTGAAACTCACCCGAGCCTTCGGGGATCCATACTACACATCCATACAAGTCAAGAAACCTCATACAAACTCTCTTGCAAGCTTAAAATCCCAAAATAATGTCTGAAACCACGAATCAAATACCAAAATGCATCACAATTACAATGAAACTCAAGAACTTCTAAAATTACGACCAAACGTCTGGTTCCCATAAAACCAACTCATAAAAGTTTGACCACAACTTTGCACACAAATTTAGGAGAAACAGTTCCCATAAAAGTTTACTGAATCAAATACCGGATTCAGATTGTGGTTTTGGGACTTTGCACACAAATTTTAAACCACAAAGTCAGCTAACAGTCAAACTTAGGAAATTTCTAAACCTTTTACTTGTCAACTTTCAGCAAAATGAGCCAAATTAACCTAGGGACCTCCAAATCTACATTCGGGCATTCTCCCAAGTCCAAAATCAGCATATAAACTTATTGGAACCAACAAAATACAAATATGAGACCATTTATATAAAAGTCAAATTTTTGTCAACTAATCCAACTTAAGCTTCCAAACTACGAATAAAGTATTTCAATTCAATTCAAAAACCTCCCGAAAGCAAAACCAACCATCCCCGCAAGTCACACAACAATAATTACACATACGTGGAGCATCAAATGGAGAAACGAGTCTCAAACACACAAAATAACCAGCGGATCGTTACATACTTCCTCTCACCTTAGCCTGGAAAAATATTCAAGGGTTAGCTTTAGGAACCCGGACAAGCTAGAGTTTTTTTATTTGAGTAAAAGTATGAATAACATTCTACTTAGTCTACCCTAGTAGTTTATTATTTGAGTAATATATGCAAATTTTTTAGGCCTATTTGGACTCTAGATAGGCATGTTTCTTTGAAGTGTCAATTATTTCCTTAGTGAGTGCAAAAACGATTGTCAGAAATGTCGACATACTTAATATGTTGATTGTATGGAATCGTAGCCTTAGTATGTCCTAGACCCCTTTTGTTACTGTTGTGGTTTTCATACATTTTGAACATTGTTTGGGAAGACATGGTCCACTTTAAGTTTTTTCCCAATTTAAACTTGGCCTTATCCAGATTTTCTTGAAGTATCCTAGCCTTTTCAGATTCAACTAGAAGTTTTTTATTAGCTTCTTTAGTTCACTCTCTATTTTCTCCTGTATATTAGTGGCTAGGTCCTTACCTTTATTTGGAGCATTGAGCAATTTATTTTTCTCAGTTTTTAAGGCAACCTTTTCAACTTCTAACAAAAGAATCTGGTCATTGAGATCAACTACAAAGACTTTAATATTTTCTCTACTTATTTTCAAATCTTTGTGTTCAAACCTAAGTCATGCATAGTCATTAATTAACTGTTCCTTTTATTCAGAAATTTGTAGGTATGCATCAATCAAAACACCTAACAAGAAAATCAATTTCTTTTTAGAGTAGGTATAGATTTTATCTTCGATATCTTGAAAGCTTAACTCAGGTTCTTCTTCCTCATCAGCATCAAAGTCCGAATCACTATCATCCGTGGCCATCAATGATTGATGTTCATCTTCACTTACATCATAATTATCATTAGACTCATTAGTTGAGGATGATTGCATGGCAGCTAGTGCTCGTTTTACAGTTTTGTCCATTGCCTTATTTATCATTCTTCGTTTAGGAATCTGGTCTCTCTTCTGTTGGTTTCCCTTGTTAGGATTGTTCTTCCTTCACTCAAGTTCCCATAAGGGGTAGTCTTTAATGAACTGATCTTTCTTTCAACACGTGTTGTTGTTATTCTTCCCCACGGCTTTGGATTTAGATGAACTATCTTTTTTCAAGAATCTACCTTTCCTTTTTTCTTGCTGGAAACATATAGTGAGCCATGCCATATTATCTTCTTCAATAACATATTTTTGAGTGGTCTTAAGCACCAAGTGCTTGGCCTTATGAGTTTAGCAGTTTGTCGATTAAGGTGATCCTGATGGAGCTTTAACTCATAAGTTTCCAAGTTTCTAATGAGGTCATTAAGGGTCATAGTATTCAAGTTTCTTGCTTCAGTAATTGCATTAACCTTGTTGTCCCACGAAGGGAGAAATATGCTCAGAATTTTTCTTACAATTTTGTTACGAGGAATAACTTCTCCAATAATTATTAGTTCATTGATGGCTGATGCGAGCCTAGTATGCATCTACATGATAGTTTTCCCCTCTTTCATCTTGAAAAATTCATATTGTCTAGTAACATATAAATCATTGACTTTTTCACTTGAGAGGTACCTTCATGAGCATATGCAAAGTATCCCACATAGGCTTTGTGTCACGACCCGAACTGATGGGCCGCGACCGGTACCCGGTACCTTACTCAACCGAGTACCAACGTAACGTATCTTTCTAATTACATCATTATATACACGTGACATACGATCCTAGTAGGCCAACATAATTATTTATAAACTCAAACATAGGCCGACAAGGTTGTACAATCTTTTATGTATACGACATATATCTACAAGCCTCTAAGAATACATAAATGTTATAGAGGTCAGGATAGAGTCCCGCCATATCACACAATACACGTCTAAATTATACTAACCAAACAAGTAACTCAGAAGCAAATGGAGCGCACCAACATCTTCCGCTGAGCTGATAGCCTACTTGGAGGGCTCTCGACCTATCTATCGGGACCTGCGGGCATGAAACGCAGCATCCCCCGGTAAAAGAGACGTCAGTACGAATAATGTACCGAGTATGTAAGGCATATAAGTAAGTACATTAGAGACATGGAAGAAATATAGAGTACATGACTCAACCTGCAAGTCTGAATAACTTTGTAAATCAAAAATTACTTTTAGCGTCATGCATGTGCGTATGAATGTCATGTTGTGCATAGGTACATGTTTCATAACATTATCAGCCTCTGAGGGCATCCCATCATATCATATCGGCCACTGTGGGCAAAATCATCATCGTATACCAGCTGATCAGGTGGTGGTGCGTATATAACGCCATAACCTTTCCCATATCCCATATACATATCTATACATACATATATACGCGTATATAACGCTGTTTGAATACATACATATATATGCATATATAACGCCATTTATATACACACATATATACACATATATAACGCTATTTGAATCATATTTCAGCCATTGTGGGCAACATCATCATCAAATACCAGCTGATTAGGTGGTGGTGCGTATATAATGCCGTAACCTTTTCCCATATCCCATATACATATATTTACATATATACGCATATATAACGCCATCTGGTCATGGGTCAAAGCACATGAATGCAATGCATAAAAAGTACGTCAATAAAATCATTCGGAATGTCATAAGACCATTTTGCCTCTAAGTAATATCATAAAGTAAACTCTTTTCAACTTTCGTTTTTTTTCTGAGACCCATGAACAGATGATAAGATATTATAACACACGAAAATTCAAGAACACAGATATCTCTAATACTTCTATGAATAGAGTCATTCATATAATTTGTGCATTTGCACGTTCCAATCGTGTCGTATGGATCATGTCAAAAGAAAGAAGGGATAGCCTTAACATACCTGTTCCCGAAATTATTTGAACGAATCTACTTTTGCCAAATATGGGCGAAATTCTGCTTCGAAGCTCTCGAATTTCAGAAACAGAATTTATAGCTCTTTGAAATTAAAATATTGGCTAAAATTGAATTGATGGATGAATTATTCCCTGACTGAAGCTAGCTTTAGCGTTTTCTATTTGAACCTAAAAGACCAAAATGACTTTTAATAATGGATGTCAAAGACAAAAATGTCTTTTTTAACCCCAAGACTAAAATGATATTAAGTCTAATTTTGACAATAGTTGGCTTATGTTACTGCCACCTATATACAAATTAATATGGCTCATGCTTAAGTAATGGCCTTTCTGCCACATTTTTCTTGGGAGAAGGGATTTTATCTTCCACTTATTAGGTAACCGGGTAATGTCCGGTTACCCGGTAATTAACCAATTACCCGCAAAATTTAAAAATTATCACAAATTACTTCATGTATACTATATATATATTACAATACCGTGGTCATATGGCACCTTACATGGTACTAGTTTATAATTATCAGATATTATCGCCCGACCCGTATTTTATCCCAAATTGGCCACTTTCAACGAAACTCTTTTTTTTTTTAATTTGTGTACCTCTTTATCCTTCATAACACTTATTTATCGCTTGATATAAATAGCGTATTACTTATAATCCCAAAATAAAACTCATTCCCGAATTTGCGTCGATTAATCTTACGATGAAGCTTTATCGTACGACGACGCTTTAATATACGAAAATGCGAAATATAATATCTCATTTTCATACTTTCATCATTTTACTTATGGCATACTTTCACGCACGAAAACCTGGGGTATAACACTTTGTATCTCTGCAAGTAGAGGTTCTGTTATATTCATCCGGACCAATTCCACAAATCAGAATCTTCTCAGCTTTGGCATTCTTTTGAACTATTTTAACATCTTCTTCTGAATATTTTTCTCTTGGCTTTGGTCCAGTGGGCACACCCTTGTCATCAAACATCATGGGAATCTTTGGTCCCTTCTCAATGATATCCCAAAGTTTCATGTCTTCTCCTTTCAAGAAATTACGCCTCTTTTCCTTCTACCATCCATAGTATTTCCGATTAAACAATAGTGGCATGACGGTTGATTGTCCTTCTTGAGCATTTGGTGGTGCAACCATTGTAGATCCTTTCAAGGTGTTAACTTCTTATCAAAGAAACCGCTCTAATACTAATTATTATTTTAGACTACACCTAGACACAAGAAAGAGGGTTGAATTATGTCGTACCAGATTTTCATGTTTTCAAAGAACATGGTTCTTTCAACTATTCAAACAGATACAAGTAAAAATAATTACAGAAAAATAATCAACACAGAGATTTTTTAAGTGAAACCCTCCGTATTCAAGGGAGTAACAACCATGACCTACCACTAGGATTTTCCTTAAATTTCACTAAACTTCAAAGAGTAGTTTTAGGTTATAACTTTATAACCGTGGGGACTAACTCTAGTACCTTAACCCCTACAATTAATCCAATAAGGTAGGTCACTTACAATAACCTATACACAGTAACAATAATAACAACAAGGAAGGAGCAACAATAAATGAAATTGATTTATGAAAATAAGATCAATCCTCGCAATCAGAGAACCTACAATAATCGATCTCATAATTTCATATAACAAAGCTAGAAACCAACACAGTAACAACAACAAATTCAACATACATAACCCGTTGCGGCGCACAACCTGATACCACGTACAAACATAATCTTCCCTTATTCCACCATAACATCATTTATCAAAATCAAAAATCACATATAAAATTCGTTGAGACGCGCAACCCAATCCCACCATATCATCAGAAACAGTATCATAATCCTCCCTTATTTTGCCAGATCATGATTTATTAATAACAAGTATTACGTACACAACCATTGCGGCGCGTAACTGATCCCACCATATCATCATAATCAATATCAAAATACTCCCTTATTCCACCATATCATAATTGTTGCGGCGTGCAACCCGATCCATAAACAATTTTAAATCCAATAGTTCAACTACAAGAATCTCTACAATTGAAGAATATGAAAGCAAAGTAATAAAGGAACCACATACTAATCAAAGGATTTCTCCAAAAACTACAAACAACAAGACAAGTCAAGTAGGCGACAATTAAGGTGTGCAAGTAAGACAATTGCGGTAAGTAGAAATTAACCACAGAGTCTAGAAAGGACAAATAATTCAATATAGAATAATTAATGACAAATAACAAATTACAGCATAGAAAGCAACTAAAGCAAGTAACAGTTAATGCATGAAATAAGATATGAAATACGAGAAAAATCATGGAAACAATTATTTTGACGGCGTATATACACCCGTCACCTCACATATGCTCTATCACACACGTATTTCACATAACATATAGTTCAAGGGTCTTTAATTTCCTCAAATCAAGGTTGGACCCAACACTTACCTCACTCTGCAACTCAAGCAATCAACCAACCACGACCTTGCCTTTTGAAGAAGCCTCCAAACCAACCAAATCTAGCCTTTTTGTTGATTAAATGATTCAAAATAAGCTTTAGCAACTACCTAAAAATTAAAGAGATTTAATTTAGATCATTTTTTAAAAAGTCAACCCCGGGTCCGTTTGGTCATAATCGAGATTCAGACTAAAATCCAATTACTCATTCATCCCCGAGCCCAGTTATATGATTTGTTCGAAATCCGACACCAATTCGAGGTCTAAATCTCAATTTTGCAAAAATTTCCAAATCTACCCAAATTCCTAATTTCTACCATGAGAATCCTAAATTTGATGTTGAAATCTCATGAAATGTAATGATTAATTGAAAAGAAATGGATTAAAGTCACTTATCAATGAATTTAAAAAGAAAAGCCTCTAGGAAAATCGCCTATAGTGTGTTTAGGATTGATAGATTGTGAGAAATGAGCTAAATTGTGTTTTTTCCTCTTTTACCCAGCTGCGGATGCCGTGTCTCGTTTGAAATTGCGACCATCGCAAATGCGACATTTGTTTTGCAAATGCGAACCCAGAGCCCTCTCAACTGCGACCAAACACTATGCAAAAGCGAAGCAGTACCCAGTATCCAATGATTGCAATTGCGACCACATCCTTCGCAATTGCGAAAGTATAGTGTCCGCAAATGCGAGGTTCACCCAGCCTATCCCATGCTTACTAATGCGAACCATTTAAGTGTCCGAATTGTCACGACCCAAACCGATGGGCCGTGATGGGCACCCGGTGCCTTACTCAACCGAATACCAATGTAATGTATCTTTCTTATTACATAAACATGGGTAAATGGTCCGTATGAGGTAATAAGAATAAAATATGAGGGAACACTCGACCTAAAATGACCCAAACTTATATACTGACTTATACATATGACAAACGGGCCTATAAGGCCAAAAATCACTCGTACAATGAACATAGGCCGATATGACCATACAATCTTTTATGTACATGAAATCTATCTACAAGCCTTTAAGAATACATAATTTTCATAAAGGCCGGGATATCGTCCCGCCATACCAAACAATATACGTCTAAATCGTACTAACCAAACAAGCAACTCTGTAGCGAAAAGAGCATACCAACATCTTTCGCTGAGCTTATAGCCGACTTGGAGGGCTCTCAACCTATCTATGGGGACCTGCGGGCATGAAACGCAGTGTCCCCAAGCAAAAGGGACGTCAGTACGAATGATGTACTGAGTATGTAAGACACATAAATAAGTACATAACAGACATGGAAGAAATATAGAGTAAATGACTCAACCTGTAAATCTGGATAACTTTGCAAATCATGAAATAATTATAGTGTCATGCATATACGTATGAATGTCATGTCATCCATAGGTACATATTTCATAACATCATCAGGCCTCTAAGGGAATCCCATCATATCATCTCGTCCACTGTGGAAAAAATCATCAATATATACCAGCTGATTAGGTAGTGGTGCGTATATAACGTCATAACCTTTCCCATATCCCATATACATATATATACATATATATACGCATATGTCATCTGGTCATAGGTCAATTTGCATATATAAATTTATGAAATGCATATGAAATACGTCAATAAAATCTCTCGGTACGTGATAAGGCCAGTATGCCTCTGATTAATATCATGAAATAAATTTTACCAACTTACATATTTTTGAGACCTATGAACAGATATATGAGTCCACCAAACTATAGAGCACCTGATACTTTATGAGTTTCTACTGAGAATACTTATGAAGCAGTAAGTAAAAGAGATAAGGGATTTTTACGTGGAAAATCTCACACAGGGGGACAAAAACCATGACCTACACTTGTAGGCTTTCAACTTCACTAACTTGTAATCTCACTATTACAAGCCACTTTGTAATAACTCTATTACAAAGACTTCAACTTAATTAACTTGTGATACTCTTACCATAAGCCACTTTGTAACTCCTAGTTACAAGGACTTTAAACTTATGACTAAACCTAGTCACAACATAAACTCAGAAAGTTTACGGATTTTGGGTTTCCTAAAACATAGATTCTATGAAAGTAAGATAGGAGTTACAATGAAGAACAAATAGCTAGATTACAACTTAACTGCGGATACAGATAGACTCATTGTGAAGCTGATCCTTTAGTGGAGTTGTCTTCTTATTCTTGACACACCAGTGACTTCAATGTCGGATAAACGCTTTAATGCTTGAGAGAATATCACTAAATGCACAAGTGAATATGTTGTGCCTTGCACCAGGTTGTTATACCACAAAAGACATCACAATGGTGATGTCAATTCTTGGTACACGCTTCTTCCCAATTAGAAGTGACTGCTGCACTATCTGCTGCACTGTCACATGTACAGTTGCGGTCAGTCACTTTCTGCAGTTGCGTTCCAGCTGTATAGTTGACTTGCACTTCTGTCAGAGAACCCTAAGGGACCAGGTCACTATTGTTTTCCTCATTGTAACAGTTGTGTTTCGGACAGTCACTTTCTGTTGTTACGTTCCAGCTGTATAGTTGACTTGTACTTTTGTCGGAGAACCATAAGGGACCAGGTCCCTGTTATGTTCTTCCTTGTGGATGTTCACTCATTTGCTGGAGATCAGACTGGACATTGTTAATTTGAAATGTATACCAGGTGGGTCAGGTTCTCTATCTGGTTCTTGACAACAAGTTTGTTAGATCATTAAAACATAAGAAATAGAAGGCAAAGACAGTGAAAACCCATCAAATATGACACATGGGAAAATAGGAATATACACATCTCTAGCATTTCTACGAATAGAGTAATTTATGAAAGTTGTGCATTTTCTCATTTCGTTTGTATCATATAGATCATGCAAAAAACGAAAGAAGGGATAGACTTAACATACCTGGACCTATTCTCATGACAATTCTTTTAACATACGTCTTTTGCGAAGAACACATAACGGTAGATCAAAGTAGGGAAAAATCTGTATAATATTCCTGAGAAAGATTGTATTGTACTCCCTCCGAATTGCGTCTCACACTCCTCTAGCATTGTGAAATTCATATGAATTCATTTGTTAAGAATTCCTCCATTAGAAGTATCCAGCGTTGCGTCGCTACCAGCACTATCGGGGTTGCCATACCAAGTAGCTCCAGTAGACGACTAGTGAGTGGCAGAGGTGGTCAAATTGAAATGTTTAGCTCTAAAGCTGAAGCACGGATTGGTGAAACAAACTAAAGCAATCAAAATATGTGAAACAATGACCGAATGTGAGATGGTGAATAAGGCCATGTTCTTTAGCTTGCTTCCCAAATGAAGTAGCACAAGATTATCACTACTTCTTTAATTTGTAATGATATTACTAGGGAAAGTATTTGGTAACGTGACCGATCTTCTTTAATTCACATTCCCCAAATAACACATCAACCAAGGTGGTTATCCAAAAGACCCTTATGTGGCAACTTAAGCCTTTTGACTCATCATGCATATTTATGCCACTTGGCTTGGCTTAATGCCATGTGGCAGCCCAAAAATTATTTTTCTCCACTTAATTAAGAATTATCTCAAATTACTTAAAATACTACTTACTTTTAGCACATTTTATACACCGTAGTATCATGGTCATATAGTACCTTGTATGACACTAGTCCATAAATATCGGGTATTTTAGCTCGACTATATTTTATTCCAAAATGACAAACTTTGACGAAATTCATTTTTTCGATTCGCGTACCCTCTCACCTTCACGAATTTACTTATTACTTGTTTGAAATAGCATAATGCTTATAATCCCAAAATAAATCTCATTCTCGAATTTACGTCGATTAACTTATGATGAAGCTTCAACGTATGAAAATGCGGAACATAACATCTAATTTTCGATCGTATATCAATTTACTTATGCGTACTTCAATGTACGAACATATGGGGTGTAACATCATTCCCCCCTTTGGAACATTCGTCCTCTAATGTTGACTGATGCACTTATTATTTACATCACTTATGTCTTTTGAATATTTTAGTACTCTCCTTAACATCTAGGAAACTGCTCTGTGAATAAATTCAAAGGTCAGGACATTTACCCCTTTAGGCCTCTTTCTCAAAGTATGACTTGTGGTAAAAATCCTTCCAATCTCGTAACTGTTTCTATCTTCTATTATGCAGCCTGTACAACTCTGATCTTGTAAATGCATCTATGCGACTTTTCTCCCTTTTTCCTCAAGCTTGTAGCCAATTTCTAGGCTTCACTTTTTTTTTTACATATGCAAAGCTTGATAAGAGGTCCCAATAAGCACCTATGGGTATACTAAAGTTCTTCGTTCGTTACTTTGTTAAACTCACGAATATTGCTATACCTTATTTCGTTTATCCATCTGTATGACTTTACTGCACCCAGGTAGGTCATACTATACCATAACTCTTACCTCGATTTATCCTTACTGAGGTCTGCTACCAACTCCCAGTTCTTTCGTTGCCTATCCCATATATATAAATCCAAGTCCTTTAATGTTATCTCATTACTGTTCATCTTAAGAATGACGGCCAAATCTCATCTCATTACATTGAGGAACATTTGAAGTGATTTTCTTGACCCACTTGGGGGAGATACTATACTTCCATAACCGTATTTCATAGTATCCCAATGTGATTCACCTTAAATGGGTAAATTAATTCTGTACAATTAATGAATCCCTTTCTTCAAATCATTACTCAATTGAAGGCCCAAACATCGTCCTTTACCTACCATAATTACACCCTTATTCTACTATCAGGGTAGAATTCCATCTCTTTTAAATGCTAATTACTATGAGTAACTCCTTTTAGTTCATTCAAGCTATACTAAGCTTTTTATAACTTGGAGAAATCATCAGCTCTCTTATTTTCATGGGCTTAATCCCGAGAACTTATCTGTTTCTCTTCACCTTCTCACTCGTGCTTTTTTGTCCTTATTCCTGTCTTCCTTAACCTTGTTGCTTTACCATACCTTAGCTTGCGTCCTACATATGTCTATTTATACTACTCGCAACCTTCCTTCAACTTGCTTGCATCATAGATTTCCTTATGTCATTCTGGAACCTCAAGCGAGACATCACATCACCTCTAACTCTTCTTTACTCTCTTAATTAGCCTCCTCAATACCTAGAAACCATAGGCTGGAGGACATGCCACTGACGACGCTGCTATCATCCTTGGATACTGAATCCCCCCACTTCTAGCCTTCTATTCGAAGGATGCACTATTCATAACCTCCTACATTTGAGTATCGCATATGTTGTTCACCTCTACCTTACTTACCTTAAAATTTTGCATCATATCTTATATCCCTTTCATGAACTTTCTTTCCACATAGGTATAATTCACATCCATAACTTGAAGCTTTATTATAATACTTGCACCTCTAGCGTATACATAATCCGATGAGAGCTTTATACTGACTTTTTATGAGGCTGGTGTTCTTCTGATGCACTTATAGAATATGGCTATTATACTATCTCTCTTATACCTCTGATATTTAAGAGTGATCATGCAATGTTCTCAATCATGAGGTCTATAATTTTCTGGGTCTAATAATCAGACTCCCGATTTACTTAGTTGATGTAACTCTTTATTTTCCTCTTCCCTCTGACCAACCTTTATGTAGGCTTAAGCTATCTTCCGATTTGCTGCTCCTGGTATTAGTTATTACTTTAGCCTTTCATGGACACTATGGAATATCCGTGATGCTATCATCTAACAATTCAATCCTTTGTCTGTGCCCTGGGCCCAATTCTTTATTTTAACTTATACCGGAGTCTACCATGTCTGTATGATTGTCAACATATATGCTGCATGTATAAAACTCAAAACTCTTAAGTGCATTCATAACATAATTATCTTCCGGATCATTGATCGAATAATTTCTTTCGTTCCTTATCAAATTTCTTTAATTGCAAGTTCTACCACTTTGTTGCGTTCATACTTGGCTTATCCTTTTTCCCACACATGCCAGAATTTTCGTGCAACTCATATGATCTCGAATAGTAATTTTGATTTACTTCCCGTTCATTAGCCACGGTAGGTGCCACTTTCTTATGGAGTGCAATCAATGTTGTAGTGAGACTCTTGTTACAAGGCCATTTCTTCCTTAGGTCACTCTGGTTAGGTTGAAGCTTTCTTCCTTATTTTTTAGCTAGTCTTTCGTTGTTGTACTTTAGGGAGAACCCTCTGACTCTTGTAAAGCTTCTAGCTTATTACATCATATACTCGACGAACTTTTTGATATCCCTCCTCAACTATAATTATCCGTGGTTACTTACTTCCATTCCCTTGTTCTTGTAGGGTTGTTTTGAACATGATATTTTGACTATCTTCCCAGTGGCACTCTTTTTTATTTCCGTAATACTCATACGATATCTTTAGCTATCCCAACTCCTATACGAATATTTCCCAAGGGTTCCGATGTCATATCTGTGAGACTGAACTGCCCATGTTGGGGTTCACTATGTTTATTTTGAATTGATCGGTTGATTTGTCTTTATCCTCTTGCCTAAACATAACTGGGCTCTTCCTGAATCAACTACTAACTACTCGTTGTCCATTCTCATATCAATATTTCGAGTAATCTTTATTGGGTTATTCCTTTTGTCTTAACTTGCCTCTCGCATTGGTTCCTTATTTATCAAATACATCCCGGGTTGGAACCTTGCTTTCTTTCCTTGACATCGTACTTACATAATGTTCTGCAAATACAACATACCTGTAGGATTTAGATAAGTGCAATCTTATCCCTTTCTCAGTCTTATCACATTCTTCCTTTATTATTCCATAGTTACTACAACTACTTAATTCCGACTTAATGCCACATCACTCCATATTCCCCCCTTTAGGAAAGTACTAAGAGTATGGCGTCTTTTCACATCATCGATGACCTTTAATCGCCTAGCGGTAATCCTTCTATACAAAGGATAACAAAATTCCTTACTCTTGAGGGTGACACTTAGTGTAACTGGTACATACAGTTCCTTAAGCTTAATGTTGCTCGCTTTAGGGAAGCGTCTTCCTGAATGACCATTCTCTGAATTTCTCATGAATCTTCATAGGTTGTCCATTCTATTATTGATAGAACACAATCTAAAATTCTCATGATGCCGACCATTATCAAATCACTCAGTCACTAATTCATGTTTAGTTTATCTTGCTCACCATTCCATATTGATTTCTATTACTTTGGGGTCTAACTTTTCCTTTTGGTAATCAAGTTGGAGTCACAAACTTATTTCTTGAAATGAGGTTATGACTTTATGGCCTATATTCTTTTATTGTCTCAAGGCCTGTATCCTCTCGCATTTTCCTTCACTTGACTATAAACTCTGTTATACTGCCATCTTTTTTATCTTCCGTTGTCATCCATGTATCACATCTTGCTCTTAATGCTTCATTAACTCTCTTCTTATTTCTTGCTAACATTATCTCTATCACATTATTCTGAAAACTTCAACAAGATATTATTTTGTTTTTAGCTCCCCTTCGCTTCATTCACTGGCTCTTCGAGTTGCCTAGCATTATCTTTCTACTAGAGATCGGAGCCATACTAAGATAATATTTATCCCTTCAAGGCTTCCAGTGCCTATATTTATAGCACTCATATCTAGCTGTACTATTTTAGAATGTACCATCTGGGTATCTCACAAGGAGATCTATTAGCACATTTGCAATATCCTTCGAAAATGTCAACTAACACAAATAATCCATTCCCCATTTTGAGTTAATCTAACCCCAGCCGGATCCTGATATCCCGTCTTTTTCTCAAACTACTTATATTAGCTTCCATATGACATAAATGAGATGGGTGTGGCCATTTGTACGTACCTCTTATTATTGTTGAAGGTAACTCAATTCCTCTGCTTGAATTTGTAAACACTGATAATCTTCATTAACTAGGCGCCTTGTACCCTTCTTTGTCTTGCTTCTTTTAATTGTTGAAACTTGTATCTATCTACGGAATCAATCATTGCCTTTCACCACAAGGATGGATAGATATTCTTGCCTTAAGCCTCCTTATCAAGAGGCTTATATGTCTTAGTACGTACATAATCTACTGAAGACCTTACATTTACTCATCATAAGCATCATGAAAAATAGAGTTCCTCTAACTCAATTGTTCCACGTCTATATCTATTACTAACCGTCTTTTTAGATGTAGGCATCGCCGTATTATGAATAAGATAGAGTTTAGGAGTTTGAATTCTTATAAATGAGCTCTATCACACGATCTAGAGTAAGAAGAAAGAGTGACAGTCCTAAATTCCCTATAGCCTCCTGCTTATAAGTGTGGTGCACAACACACCCGTAAACAAGACTCTACTAGACACTGCTTGTAGACTCTCTATGATAGAATTGCTCTGATATCACTTTTATCACGACCCAAACCGATGGGCCGCGACGGGCACCCGGTGCCTTACTCAACCGAGTACCAACTTAATGTATCTTTATTATTGCATCAACTTGGGTAAATGGTCCGTATGAGATAAAAATAATAAAACATGAGGGAACACTCGACATAAAATGACCCAACCTAATATACTGACTTATAATTATGACATACAGGCCTATAAGGCCGAAATAATCACTCGTACGCTGAACATAGGCCGACAAGGCCATACAATCTTTTACGTACATGACATCTGTCTGCAAGCCTCTAAGAATACATAATTTTTGTAAAGGTTAGGACAGAGTCCTACCATACTAAACAATACATGTCTAAATCGTACTAACCAAATAAGCAAATCCGAAGCAAATGGAGCTACCAACATCTTCCGCTGAGCTGATAGCCTACTTGGAAGGATCTCGACCTGTCTATCGGGACCTGCGGGCATGAAACACAATGTCCCCAAGCAAAAGGAATGTCATTACGAATAATTTACCGAGTATGCAAGGCATATAAATAAGTACATAACAGACATGGAAGAAATATAGAGTAAATAACTCAACTTGTAAGTCTGGATAACTCTGCAAATGATGAAATAATTATAGTGTCATGCATATACGTATGAATGTCATGTCATGCATAAGTAAATTTTTCATAACATCATCAGGCCTCTAAGGGCATCCCATCATAGCATCTCAGCAAATATGGGAAAAATCATCAACATATACTAGATGATCGGGTTGTGGTGCGTATATAACACCATAACCTTTCCCATATTATATATATATATATATATATATATATATATATATATATATATATATATATATATATATATATATATATATATATATAACGTCATCTGGTCATGGGTCAATGTGCATGTATAAATGTATGAACTGCATATGAAATACGTTAATAAATCTCTCGGTACGTCAGAAGTCCATTATGCCTCTGATTAATATCATGAAATAAATTTTACCAACTTACATATTTTTGATACCCATGAACAGATGATAGACTAATATGACACATGGGAGAATAGGAATATACCTATCTCTAGCATTTCTATGAATAGAGTAATTTATGGAAGTTGTGCATTTTCTCATTTCGCTTGTGTCGTATAGATCATGCAAAAAAAAAAGAAGGGATAGCCTTAACATACCTGGAGCGATTCTCTTGACAATTGCTCTAACACACGTCTTTTGTGAAAAACACATAACGGTGGATCGAAGTAGAAAAAAATCCGTATGATATTCCTGAGAAAGATTGTACTTTGCTCCCTTCGAATTGCGTCTCACACTACTATAGCATTGTGAAATTTATATGAATTAATTCGTTGAGAATTCCTCCGTTAGAAGTATCCAGCATTGCATAGCTACCAGCACCATCGGGGCTGCCATACCAAGTAGCTTCTGCAGACAACCAGTGAGTGGCAGAGGTGGTCAAATTGAAATGTTTAGCTCTGAAGCTGAAGCACAGATTGGTGAAACAAACTAAAGCAATCAGAATATGTGAAAGAATGACCGAATGTGAGATGGTGAATAAGGCCATGTTCTTTAGCTTGCTTCCCAAATGATATAGCACTAGATTATCACTACTTCTTTAATTTGTAATGATATTACTAGGGAAAAGTGTTTGGTAACGTGGCTGATCTTCTTTAATTCACATTCCCCAAATAAGACATCAACCAAGGTGGTTATCCAAAAGAACCTTATGTGGCAACTTAAGCCTTTTGACTTATCATGTATATTTATGCCACTTGGCTTGGCTTAATGCCATGTGGCAGCCCAAAAATTATTCTTATCCACTTAAATAAGAATTATCTAAAATTACTTAAAATACTACTTATTTTTAGCATATTTTATACATCGTACTATCATGGTCATGTAGTACCTTGTATGACACTATTCTATAAATACCGGGTATTTTAGCTCAGCCGTATTTTATTCCAAAATGACAAACTTTGACGAAATTTATTTTCTTCGATTCGCTTACCCTATCACCTTCACGAATTTACTTATTACTTATTTGAAATAGCATAATACTTATAATCCCAAAATAAATCTCATTCCTGAACTTACGTTGATTAACTTATGATAAAACTTCAACATATGAAAATGCGGAACGTAACATCTCATTTCCGATCGTATATCAATTTACTTATGGCGTACTTCCATGTACAAAAATACGGGGGGTATCGAATAATGTAACATCTGAAAAATGAGATCTGCAGCACATCACCGGCACTAGTACTACACCAGCAGACTTCACCTATCTAAAACTCACCCAAGCCCCTCGGGCTCTAACCAACATGCACACAAGTGTAAAAACATCATACAAACTTGGTCGTACCATAAAATCACTAAAATAACATCTAAATCTATGAATAAATCCTCAAAAGGAATGAACTTTCAAAGTGAAACTCAAGAAGACTAGAATCACGTTTAAGTGCCCTAATCGTGTCACATCAATTCCGAATTAAACTAAATTTTGCATACAAGTTTCAAATAGCAATATGGAACCAGTCCGATTTTAACATCAAAATCTGAATCCGTTAGCTAAGAAGCCAACTTTCGGTCAAACCTTAAAATACTTCAACTTTCAAAAATGCTAGTTTTCGGCAAAATAAGTCAAAACAAGTTAGGGACTTTCGAATTCAATTCTAGGCATATGCTCAAGTCCCAAATCATTATACGGGCCCACCAGGACCATCAAATCACTGACCCAGTTCCATTTACATAAAATATTGACCGTAGTCAACTTAAGTCGTTTAAAAGACAAAAAATCACATTTTTTAAAAAAAATCACATAAATTTTTTGGAAAAAGACTCGAACTGTGCATACAAATCTAGGATGCTAAATAGAGCTAGTCGAGATCTCGGAATAAAAAAATAAAGGCTAAAGCTCAAATTGGCCTATCGGGTCATCATACTAGTTCTTCAGTTTGTTAGCTTGAATCTTCAAAAGTATCTTTTTTGTTGTGATTTATATTATCATAACTATTCTCAGTTATTTCTCCCAATAATAGTAGTCTTGAAGTGCGGCCAAAAATCCTGTTTTATAGTTGCAAGGTTGACCAAAAATCTTCAACAATTAATTCTCCAAAGCCTAGAATATTTCTGTTAAGGATCTCCTATTTAGACTAGGTTTCCTTAATTGTTTCCAACTCTTCAATCACTTTTTCTATACATGTCTTTTCCCATAAATACAAATTCCTATTGGTGAATGAAGTCCTCCAATACACATATTCCTTTTACGACATGGACCTAATCTTCTGGGAATTCCAACTCATATGGGAATGCTAGCGTTCCACATTCGATCATTATTCTGCTACTGATTTGCTATGAACCTGATATTCATCTCTCTATTTTACATATCAGTCTAGTACCATACCAGCCTGGAACATAAAATCTGGTTCTCAAATACGTTTGTTAATCATCAAAACATAACTTCAAGCCCAGCTGAACAAAACTTTTTAAGCTAACCAATATTATGATTCATCAGTTAAATGATAGGGCAGCCTGTAACGATCCGACTGGTCATTTTCAGCAATTGCACTTCGCTCGATTATTTGAGGGAATGAGTAGCTCCTTATAAAGTATTATGACTTATGTGAATCGTCGGTTTTGGTTTTCAGGTTATTCGGAATTGATTTGGAAGAATGATTCTCAGATATAAGCTTTAAATTTTAAAGATTTGACCAAGTTTTGACTTTTTAGAATTTGACCTTGGATTGAATTTTTGATGGTTACCTCATCTCCGTTGGATGATTTTGGACTTAGGAGCGCATCCGAATTGTGGATTGGAAATCCGTAGTAGAATTTTGCTTGAAATAGCGAAAGTTGGAATTTTGGAAAGTTTTATCGGGAGTGCACTTTTTGATATCGGGATCGGATTATGATTCCAAAAATTGGAGCAAGTCCATAAGGTAAAATGTGATTTGTGTGCAAAATTTTAGGTCAATCGGACGTGATTTGGTAGGTTTCGGCATCGGTTGTGGAAGTTTGAAGTTTCAAGTTTATTGATTTCGAATTGAGGTGTGATTCGTCGTTTCGATGTTGTTATGTGTAGTTTGAGGCATCAAGTAGGTCTGTGTTACGATATGGGACTTGTTGGTATGTTCGAACAGGGTCCCAAGGGGCTCGGGTGAGTTTCGGATAGGTTTGGGTTGTGTTGCGCTCGTTTTTTATGTTTCGACGTTGTTTTTCAAGCATAAATGGTACTACATTAAGTAAATGAGCTCCGATTTATGTTTTTTTAAGTATTAGATTCGTATCGCAATTATGGAGCCATAGCAAAAAGAATTGTCGAATTTGGACATCGTATGAGGATTTTATGGTCATTTTACTAAGAATTGGGTTGCTAGATTTTTCAGATTAATTACGCAATTGCCACTGAATTAGTATTTAAAAATCTCTACTATTTTCAAATATTAAAACCAACATATCTCCTTCAATATAAGGTCAAATAGAGTGATTCAAGGGCCTAACTTGACTAAACTTTTACAAGCAATCTATTGGAGGCATCAAAAGTGAGTTTTGGGATCGTTTGCCACAAAAAACGAGGCAAAATAACTAGCATAAAAATATATAAAACAAGGATTTGTTCGTTTGGTCATATTTTGAGTTGGGGAGCTCGGATTTGGGCGATCTTAGAGGCGATTTTCATCATATGCATTGGGGTAAGTGTTCTCTACTCAGTTTTGGTTATATTTCATAAATCCATCTTCGTTTTTCGCATTTGATTGATGATTTCAAAGTGAAATTTGGGAGTTTTTGCCTAAAGTTTCATAAAGTAAAATTTTAAGTTTTGAACATCGATTCAGAGTCAGAATTGGATGAAACTAATATGGTTGGACTCATAATTAAATGTGTTGTCGAATTTTATGAGTTTTGTCAGGTTCCGAGATGTGGGCCCGAGTTGGGCTTTTTGGTCGATTTTGGGCTTTTGATTAAAGATTTGACCTTTTTCGATTGGGATTGGTTGCTTTAGCATTGTTTGATGTACTTGAGGTATTTTCGGTTAGTTTCGAGCAGTTCGGAGGTCGGAATGTGTGAGATGGCATTTTTGGAGCATCGTTTGGCTTGCTTGGTATTGGAATTAGCTTGTTTGAGGTAAGTAATGATTGTAAATCTAGTCCTGAGGGTATGAAACCCCAGATTTCACATTATTTTACTGTTTTGAGGTGATGCACATGCTAGGTGACGAGCATGTGGGCGTGCACCATTAGGGATTGTGACTTGATCCGTCCCGTAGCAACTATAATTTGCGTATTTGGTTGAAACTATATGATACTTATGTGTTTTAGGAAGAGTTTCTATATATTGGGCTAAATGCCATGTTTGGGCCTTGTGCCAGAGTTGTTTGGACCCTTAGCGGCCATTTTCTTAGTATCCTCTCACTATCATTTTGATTAAAAATCTATATTCAGTTATGTTATACTTACTGATTTCATAACTCGCTCTTTATTACTCTGCTTTGATTAATAAAAGTATTACTTTGGGATGTTTTACTAATAGCCCGAGTGGCTTGAGAGGTTTATGATTGAGTAAGCATGAGGGCCTATTTTCTGAGGATATTTATGGGATCGGGCTAAACGCCGCAGTATGTTGCTATTGATTAATGATTTTGTGAGACCGAGGGCCTAATTGATTTATGCCACGAGGTGGCTTGTTATAGCGCTTGGGCTGTAGGAGCCCCTCCGAAGTCTGTACATCCCTAGTGAGCGTGGGTACCCTGAGTGAGTGATATGATGTTTTGCCCGAGGGGCTATTCTTGATTCATGTTGTGCCCGATGGGCTGTTTACGAGTGATTGTGAGGTATACCCGAGGGGTTGTATATGGGTGACAGTGATGTTTTCCCGAGGGGCTGTTTATGATTCATATTTGCCCGAGGGACTATATATGAGTGATGTTTGCCCGAGGGGCTGTTTATGATTTGTGTTACCCGAGGGGCTGTATACGAGTGAGTCTTGACCGAAGGGCTGATTATGTTTTCATCATTTTTACTCATTATTTTTATCACTTCGTTTGAAACTAATGAAAGATGTTTTAAATGGTTTTACCGAAATTGGATTTAAATGAACTGAGTTGATTCAAAATCCTGATTTTAAAAGCCTGTTATATTCTACGGAGATTTTATGATATGAATTGTATATCTATTATTGCTCGTTACTACTTCTCAGTCTTTATTTACCTTTATTACTTCCTGAGTTGGCGTACTCACATTACTCCTTGCACCTTGTGTGCAGATCCAAGGGTTGTTGGACGTGCTAGTGAGTGTTGTTTTCATCCATCGTGGATCTGTTGGAGTTAGCAATGTAGTTGCATCGTGATTGCAACCTTGCTCTTCTCCCTCTTATCTTCTTATAGATGTTATTAGTTGGTTTCCAGATTGTAGTAGTCTTAGTATTATCAAACTGTTCTTAGTAGATGCTCATGACTAGTGACACCTCGATGTTGGGCTATTCTTTCCGCACTTTTGTTTGATTTAAACATTTATGAAGGTTTACTGTTAAATGGCTTTGATTTTATCATATTAATGAGAATATTGATTGTTTTTTCTAATGTGTCGGCTTGCCTAGTACCATGATAGGCGCCATCACGACATGGTAGATTTGGGTCATGACAAGTTGGTATCAGAGCCTAGGCTACATAGGTCTCACAAATCATGAGCAGGTTTAGTAGAGTCTCGTGGATCGGTACGGAGATGTTTGTACTTATCTTCGAGAGGCTACAGAACCTTTAGAAAATACCACATTCTTGAATTCTTATCGTGCGATAATGATTTATCTTAAAATGTAACTCTTTAAATTCCTTCCATATGATTTATCTTGAGCCGGGCCTTTGCCTGTAGCTGAGCACTAAGGTGTTGATTGTGTGAGCGCGTGCTTTTGGATTTATATGTTCGGTAGTGTCCCTATTAGTGGAAGTGATGGATGGATGGCTACGCAATAAGTATGATGTGACTGCGAGATGTGTTCATATGATTTGAATGTGACGAGAAGGGTCTGCGTGAGGGTAGAAAGAATTATTTGGTGCTTGATTTTCATCTTGATTTGATGAATAGCCCCGAGTTATGGGTGTGTTGAAGGATCTTTTCATGTTGTTTAGTTAGGGAGTGAAGTAGATTTCATGTGGTGATATGAGTTCAGACTTAGGAAGATTAAGTGATTGTGTGATGTTTATGACAATGGAAGGGTATGAAGAGATGTTAGTTTGAGGCGAAGCAGGTGGGTTATCTCCTGCGGGGTGTCCTGAGGGCATGTGATCCCTATGTTGTTTGTTGGATGTCCTCTTTTAACAGTGAAATATGTGTGTTTCAACTTGAGTTTGGATCGCTTGTGAGAGTGGGCTTGACTATTATGAGGGTGAATGCAAGATTTGCAGATAATTTGAAGTACTAGATGGTTTGTGTTGCACGAGCTTATGAAGGATTTAGTTTAATCTCACTATGGTATTATGGCAGTAATAGAGTATGGGCATTGTGAGCTTTTATGCGTTTTGATCTATGGCTTTGAGCCAAGTGGGGAGTCTTCTATTGATATGTTGATTGCACGACTAAGTGTCGTATTAGTTTCAGTTTGAGGTATACTGGTGAACCAGTTATGACTTGCAGAGGTTGAGATCAAGGATGACTCAAGTAAAGGGAATTTCTGGATACGATTTGTATTAGGTTTTATGAGTATATGAGAATCATGGAATGATTTGAGTTATTATTGGAGAAGGATGTAATGTGCGTGGAGCATAAATTTATCTGGTTGCATTAAGGTGGAGTTACATCCTTAGTTGTTGGAGTGCTAATGTAGCACAGGTCGATCGGACCGTTTGATCAGTCTAATTGAGATTTTAGCAGAGTTGATAACTCTCGAGATCGGTCCTAATGAATTTAAGATTTTTATGTGACAATTGAGAATTTTTGCGGGTTTGTGTGTGGCTAGAAGCTGAGAGTTACATTGGATGGTGTCGAGGATCGCAGTATTTCTACATCGTTGTGGATTTTACATTTCAGTATTAGGAAAGTAAGATGAACAACTTGAAATTCACAGAAGATCTCTTCGGAGTGGGTATCTCGGTTGTGGTACTTTTGGGGTGCTTAAGAGAGCATTCAGCGGCTTATGAGCCTTAGGACAGTGTGGTTTATATTAGTGTGAGCACATGATTTTTGTTTACGCGACAATCACTCCAAAAGAAATCAAAATAATAACAAATGGTCTCGCCGTACAATTTTTGGAATTTACGTGACATTGTGTGGTAGTTATTTGTGGTTCTGTCCATTCTTATTTAGTCTTATCAAACAAAAAATACAAAATATATATGTCGTGTGTAATTAAACCATAATTCGGTTATTAAAAGGAAAATCACAAATAATATGCATCTTTTATTCTATTTGTCGCCATGGTGTGATTTTACCTATTTCAATATTTTAATATGTGTGATAATTGTGTTAAGTGCTAATTAATGAGTGTTTAATTTCATTTTTAATTAGGTGTTGTGTTTTAAAATTAGAAAATAAAAGAGAAGAGTGCAAATTGGTTTAAAAATTGGATTGGGCCTGTTTTCTTTTTAATTTGAGGCCCAAAAGCAGCCCAAGGCAGCCGGTCCAAGCAACCCATCTCCCAGGCCACCAAAAAGACGTAGTTTGACACAAAAACTACGTTGTTTCAAGGACAATCCATCTCAGCCGTTCAAACCAGGCCGATCTGCCGGCCCTCGTCCCATCTCCCTTACCCATTACTTAACCCGACCCAATGAAACCCGGTTTGATCCGTTCAAGCATAAGACCAAACGACCCCGTTTCATATAGTTAAAGTAATCCAAACCGTTGATCTCATCAGATCCAACGGCTTGGATCCACTCACCTACCCCGTATATAAGCCCATCCCTCTTACCCCACGCCCCCAAGCCAGACCCCTCCTGCCCTTAGGTCGTCTTCACCAGACCCAAACCCTTTTAGAACCCTAGCACCGCCCCCCTTTCCCCTCGCCATAAACCCGGCGGCAAGGACGCCGGTGACCACCATCTTAACACCCTAAGACCTCCTCGACCCCCTAAACACAGATCCACTAGCCGTGGGTCTCGAATCTTCCCCCACCATCTCGAATCTTCATTTGAAGATTCGAGCCGGACCTCGATCTACACCGACCTACCCCAAATTCATACCAGGTATCCCCTTGACCTTCTTCGTGACCAAACCAAGCTTGGTTTGGTCCGAATTTACCCACAAATCCCAAAACCCCAAATCTGAAGATTCAAACCCTAGAACACAAGAATTTGTGGAGTCTGTTTGGATTTAAACGGAAATTTGGGGTCTAGTAGACCCTAATCGAAGTGTTCTCGGTCGAGAACACCTCGGTTAGGATTTGTTCGACTTCAAACGAGCAAATTAAGCTCGGGCCTGGGTCATCTGTGTTTATGCTTTTCTTGTTTGTTCACTGTTCCCTTTTGTTATCTATTTAGTCTAGATTAGTTTATCGGCATGTTTATTTAGTTTGTTTGTTTATTTTGGGATTTCTGTTGTCAGTTGTTCTCCATCTCCATAAGACCTGTTATTTGGTCGATTGTTTATTCTGTTATGTTGAATTTGTATAGTAGTATACATATTTCAATATGATTAACATCGTCGAATCAATAATGCCTGGTTTTTCCCTGTATCGTGCAAAATTGTCAAGAATACTTCATGCCCTATTTGTATTATTTGTTTAATCGACTGATTGTTCTACATTATAATTAATATAGTCGATTAGATAAATATCGTCGATTAGTTTCATAGGACTGAATGTTCAAATGTCCTGATTCCTGATAACTTCATTTTATTTGATCGAACCATTGTCGATTAGCTGGTTGTTTGAAAACTATCTGTGAATGATTTGTTAGCTATAATACAATAGTTGGAATTCAGTTAGGATAATTTGTTGAATTTGAACTCCCATAAGTTCAGAATTTCATTTTTTGTTGAAGTTGGGATAAAACAGTAATGGTCAGGGGTTTTAAAAGGTTTGGTTTGGGGTTATAAAATTCTAAAATGCTTAAAGGCAAGTTGAGCAGACAATAAGGTACTAAAACATTGATTCAACTAATGGAATTAATTGACCAATAGTGGAATTAATGACATATTGAGTGCCTTTAATGGCTGGAAATCAGAAAAACATGGCAATTTGTAGTTCTTTAATGAATTAGGGTCAATTGGACAGCATGTGCTGTCAGGATACATTTCTGCTGCCCATGTTTGGTTTAGTTTAATAAAATGATAAAGGCATTTTAATAATGAAAATAGTTTTTGTCAGGGGAATCTCATGGGAGGGGTTTTATTTTTAAATGGTTGAGTGAAAAAACAGGAGGAGATGGGAGGGAGTTTTGAATGGTTTAACAGGCTGTAGATGGTTTGAGGGAAGGATATAAAAGAGAAGGGTCTCGATTAGTTAAGGGAGGTTGTTTTCCAGATATAAAAACAGTCCTAAAAAGAGAACAAAATTCAGTTTTTTTGGTTGGCAACATAATTCCACCAGGCTTTGGTTTAGTTTGAAGTCTCAAGTAGTTGATACTATCTTCTGGTTTAACTCCAATTCATTGAAACTTCCTATGCAATCTATTGGTCCAACCTTGGTTTGAGTTCGAGTCCATCTTGAGTTTTGCATGCTGTTTGTGGCTGCTTGGTTTTCACAAATCTTCTCGGGTTTCGTTTGAGTTGTTCCTGGTGCACTTTGTCACTGCCACTGTTGTTGTATTTATTGTTGTTGCTGCCTTTCCTGTTTGCTGTTGCTGCTGATTTTCTCTACCTTCTGTTTCTTCTGTTGTATTCAACATCCAGGTACACGCTTCTGAAACTATGGATTGATGTACGTTTGAATTGGAAGTTGAGTTGAAGTAAACAAAGAAATGAATCGTTCACCTACTTTCACAATACTTGTGTTTCAAATGTAGCAATAAGATTAAAATGATTCATTTGGTTCGTATTTGCTTGGACTCATTCTAATCGCATTTGTTTTTTTTTGTATAAATTGGGGTGTACCTGAACAAATATGGACTGTTAAGTAGTATTTTGTTATATTGGTTAGACATATGTCCATGTGTTTTAGCAATTTAGTTTGGTTGGTGATGATAACATAATACAGAATATTAGCAGGCATTTGTATGTATCCCGTTGGATCTTTGAACTGTTTTGCCATGGCCCGATTCAGTTTGATTTCAACGCATATGTCAAGCAAATTTCATATCACGTTAGTTAATGCTAATGGATTAACCATTAATGTCAACTCTCTCGTTTGAATTCCCTGTTTCAATATAGGTTTAATAGTGTAGTTTAATAATTAATGTTAGCATCGGCTCACCATGTAAATAAAGCGGCTATTAACTCTATAGAATCGGCAGGTTTTTACATATTAGGGAATACGAATCAATGGTGCGGGGTTAAGAGATTTAATCTAATAGGCGTGAATCTAGCAAGATGGCTAAAATTTAGATCTAATAAACTTTCGAATAAGCACATAGACTCAAGGTTGATGTTTATTTTGACTAGTCGAAAACAATTATTGGTCTATCCACATAATTATGTGAAGTTAATCTAGTTATAGAATAATTAATCTTCTTTGAATATATTATTTTGTCGATTTTGTATTCACTTATAATTCCAAATTTTAAGTAATATTATTTTCTGTTAACATTTGTCTTAATCTAGTATGTAAAATGATGTGCTTGTAGCATGTAACTAAATAAGATCTTCCTTTCGCTCTCTCTTATTTTTAGAAACAAAATTAATGGAAATGTAGTCTTTTAGGATACCTTTTAAAATAAATGAGATGAGCCTCGCTAAATAAAAATGCACAAACCGCGGGGCCCTCATAAATGTACATGTTAAAAACTTAGAATCCGGGATGGGTTATTTAGCGAATTTCATGACCCTCCCCAAAAATAACGTGATAGTCTCTTTAGGCGCATTTCAATAAAATTATATTCTTAAGCTCGGGTGCGCATTTATGTGGCCCAAATTCAAATCTCAACGGAGTTGAAGTGTGTTAACAACTACGGGTGCATTGATTGTGACGTGGTTTGAGATGCATTTTCACGACGTTGCAATTCTATAAAAATTAATGATAATAATAAAAGCGGTTTAAACTTAATAAAAGCACATAAGTCACAACATGTATTTAAATCAGATATTTAGCCATTATAACAATTTAAGCGACTGTGCTAGAACCACGGGATTCGGGGGTGCCTAACACCTTCCCTCGGGTCAACAGAATTCCTTACTTAGAATTTCTGGTTAGCAGACTTCATTTGGAAAAGTCGACAATTTCCTCGATTTGGGATTCAAGATAAACCGGTGACTTGGGACACCAAAAACCAAACCTTTCCCAAAGGGCGACTCTAAATTAAATAAATAATCCCATTTCGAATATTGTCACTTAAATTGGAAAAACTCCCTCGCACATTTAACCCTTCAGGGCCGGACGCGCAAAAAGGAGGTGTGACAGCTCTGGCGACTCTGCTGGGGAAATTTTTACCCAGAACCTCTGGTTCAGGGTTCAAGAATTCGAGCTTAGAATAATTGTTATATTTGGCTTTATTATCTGATCTTTATTACATGTTTCGGCATAACGTGCTAAAAGTTGTCTTTTACCGCTTTGATATTATCTGAACTGTATATAAACTGTGCCGAAACCCTTCTCTTCTTACCTCTGGGGAGAAGCTCGCTGGTCGAGACTCCCTATTCTGTTAGTGTCAATACCTGAAATAAGAAAGAGGCCGGACAAGTTACAAAGTCGGACGATCTCGCGGGTCCCCGGTACGTAGCCCCCTCCTCGACTCGAGTTGTCCGCTCGGGTACACAGTCTAGAACATACACCCAGGTTATAAACCTAGTATAACAAAACCTCATGCCGGATCCCTAGTAGGAACGCTTATTTGCATCATGTTGCATTTGACATAGGGGACTCAACAGGGGTTGGGTCCGTCTAAGACAGGCAACCTGAAATGAAAAGACCATCCTGCTGCATCCCGTTTGTTTTGCGCATTTATTTGCTTCAGTTCTGCATGCTGACCGGTTTCTAAAAAAAAAAATTTAAAAAAAA
This sequence comes from Nicotiana sylvestris, assembly GCF_000393655.2. Classification (NCBI taxonomy): domain Eukaryota; kingdom Viridiplantae; phylum Streptophyta; class Magnoliopsida; order Solanales; family Solanaceae; genus Nicotiana; species Nicotiana sylvestris. Next base: position 82,627,748 of record NC_091057.1, on the reverse strand, counting down.
AAATAGCAGGGAGATAATTACTTATTTTTGGAAAAATAAAACCAATGTCCAAGTAGTGTCAAAACCTGGTCGGAACTTTCTTTAAAAAAACAAAAAGAAAAAAAAAACAAAATTTGTCTTTTAGTTTGATTTATTAAAAAAAACATATAAAAAATTTCCTTTTAATCACTTCCAAAATCCAAAAAATATATATTGATTTAAAAGTAAAAAAAAAAGAAGGAAAATTCAAAATTCAAAAAAAATGTTGTTTCTTTTGTAGTATCTCTTTTATAAGTTCAGACTAATAGTCCAAATACTTCCTTAAAAAGATTTTTCTTTAGTCTTTATCTCTTTTCAAAAATAACAAAATAAAATATAAAAATCCAGAAAAATATTTTTCCTTTTCTTTAAAAGATTGTATTAAGAAGGGGTTTTACTCTACGCTTGATCAAGCCCGAACTACGCTGGTTTGATTCTTACCGGATGTGAGATACGTAGGCAACCCTCATCGGGTCCAACCCCCCTTTTTTTGCTAAAATAGCCAAAAACAAATAAACAAAAAAAATGTCAAAATTTTAATTCTGTCATAAAGAAGTCAGGTGATGCTGTTTTGTCATAAATAGCCGAATGTTCCCGAAAGGGACGCCGGAAGGCTGACTTTGCATAAACAGCCACCTTTTGGGTCATGTTTAGGATCTTTGGTCCAGTTGACCCACACAACCTTAAAAATCTTCATCCCCGAGACGTTGAAAGGCCGTGTTTGCAATATTGAGTTTTCGAATTTGAAAAAATGACAAAAAGAGTCGTGAATAAGGCAGGTGATGCTGTTTTGTCATAAATAGCCGAATGTTTCTGAAAGGGACGCCGGAAGGCTGACTTTGCATAAACAGCCACCTTTTGGGTCATGTTTAGGATTTTTGTCCAGTTGACCCACACAGCCTTAAAATCTTCATCCCCGAAGTGCTGAAAGGCCGTGTTCGAAAATCTGATCTTCTTTTTTAGAAAAATAGTCAAAATATTTTTTAAAGTCGCCTTAATAAATGTGCACGATGCAAAATGAACACTTTTCGATAATGACTAAAATCCCTATCAAGTTACGGCTATGGTGGAATGATCTAGGTGTTAAGGGGCAAGATGAGGTCAAGAAATATCTGAAAGGTCTCACGGGTTTACTAGAAATCCAGCCTCGGGGAGATATCATAAGAGCTTTGGTCACCTACTGGGACCCAGCGCACAATGTTTTCCATTTTTTCGATTTTGAACTCACCCCGACTCTGGAGGAAATGGCTGGGTACATCGGAATTGCTGAACTTCCATTAAGGCAAAGATACCTAGTCGCCCCAAGGGCTGTCACAGTGCATCTGTTTCTAGACTCACTAAAAATACCCAGGACGGTCGACAACCCAGATTTGGCCGCCGGTTTTTGTACTCCATGCTTCATATACGACAGGTACGGTCATGTAGGAGGATTCAACAATCCGATTAACAAACTATGCAGCAAAGGTAGTCGTTAGAAGTGGGATAAGCACAGACAGGTGGCTTTCATGATAACGTTTTTGGGCCTTCTGGTATTTACGAGGAAAGATGGAAATATTGATCTGAAGATATCCGGGGTCGTCAGTACTTTACTCACTCAAAATGACAGTACTCTCGCGCCTATGGTGGTATCCGATATCTTTCGAGCTCTCACAGCCTGCAAAGCCGGGGGAATTTCTTCGAAGGTTGTAACTTGCTGCTACAAATGTGGATGACTGAACATCTCTGCCATCGTTCCGAGCTTTTGAGCCATGGTTCCTCGAAGAAAACTTGCATAGAAGAATTTTACACGAGAACCAAAGAGATCAGTCTGCCCAAAGGAGTTATGGCATGGACCTCATTCCTTCAAGCTCTTACTGCCAGCCAAATACAGTGGACACTAGAATGGTTGCCTGTTGATGAGGTCATGTATATGCCAACAACTAGAACTCATTTCCTACTGATGGGACTTAAGAGCATTAAACCTTACGCGCCCTGCCGAGTCTTGAGACAACTCGGAAGATACCAGATAGTACCACACGAGGAAGATCTTAGTGCTCAAACAATTGAGATAAGCCTTAACGGACAATTTCCTGAAGCAAAAATCCGCCAGATCTGGAATGAATGTCAATATTTGAAAGCAGATACTTGCGTGCAGGATCGGGCCAAAAGTGAGATAGAACCAGGTTACCTTGCATGGTACAGAAGAGAACTCGAACATGAAAGGTCGGCTAAAAGACCCCACATCCTGAATTTCGCCGAGTCATCGCAAAAGCAGTGGGATTGGTTGGCAAAAGAAAGAGGCTATCTTACCGAAATCAGCAGGTTGAAGCAACAAGTGGAAGGCCTGAAATATGAGCACAACGTGCAAGTTGCTACCGATCTGGGAGAGCAGAATAGGTTGACTCAGGAAAACGAGATGCTCAGGGCCCAGATCAAACAAATAGGATAGATGCTGATAAACAACCAAGGAGTCGATCAGATGAGCAGTTGATAAAAAGGCTGAAAAGTGAAGTCACGGAATGGCGAGATGATTTAGAAAAGTCTGAAAACGTCATGGCAGAGCTCAGGGTACAGTGGGGTACAAGAGCATATAAGCATCACCGATACTTGAATCAATTGAAAGGCGACCACAAGAAAACTGTTGCCAAAATGAAGAGAGAGATGGCTACACTTGAGGTTAAAGCAGTTAATCAGGCCGAGGATTTCCAAATTGAGAGCAGATACTGTTACGACTTGTTAGACCAGATGAAGGTAGAAGTACGACAACTGAAGAATCAGCATATGCAGGATTCTCAGGTTTTGAAGACGTGCAGTGATCAGATAAAATGCCTGCTCATAGAGAAGAAGCAAACCAGAGATAAGATCAGGACCATCGCCCATGCCATCATCAGACGGTGTCTACGGTGTGAGAACATGACCAGCATTACCATTATCTCGGCAGTGATGGATTATGTCAAGCAGACCATGCATGAGCTGGAACAACTTGAAAGGGATCTCATACCTAGGACCGCGGCGAGGCCGAACGATGCCCCGCGGGCACCAATTTTCGAAACCTTAATGTATTCATAGGTCGAGTCTGTATCTTAGCATCTTCTGTCCGTCTTTTCGCATCAGGGTGCATTAGTCTGTTTGAGTCTATGTTTATTTTCGAGGTTTGTTTTTCCTTTTTCAAAAATGTTGGTTGTAATAGATCGTTTCAGTAATAAAATGTGTGCTTCTTTTACACTCATCTGTTTTGAACTACGTAATTATCTGATTCACGCAACATCGTGATACGTAGGCAATCCTCATCGGATCCGGTCTCATTTTAACTGCAAAAATTGAAGACAATAATAAAAAGAAAATAAAATAAAAAATAAAAAAATAAAAAAAATAAAAGGGAAGCCTAAAAGGAAGCCGAAATGACGCATGCTTTCGTTGCAAACATGTAGGAATTCACTTAATTGTGTAGGTGCATCATGCCCTAACGTGAGATTGCCTATCTGTTATTTGTTTCGAACTAACCATTCGTTTGTCGTTGAGTCCTTCCAGGTTTTAGAAAAGTCGGTTGGTTTGGTGAAAGTCTGGCCTCACATTCATACTTCACGAGGTCGAAATTGAGTTTTCAATTACCTGTTGTTAAGTCAAGTGGCGGTACTCACACTTACTTCACAAGATCAAAGGGAAGCATAGAAATGTCTTCAGAAATTCCTTTGCCGACAGTTCCTATTTTCGAGGAGAGTTCGATCTCGGCCGTCCTCACGCCCGAGTCTGCAACTGCGGAGGAAAATAGAATCTTGCGGCTCCGCATGTTGGAAATACTGGATGACTGGAATAACGGAAAGGAACCTCCAAGTGTTATCCCTGGATTCCCTGAGTTGTTCTCCAGGACAAACGGGACTTCTAACGTCCCCATAAGCTATCCGGCTGCCCAATTCGGGTACCTAGCCATTTCGGCCTTCTCTGCGGGATCGCCCTCTGATTTTTATCCCCGGACGTCAACAACAGATGTAGCTACAAACATCTTTATTGCACCTCTCTGTCCAATTGTGGCACAACCCGCTACACACAAGCCAAATTTTGACTCATCCTCATTCACATTTCAAGCACCATCTTTCTCATTGGAACCAACTCGGTTCACCACCAGCACTCATCCTCCACAGCCTCAATGCGAGTTTGCACCTAGGCAGGATCAGAACCCCAAAATTGCTGAACAAGATGAGATGGCCAAAAGAATGAGAAGCCTTGAGCAGAGTTTGAAAAACATGCAAGGTTTGAGCGGACAGAAGAGCGTCTCCTATACCGATCTATGCATGTTCCCTCACGTGCACCTACCCGTGGGTTTCAAAACCCCAAAGTTTGAGAAGTACGATGGGCACGGCGACCCCATTGCTCATCTCAAGAAATATTGCAACCAACTGCGGGGAGCCGGCAGTAAAGAGGAATTGCTAATGGCATATTTCGGGGAAAGTCTGGTAGGAATAGCCTCATAATGGTATATGGTCCAAGATATATCTCGATGGCATATATGGGATGATCTCGCCAGAGATTTTGTGAGACAATTCCAGTATAACATCGACATTGCACCAGACCGAAATTCTCTGTCAAACTTGAAGAAGAAACCTTCAGAAAGCTTCAGAGAATATGCTATTAAGTGGCGCGAGCAGACATCGACGATAAAACCTCCCATGGACGAGATAGAAATGGTCACTACTTTTCTCCAGGCTCAAGAATCAGACTATTTCCAGAATATGATGTCAGCCATGGGAAAGCCTTTTGCGGAAGCAATCAAGATCGGGGAGATGGTGGAGAACGGTTTGAAAACGGGTAGAATCTTAAGTCAGGCAGCCATAAGGGCAACCTCCCAAGCCGTCCAAAGCGGATCCGGAGGAATGGCAATTGGAAAGAAAAAGGAAGAAACGGCCATGGCAGCATCAGAAGCAAGGAAATATCATAATCCCAGGCCCCGTTTTCCAGAAAGAACCCCACAACACTACTACCCCCACCAAAATGTGACATATGCTCCTCAACCCTACATGGTCATGAACACCCAGCCTTACGTCCATCCACCTCAGCAAGCCAATCGAGGCCAAGCTCCACCTCCCAGAAATCAGCCTCCCTACCGCAACCACTATAATCGACAGCCTCCTCAAAATAACTTCCACCCTTAGGAACCACCTAGAAGGCGGACTTTCACACCCATCGGTGAACTGTATTCTACTTTGTTCCCAAAACTAGTCCAGTTGGGTTTTCTGCAGCCAGTCCCTCAGACAAGGCACAATCCGACATCACCTACTTACAAAGCTGATGTTAGATGCTCCTATCATTCAGGAGCGGAAGGGCACGATACAAATGACTGCTGGGCTTTGAGAAGGGTAGTCGAGAATTTAATAGAGCAGGGGAAAATAGTATTAATGGACGAGGAGGTCCCAAATGTGACTAACAATCCGTTGCCTGCTCACAATAATGGGCTGCTGATTGGAATGATCTGCGAGGACAAAGAATTTGATCCTGCTTTAAAAGCTATAATCGCCATCGTCGATGCAGGGAAAAGGCCTAAAACCACCCCGAAGCTAGAGAAAAGGGAAAAGAAGGTCAGTACTGTCAAGGGCGAGCCCGAAGAGAAAGTGGAGAAAAAGACAGTAACGATGGTGCCCGTAAGGAATGAAGTTCTTCACGTTCTACGAGGTCGAGCAGAGAAACCGCAGAGTTTTGAAGTCAAAAGGGCAAAACCAATGTACGTTCAAAAAGGGGCCTATGTGGTCCAGGGAACGATTCAACCACCTCGGCTGAATGAGCCAGTGGTTATCTGACGCGTGCCACAGAAGCCGATGACCAACCCGTCCACAGTGCCGTGGAACTATCAAAGAATGTTGGTTACGTACAAAGGTAGAGAAGTCACGGGAGAACCTCCGGATAATACTTTCATTGGAAGGTATTCTAACACTCAAGAGCTAAACAACGCCACACGGAGACGCTTCCCACCGAAGAAGCCTGTAAGCGTTGAAGAAGCGGAAGTTTTCTTCCAACAGATGAAAATGCCAAACTCCGAAGTGGTAGATACGCAAGTGCCCTGAGCAAGTGTCCATGCTATCTCTGCTGATGAGGTCGGCCGAACACCAAAAGATCTTGCTCAAGACCCTAAACGAAGCATACGTACCAGTTGAAACCTCAGTTGAACAACTGGAACGGATGACGGAGAGGTTCTTCGCCGTTAACCAGGTTTCTTTCAGCAAGAACGACCTACCCCCAGAGGGAGCGGCTCACAACAAAGCCTTGCATCTGACAGTTAAAAGCGAAGAGTACTACGTCAAGTAGGTAATGTTGGATGGAGGTTCAGGTGTTGACATTTGTCCGCTTTCCACGCTACAGAGAATGGAAATTGGGACCGGAAGAATCCGCCCCAATAATGTCTGTGTATGGGCTTTTGATGGTGTCAAGAGGGACACCCTTGGGGAAATAGACTTGGTATTGACTATAGGACCAGTGGAGTTCGAAATAACTTTCCAGGTGCTTGACATGGATACGTCCTACAATTTTCTCCTCGACAGACCTTGGATTCATGCGGCAGGGGCTGTACCTTCCACTCTTCACCAAATGGTGAAGTTTGAGTACGAAGACCGGGAAATTGTGGTCCACGGAGAAGACGAACAGTCTATTTATCGGGACTCATCCATTCCATATCTCAAACCAAGGGAAGGGAGCGAGCACACGGTTTATCAGGCTTTCGAAGTTGTGCTAGCAGAGCAGTATGAAGAGGGAAGATCTTTCCCCCAACCTTTCTTGTCTAACGCCTCGATCATGGTGGCTAGAGAAATGATCCGACATGGATTCAGGCCGGGGAAAGGGATCGGACGAACATTGCAAGGAATAACGGAACCCATCACCTTGCCTTCCACCAAGAAACTTTTTGGGATAGGTTTTCAACCCACTCCAAAAGATGAAGAGTGGGCAAAGAAGAGGAAAAATGAGAGTTGGAAACTGCCTCGGCCATTGCCGGATTTATATGAAACTTTCGTCGGACCAATATACACCGAAGAAGAAGACCATGAGGTTTTCACGGCCGAAGAGATCGAGGAGATATGTGGGGCAATGAGAGAAATGCTCTACGAAGCTCACATGGTTCAACCAGGAGAAGGCACAAGCACCGCTGAGATGCTATATGTGGGGCCAAACGCCAAGCTTCGACACTGGGAGGCCACGCCATTCCCGACTAGATAGGAGTCCAGGTAGACCTGCCCTGCCACCTTTCCTGCATCACGAGTTATCCCCAGGATATAACTTGGATTTTTTTCCCTTCAATTGTTGTTTTGAATTCCTGAGTTATAAACATTGTTATCTTCCAAATTCCAAGAAAATAAAAATCATTGTTTTCTCATTTTTCCTTTGTTCTGATTTTTGTTATTTTTCCTTTATCTTTTCTTTCAGTTATAATAATGCGGCTTTAAATAATATGACATGCTTGCGGACTTCACGCCCAGATCACAACGAGCTATTTAATTGTGAAATAATGAACCAAGAACCAGAATATGACGAAGAAGAGGCTTTTAGGGAAATAAACCGAGAATTGGAACACTTTGAGAATAAACCTAAGCCGAATCTGAATGACACTGAACCGGTTAATTTGGGAACTCCTGAAGAAATCCGAGAGACCAAAATAAGCATTCACACGGACGAGAAAATGCGAGACGCGATAATTCAACTCCTTTTTGAATTTAAAGATGTGTTTGCTTGGTCATACGATGACATGCCAGGATTAGGTGTTGATCTAGTGGTTCATAAATTGCCAATTCACCCTGACTGTCCTCCAGTTCAACAAAAGCAAAGAAAGTTCAAAACTGATGTCAGTGACAAAATTAAAGAAGAGATCACCAAGCAGCTGAAAACGGGAGTGATTAGGGTAGTCCAGTATACCACATGGTTGGCGAATGTAGTTCCAGTGCCGAAAAAAGATGGAAAGACTCGGGTATGTGTGGATTATCGAGACTTGAATAGGGCGAGTCCCAAAGACAATTTCCCATTGCCCAACATCCACATCCTTGTTGATAATTGCGCCAAACATGAGATACAGTCTTTCGTAGATTGTTACGCTGGGTATCATCAGGTGTTGATGGATGAAGAAGACGCCGAGAAGACTGCCTTCACTACACCTTGGGGCACTTACTGTTATCGGGTTATGCCATTTGGTCTGAAGACTGTTGGGGCAACTTACATGAGGGCCATGACTGCCATTTTTCATGACATGATGCATCAAGAAATAGAGGTGTATGTGGACGACGTGATAGTCAAGTCCAGGACGCAGGGTAATCACATCCAAGACTTGAGGAAGTTCTTCGAGAGACTGAGGAAGTACGACTTGAAGCTGAACCCAGCCAAATGCGCTTTTGGAGTCCCATCGGGCAAGATTTTAGGCTTCATAGTAAGCAGGAGAGGCATCGAATTAGATCCGACAAAGATAAAATCTATTAGAGATCTACCTCCTCCAAGAACGAAGAAAGCCGTGATGAGTTTGTTGGGCAGGTTAAACTATATCAGTCGATTCATTGCCCAGCTGACTAGCACATGTGAGCCCATATTTAAGCTATTGAGGAAAGACGCGGCGATCAAATGGACAGCTGAGTGTCAAGAAGCTTTTGACAAAATCAAAGAATATCTTTCAAATCCCCCCGTTTTGGTCCCGCCAGAGCCAGAGAGACCACTGTTCTTGTATCTAAAAGTCTTGGAAAACTCTTTCGGTTGAGTCCTTGGGCAACATGACATAACCGGAAAGAAGGAACAAGCGATCTACTACTTGAGCAAGAAATTCACCGGCTACGAGGCCAAGTACACTCTGCTAGAAAGAACGTGTTGTGCTTTGACGTGGGTTGCTCAAAAGTTGAGACATTATCTCCAAGCTCACACTACTTACCTCATAAGCAGGCTGGATCCTTTGAAGTATATATTTCAGAAACCAATGCCTACTAGAAGACTGGCCAAGTGGAAAATCTTGCTTACTGAATTTGACATAGTCTATGTCACCCACACGGCAATGAAAGCCCAGGCATTAGCCGATCATTTGGCCGAAAACCCGGTTGATGAAGAATACCAACCATTGAGTACTTATTTTCCAGACGAAGAAATAAACACCGTAGAAGTAGTCTCGGAAAACGCTCATGTTTGGAAAATGTTCTTTGATGGGGCCGTAAACGCCAAAGGTGTAGGAATCGGGGCAATTTTGATCTCTCCCTCTGGTCAGCATTATCCCGCTACAGCTAGACTACGTTTCTTTTGCACAAACAATACAGCTGAGTATGAAGCCTGCATCATGGGCATGCATATGGCGATCGATCAGGATGTCGAAGATTTATTGATTATGGGAGATTCTGACCTGATTATCCGGCAAGCCCAAGGTGAATGGGAAACTCGGGATATCAAGCTTATTCCTTACCGACAGCATGTGGAGGACCTCGACAAGCGTTTTAAATCAATAGAGCTCAGGTATATCCCGCGGTGTCACAATGAACTAGCGGATGCACTTGCTACCTTGGCTTCAATGCTACCCTACCTAGGCAACGCCCACGTCAATCCTTTGGAAATCCAAATCAGGGAAAGACACGGTTACTGCAATGCAATTGAGGCGGGATCGAGTACACAACCATGGTACCATGATATCAAGAGGTTCTTAAAGACACAAGAATACCCCGAACATGCTACCGGAGATCAGAAGAGAACCATTAGGCGGCACGCAAGAGTTTTCTTTTTGAGCGGCGAGGTATTGTATAAGAGGACCCCGGACCTCAATCTGCTAAGATGTGTTGACGCCGAGGAGGCGGGAAGAATCATGCACGAAGTACACGCAGGAGTGTGCGGGCCCCACATGAACGGGTATGTTTTGGCAAAGAAAATCCTTCGAGCAGGTTATTACTGGAAGACCATGGAAAAGGACTGTTTTAGCTTCGTTCGAAAGTGTCATCAGTGTCAGGTGCACGGCGATTTGATTCATGCGCCCCCCACAGAACTGCATCCCATGTCTGCACCTTGGTCATTCGTTGCTTGGGGTATGGATGTCATTGGTCCGATCGAGCCGAAGGCCTCAAATGGAGACAGATTTATATTGGTTGCTATCGAGTACTTCACAAAATGGGTGGAAGCTGTCACTCTCAAGTCGGTCACTAAAAAGGCTGTAGCAGATTTTGTGCATTCAAATCTTATTTGTCGTTTTGGTATTCCTGCGACTATCATCACAGATAACGCGGCAAACCTGAATAGTCACTTGATGGGGGATGTATGCGAACAGTTCAAAATAACGCATAGGAATTCCACTCCTTATCGGCACAAGGCCAATGGCGCTGTGGATGCAGCAAACAAGAACATCAAGAAGATTTTGAGGAAGACGATCCAGAGTTCCCGACAGTGGCATGAACAGTTACCCTTTGCATTGTTGGGATATCGCACTACGGTACGCATGTTAGTAGGAGCAACCCCTTATATTTTGGTTTATGGGACCGAGGCTGTGATACCAGCAGAGGTAGAAATTCCTTCGCTCCGAACCATTGTTGAAGCAGAAATCGAAGATAGCGAGTGGGTTAAGACTCGATTGGAGCAGTTGACTTTGATCGACGAGAAACGAATGGCTGCGGTTTGTCACGGGCAATTGTACCAACGAAGAATGGCCCGTGCTTACAACAAGAAAGTCCGACCCAGGAATTTTGAAGTCGGTCAACTGGTATTGAGGCGCATTCTGCCACATCACCAGGAAGCGAAAGGAAAATTTGCTCCAAATTGGAAAGGCCCATACATCATCAGGAAGATATTGCCGAGAGGAGCATTGTATCTAGGTGATATTGAAGGAAATGATCCTGAAACAGCAGTGAATGCGGATGCAGTCAAAAGGTACTATATCTGAGTTATACTCCAGTGGTCCTGACACATTTGAAATGATGAAGGTTTTATTCCCACTACCCCAAACACTATCAACTCTCTCCACAAGCCCTTTGAGCCGGTTACATTTCTTTGGTTACCTATCGAAAAAAAAACATTGATTGACCCTGAACTACGTCTGACTTGATTCCGAAAGGATACGTAGGTAGCCTCTCTCTGAGGTTCAGTCACACCAACAATAAAATCCCATTTACCCTGAAATCGAAACCGGGGCACACCGAACGGCTTAGAAGTTGTAGTGTCATCCACCATTCTTTACCAAGCACAAGTCCTTCGGATCAATTACCAAAGGTAGGGGAGCCAAGAGATATCACGATTGGAGGCCGGTACATTCAGAATTGAGAGAAATAAAACGAGAGAGTCTTGTCGGTGAAAACCTTCGGGCACCGCGAGGCGACGGGAGTAGAGAGACCAAAATGAGAGAGTTTGTTTAGTAAAAACTCGCAAAGAGTGCTATCAAGCGACGACAGGAAGAGAAATGAGAGAGGTCAACTAGCGAAAACCCGCAAAGGGCGCTGTCGGCCGAAATGATGGATCCACCTCAGGAAGTCTCGGCAAAGTTCCACCGGTTTGGAAGTATAGATCCATTTTGGTTCATGAGGAAATGCAAGTTTGTTGAAGGTCAGGCGTCCAGTCCAAAAGCATGTCATGTTAATTTAAAGTCAGCATATTTCCATCAGATAAGTCCTTCTTGTCCCGATAGGGACACCGCTCTTTTAAATTTGCTTTCTTCATTCTTCGTTTTACTTTTCTTAGAATACCTTCCATTTCTAAATCCAAGTTCCAGATATACCAGGAAAGAATAGGTGGCAGGGCCGGTTTCATGGAATTCTGTTTCGTAAGAAGTAAAAACCCTGCTTCAGTGGTACATTTGTCCAAACCCGATGGATCATGATATTGGCTGCATTCGAAGTAGAGCCACACCCATAGGGTTTCCCTTTGTAAAAATCTCCACAGAGCCTCCCTTTGTAAAAATTCCCCAAAGAGTCCGCCCCAGCAAATCCCCAGCGAGTCTGCTTTGTAAAAATCCCCACAGAGTTCCCTTTAGAAAAATCCCCACAGAGTCTCCCCAATAAAAATCCCCAATGGAAAATCCCCAAGCATAACGGGATAATATAAACAAAAAAAAAAACCAAAGCCTTACAAGGCAAATCATCGCAAAATCTGGAAACGCAAGTCTGAGCAGTCCAAAAGGTTTCACCTGTGAATCCAATCAATGGCAAAGTTTTTCAACAGAAATAAGGACGCAACAAAGCAACTGGAACAATCAAGGTCACCGAACCAACCGCCATTTCCGAACTGACAATTGTCCTTTGTTTGAAAATTAAAACAGGTATGATCCAGAGCAACCGTACAAGAAGCAGGTTGCCACCCAAAAAGAAGAGAAATACATGAGTGCAAGAAACGGCTCGGCAAAGGAGTCCGCTCAAAAGGGAAGTTTCCCCAAAATTCTCTTTTACATTTTACTAAAAGAAGAAAACTCAAAAAAAAGAGGGTCAGTTTAGAATCGCCGGCATTTTCCATTTAGCCAGCATTAGGGCTCCAACCCTGAACTGAGCACTTTTCTGTTAGCCAACATTAGGGCTCCAACCCTGAACTGAGCATTTTTCATTTAGCCAGCATTAGGGCTCCAACCCTGAACTGAGCATTTTCCATTTAGCCAGCATTAGGGCTCCAACCATGAACTGAGCATTTTCCATTTAGACATCATTAGGGCTCCAACCCTGAACTGAGCATTTTTCTGTTAGCCAGCATTAGGGCTCCAACCCTGAACTGAGCATTTTCCATTTAGCCAGCATTCGGGCTCCAACCCTGAACTGAGCATTTTCCATTTAGCCAACATTAGGGCTCCAACCCTGAACTGAGCATTTTTCTGTTGGCCAGCATTAGGGCTCCAACCCTGAACTGAGCATTTTCCATTTAGCCAGCATTAGGGGCTCCAACCCTGAACTGAGCATTTTCCTGTTAGCCAGCATTAGGGCTCCAACCCTGAACTGAGCATTTTCCATTTAGCCAGCATTAGGGTTCCAACCCTGAACTAAGCATTTTTCTGTTAGCCAGCATTAGGGCTCCAACCCTGAACTGAGCATTTTCCATTTAGCCAGCATTAGGGCTCCAACCCTGAACTGAGCATTTTTCTTTTAGCCAGCATTAGGGGCTCCAACCCTGGACTGAGCATTTTCCTGTTAGCCAGCATTAGGGCTCCAACCCTGAACTGAGCATTTTCCATTTAGCCAGCATTAGGGCTCCAACCCTGAACTGAGCATTTTTCCATTTAGCCAGCATTAGGGCTCCAACCCTGAACTGAGCATTTTCCATTTAGCCAGCATTAGGGCTCCAACCCTGAACTGAGCATTTTTCTGTTAGCCAGCATTAGGGCTCCAACCCTGAACTGAGCATTTTCCATTTAGCCAGCATTAGGGCTCCAACCCTGAACTGAGCATTTTCCTGTTAGCCAGCATTAGGGCTCCAACCCTGAACTGAGCATTTTCCATTTAGCCAGCATTAGGGCTCCAACCCTGAACTGAGCATTTTCCATTTAGCTAACATTAGGGCTCCAACCCTGAACTGAGCATTTTTCTGTTGGCCAACATTAGGGCTCCAACCCTGAACTGAGCATTTTCCATTTAGCCAGCATTAGGGGCTCCAACCCTGAACTGAGCATTTTCCTGTTATCCAGCATTAGGGCTCCAACCCTGAACTGAGCATTTTCCATTTAGCCAGCATTAGGGTTCCAACCCTGAACTGAGCATTTTCCATTTAGCCAGCATTAGGGCTCCAACCCTGAACTGATCATTTTCCATTTAGCCAACATTAGGGCTCCAACCCTGAACTGATCATTTTCCATTTAGCCAGCATTAGGGCTCCAACCCTGAACTGAGCATTTTTCTTTTAGCCAGCATTAGGGGCTCCAACCCTGGACTGAGCATTTTCCTGTTAGCCAGCATTAGGGCTCCAACCCTGAACTGGGCATTTTCCATTTATCCACCATTAGGGCTCCAACCCTAAACTGAGCATTTTTCCATTTAGCCAGCATTAGGGCTCCATCCCTGAACTGAGCATTTTCCATTTAGCTAGCATTAGGGCTCCAACCCTGAACTGAGCATTTTTCTGTTAGCTAGCATTAGGGCTCCAACCCTGAACTGAGCATTTTCCATTTAGCCAGCATTAGGGGCTCCAACCCTGGACTGAGCATTTTCCTGTTAGCTAGCATTAGGGCTCCAACCCTGAACTGAGCATTTTCCATTTATCCAGCATTAGGGCTCCAACCCTGAACTGAGCATTTTTCTGTTAGCCAGCATTAGGGCTCCAACCCTGAACTGAACATTTTCCATTTAGCCAGCATTAGGGCTCCAACCCTGAACTGAGCATTTTCCATTTAGCCAGCATTAGGGCTCCAACCCTGAATTGAGAATTTTTCTGTTAGCCAGCATTAGGGCTCCAACCCTGAACTGAGCATTTTCCATTTAGCCAGCATTAGGGCTCCAACCCTGAACTGAGCATTTTTCTGTTAGCCAGAATTAGCGCTCCAACCCTGAACTGAGCATTTTTCATTTAGCCAGCATTAGGGCTCCAACCCTGAACTGAGCATTTTTCTGTTAGCCAGCATTAGGGATCCAACCCTGAACTGAGCATTTTCCTGTTATCCAGCATTAGGGCTCCAACCCTGAACTGAGCATTTTTCTGTTAGCCAGCATTAGGGCTCCAACCTTGAACTGAGCATTTGTCTGTTAGCCAGCTTTAGGGCTCTGACCCTGAACTGAGCATTTTTCTGTTAGCCAGCATTAGGGCTCCAATCCCTGAACTGAGCATTTTACCTTGTGACGACATTAGGACTCCAACCCCTTGAGTTGCGTTTTGTAGACTAGAGTTTTCCAATCCCCTCATCAATTCTGTAAGTTGTTATGGCGATTAATTCACGAAATTTTCCTAGTGAAACTGGGGTAGAAAATTTCGTTTGTTTGTTTTGTTGTTTCAGCAGGTTTGACCTCGAGGCGCATGGATCGAGACGACCTACGTGATGAGTCTCAGTCCAGAATAAAGAAAAGAAGAAACGGACAAAAGAAGATGTTCCGAGATATTGGAAAAAACAAAGGGCGGATCGCTCCAAAATTTGATCAAGGTACCGAGCTCCGCCAATCCCGTCTCACTCAATATCGTAGAAATAAACAAGTTCCTGCAATTGGCGAGCATCAAGATTCGGATCGAAGTCTACAAGCAGAATCAGCTAAGACCCAAGATCAAGTTGCAAAAGAATTATAGATAGGAATCTTGTAACTAGCGGTTGACAGGCATAAATATTTAGATCAGTTTCAGTTTCCTTTGGTTGTAATAAGGCGATTGGTAAGCAGTAGTGGCAACAACAGCAGTTACAGCAAGCATTGTCATCCCATGGTAGTCCCAGTTACCAAAATTTCCCGAACTACATTGACCTGATTCCTGTTTAGCCCAGGATATGTAGGAAATCTTTGAAGCAAAGATTCGGTCAAATCTTTCAAAATATGCTTCACACGGAGTATTCCAATAGGCAAAAATCGCTCATATCCGCTCACATTATCTTTTCACGAAAACTCTCCGTATTTTCGGACAAAGAGGGGCAGCTGTGAGCACGTGATTTTTGTTTACGCGACAATTACTCCAAAAGAAATCAAAATAATAACAAATGGTCTCGCCGTACAATTTTTGGAATTTACGTGACATTTTTTGGTAGTTATTTGTGGTTCTGTCCATTCTTATTTAGTCTTATCAAACAAAAAATACAAAATATATATGTCGTGTGTAATTAAACCATAATTCGGTTATTAAAAGGAAAATCACAAAAAATATGCATCTTTTATTCTATTTGTCGCCATGGTGTGATTTTACCTATTTAAATATTTTAATATGTGTGTGATAATTGTGTTAGGTGCTAATTAATGGGTGTTTAATTTCATTTTTAATTAGGTATTGTGTTTTAAAATTAGAAAATAAAAGAGAAGAGTGTAAATTGGTTTAAAAATCGGATTGGGCCTGTTTTCTTTTTAATTTGAGGCCCAAAAGCAGCCCAAGGCAGCCAGTCCAAGCAACCCATCTCCTAGGCCACCAAAACGACATAGTTTGACACCAAAACTACGCCGTTTCAAGGACAATCCATCTCAGCCGTTCAAACCAGGCCGATCTAACGGCCCTCATCCCATCTCCCTTACCCATTACTTAACCCGACCCAATGAAACCCGGTTTGATCCGTTCCAGCATAAGACCAAACGACCCCATTTCATATAGTTAAATTAATCCAAACCGTTGATCTCATCAGATCCAACGGCTTGGATCCACTGACCTACCCCGTATATAAGCCCATCCCTCTTACCCCACACCCCCAAGTCAGACCCCCTCTACCCTTAGGTCGTCTTCACCAGACCCAAACCCTTTTAGAACCCTAGCGCCACCCCCCTTTCCCCTCGCCATTAACCCGGCGGCAAGGACGCCGGTGACCACCATCTTAACACCCAAGGACCTCCTCGACCCCCTGAATACAGATCCACTAGCCGTGGGTCTCGAATCTTCCCCCACCATCTCAAATCTTCATTTGAAGATTCGAGTCGGACTTCGATCTAAACCTACCTACCCCAAATTCATACCAGGTATCCCCTTGACCTTTCTCGTGACCAAACCAAGCTTGGTTTGGTCCGAATCTACCCACAAATCCCAAAACCCCAAATCTGAAGATTCGAACCCTAGAACACAAGAATTTGTGGAGTCTGTTTGGATTTAAACGGAAGTTTGGGGTCTAGTAGACCCTAATCGAAGTGTTCTCAGTCGACAACACCTCGGTTAGTATTTGTTCGACTTCAAACGGACAAATCAAGCTCGGGCCTGGGTCATCTGTGTTTACGCTTTTCTGGTTTGTTCACTGTTCCCTTTTGTTATCTATTTAGTCTAGATTAGTTTATCGGCATGTTTATTTAGTTTGTTTGTTTATTTTGGGATTTCTGTTGTCAGTTGTTCTCCATCTCCATAAGACCTGTTATTTGGTTGATTGTTATTTTGTTATGTTGAATCCGTATAGTAGTATACATATTTCAATATGATTAACATCGTCGAATCAATAATGCTTGGTTTTTCCCTGTATCGTGCAAAATTGTCAAGAACAGTTCATGCCCTATTTGTATTATTTGTTTAATCGACTGATTGTTCTACGTTATAATTAATATAGTCGATTAGATAAACGTCGTCGATTAGTTTCATAGGACTGAATGTTCAAATGTCCTGATTCCTGATAAATTCATTTGATTTGATCGAACCATTGTCAATTAGCTGGTTGTTTGAAAACTATCTGTGAATGGTTTGTTAGCTATAATACAATAGTTGGAATTCAGTTAGGATAGTTTGTTGAATTTGAACTCCCATAAGTTCAGAATTTCATTTTTTGTTGAAGTTGGGATAAAACAGTAATGGTCAGGGGTTTTAAAAGGTTTGGTTTGGGGTTATAAAATTCTGAAATGCTTAAAGGCAAGTTGAGCCTGACAATAAGGTACTAAAACATTGATTCAACTAATGGAATTAATTGACCAATAGTGGAATTAATGACATATTGAGTGCCTTTAATGGCTGGAAATCAGAAAAGCATGGCAATTTGTAGTTCTAATGAATTAGGGTCAATTAGACAGCATGTGCTGTCAGAATACATTCCTGTTGCCCATGTTTGGTTTAGTTTAATAAAATGATAAAGGCATTTTAATAATGAAAATAGTTTTTGTCAGGGGAATCTCATGGGAGGGGTTTTATTTTTAAATGGTTGAGTGGAAAAACAGCAGGAGATGGGAGGGAGTTTTGAATGGTTTAACAGGCTATAGATGGTCTGAGGGAAGGCTATAAAAGAGAAGGGTCTCGATTAGTTAAGGGAGGTTGTTTTCCAGATATAAAAACAGTCCTAAAAATAGAACAAAATTCAGTTTTTTTAGTTGGCAACATAATTCCACCAGGCTTTGGTTTAGTTTGAAGTCTCAAGTAGTTGATACTATCTTCTGGTTTAACTCCAATTCATTGAAACTTCCTATGCAATCTATTGGTCCAACCTTGGTTTGAGTTCGAGTCCATCTTGAGTTTTGCATGATGTTTGTGGCTGCTTTATTTTCACAAATCTTCTCGGGTTTCGTTTGAGTTGTTCCTGGTGCACTTTGTCATTGCCACTGTTGCTGTATTTATTGTTGTTGTTGCCTTTCCTGGTTGCTGCTGCTGCTGATTTTCTCTGCCTTCTGTTTCTTCTGTTGTATTCAACATCCAGGTACACGCTTCTGAAACTATGGATTGATGTACGTTTGAATTGGAAGTTGAGTTGAAGTAAACAAAGAAATGAATCGTTCACCTACTTTCACAATACCTGTGTTTCAAATGTAGCAATAGGATTAAAATGATTCATTTGGTTCTTATTTGCTTGGACTCATTCTAATCGCATTTGTTTTTTTTTGTATAAATTGGGGTGTACCTGAAACAATATGGACTGTTAAGTAGTATGTTGTTATATTGGTTAGACATATGTCCATGTGTTTTAGCAATTTAGTTTGGTTGGTGATGATAACATAATACAGAATATTAGCAGGCATTTGTATGTATCCCGTTGGATCTTTGAACTGTTTTGCCATGGCCCGATTCAGTTTGATTTCAACGTATATGTCAAGCAAATTTCATATCACGTTAGTTAATGCCAATGGATTAACCATTAATGTCAACTCTCTCGTTTGAATTCCCTGTTTCAATATAGGTTTAATAGTGTAGTTTAATAATTAATGTTAGCATCGGCTCACCATGTAAATAAAGCGGCTATTAACTCTATAGAATCGGCAGGTTTTTACATATTAGGGAATACGAATCAATGGTGCGAGAGCTTTAATCTAATAGGCGTGAATCTAGCAAGATGGCTAAAATTTAGATCTAATAAACTTTCGAATAAGCACATAGACTCAAGGTTGATGTTTATTTTGACTAGTCGAAAACAATTATTGGTCTATCCACATAATTATGTGAAGTTAATCTAGTTATAGAATAATTAATCTTCTTTAAATATATTATTTTGTCGATTTTGTATTCACTTATAATTCCAAATTTTAAGTAATATTCTTTTCTGTTAACATTCGTCTTAATCTAGTATGTAAAATGATGTGCTTGTAGCATGTAACTAAATAAGATCTTCCTTTCGCTCTCTCTTATTTTTAGAAGCAAAATTAATGGAAATGTAGTCTTTTAGGATACCTTTTAAAATAAATGAGATGAGCCTCGCTAAATAAAAATGCACAAACCGCGGGGCCCTCATAAATGTACATGTTAAATACTTAGAATCCGGGATGGGTTATTTAGCGAATTTCATGACCCTCCCCAAAAATAACGTGATAGTCTCTTTAGACGCATTTCAATAAAATTATATTCTTAAGTTCGGGTGCGCATTTATGTGGCCCAAATTCAAATCTCAATGGAGTTGAAGTGTGTTAACAACTACGGGTGCATTGATTGTAACGTGGTTCGAGATGCATTTTCACGACGTTGCAATTCTATAAAAATTAATGATAATAATAAAAGCGGTTTAAACTTAATAAAAGCACATAAGTCACAACATGTATTTAAATCAAATATTTAGACATTATAACAATTTAAGCGACTGTGCTAGAACCATGAGATTCGAGGGTGCCTAACACCTTCCCTCGGGTAAACAGAATTCCTTACTTAGAATTTCTGGTTCGCAGACTTCATTTGGAAAAGTCGAAAATTTCCTCGATTTGGGATTCAAGATAAACCGGTGACTTGGGACACTAAAAACCAAACCTTTCCCACGTGGCAACTCTGAATTAAATAAATAATCTCATTTCGAATATTGTCACTTAAATTGGAAAAACTCCATCACACATTTAACCCTTCGGGGCCGGACGCGCAAAAAGGAGGTGTGACAATTAGTGTTTTGTGTGATGAGTCTAGGTTGAGGATTGAGGTATTATGGCGAGGAGAAGTATCAATGTGAATGCAATTCAGAAGGAACTTGGATAGATAGGACAGCTTGGTAGTAGGTTGGATCAGCATGGTAATGGGTATGATTAGTTCTTTGGGTGTTTATATGGTAATGAGTTTCTACAGGTGTTTCGTGGCAATGTTCTTGAGTTTTGGTGATCTGTGTAGCTTGGTTGGGTTAGAATGATTCAGTCCTAACAGTTGGGTTTTGAGCAAATGGGATTCGGAGAGGTCTTGATAGTTTCTATCACAGTTAGAGAGGTATATCTTCTACTGGCGTAACGAGCATGTGATGTATACTGATTTTCTCCTAGATGGGATCAAATGGAAAGTTCTTGGCTAGTTGAGTATGTAGTTGCTTGTGACTCATGGTGGATTATGAAGTTCTCATATTTATAATGGGATGGCATGGTATATGCGGTATGTTGTATAGGGTTGAGATTTGCATGTGTACGGTCACAATTCAGTTCTGAAAAGAAGGTCATAAATTATTAGGCAGCATGGACAATTTCGGATGACTAGGTAAATGATATTACTAACTGGTATAGCTTGATGAGAGTATACATTTCAGAAAGGGCGGTGTGTGGGAGTTATGGATACTTCATTGGTATTGCGACACTCTTTTGTTTGATCGACTGCTGGAGTTCAAATTTTGCTTTGTGGCACAGAAGAATTTTAGAAGTATTCCTCGTGGAGTGACTGTGTAATTGGAGAAGTGTGGGCATTTAGGTGGTGGAGTTGAGATCAGAAATGGTGATTCGTATGTTCTATGGATCCGGAGAATGTGAGTTCTCGTGAGTAGATTGTTGTATGGTTGTGGACCGTAAAAAGTAGCCAAGGTTAGTTAGAGGTGTCACGACCCTAAAACCGACCCGGTCGTTATGGCGCATATCGTGAAACTAGGCCAGCCGACATAACTCCCAAATTAACAATTAATCAATAAGAAATATTTTTAAGCCTTTATTTAAACAAATATTTAATAATATAAGTCCAAATGAACAGTGCGGAAATAATATACAAGTCCGACATCGGGGTATCACAAATCATGAGCATCTACTAAGGTCTGAATACAACAAAAAATTTGAAAATATACTAAATACAGTTTAATGAAAACAAGAGGGAGAAAAGCGATGTTGCGGACGTCGGGCAGCTACCTTGCTAAACTCCGATGACCCTGCCTCTGAGCAATCAACACCCGCTACCGGGTTCAAAAATACCTGAATCTGCACACAAGGTGCAGGGAGTAAGTGAGTACTCCAACTCAGTAAGTAATAAAGGTAAATGAAAGTTGAGCAGTAAGAAAACACGTAAACCATATCAAAACGCTACAATAAAAGCAGGATATTTCCAACACAATACAAAAATTATTTACTTCGTAAATTATGCTCAGTTTTTGTAAAAACCTTTAAAACAATTTCTAATAGTTTTCAAACGAGAGATAAAACAGTGAATAAACATGATAGAAATGAAAATAGCCCCTCGGGCAAAACATGTACCATAAACCGTCCCTCGGGCATATTATCAACAGAACCAGCCCCTCGGGCTACCTCACAACCACTCGTAATCAGCCTCTCGGGCATAACATAAATCAAGAACTGCCCCTCGGGTAATAACATGGAACAACATCATCCCCTCAGTCTATACCACATCTCACACTGGGTACCCGCGCTAACTAGGGGTATACAGACTCTAGGAGGGGCTCCTTACGTCCCAAGCGCAATATCAAGTCATCTCGAAGCATAATCAATAGGCTCTCGGCCTCATATCAAGCCACCTCATGGAGTAACAAATCAGGCCCTCGACCTCATAATCATAAATCAGTACCACACTACTGCGGCGCGCAGCCCGATCACATAATATCCTCACAACACAGGCCCTCGGCCTCACTCAATCAGAAATCTCTCAAACCACTCGGGCAACAGTAAAACATAATGCTCAGCCCAAAATATTATTTAAAATATCAAAACAGAGTAAATATGGCTGAGCTATGAATATAATAGAATATAGCATGACTGAGTACAAATATGAAGTCAAAACAGTGAGGAATAGTAGTAAAAATCCCCTAAGGGTCTAAAACAGTTGGCACGAGACCCAAATATGGCATTCAGCCCAAAACATGATAATGCTTTCCAAAACACAATGATATCAAACAAGTTTTAATCAAATACGTGAATTAACAGTCATACAAGACGTACTAAGTCACAATCCCCAACGGTGCACGACCCCACGCTCGTCATTTAACGTGTGTGTCACCTCAAAGTAGCATAATGATGTGAAATCCGGGGTTTCATACCCTCAGGACAACATTTAGAATCATTACTTACCTCAAACCGGTCCAAACTCTAGCCCGCGATGTCTTTGCCTCTCGAATCGACCTCCAAATGCTCTAAATCTAACCGAAATCAGTATATTATCATCAATATAAGGAACTAACGCAGGCAAAAATAATCAAATTAACTCAAGACACCCGAAATTTCTCAAACCCGGCCCCCAGGACCATGTCTCGAAATCCGACCAAAGTCTCAAAATCTGACAACCCATTCAATTACGAGACTATCCATACTAGTTTCACTCAATTCCGACTTCAAATCAGCTTTCAAATCCCAAAAATTCATTTTATGAAGTTCCACAAATTTTCCCAAATTTACATTCCAAATCTCTACTCAAATGATGAATCCAACGTTATAATTTGTATTTTAGCCAAAATTGAATTAGAATCACTTACCCCAATGATTTTTCTTGAAAATCCCTCGAAAAATCGCCAAAGCCCGAGCGCTCTAGGTCAAAATATGAAATAAAACCCCAAATCTCATATTTATAGATAACCTTGCGGATCCCCATCACCAATGACCGCAGTAACCACCGCTAACCACGGTAAAACCATTGCTGACCATGGTAAAACCATTGCTACAGTGGAAAATATTGACTGTAGTGATATGCTTTAGTATTTTAGCCATACCTTTCTCTAAAAATTTCCAAATTGTGATTTCTTTAAGTTTCTAAAAAGTAGGAACAAAAGGCTGCAACTTTCGTTTTTGAATCATCTCAAAATTCCTTATAGATCAAAAGTTATAGGCTTCTGAAGTCAAACCAATGAACCTGCGAATTCTTACTCACCGCGGACCACAGACCATTTTCCACCCCAGTGGTAAAACTTCCACCTCAGCTGTAAATTTAAGCACCAGAACCAATGCCTAAGTCCCAATAATGCCTGGACTCGCTCAAAACTCACTCGAAATACACCTGAGGCCCTCGGGACCTCAACCCAAACATACCAACATCTCCCATAACATCATTAAAACATAGTCGAGCATTCGAATCACTCAAAACAACGCCAAAATACCAAATCAACTTTTGATTCAAGCTTAAGAACTTAGGAACTTTCAAGTTCCACAAACGACACTGAAACCCATCAATTCAACTCCGAATGACCTGAAATTTTGCACACTCGTCACAAATGACACAACGGACCTACTCCAACTTCTGGAATTCCATTCCGACCCCTGTATCAAAATCTGACCTAACAACCAAAAAATGCCAAAATCCCAATTTCAGAAATTCAAGCTTAAAACCTTTCATGGACCTCCAAAATACATTTCGATCATCTCCTAAGTCCCAAATCACCTAACGGAGCTAACCAAATCATAAAAATTCCAATCCGAGATCATATACTAACAAGTCAAAACTTGGTCAAACCTTTCAAATTTTAAGCTTTAAACTGAGAATTGTTCTTCCAAATTCATTCCGATTACCCTGAAAACCAAAACCGACAATTTACATAAGTCATAATACATCATATGGGGCTAGTCATGCCTGAGAACTGGCGAGCAAAGTGCAAAAGCTCAAAACGAGCGATGGGGTCATTACATCCTCCCCCACTTAAACATACGTTCGTCCTCGAGCGTGCCCAGAGTTGTTCCGAAAACCATCAAATCGCTGTGAAACCTTGCCATGCACAAACCCGATGGTGATTCCACGTCACCCTATCTCATATAGGTCTGATAACGCAGTGTAACTGAAGTTTCGCAATCCAACTTAGCCCATAAACCTTAGAACCATATTTCCCCATCTAAAATCCTTTACAATATTAGAATCTCACATTTAAGATTAGAATCCTTTACAAGACTACAATATCGGCAATTCAAGCTTAAACCTTCTACGGACCTCCAAAATACATTCTGATCATGCTCCTAAGTCCCAAATCACCTAACGGAGCTAACCAAATCATAAAAATTCAAATCCAAGATCATATACTAACAATTCAAAACTTGGTCAAACCTTTCAAATTTTAAGCTTTAAACTGAGAACTGTTCTTCCAAATTCATTCTGATTACCCTTAAAACCAAAACCGACAATTTACATAAGTCATAATACATCACACGGGGCTAGTCATGCCTGAGAACTGGCGAGCAAAGTGCAAAAGCTCAAAACGACCGGTCGGGTCATTACATCCTCCCCCACTTAAACATACGTTCATCCTCGAACGTGCCCAGAGTTATTCCGAAAACCATCAAATCACTGTGAAACCTTGCCATGCACATACCCGGGGGTGATTCCATGTCACCTTATCTCATATAGGTCTGATAATGCAGTGTAACTAATGTTTCACAATCCAACTTAGCCCATAAACCTTAGAACCATATTTCCCCTTCTAAAATCCTTTATAATATTAGAATCTCACATTTAAGATTAGAATCCTTTACAAGACTACAATATCGGCAATTCAAGCTTAAACCTTCCACGGACCTCCAAAATACATTCCGATCATTCTCCTAAGTCCAAAATCACCTAACGGAGCTAACCAAATCATAAAAATTCCAATCCGAGATCATATACTTAGAAGTCAAAACTTGGTCAAACCTTTCAAATTTTAAGCTTTAAACTGAGAACTGTTCTTCCAAATTCATTCCGATTACCCTGAAAACCAAAACCGACAATTTACATAAGTCATAATACATCACATGGGGCTAGTCATGCCCGAGAACTGGTGAGCAAAGTGCAAAAGCTCAAAATGACCGGTCGGCTCATTACATCCTCCCCCACTTAAACATATGTTCTTCCTCGAACATGCCCAGAGTTGTTCTGAAAACCATTAAATCGCTATGAAACCTTGCCATGCATATACCCGGGGGTGATCCCACGTCACCCTATCTCATATAGGTCTGATAACACAGTGTAACTGAAGTTTCGCAGTCCAACTTAGCCCATAAACCTTAGAACCATATTTCCCCTTCTAAAATCCTTTACAAGATTAGAATCTCACATTTATACTCTGAATAAGCCCAAACAACCTGTAGCAAACCATACCCGCAACCTCAAATGCAATTACATGATGCACCACATAACTCAAACACTCGTAGCAATAACTCTTAATCACAACAGTTGCTCAAAATAACCGAATATCGATAATAAGTCTCTTATCCAACAAAGCCTCATTCCAACACTTTCGTATACTGCCAATGATAAATGAAACACATAGAAAGTCATAACCATTCCTTAGATCAACCATTCATGAAGACACTTCTCTTTTGGCATGGACCATAGCAATTTCTAAGCCGAACATCGATATTATCCTTCCAACACGCTGAAACCGAATCTGTTTGTATTCATTATAGATGCTAACGATCTCATCTAATCCAACACAACTACTATGGTGACATGACACATCAATCCAAAACTAAAGCCACAACTCGTGCAATCTGCACACCAATAAGCAACAATACCAACATACTCAAATCATGAAAATGACTCAAATGAGAGAGCTGTACCGCAAGCTCACTAGTACCACCACAACACAATGCTCAGAACCCGTCACACATCGTAGAAATAGAACACACGAATCTAACCCAAAGGGTCATACCTCCACATAACTTCGCCGCAATACGCGACCCTATCCAAACACTGGTCCAAATGAAACACCTCAAGTCACTATGCTCAAAATCGACAACCGCGTGCAATTTGATGTCTAAAACCAAAAGCAAATCATCATAACCATGGCGAAGCAATTGACATAACATTACACAAACCCGAAAGGATATAACCGATATGCCATCCGCTAAGAAATACCCAATACTCTTCCCGCTTGAATTCCACTGAGAGACCCCAACAAAATCGCACCACAGGTGCCTATAACCAACAAATCCCAATGCCTCGCAACACGGAAAGGTAACTCATAGATCTCCCAGATCACTAATAAGCTCAATAACAATCGAATAAACACATCTCTAAACAATACTACTCGGAGTCAACAAAGCCGACTGGAGTTAGAACACACATCCATATTGGCCTACTAATGAACCCCTTATCAAGGATTCTCTGAAACTGCTCCTTCAACTCCTTTAACTCCGCTGGTGCCATACGATATGGTGCCCGACACCAAATCAATACTGAAATCAACAACCCTATCTGGCGACATGCTCGACAGCAAAAAACACATCCGGAGAATCCCTC
This sequence comes from Nicotiana sylvestris, assembly GCF_000393655.2. NCBI lineage: Eukaryota > Viridiplantae > Streptophyta > Magnoliopsida > Solanales > Solanaceae > Nicotiana > Nicotiana sylvestris. The sequence goes on along the minus strand of NC_091057.1, from coordinate 82,601,426 downwards.
ACTACCGGAACTAAATCAATGGTAGGAGTCTCTGCACGGACATCCATCACTAAGGACAAATAAGAAAGACAACCCTTCCCAACCATCCGCTGGGTCCTAAAAAATGACACCACCCTACTGGGAGCATAATCCGCCAAACCTCGCCACTCAATCTGTGCCATTCCTAGCATAGCCAATGTCGTCTTCCTAGCGCAACAGCCCAGAATAATACAACACAGAGACAACCAGTCTATACCTAATATCAAATCTAAAATCTAACATACAAAGCAACAAACATCCACTCGGGTCTCCAAAACCCTAATAGTTACCACACCAGACCGATATACGTGGTCCACAACCACGACCTAACCTGTCTATGAGAACTCTCAGTCTCCAAATCCATACAGTACGCGAATAACCATATCTAATCCCAACTCCACCATCCGAATACACAACACACCTCTAACATCCAATCATCTCATAAGAGGTACTCCTATATTTCTTCTATGCCACCAAGCAGACTCGAATATCAGCAGTCGATCCAACAAGAGAGTGTCGCAATACTAATGAAGTATCCTCAACTCAATCACATTGCCCTTTCTAAAATGTATACCCTCATCAAGCCACACCAATTAGTAATATCATTTCCCTAATCATCTAAAGCTACTTGTGCTGCTTAAGAATTTTATGACCTTCCTTTTAGAACTGAACTGTAACCTTACACATGTAAATCTCACTCCTACACAACATACCTCATATATCCATACCATTCTACAAGTAACTACGTACTCAACTAGCCAAGAACTCTCCCATTTGATCCCATCTAGGAGAAAATCACTATACATCCTATGTTTCTCATGCCAGTAGAAAATATACACCTCCAAACTGTGGTAGAAATCATCAAGAACTCTCCGAGTCCCCTTTGCAAAAAAACCAAACCTATCAGGACTGAATCCTTCTAACACAACCAAGCTACGCAAGTCACTAAAACTCAAGAACATTGCCACAAAACATCTATAGAAACTCATTACCTCGTAAACACCCAAAGAACTAATCATATCCTTACCATGTCGATCCGGCCTACTGATCGCTGCAAACTCTGCACTACTACAAAGTAAGAAGAGAGGGTCGCAATAGTTTTTACTCGATATGAGGGTCGGGATCGAATTCCTCAGGGAGCTAGGAAGGGAGTTGAGTATCTGTCTAGACTAGAGTCGTGTAATTGTTCCAAATGTCACTTCCAAACATCTTTTGATTTTTTTTAACAAACTAATATTATCAACTACTAATTAGAACTAAATTATGCTAATGAGAAAATTGCTAGAGTTGTATCTATTGAGTAGAAAGGCACTAGGGTAGTGACTTTCACCTTGGTGGCTAATTGACGGGCAAATGCTTCTAAGGTTCGATTGACATGATTGGGGAAATATGCTATAACCATTGCACAATTTTACCCACTCTCACACCTATCAGTAGAGAGAGTGATTTTGCCCAATTGACTCTCTCGAGATCAAATGGGTAGGCAAATTAGCTCAAGCAACTAGGGTTCAAGTCGGGTAATTATTCTCTTGAGGTTTTACCAATTCCTTGTTGGGTCAATTTTGGAGACTTAGGCTCTTTTTCTCAAGAAGAATTCAGTCCAAATAGATTAAACCAGTGTTTGCAACCACCAATTCATAGATTAAACCATAAAATTGACCCAAATAGCAAACACCCATAGTCAATCTAACCCTAGATGGAAACACCCATCAATTACCCACACTACGGTTGAGCCACAACACTAGCTAATGGGTTTAGCTACTCATGCTTGAAGAGAAAAATAGAGAAATAGATGAAGAACAAGACATATTAATTAAAAGCTAATGTAAATATAGAGAATCTATTGTTAAAACTAAGTTAAGATGCCAAAAATGGCTACACAATAGCTTCTCACTAGCGCTGCTTTGCTCTGGAAATAACTGATACCCTAAAATGGAAAAATGTTCTATTTATACTAAGCTGGAAAAACTGGACAAAAATGCCCCTGCGGGGTCAGTACGGACCGCACAAAATGGACCGCGGCCGCACTATGCTCTTGGACTTGAAGCCTTGGCTCTCTGAACTCAGGTTCCGCGGACCGCGTAGAATGGACCACGGACGCGGAGTCAACTAGCACGGTTCCCACAAACATAATCGCGGACCGCGTGGGTTTGAAGTTGGCACTGGACATCTCTCTGATCTTCTTCTCCGCGGACCACACAAAATGGTAGTGTGGCCACGGAGCCTTCAGTGCAGACCGTGCAAGATCGATTGCATCCGCACTGCCTTGAAACTTGATTTGCCAGTTCTCTGAATCCCCTAGTGCGGACCGCACAAAGTGTAGTGCGGCCGCACTAGGCCTGTTTTTCCTTAGTTTGCGTTGTCTTTGGTACTTGAGCAGGTTTCACTCCTTTTGAGCCGATCTTTGACATTTCGTCACTTTGTTGATCAAACCTGCAATCAAGCACAACTTATGAGCCTTTTGAGAATATTTTGTAAGAATTTATAATTAAAGCGTAAGCAAGAAGGATCATGAAACACGTCAAAATACCTCGTTATCACTCCCCCAAACTTAAGCTTTTACTTGTCCTCAAGCAAACAAAATAAGACCCACCCCTTATGGGAAAATCCAAGTATTTTCAGCTATCCTAAAGTAGTCTCAGCTAGTATCAATTGGGACTAACAATTGCCCTCAATACAAATGGATCATTAACAACATTTAATCTTTGAAAAACCATGGATCAAGTGTGACACAACAACATCAAGAGTTGACTCATTACATCAAAGAGCTCTCTCAATTACTTTGGTCATTGTGGAACCCAAACTCACACATCCTCAACTCTCCCTAAGCAAACCTCATCTGTTAGAGTATTGGCACACAAACCGAGGTTAATGGGAATTCACTCATCTATCTCAAGAAAAGGTCTCAAGTCCGGTTTTAAGTACCATATGCTTACCCCTTATGTAAGTATCCACTAATGTAAGATTCATTCAACTCAAGATCATATAGGGCTTTTATGGAGTCATTGTGAAGGTTTTTGGTTCAGGGTAGGAAATGTTTTGTTTATGTGGGTTCCATCTTCCCTTAAGCACTTCTTTTGATTGATTTGGCACAATTTTCTTGACTCGTTGAGTCTTCTCACTTCTTTCTAAGAGGTTAGAGAGACACACTATCGCTCTTTCTTATGCAATTCAAAATGTTTCTCCTTTTTCAACTTTCCACACCTTTCTTTCTTTTGCTTCTCTTGAATCCCTTTTTATTCTTTTTCACATTGAGTTTTCTTTTTGTCTTTTTCTTTTCTTTCTTTTTCACTGCCTTTCCTTTTCTTCACTTTTGTGTCTTTTGCCACTTTGTTCCCTTCCTCATCTCTCCCTCCCAAACTTATACTTTTGCCATGTGCTCAAGGAAAGATCGGGTGCTAAGAGAGGGTATCTTTTAGAATGGGTATAGGCTTGTATCATGGTTTCTAAAAGAAAAAGGTTTAAGGCTCAAAAGGGTTTACTAGGGATCATATCATTGGTAGGCTATGGAATTGTTCGACTATCATTTGGATCAAGGAGAGCCTATAATCACTTCTCAATTCAAATTTCACCTAAGATTTTGCCTCAACAAACATTCAGGGCAAGTTCTAGACCAATGGCTCGGGACTTGGACTTGCAATTCGATTTCTCACCACACAAGCTAAAGGATTGCCAAAGATATTGGGGGCCCACAATAACCTTAGACACGATTTGAGTACACAATAGTTCTGAAAGACCACTTGATGATTGTTGGTCAACACAAGAGTCTCAAGGTCACGAGTTTCACCATCCTAAACACAACATTTTGTCTTTGACCATGGGATCAAAGGCAAATGTGCTAGGCCCAAGTGAAGCTTTGATTGAGGTACCCTTAACTACAACTACCAAAAACAAAAACAAAAATGGACTCAAACCCTTAAGAAGGTTGTCACGTCATCCATCATCGGGAAGAGTCACCCGGTTCACACAATACTCCACCTTTGGAAAAAACCGTGGCATTAAGAAAACCAAAGGTTTATTGAAAGCGCCAAAAACGAAACAAAAAAACTATGAACATAAATAAGAAGCTAAAAACAAAAATATTTGCGAAAATAGAAAGAATATATACAATAGGGGATTTGAATATACAACGGGAAATGAATATAAACAATGATGTAACTTTATATACAGACCAAATGAAAGATAAAAAGTGAGGTAAAAATAACTAATTGTAAGATTATATACAGACCAAATGAAAATGAAGAAAGCATAAACTAAATCAGTATATATACAGTCATCCAAAGATAAAGGACGCACCCCCTCAAATAAAAGCTGACATTTTCCCTAATGCCAACTAAATCAAATAAGCACCAAAAATAAAATAGAAGAAGGATATGAAGACTCCCTAAGCCATGTCCGTCTGCATCGGATCATGGGCGGTCCTTGGGTCCTCTACATGCTTAGTAACCTTAGACTGGTTCTCGGTATCCTGCTGCTCAGCTGCTGGGACCTAGGCCTGGACCTGGACAGGCTGTGTATCAGATACATCCTGTGACTGATTGGAGGAAGCCTTCGGTGGGTCCGCCAATAGGATGATGGCATCATCTGCGCTCGAGATCATCCTCCTCCTCTTCGGAGGTCGCTGCTCCTACTCCTGCTGCAGCTCTACTACTGGCACTGCTGCTGGAGCTGGGTCCTCAAACAATAAGTCTAAAGGCAGCTGGTCTGCCTTTAGTCTATCCACATCTGCCCTCAGCTCTTTCACGAACTCCTTGGAAGCCCGTGTCTTACGCAGCTTCTTGTGCTTCATGGAAAGCTCCTTCAGAGCCTTGCCATGTGAATCCACTACCTTTGCCAAATCGGCTTGGGTACTGAGGATCTTCTCCTGGTTTTCAATTATCTTCTTCAAGGCATCCTCTATAGACTGTGGGACCTGTGTTGGCTGAGGGGTCAACTAAGTTGTAATGGTGGAGGTCAAGGTGGACAACTTGGATGACGCAGTATACATCCAGTTTTTAAACTTTGAAGCATCTAGTTCAGCCGGTGGGTAGTGATAGGATGGGACCGAGTAGATGGAATCTCTGGGCCCGCTGATGTGGAAGGGCCTGGAGGAATATATAAAGTGGAGGGTCCGGGAGGCATCTCAGTAGAGATGGAGGTAGGCTCAATTGGGGCCTCTACCACAACTGGCTCTTCAGACTAGCCAGTTGGGGCAAAAGCGGGTGCCTTGTAGCTCTTGTCCTTTGGGTTGTCTGGTCCCCTCAGACTATACCATGAGAATGGGGCTGTAGCCTTTACCTTGATGTCAAACCGCCTCTTTTCTACCTTTAAATCTCTGAAGTACATGGTCAAGGTGTTGGGGAAAGGGTAGTTCTTGTCAGTCTCAGTACCCACAAGAGAGATGATGCGGGACATCACATTCCCCACATTGATGGGGTACCCTGCCATGATGGAAGTAACTAGGACAGCCCGGTGGAGAGGTAGAGTCTGATCATGGGAAGTGGGGTCTAATCGGCTGCATACAAACGTCTCCCGACCCCTCGCCTCAAAGTTAAGAGTCCTCCGTAGTATCTTTACCCCAACAGTCAACCACTCCGGAACGGTACCTGGGATTGCCAGGTACTGAGCTAACCATGGACGGACCTCCTTGCCCATCTCCAGCTTTGCCATATAGAGGGTCTCATCCTCTTCATTGAACACCAAATACTCATTTAGCAACTTCCCGTCGAACAACACCTTTTTATTTTGAACCCTGGTCACTTTGGAACCCTTGACGATGTGGGCTACATTACAGTAAAACTCCTTGACCAAGTGTTCATTTGCCTCCACACAGTCATCTATAATGTGCTCCCACCCCACTCTTGTTCTAAACTATCTATGCACATTGGGGTTTAGGGGTAGAAGATCTCTATCTACAAAACTCCTCTCCAAAATAAGTTTTCGCACCGGCCACCACTCCCTGAATTTGCGATATGCTACTTGTCTTACAAACCTATCCTTCCAGACTTCGGGTTTCCTAGCACGGGCAATCCCCCCAACCTGAGACTCACCCCCCTCAGGTACCTCCTCATCTCCTTCATCACCTCCCCCTGCACTCTTCCCGGATAATGAAGCTGTGGGTGAGGTGGAGTACTCGCCACTACTGGCTGCTACGCCCTCAGATGACTCAGAAGGTATATGCTCTGGAGCTTGGGCAATAGGTGATTGTGGAGGAGAATCATCAGTCAATCCGAAGTTGGAGACGAAGTGAGTTGGAACTGAGTCAGAGGAGATGTCTTGGGAAGGCATGTACTCACTCCCCGATTGATCACAGGCTCTGTCAGCTGCCTTGATTGCTTTCCTCAAGTTCTTTATGTTTTTTCTATCCTGGGGAGTGAGTTTTTCCAACCTTTGCTTCCCTTCCCGGGAGGAATCACCTCGGCCGGGTTGTTTTGAGCCTTTACCATGTGTTTAACCATTTATCTGCAAACACAGCATCTAACGTTGTTAGTATCAGCAGAGACAGTGAGACATTAGTGCAATAAGAATTGTAGAATAGAAACAGACAGTTGCAGAACAATCCAGTGCAGACCGCACAAAAAGGAGTGCGGCCGCACTAGGGCCACCGCAGACCGCACAAAAGCAACCGAGGTCCGCAAAGGGGTGGGGTTCAGAATACCCACCCTATGAATCCGACCACCGCAGACCGCACAAAATGGTACCGCAGCCGCGGTCGGCCAGTGCGGACCGCACAAAATGCAGTGCGGACCGCACAAAATGCAGTGCGGTCGCACTGATCTTAAGGTCACCTTGCACAAGTTCATCATTGCGGTCCACGCCAAGTGTTACTGTGGACCGCACTAAGGCACCGCGTACTGCACAAAATTGACCGCGGTCCGAGAAGGGTGCCCAAATATGGCACTGAGTTAAGGTTCCTAATTTTTGATTTAATCGTTCAAATTTCACCTAATTAAAATGCCTACTCAATCACCCAATTCATTATACTCATCAAGAACCCATAAATTAACATTTAAACTAATAACCTAAAAACTGAAGAAATACGGGAGGAGAAAAACTACCAGCTAATAGAACTGCAACTAAAAATGAAATTAAACAATTAAACTAAGAAGAGTTGGGTGAAATGTTACCAGATATTGATCAGGAAAGCATCAACACAAAGCAAACGAGTAATTACGAGCAAGGAAGAAGGATGAACAGTGATTAGTCTCTTTTGAGTGTAAAATTTGCAAAAAGTGTAAACAGGGGTCCCTGAGGTCTATTTATAGAACAACCACTGGGACCCATACTCACCTACCAGTGCGGCCACACAAAATGGACCGCGGTTCGCGTTGGGTTTGTTTAGAAGAAGTTTGAGAAGGTAACCTCTGCGGTCCGCACAAAATAGACCACCGCCGCAGAGGTCACCATGGTCTGCACAAAATACAATGCGGCCGCGGTGGAAAACTTCAGAGAGTCCTCACATTGGTCACACCAGTGTAGACCGCACAAAGTGTAGTGCGGCCGCACTGGCAACTTCAGAGACTTGTTCAATTTTTCTATCATGTTTTGCACTGCATCAATACAATCCCTGCACATCTCACAACCAATTATCACAAAAATCAATCCTACACTACAAAGAAAATCAAAGAAAACAAAAAGAAAAAAACATGGGTGGCCTGCCACGAAGCGCCTGATTTAACGTCGCGGCACGACGCATGTTACCACCACATCACTTGAGATGAAGGAGCGCCACCACATGGTTGTCATCAAATTTTCCAAGATAATGCTTGACCTGGTGCCCATTAACTTTGAAAACTTTCCAAGCAATCAATTAGCACATTAGGCCCAAATCATGTAACAAAATCAGATAATGGATAAAGCCAACTATGACAATTATTCTAAGCTTGAATTCTTGAACCCTAAACCATAGATTCTGGGTTCGATCCCTAGCAGAGTCGCCAAAGCTGTCACACCTCCTTTTTACTACACTCTCGTAAAGGGGTATAAAGGAGTTTTTCCAATTAAAGGACAATCGAAATAGGATTTATTTATTAAAAGATTCAGAGTCGCCACTTGGGATATTTATGGCATCCCAAGTCACCGGTTCAAATCCCGATTCAAGAAAAAGATTGACTCTATTTCACAGTCCGCGCACCAGAAATCCGAGTAAGGAATTTTGTTAACCCGGGAGAAGGTATTAGGCATTCCCGAGTTCCGTGGTTCTAGCACGGTCGCTCAACTATTATAATCGACTAAATTATCTGATTTTAGAACATTTTGAACCTATGTGCAAATTTTAACTTTAAACCCGCTTTTATTTAATTTTAAAGAAGATTGAACGTCGTTTAAAACATGTCTTTGGATCGCGCCACACGAAATGCACCCGCAATCCTAATCATATTTTATTCAATGTTTTATGATTTTTGATTTGGGTCACATGAAATGCACACCTGAGTTTAAGAAGGTAATATTATTAAAATCACGCGCCTAAAGCAACTACGTGTTTGTTAACTTTGCGAGGGCCACGCATTTGAGCTTTTATTTGGCACGGCACACCTCAAATCCAATATTAAGGAAAGCTCAAACTAAACTTCGAGGGCCATAAACTATTATTGTCCCTAATATGGCACACCCCAAATTCATTTAAAGGACTAACACTAAATATGGTTAAAGGTTCCCAAGGATCATTTATTTAACAATCAAAAGCCGCAAACGGGCTCCCCAGCTAGCGCTTGAACTGGGCATTACATGAGTCAAAATTGCGACCCAAATCATATTCAAAGAAGCTGTCAGGTTTGGGCCCAGAAATAAGCCCAAATCGAGACAAGCAGATTCAGCAAAGAGTAAGGTCCCTAGTTCGAATCCCTAGGACAGGCGTTCAAAAGAAACAATGACCAAAATGGTAGAGATCGAATCCAATTAACTACATAAGGCAAAACCGCATTTGAACCTTCGAGTTTGGGCCTAGACGAGCCCCAGTTCCAACGAGTAATGGAAAACCAGGAGCTCAAACCCATACCAAATAATGAAGAGCCCAAGCTCTCAGATCTAGAAAAACACACAAAGCTAAGACAAATGGTAATCCCCATCAAACCACAATATTATGCTATAATGCAACCTTCATCCCTTTTTCATTAATTAACTCCCCAGATCCATTAATTTACAACAGACTTACATGTTCATTAAAGAAAATCAACGTATACGTTTATCCCATTTCGAGCCGCCAATTCAGTATTAACAAAAGAATACACACACCCCAATTGAATATCAAAAGCTAATGCAACACCACATTTGAAGTGAGAGGTTCAGATTATGAGAATAATGACTAAGCTTAGCACTAACTTGAACTGAAACAAACGGATGAAACACACATATGTCAACATTTCAGCAAAGTTGAATTGAAGAAGAAAAGAAATGAAATAGTCACCACCCCACAACTTCATCATACAAACTCTATATGAACTTAATTGCACATATACCAATTGACTGAATATTTAACTTCTACATCCACTCTAACTAGAATCACCCACTTGTTATTTGATACCGCTTTAGTAATACCCTGATTACCCCTAGCATTTCAAACCCAAATTAAGCATGAGATTAATACCCCAAAACAGTGACTATTTATATCAAATAAAGAGGAGACAACTCACTACATTAAAACCTATTCAAAACCATCATTGTAACAGTCCAACATCACTTACAACACATAGGTGCAAACTCAAAGGCTAAAAATGAAATATACTATAAACTATATAACTAACTACTCATGATAATTAACGAGAAAAATGTGCAGGAATCGCAGGAAGATCAATAGCCTCTGCTCGAAGGAACAAAACAACAATTTCAGCTTGATTCCATAAAACTTCAGATCTACATTTACTCAGGATTCAAATGTTTTTACATACATGAAAATGTGAAGAAAACAACAGCAAGGTAATCAAAGGTCCAGCAGCAGTAACAAACAGCAGAGTCGAACTCAAATCCAATGAAACAGTGCACCAAAAACAGCTCAAACCCAGAATATACAATTCAGCAGACCAGATTCCAGTATCAAACACATTTTCAAACAAGAAACACCAAAACCTAGCCTTAATGACTAAATCTCAAACCATTTCAAAGTCCAAACCTTCAGGAAATTGATTCAAGAGGAGAAGGATTTCAGATTATCAAGCTAAAATTCAATGGAACAGCGTTTTTCCTAGAGTTTTCAGCCGTTGAGGATTGTTTAGGATTCTTAGCTCTTAAAAATCTGAATTGAGCTGTAACTAACTATGCCTTTATAGGCAAGTAACTAGGGCAGCTTTGGGGTTTAGTTTATTTCATTTTAGTCCTTTTCAGCTTTTCCATTTGCTTAAAGGGCCCCCGAATTATTGACTTGTGGATCAAGTTAGTACATTCTACAGCTTCTAGGCAACTTCTTAGCAGTTAACTCAGAGATTCCCTATGTCTTTTACCCAAACTAACCCTTAATTGCCATGTTTTTACCTTGAACTCAAATGAGTTGGGGTCAATTTGACCCAAGGTTCTAATTCAAAAATGGGCCAATCCCTTCCCCTTGGCCCCAATTCTAATTCAAAAGCCCCAACACAATAACTACAGGTAGAACTAATGAGCAGAATAAAATATGCAAGCTCAAACAAATCGTAGGCCCAAGGAACATTTTCACAATTAACCAGTTAACTAAATGTCTTGCTAAACAGACACTAACCAAAATGACTAAAACAATTTCCAAAACTAAACATGCATGACTGAATAGAAACAAGAAATAAAAATAAAAAATAAATAAGAATCGTGGAGAAAAGAAGAAACAGAGAAACAGGTAGAGGGAAAAACAGAAAGAAAACTAATTTGAACAAAGAAGAAGGAACGAGATTACCTACTAGGACTCGAGCGATTTGAGGAATGAGATTTGAACCTTCAAACTCTTCGGATTTTCTAGCCTGCTATGGTGTTAATCGTGTGTTCTTAATAAGAACACACAAATAACCTCGAAACGGACCCAAATCTTCAAGCAAAAACGAACCAGGGACCTCTTTGGAATCAGGGGTTTATTTAAATTTAAGATTCGAACAGTTCCTGGGTGATTTGAACGACACAGAGTGAGGATTTGGAATGAGGTAGGGAAGACGGTCCTAGGGTGTCAATTTGGGGTTGAACAGAGGCGGCGGCGCCACCGGAGAGAACAAGGGCGGCGCTAGGGTTTCGATCTTTGATCTGAAATTCGAGCACTTTTGAAAGGATTTGAGATGAGTTGTTTGGGGATTTGGAATGGGGAGATGAAGGGGAATCAAAGGTGTAAATTTGGGGTCGACTGGAGCACCACCACCGGCAGAGACGATTTCTGGCCGGAGGTTCCGGCGGGGATGATGAGAGTCTGGTGAAAGAGATAAAAGGGGGTAAGGGGTACGTCTGGACACTTAAATATCAAATGACCCAAGCTTCAGGACTGTCCGATCAAGAAACCTCGACAGTCCTGATTTGTTGCCCATGAAATGATGTCGTTTTGATTAAAGGGGGGAGGCCGGACCGGGTTAAGGTAGTTTGGGCCGGGTGAGGGGGTTTGGACAACTTGGAACTGAGGAATTTCGAACTCAAATGGCCCAAATTAGGGTCTTCTAAATCCAACTCCTTTTATTTTCCCTTCTTTTGATTTTTTTTTCTAATTTCTTTTAAAAATCAAATTTAAAACTTAAAAAAATAAAATAAGACCTTAATTAATTCCTAACCAAGTTTTCCTATCAAATTGAATTAGCTAACTCTAAATAATGTTCACCACCCCTAATTAAATGCCAAATTAAAGAAAACTAACAAAAATTTCGAAAAATTAAAATTAAAGTGCGAAAAATGAACTATTTTGTGATTTTCATATTTTATAAAACAAAATAATTTACTAATTAATCTAAAAAATATAAAATTAAATCATAAATGCAGTGCATGATATTTTTGTATTTTCATGAATTAAATAAAATAAACGTGCACAGACAAATGCAAATAATTAACAGAAAATGCAAGAAAATCCAACAAAATTGCAAACAGTGACAGAAATTATTTTGTTTTGAATTTTTTGGAATAATTCATATAGGGAAAAAATCATATGCTCACAGCTGCCCCTCTTTGCTTGGAAACACGAAGAGTTTTCGTACAAAGATAAAGTGAGCGGATACGAGCGATTTTTGCACTTTTGAATACTCCGTGGGAAGCATTTTTGAAATATTTGACCACACCCTGCTTCCGAGGTTGCCTACATATCCTTGGCTAAAAAGGAATCAGTTCAGTGTAGTTCGGGAATGTTTGGTAACTGGGCCTATCATGAAGCTGGGCTTTCACTGTTGCTGCTGCTGCCGCTACTGCTTACTGAACCCCTTATTACACCATGTCAAAAATAAAAGAAGCTAGACTGGACTATAATCTATGTTTTACAAAATCCTATCTAGATATTCAAAATTGCTCTTATGTTTCTTGTTGCCTTGTGTTCCTCTATTCTCTCGGTCGAATCCCTTTGTTGCTGCCTTGAATTGTTATCTGAGATGTTTTCCCCTTCTTCAGGTGGGTGCCTGACTGCTCAACTTGATATGTATTCCCATGCTATCCAGGTGGACTCCTGACTTCAACTTGAAATATATTTCCTGCTCTCCAGGCGGGATCCTGACTTCATCATAGACAAAACAAAGAATTTGAAAGCTAAAATTTAAATTGTACTCCCTTGTTCTCCAGGCGGGCTCCTTACTGCTACGCTTGAAAGTATTCCCTGCTCTCCAGGCGGGCTCCTCACTTCAACTTGAAATATATTCCCTGCTCTCCAGGCGGGATCCTGACTTCAACATTTGAAAGTATTCCCTACTCTCCAGGCGGATTCCTGACTTCAAAAGTAGACAAAACAAAGAATTTGAAAGCTAAAACTTAAATTGTACTCCCTTGTTCTCCAAGCGGGATCCTGACTGCTACGCTTGAAAGTATTCACTGCTCTCCAGGCAGGCTCCTGACTGCTGGCTTGAAATGTATTCCCTGCTCTCCAGGCGAGCTCCTGACTGCAACTCGAAATGTATTCCCTGCTCTCCAGGCGGGCTCCTGACTTCTAACTTGAAATATATTCCCTGCTCTCCAGGCGGGCTCCTGACTTCAACTTGAAATGTATCCCTGCTCTTCAGGCGGGCTCCTGACTGCAACTCGAAATGTATTCCCTGCTCTCCAGGCGAGCTCCTGACTTCAACTTGGAATATATTCCCTGCTCTCCAGGCGGGCTCCTGACTTCTACCTTGTAATGTATTCCCTGCTCTCCAGGCGGGCTCCTGACTTAAACTTGAAATGTATTCCTTGCTCTCCAGGCGGACTCCTGACACATAACTTAGATTTTCTGCCACAGTTTGGTGGCTGGGCACAGATGTGAGTGTAAAACTAAATCGTATTACCAAGTATTACTAAGAATTGAAAGCTAGATCCCGTTATTCAGGAGGTCCTGACAACTCTTAACTAAACGACAATTTTTAAAATCTAAGTTATGTCTTCTACAGGTGTGATTTCTGCTAAATCTTGTTATCTAAGAGTCAAGTTTTATCTTAAGAGTGACAACTTTCATGGCTGAATTATACTACCCTACAGCAGAACTTACGCTAAATGTTATTATCTAATCGAAATCTTAAACTAAGTCCCATTATTCAGGAGGGTCTTGGAAACTCCTAATTGAATCTTATCTCGAACATGCAAACTTCTAAACCTGCTTATATTCCTTTGGGATACATTTATGCTAGATTATGCTATTTCTGAACTTTAAACTAGGTCCATTTTCCAGGAGGGTCCTGAAAGTTTACGGTCAATCCTGTTTTGATGTTTGCTCTTTCCCCTACGGAGAGTTTCTCCGATACAAACGAATTTTCTTCCCCTGTCTCAATCAAAGAAAATTTTATCAGTTTAAAGTGGTGGTTAGCTGATGGCATTCTTGCTGAAGATCTTTCCACTGCATTGTTTTGTTCTGAATGGCTTTCCCGAACTGGCCCTGAACCACTTTGACTTTCTGACTGACTTTCAAATCCCATGACCTTTGACGAACCGAGTGTTCTATACCCATGTTGTTGTTTCACACCTCTGACCCCTCTATCCGAACCTTTGCATCTTCCATGACATTACTAAACCATTCCACTGATGAAACTTCCGGCGATTCCTTGTACCCCATCTTACATCATGTTGTCTTTAGTATGCTCTGACTACGTTGTGATTTGCAATTTTAGGAGTTGGTAGTGAGCTTTGAAACTCTTTTCCACTTACTTGGGACAAGACTAACATTAAAGTATATTAGACAAATATACCCAAAAGAAAATGAAATGCAATGACTTTGCGGGTTAAAGATAAGAAGAATCCAAAACTAGATGACTGCTACAAAGGGAAAAAGAAAAAGAAACTTATCTGAGTGGAACGGCTGGTACCAATGATCATGACATGCATTTAGGATTAATCGGCCCAATCTGTCCAACCAATCAACTTTCAGTTGATGTACTTTATCGCCTCAGAATTTCCATAACCTGATTACTTTACCCAAACCTTGACCTTGTTCATCATGTAGTGCCTTGAAACAGTTTTCCACCAACAGACCTTTCTCACTTGTTGACTTTTCAACTCGCTTTCGCCTCAAGGTGCCCGTGAGGGTTTTCACCAATAAGACTCTCTCATTTTAAGTTCTCTTAACTCTCGTTGCCTTACGGTTCCTGTGAAGGTTTTCCCCAATAAGACTCTCTCATTTTATTTCTCTCAACTCTCGTCGCCTTACGGTGCATGTGAAGGTTTTCACCAATAAGACTCTCTCATTTTTATTTTTCATGCTTGAACCAGAGTGTTGCCCCTGACATGAATTACCTTTACATGCTCGACATGGCATTTCTCAAAGACTGATCAGAAGGTCTTTCTTTGGACCGTAATGTGGGCTTTTGGACAGGGTTAGAAATAAAGGACATGAAAGGCTCAAAACAACTCAAATGGGTTAAAATTACAACTTTCGGAATCAGATTTCTCACAACAACCACGACTTCTGCCCCAGTTTCTTGCTTGGGTGCTCAAAATTTGTTGTGATTTTTATTTTTCTCTTTTGCTTTTCTCTCTTTTTTCTTTTACTGTTTTTCTCCTTCTTTTCTCTTTTCTTCTTTTTCTTCATTCTTTTTTTTCATTCTCTTTTTTCTCTTTCCTTTCTTTCTCTTTTTCTTTTCTTCCTTTTCTTATTTTTCACGCTTGTCTTTCTGATATTCACTACTGATTCCGAAAGAGGGTATGAAAGAAAAATAAATAAGGCTCAAAGGGGATGGCGAGGGATAAAGTGTTTAGATAGCAGAACAAAACGTCTTCGTCATTTCAATCTTCAAAATATGCCAAATACAAACAAGTGCAATTAGACAAAGAAATCATACATAGTTTCTCTTGACTGTATCGGAATTGATAGTCATTTCTTCATATTTCCCTTCTACATCTGTCAAATATAACGCGCCATTGGACAACACTCTAGTTACAACAAATGGCCCTTGCCAATTTGGGGCGAACTTTCCTTTTGCTTCAGCCTGATGAGGCAAGATACGTCTCAACACTAACTGACCCACTTCAAACTTCCGCGGACGTACCTTCTTGTTATATGCTCTCGCCATTCTCTGTTGGTACAATTGGTTGGGATATACTGCTGCCAATATCTTTTCATCAATCAGACTTAATTGCTCCAATCGGGTTTTGACCCATTCGGCGTCATCAATTTCTGCCTCAACGACAATCCGAAGGGATGAGATTTCAATTTCTGCGGGTATTACTATCTCTGTGCCATACACCAACAAATAAGGAGTGGCCCCTACTGAAGTATGAACAATAGTGCGATAACCCAACAATGAGAAAGGTAACTTCTCAAGCCATTGTCTGGACCCTTACCCCATTTTTCGAACTATCTTCTTTATGTTCTTATTGGCTGCCTCAACTGCTCCATTCCCTTTAGGGCGATATGGGATGGAATTGCGATGTATAATCTTAAACTGCCGACAGGTCTCCGTCATCAGATGACTGTTGAAATTAGCACCATTGTTCGTGATGATTAACTTCGGAATCCCAAACTTATAGATGATATTTGAATGCACAAAATTGACCACTGCTTTCTTGGTCACAGATTTGAAAGTTTTTGCTTCAACCCACTTTGTGAAATAATCAATGGCTACCAGAATAAACCTGTGTTTGTTTGATGCTGCTGGCTCGATTGGCCCAATGACATCCATGCCCCAAGCAACAAAGGTCCATGGTGCCGACATTGTATGCAATTCAGATGGTGGGGAATGAATCAAATCTCTTTGCACCTGGCACTGATGACACTTGCGCACAAAACTTATGCAATCTTGCTCCATAGTGAGCCAGTAATAACCTGCTTAGAGAATCTTCTTTGCCAGAACGTACCTACTCATATGCGGTCCACAAACTCCAGAGTGTACCTCAGTCATGATAAATGTGGCCTGTCTAGCATCTATGCATCTTAGCAATCCAAGATCTGGAGTTCTTTTGTATCACACCCCTCCACTGAAGAAAAATCCACTTGCCAATCGTCGAATTGTTCTTTTCTGATCACTTGTGGCATGTACCAGATATACCCCCATCCTAATGTATTCTTTGATATCATGGAACCATGGCTCCCCATCAAGTTCTTCTTCCACCATATTACAGTAAGCATGCTGATCACGGACCTGAATCTGCAAAGGGTGCATATATGCCTTATCTGGATGATGTAACATTGACGCCAGAGAAGAGAAAGCATCGGTGACCTCATTATGTATTCTTGGGATATGCCTGAACTCTATTGACCGAAACCGTTGACAAAGATCATGCAAACATTGTCTATATGGTATGAGTTTCAAATCTTGTGTTTCCCATTCTCCCTGAACCTGGTGCACCAGAAGGTCCGAGTCACCCAAGACTAAGGCTTCCTGGACACCCATATCAACAGCTAACCTCAAGCCCAGAATGCATGCCTCGTACTCAGCCATGTTGTTAGTACAGTAAAAATGAAGCTGAGCCGTAACAGGGTAGTGCTGCCCTGTTTCAGAAATAAGTACCGCTCTTATCCCCACGCCCTTCATGTTTGCAGCCCCATCAAAGAAAAGTTTCCATACAGGCTTCTCAAATTGCTCCAACTCATCAATGTACAACACCTCTTCATCGGGGAAATAAGTTTTCAAAGGTTCATAATCTTCATCAACCGGGTTCTCGGCCAAATGGTCCGCCAAGGACTGTGCTTTCATTGCAGTTCGAGTCACGTAGACAATGTCAAACTCTGTGAGCAGGATCTACCACTTTGCAAGCCTCCCTATGGGCATAGGCTTCTGAATGATATACTTCAATGGATCCAAGAGAGATATGAGGTAGGTAGTATAAGATGACAAATAATGTTTCAACTTCTGTACCACCCAAGTTAGGGCGCAACATTTCCTCTCAAGATGAGTATACTTAACCTCGTACGACGTGAATTTCTTATTGAGGTAATAGATGGCCTGCTCCTTCCTGCCAGTGATATCATGTTGACCCAATACACAGCCGAATGAATTGTCCAAAAATGCCAAATATAGAATCAAAGGTCGCCCTGGTTCTGGCGGGACCAACACGGGTGGATTTGACAAATACCCCTTTATCTTATAAAACGCCTCCTGACATTCATCTGTCCATTTGACCACAGCATCTTTCTTTAACGGTTTGAAGATAGGCTCGCAAGTTGTCGTGAGCTGAGCGATGAACCTGCTGATATAATTCAATCTCCCCAACAAACTCATCACCTCGGCCTTGTTCCTCGGAGGTGGCAATTCCTAGATGACCTTGACTTTCGATGGATCCAGTTCAATGCCCCGGCGACTGACTACGAACCCCAACAACTTTCTAGACGGCACCCCAAAAGCACACTTTGTAGGATTAAGCTTGATATTGTACCTGCGAAGCCTTTGAAAGAACTTCCTCAGATCCTTGACATGGTCAGACTGCTTTCTAGACTTCACGATCACATCATCCACGTACACCTCGATTTCCTGGTGTATCATATCATGGAATATTGTTGTCATTGCCCTCATGTAGGTTGCCCCAGCATTCTTCAAGCCAAATGGCATGACCCCATAGCAATACATTCCCCACGGCGTGATGAATGTCGTCTTTTCTGCATCTTCCTCGTCCATTAAGATCTAATAATAACCCGCGTAACAATCCACAAAATAAACAATCTCATGTTAGGCACAATTATCAATCCAGATATGGATGTTCGGTAATGGGAAATTGTCTTTTGGACTCGCCTTGTTAAGATCCCAATAGTCAACACACACCCTGGTCTTTCCATCCTTCTTCGGCACAGGCACAACATTGGCTAACCAGGTGGGATACCGGGTGACCCGAATAACTTTGGCATCGAACTGTTTGGTGACCTCTTCTTTGATCTTTACACTCATATCCGTTTTGAACTTTCTCAGCTTCTATTTGACAGGAGGGATTGTCGGGTCAGTGGGAAACTTGTGAACCACTAAATCAGTGTTTAGACCCGGCATGTCATCATAGGACCATGCAAAAACATCTTTGTATTCGAATAGTGCTTTAATTATCTCCTCCCTGAGTTGAGGTTCCAGATGGACACTTATTTTAGTTTCACGGACATTATCTTGTTCCCCTAGATTAACTGCTTCTGTATCGTTCAAATTAGGTTTGGGCTCTTCCTCAAAATGACTTAGTTCCTTACTAATTTCTTCATAGGCCTCATCATCATCGAATTCCAACTCGCCATCACACTCAATTTCTTGTATTATTATTTCAGAGTTAGATTGGCTTTTAAAACTGGGCCGAAGATTCCTCATGCATGTCATGTCATTGATATCAGCATAAAAAGAACTGTACAAAAGAAGAAAACAAAAATAAAATTAGAAGAAATGAAGGGAAAGGAACAATTGCATTTCAATTGAATTTAAAGATAACAGGGTTTTAACACATCCAACTGGATGAAACATAATATCTGAATTACAGACCCTGGAATAATCCAGACAACTAAAAGAAAATCAAAACCCACTACCAAGACTCCTTCCGGGTAGGAAGAGGAGTAGCTTCATAGTTGTTGACTTTTGCACGTGGTCCCACGAATTGCACATCTGCCTTGTTGGACCCTTCGCCAGCCTCAACCATGTTAACCTCGGCGAATAACCTTTTGAACCCCTTTTCCAAGCCTCCATCAGCACTAATCAATGATCCAGGAACTTTTGACAACAATTGCTTTTTGATAACCGGCATGACGAATGATCTGGACAGGCGCGAGATTGGCATTGGCAATGCTCATGCTTTCTGTTTCATTTTACGGGCTCGTCTCACATCTGCAACTGTATGCTTGAACCCCAGACCAAAAGTATCCAGATTCTTTAGAAGAGAAACTGGATGCACAATACCTTGCAGAGATGCACCCAAACCCTTGCCCGGTACAAAACCATTTTTCAGCATTTCAACGGCTACCATGACTGATGCAGTAGCTACCTTTGGAGTTGGAACGCACTTCCCTTCCAGAATTTTCTCTACCAATACTGTGTCGAAAACCTGATAAACACATGGCCCCTTGTCATCTTCAACCTCTATGAGCAGAACAATGGCATCATTGGGCACACACAAATTATCATCGCCGTGTACGACAATTTCCTTTCGATCCCATCCAAACTTAACAATTTGATGCAGAGTAGACGAGACTGCTTTGGCAGCATGAATCCATGGTCGTCCCAATAGCAGATTATAGGAAACAGCCATATCAAGCACCTGGAATTCCATAGTAAATTCAACTGGCCCTATTGTGAGCTTAAGCACTATGTCCCCAACTGAATCTTTCCCTCCACTATCGAATCCCCGAAAGCAAATACTATTCTTGTGATTTCTTTCATCCTCCACTTTCAGCTTGTTCAATGTGAAGAGAGTACAAATGTTCGCGCTAGACCCATTGTCAACCAGTACCCGAGTAACCACGGAATCTTCGCATTTCACCGTTAGAGGGCTCTATTGTGCTCGGTACCCTCCACGGGCAACTCATCATAAGAAAAAGTGACTCTGTTTACCTAAAATATCTTGCTTTCTATCTTTTCCAAGTGGTTTACTGCAATTTCGTCAGGAACGTGGGCTTCGTTCAAGATTTTCATCAAAGCCCGACGATGTTCGTCTGAATGGATCAATAATGACAAGAGCGAGATCTGAGCTGGTGTCTTCCTTAACTGCTCCATAATGGAATAGTCTTGCACTTTCATCTTTCTTAGAAACTCTTGTGCTTCTTCCTTGGTCACCACTTTCTTCACCAACACTGGATTATCTTTGGAGGTCTTAGCTTTTCTCAACTCTTCGGGGGCAAAGAAACTCCCCGATTGAGTCAAACCATGAGTCTCACACACTTCTTCTTTAACCTCTTTCCCTTTGTAAGTCACGGTCACTCATTCATAATTCCATGGGACTGCCTTGCTATTGACTATCAGTAATTGAGTTACCGGTTTGATAATGACAGGATCTGTGGGGGCGCTCTTCACAATTACCACAAGATTGTTCGTCACTCCTGGCACAACCACTTTTGCTCTTTCATGTGTTCCTGCAATGTCACTTGAGGACCCCTTCTTGACCTCAACAGATGGTTCATTATTTGCCCTGTTCAACTTGATCACAGACTTTTCACTTGTTGACTTTTCAAATGGCCTAGCTTCACTAGCCCGAATCATCATGACGGTTTGCGAAGGCTTCTTAGGCTCCCCTCCCTTATGCATTATCTCAATCACATTTGTTTCATGATGGGCTGGCAAGGGATTCTGATTGATATTGGGTGCCTCCGGCGCTTGGACCTCAATCCGATTGGTGTCAATGAGTTCTTGAATGGTTGTTTTCAATTTCCAGCATTTCTCTATGTCATGGCCCGGGGCCCCTGAACAATACTCTCACCGAGCGGTCAAGATTTCTGAGAGGGGGATTCGGCAATTTAGCCTTGATCGGATTCAACATACCCAACTATCTCAGTCTATGGAATAGACTAGCATATGATTCTCCCAATGGAGTGAAAGTCTTTTGCTTTTGAAACATCTCATTCTTAAAGGCTTGGTTGGGTCGAAAACCCGTTCCAGGAGGATTTTTGTAGGCTTTTGGGGGTGGATAGTTATTTTGTGGAGCTTGGTATGGGTTTTGTGGAGCTGGCGCACGCCATTGTGCGTGAGCGGGAGGTTGGGTATAGGCTTGTGCGTGATGGATAGAAAAATGGGGATCTGGTGGTGGGTAATAATGTTGTGGCGGGTTATATGGAGTGTGGGGGTGAGTTTGGGGATAAGGTCGAGGCGGGTTGTAGTAACGTGGAAGGTTCCTGGGTCCAACCCAAGCTCCTGACTCAATTGTCGCAACATCTTCCTTCTTCTTCTCCCTGAGCACACCCATAGTACAATTTTGAATGGCCTGAGTGGTCGCTTTGATTGCTGAATAACTCATGATCTTGTTGGACTTGAGTCCCTCTTCAACCATGCCTCCCATTTTTACAACTTCATTAAAGGACTTACCTACTGCTGACACCAAGTAACCAAAATAAGTGGGTTCCAAAGCCTGCAAGAAATAATCAACCATCTCGCTTTCTTTCATCAGAGGTTCAACCCTCGCTGCTTGCTCTCTCCTACGGAATCCATATTCCCTGAAGCTCTCGCCGGGCTTCTTCTCAAGCTTTGTCAATGACAGATGGTCTAGGATAATTTCGAGGTTGTACTGAAAATGGCAGGCAAAGGCTTAGGCCAAATCGTCCCATGTGTACCACCTGTTGTGATCTTGTCTGGTATACTATTCTAAGGCCGATCCACTCAAACTTTGGCTGAAATATGTCATCAACAATTCATCTCTTCCACCTGCTCCTCTCATTTTGCTACAAAATCCTCTTAAGTGTGCTACTGGGTCACCATGACCATCGTACAGATCAAACTTGGGCATTTTGAACCCTGCTGGCAACTGAACATCTGGGAAAAGACATAAATCCTTATAGGCCACACTTACTTGACCTCCCAACCCCCTCATATCTCGAAACGACTGTTCTAAGCTTTTGACCTTTCTGATCATCTCTTCATGCTCGGGATTTTTGGGTGGTTTCTCTGTCTCTGCCGAGAGATCAAGATTAGGGGTGTAAGGATATGGTTCTGGAACTTTGAAGGTAGGTTCAAGGGGATAGTACTGGTTGTCGTGAGTTTGGAACAGGGGTTCACTGGAAGATCGGTGTAATGTAGCAGGTGGAGGTGCCACAAAAATAGGTGTAATTGGTGGGGGGTATGGGACTTGTTTGGGTGGTGGAGCTTGAGAAGTATGGGAAGTGGTGCCATGGCATTGTTGGTAGAGGGGAAAGGCTGGAGATGAGTTCACAGTGGGAGGCTCC
This sequence comes from Nicotiana sylvestris, assembly GCF_000393655.2. NCBI lineage: Eukaryota > Viridiplantae > Streptophyta > Magnoliopsida > Solanales > Solanaceae > Nicotiana > Nicotiana sylvestris. The sequence goes on along the minus strand of NC_091057.1, from coordinate 82,579,069 downwards.
GGAGGTTGGGATGATGGTGGGATATAAGCAGGGTTGGCGGGATAAACCCGTGGTGGATGCCCCTTGGCCCAGGCTTGGTACATTTCAACCATCTGATGTTTTAGCTTATACATTTCTTCCCTCATTGCATTAACGTCCAATTCTTCCACTTCTTTCGATGGGTCAACAATACTTGTTTCTGGTTCCCGGTTGGCCATATTCAGCCTATCTTTCGATCAGGTGTTGTATGAGTGAGTTGCCAGAATGCCAATCAACTAACCACCTGCCTGAACTCAATGCATTAACAACAACATTGTTAGCGATTAGGTTTTAACAGATTGGTAACCGCACATTGGGCATGAATGCACCTAAACAGTTAACCTTCTCTACTATGTACTTGATCGGTTGCATGCGTCATCCCGACCTTTTAATTGCAAACTTCCCCCTTTTCTTTCTTTTTCGTTTCCTTCCTTCCACTATTGCCTCTATTAACTCTTTGTTTTTATTCTCTCTTGATTTCTTATTTTCTCTCTTTTCTTTATTGTTTTTCCGCTCTTTTCTTTTCTTTACTCTCTTGTTTTTCCGCTCTCTCTCTTTTCTCTTTTTTTTTCTTGTTTTTCTTTCTTACTCGGTTACGGTCGAATCCTATGGAGATTTCCTACGTATCATGACCCCGCATGAATCATACCAAGCGTAGTTCTTGGAGATAAGTGTGAAATAAAACATTTTTGGGGATCTTCAGTTTTCATAAAAAAAACAAATGCTTCCATTACAAAACTCAAAACTAACAAATTCCAAAATACTACTAGATTTTGATGCAAAGAAGAAATACAAAATCCGAAAATAGACATCATACTCCAGCAGAAAGAAAATACAAACTCAACATGACTGACAGACGCTAACAAAAGGGAAACGCAGACTCAAACGGAAAAATCATGAATATATTAATGATCCTGGTGCCCGCGGGACATCATTCGGTCTCGCCGCGGGCCTATATGAAAGCTCCCTTTGAAGTCGATCCAAGTCATTAATTATCTGTTTAACAACTGTCATTACTGCTGCAAAGAAGGTAGAGCGAGTCATATCCTCATAGATCTGGCACATAATAACGATGTAGTCAGCGATGTTTCTAATTATCTCTCTTATGACACCTTTTTCTTGTAACAAACGCCTAATCTGCTGGGCCCTGGCTTCCAAAGTTTGCTCAGCCGCATGATTTTGCTCCTGAAGTTGTTGCAAATCTATTTCTAATTGCGCTAATGCTATATAACAATGTTCCCTTTCAACTTTGAAGTCTTTTGCCTGTTTGATCATTTTGTTTTCCGTGGCGATGACCCTTTTCTTTAACCCTGCGACCTCATCGTCGTACCTTTCTCTCAACTGCTTAACCAGGCGTACTCGTTCATATGCGTTTTTAGCCAATTGCTTTCGAGCCTTGGCTAGTTCACTTTCTGCTTTGTGCAAATCAAAACTATAGTCATTTACTTTCTGCCTCAGGTTAGCTATGAGTTTTTCATCTCTGTCGCTTCGGGCTGGATTTTCTGCCGCTACTTTCATTTTCTGAATTTGAGCTCGAAGTGCCTCATTTTCTTTGGCTAGCTTTTTCTTTTCTCCTTCATCTGCCGCGACTTGCAAGTTATTCTCGAATTGAAGTTCTCTGACTTGCTTTTCCAATTTGCTTATGGTAGCCCTGTACTCGTTTTCTTTGGTCAGCCAGTCCCATTGCACTTGCGCTCCATCGGTGAATTGTTGGACATAGGGTCTCTTTGCAGGCCTGTCAGGTTCATGTTGAACTTGGGATCTTTTACCATACCAAGAAGTATAACTAGGCTCCACCTCACCTCTAGATAGGTCTCGTACTTGAGTATTAGGCCCTAAGAATCTGCATTGATGCCAAATCCGGCGCACTTTCTCTTCTGGGAAGGCAGCTTTTGGCTCCAACTCAATGATTTGCCGACTCAAGTCTTCATTGTGTGGGATGGTCTGGTATCGGCCTAACTGACGTAGGACTCTGTGCGGAGCATAAGGCTAGATACTCCGAAGACCCATCAACAGCAAAAAACACACTTCAGCCGACATATAGATTACTTCGTTGACCGAGAGCCACCCGAATGTCCATTCGATCTTATTTGCGGTCAAAGATCTCAAATGAGCATGACATGCTTCCGTACCATCCGAAAACTCATAACCCTCTACTCGCTTTTCATGTTTTTCAATGCACTCAAGGCCAGTCATACCGCAATTCAAGTATCCGGGACGGTGGCAAAGGTGTTACTCCATCCATATTTGTAACAGCATATTGCACCCTACAAAGAACTTCGCTCCTTCTCGACAGAGAGTGAGAGCTCGGTAAATTTCTGCCAAGATTAGTGGCACTATAGTCCTATTTGCCTTTTTCATCATAAAGTCGGCTATCCCTACTAGCCCCCTCTCTATGTTCCCGTCTTTTCTCGGGCAAACCAAGATACCCAAGAACACTACTATGAAAGCTAATCCTCTCCGAGCCTCCCACTTGTCTAGATTTCCAGCGTGAGTAAGACCGATATCTGGCATTTCGAATCCACGGGGATTCTCGTAACGTCGATACAGAAAGTAGAAAGTACAAAATCCTTTGGCCAGATTTCCATCTCGGATGACCCGATTGATGCTTAACAAGTCCAAATATTTGTGAGGGGTCACTGTTCTTGGTACTACCGGGTATAGCCTGCTATCTCTTCTAGCGTAGGAGTTAACTCGAAATCCGCGAAGTGGAACACATTATTTGTTGGGTCCCAAAACGGTATCAAGGACTCAATCACGTCTTTTCTAGGCTTGACCTTCAAAAGCCCAATAAGACCGCCTAATGCTTTTGTCACAACTTTCCTGTTGTCGCCCCCCAAATCATGCCACCACATATGTAGCTCCAAAGGGGTCTCTTCACGGACTGAGAAAGGTTCATTTTGATTTATGCTCATCCTTCGCATTTATTAAGGTAATTTTAATTAAAAGAAAACCATGACACGTTTTGACTTAAGAGAAATGACCATTTTTCAAAATTTTCCACAAAACATCCGGGCTTGCCAACATGACCTTTCAGCACTTCAAAAATGAAGATTTTAAGGCTGTGTCAGCTAACCAGCCAAAACCTTTAAAAGTGGTTGTTCTTGCAAAAACAGCCTTCCGACACCCTTTTTAGGGACATTCGGCTATTTCTGACAAGAATGGCATCACCCTAATTATTTCCAAATTAAAGTAAAATTTTTGGGCTTTTGGGCTATTTTTGCAAAAAAGAAGTTGGACCCGATGGGGGTTGCCTACGTATCTCACACCCTATGAGAATAAAACTGGCTTAGTTCGTGCAAATAAAACAAACTATTTTTTGAAAACAAGACTCTTTTTTTCATTTTATTGGCAAATAAAACTATTTTTTGAAAACACTAACTTTTTGTTTTTCCTCTTCTTTTTTTTGTTTTTATTTTCTCAAAAAAGAGTTTCGACACTATTTGAACATTGGTTTTTTTTCAGAAGATGCGATTAACTCCTTTTAACCCTCATACTGCTATTTCTCTTTCCTCAACTTTTCCCAATATTCATAAGCCGGTCGGCATGCAAGTCCGAAGCAAATAAATGCACAAGTAGCAAGTAGGATGCATCTGGATGGTCTTTTTGTTTCGGGTGCACCTGTCCTAGACAGACCCTACCCCTGTGTTGAGTCTCCAAAGCCAAAATGCACATGATGCAAACAAACGTTCCTACTAGGGATCTGGCATGAGGTATTGTTATAATATGTTTAAACCTGGGTTTATTTGTTCTAGACCTGGCTTACTCGAGCGGACAACTCGAGCCGAGGGGGGCAGCGTACCGGGATAACAGAAGCTTCACCGGCTTTGCAACTTGTCCGAACCTCATTCTAAATTTGGAATATGACTCTAACAAAAAAGAAGTCACACGAAGTGCACACTTCTTCATGAATTAGAAGACTCATAGAGAAGAGGGATTTCACAACAGTTTATATACAGTTCACGAAATATCAAAGCGGTAAAAGCAATCAATTAGCACATTAGGCCCAAATCATGTAACAAAATCATATAATGCATAAAGACAACTATGACAATTATTCTAAGCTCGAATTCTTGAACCCTGAACCAGAGATTCTGGGTCCGATCCCCAGCAGAGTCGCCAGAGCTGTCACAGCTCCTTTTTACTACACTCTCGTAAAGGGGTATAAAGGAGTTTTTCCAATTAAAGGACAATCGAAACGGAATTTATTTATTAAAAGATTCAGAGTCGCCACTTGGGATATTTATGGCTTCCCAAGTCACTAGTTCAAATCCCGATTCGAGAAAAAAATTGACTCTGTTTCACAGTCCGCGCACCAGAAATCCGAGTAAGGAATTCTATTAACCCGGGAGAAGGTATTAGGCATTCCCGAGTTCCGTGGTTCTAGCACGGTCGCTCAACTGTTATAATCGGCTTAATTATCTGATTTTAGAACATTTTGAACCTATATGCAAATTTTAACTTTAAAACCGCTTTTATTTAATTTTAAAGAAGATTGAACGTCGTTTAAAACATGTCTTTGGATCGTGCCACATGAAATGCACCCGCAATCCTAAACATATTTTATTCATCGTTTTATGATTTTTGATTTGGGTCACATGAAATGCACACCCGAGTTTAAGAAGGCAATATTATTAAAATCATGCGCCTAAAGCAACTACGTGTTTGTTAACTTTGCGAGGGCCACGCATTTGAGATTTTATTTGGCGCGGCGCACCTCAAATCCAATATTAAGGAAAGCTCAAACTAAACTTCGAGGGCCATAAACTATTATGTCCCTAATATGGCACGCCCCAAATTCATTTAAAGGACTAACACTAAATATGGTTAAAGGTTCCCAAGGGTCATTTATTTAACAATCAAAAGCCGCAAACGGGCTCCCCAGCTAGCACTTGAACTGGGTATTACATGAGTCGAAATTGCGGCCCAAATCATATTCAAAGAAGCTGTCAGGTTTGGGCCCAGAAATGAGCCCAAATCGAGACAAGCAGATTCAGCAAAGAGTAAGTTCCCTAGTTCAAATCCCCAGGACAGGCGTTCAAAAGAAACAACGACTAAAAAGGTAGATATCGAATCCAATTAACTACATAAGGCAAAACCGTATTTGAACTTTCGAGTTTGGGCCTAGACGAGCCCCAATTCCAACAAGAAATGGAAAACCAGGAGCTCAAACCCCTAATAAATAATGAAGAGCCCAAGCTCTCAGATCCAGAAAAACACACAAATCTAAGACAAGTGGTAATCCCCATCAAACCACAATATTATGCTATAATGAAACCTTCATCCCTTTTTTATTGATTAACTACCCATATCCATTAATTTACAACAGACTTACATGTTCATTAAAGAAAATCAACGTATACGTTTATCCCATTTAGAGCCACCAATTCAGTATTAACAAAAGAATACACACACCCCAATTGAATATCAAAAGCTAATGCAACACCATATTTGAAGTGAGAGGTTCAGATTATGAGAATAATGACTAAGCTTAGCACTGACTTGAACTGAAACAAACGGTTGAAACACACATATGTCAATATTTTAGCAAAGTTTGAATTGAAGAAGAAAAGAAATGAAATAGTCACTAACCCACAACTTCATCATACAAACTCTATATGAACTTAATTGCACATATACCAATTGACTGAATATTTTAAACTTCTACATCCACTATGACTAGAATCACCAACCTGTTATTTGATACCACTTCAGTAATACCCTGATTACCCCCCCCCCTAGAATTTCAAAACCAAATTAAGCATGAGATTAATACCCCTAAACAGTGACTATTCATATCAAATAAAGAGGAGACAACTCACTACATTCAAACCTATTCAAAACCATCACTGTAACAGTCCAACAGTCCAACATCACTTGCAACACATAGGTGCAAACTCAAAGGCTAAAAATGATATATACTATAAACTATATAACTAACTACTCATGATAATTAACGAGAAAAATGTGCAGGAATCGCAGGAAGACCAATAGCCTCTTCTCAAAGGAACAAAACAGCCATTTCAGCTTGATTCCATAAAACTTCAGATCTACATTTACTCAGGATTCAAATGTCTTTACATACCTGAAAATGTGAAGAAAACAACAGCAAGGTAATCAAAGGTCCAGCAGCAATAACAAACAGCAGAGTCTAACTCAAATCCAATGAAACGGTGCACCAAAAACAGCTCAAACCCAGAAAATACAATTCAGCAGACCAGATTCCAGTATCAAACACATTTTCAAACAAGAAAACACCAAAACCTAGCCTTAATGACTAAATCTCAAGCCATTTCAAAGTCCAAACCTTCAGGAAATTGATTCAAGAGGAGAAGGATTTCAGATTATCAAGATAAAATTCAATGGAACATCGTTTTTCCTAGAGTTTTCAGCCGTTGAGGATTTTTTAGGATTCTTAGCTCTTAAAAATCTGAATTGAGCTGCAAGTAACTATGCCTTTATAGGCAATCCACTAGGGCAGCTTTGGGGTTTAGTTTATTTCATTTTAGTCCTTTTCAGCTTTTCCATTTGCTTAAAGGGCCCCCGAATTATTGACTTGTGGATCAAGTTAGTACATTCTACAGCTTCTAGGCAACTTCTTAGCAGTTAACTCAGAGATTCCCTATGTCTTTTACCCAAACTAACCCTTAATTGCCATGTTTTTACCTTGAACTCAAATGAGTTGGGGTCAATTTGACCTAAGGTTCTAATTCAAAAATGGGTCAATCCCTTCCCCTTGGCCCCAATTCTAATTCAAAAGCCCCAACACAAGAACTACAGGTAGAACTAATGAGCAGAATAAAATATGCAAGCTCAAACAAATCGTAGGCCCAAGGAACATTTTCACAATGAACCAGTTAACTAAATGTCTTGCTAAACAGACACTAACCAAAATGACAAACAATTTCCAAAACTAAACATGCATGACTGAATGGAAACAAGAAATAAAAATAATAAATAAATAAGAATCCCGGAGAAAAGAAGAAATAGAGAAACGGGTAGAGGGAAAAACAGAAAGAAAACTAATTTGAACAAAGCAGACAGAACGAAATTACCTACTAGGACTCGAGCAATTTGAGGAATGGGATTTAAACCTTCAAACTCTTCGGATTTTCTGTCCTGCTACGATGTTAATCGTGTGTTCTTAATAAGAACACACGAATAACCTCGAAACGGACCCAAATCTTCAAGCAGAAACAAACCGGGGACCTCTTAGGAATCAGGGGTTTATTTGGATTTAAGATTCGAACAGTTCCTGGGTGATTTGAAGGAAACAGGGTGAGGATTTGGAATGAGGGAGGGAAGACGGTCCTAGGGTGTCAATTTGGGGTTGAACAGAGGCGGCGGCGCCACCGGAGAGAACAAGGGCGGCTCTAGGGTTTCGATCTTTGATCTGAAATTCGAGCAGTTTTGAAAGGATTTGAGAGGAGTTGTTTAGGGATTTGGAATGGGGAGATGAAGGGGAATCAAGGGTCTAAATTTGGGGTCGATCGTAGTATCACCGCCGGGGAAGACGATTTCTGGCCGGCGGTTCCGGCGGGGATGATTAGAGTTTGGTGAAAGAGGTGAAAGGGGGGTAGGGGGGCATGTTTGGACACCTTAATATCAAATGACCCGAGCTTCAGGACCGTCCGATCAAGAAACCTCAACGCTCCTGATCTGTTGCCCATGAAACGGTGTCGTTTTGATTAAATGGGGGGGGGGAGGCCGGAACGGGTTAAGGTGGTTTGGGCCGGGTGAGGGGGTTTGGGGAATTTCAAACTCAAATAGCCCAAATCAGGGTCTTCTAAATCCATCTCCTTTTATTTTCCCTTCTTTTGATTTTTTTTCTAATTTCTTTTAAAAATCAAATTTAAAACTTAAAAAAATAAAATAAGACCTAAATTAATTCCTAACCAAATTGTCCTATCAAATTGAATTAGCTAACTCTAAATAATGTTCACCGCCCCTAATTAAATGCCAAATTAAAGAAAACTAACAAAAATTCGAAAAATTAAAATTAAAGTGCGAAAAATGAACTATTTTGTGATTTTCATATTTTATAAAACAAACTAATTTACTAATTAATCTAAAAAATATAAAATTAAATCCTAAATGCAGTGCGTGATATTTTTGTATTTTCATGAATTAAATAAAATAAACGTGCACAGACAAATGCAAATAATTAACAGAAAATGCCACAAAATCCAACAAAATTGCAAACACTGAAAGAAATTATTTTGTTTTGAATTTGTTGGAATAATTCATATAGGGCAAAAATCACGTGCTCACAGACTTCACCAATTTTGTTTTTCAAATCAAGAGCACCAAAAGGGGTTACAAACACAACTTCAAACGGTCCACTCCATTTGGATTTGAGCTTTTCCGGAAACAAACGTAACCTGGAGTTGAACAAGAGAACCAAATCACCTATGTTGAACTCCTTTCCACAAGCATATTTGTCATGAAGGTACTTCATCTTGTCCTTATACAAGGATGAACTGGAGTAGGCATGGAATCTATATTCATCGAGTTTATTGAGTTGTTCAACACGAAGATTAGCTGCAACATCCCATTCAAGATTCAACTTTCTCAAAGCCCACATGGCCTTGTGCTCTAACTCAACCGGAAGATGGCATGCTTTCCCAAACACCAACCGATATGGAGACATCCCAATTGGTGTTTTGTAAGCCATCCGATAAGCCCATAGAGCATCATCTAACTTCTTTGACCAATCGGTCCTATTTGCATTGACCGTCTTTGACAAGATACTTTTGATTTCTCTGTTGGAGACTTCCACTTGACCACTAGCTTGAGGATCATAAGGGGTCGAAACCTTATGATTGACACCATACTTGAAAATAAATGTGTCGAAAGCTTTATTGCAAAAATGAGACCCCCTATCACTAATAATCGCACAAGGAGTGCCAAACCTTGTGAAGATGCTCTTTTTAAGGAATTCAACAACACTTCGGGCTTCATTGTTAAGAAAAGCCATGACTTCAACCCATTTTGAGACATAGTCAACCGCCACGAGAATGTAAGTATTCCCACAAGAGCTAACAAATGGACCCATGAAATCGATGTCCCCAACATCAAAGATATCCATTTCAAGAATGGTATTGAAAGGCATCTCATCCCTTTTTGAAATTCCTCCCGCTCTTTGGCAATCGTCACACCTCTTCACAAAATCACCTGCATCTTTGAACACGGTGGTCCAATAGAATCCACAACTAAGGACTTTCGAGGCGGTCCTCACCCCACCATGATGGCCACCATAAGGTGAAGAATGGCAAGCCTCTAATATACCCAATTGTTCCTCCTCCGGGACACATCTACGAATCACACCATCCGTGCAAATCTTGAACAAATATGGCTCGTCCCAATAAAAATCCAAGCTATCCCACTTGAGCTTCTTTCTTTGGTTAGAAGAGAGCACATATGGGATTATTCCAGTCACAAGGTAATTGGCAACATCGGCAAACCATGGCATATCATTCATTGACACCGCAAGGAATTGTTCGTCGGGAAATGAATCATTTATCTCAAGGCCATCACAAGGCCTCCCCTCCTCCTCCAAACGGGACAAGTGGTCTGCCACTTGATTCTCACTACCTTTCCGTTCCACAATTTCTAGATCAAACTCTTGGAGTAGTAGCACCCATCTCATTAATCTAGCCTTGGAGTCTTTCTTTGTCATCAAATACCTAAGGGCGGCATGATTGGTGTGCACTATAACTTTGGCCCCCATAAGATAAGATCAAAACTTTTCCATAGCAAACACTATAGCCAACAACTCTTTCTCGGTGACTGTATAGTTCCTTTGAGCTTTATTCATGATCTTGCTTGTGTAGTACACCGGATGTAACATCTTGTTGATCCTTTTGCCCAAAACAGCCCCAACCGCAACGTCACTAGCATCACATATGAGCTTGAAAGGCAAGCTCCAATTTGGTGCGGTAATGACAGGGGTAGAAGTCAACCTGAGCTTGAGAAGCTCGAATTCTTGCATACAACACTCATCGAACACAAACTTCGCATCTTTTCCTAGCAACTTGCACAAAGGGTGTACCACTTTTGAAAAATCCTTTATAAACCTCCGATAAAAACCCGCGTGCCCAAGGAAACTCCTCACCCCTTTGATAGAAGTAGGGGTAGGAAGTCTCGCTTTACCTCTATCTTTGGTTTATCCACTTCAATTCCTCACTTTGAGATTTTGTGACCCAAGACTATACCCTCTTCAACCATGAAATGGCACGTTTCCCAATGAGTACAAGGTTGGTGTCTTCACATCGGGCCAACACTCTATCCAAATTTCCCAAACACTCATCAAAGGAATCCCCAACAATACTGAAATCATCCATGAAAACCTCCAAAATATCTTCCACCATGTCGGTGAAAATAGCCATCATGCATCGTTGGAAGGTCGCCGGAGCATTACACAATCCGAACGACATTCGAGAGAAAGCGAATGTGCCATACGGACAGGTAAAATTTGTCTTCTCTTAATCCTTCGAGGAAATTAAAATTTGATTGTACCCCGAGTAACCATCTAAAAAGCAATAAAAAGCACGCCCCGCAAGACGATCTAGCATTTGGTCGAGGAATGGAAATGGGAAATGATCTTTTCGGGTCACCTTGTTTAGCTTCCAGTAATCCATACATACTCTCCACCTGGTGACCGTCCCAGTAGGAATAAGTTCATTCTTGTCATTGGTCACCACAGTCATACCACCCTTCTTCGGCACACATTGCACCGGAGAAGTTCATGAGCTATCAGAACTGAGGTACACAACCCCGGCATCCAACTATTTGATCACCTCTTTCTTCACAACTTCTTGCATATCCTTGTTCAATCTTCTTTGATGCTCCAAGGAAGTCTTTGCATCCTCCTCCAAGATAATTTTGTGCATGCAACATGCGGGGCTTATTCCCCGAATGTCGGCTAGAGTCCATCCAATTGCCCTTTTCCGCTTTTGAAGAACCGCCAAAGTGGCTTCAACCTGCATGTTAGTAAGGCCAGAAGAAAGAATAACTGGCAAAGTAGAATTTGAGCCCAAGAATTCATACCTGAGGTGTGGAGGAAGTGATTTCAACTCCAACACCGGTGGCTCCTTAATTGATGGCTTTCTTGGTGGAGTTTTCCGATTTTCAAGATCCAAAGATAATTTCCTTGGCTCATAAGAATAAGAGCACATCCCATGTAGGGCATTCATGCACTCCACTCTACTAACATCATCATTGACATCCATGTTTAAGAGCACTGCTTCAAGAGGATCCTCCACGTTGATCATAGCACTGGTATCATCCACAATCATAGCTGTGACAAGATCTACAAATGAGCACACCTCGGTGCTATTGGTTTGCTTCATGGATTTGCAAACATGGAAGACGACCTTTTCATCACCCACTCGGAAAGTGAGCTCACCCGCTTCAACATCAACCAATGCTTTACCCGTTTCAAGGAAAGGTCTTCCCAAGATAATAGTAACCTCGTAGTCCACTTCACAATCCAAAATGACAAAGTCATCCGGCAATATGAATTTGTCCACCCGGACAAGCACATCATCAATAATGCCCAAAGGTCGCTTCATCCATCGATCCGCCATTTGAAGTTTCATTGAAGTTGGCCTAGGTTGCCCGATACCCAAAGTTTTGAAAACCGAGTAGGGCATTAAATTGATACTAGCTCCCAAGTCACATAGAGCCTTGGTAAAATCCGCACTCCCAATGGTACAAGGAATGGTGAAAGCACCAGGGTCTTCAAGCTTCGGGGCCATTGAATGCACTATAGCACTAACTTGGTGAGTCATCTTTATAGTTTCACAATCCATAGAACGCTTCTTTGTAACCAAGTCTTTCATGAATTTTGCATAACCCGGCATTTGCTCAAGTGACTCCACCAAAGGCAAATTAATAGATAAGCTATTCATCATGTCAATGAACTTTTTAAACTGATTATCATTCTTCTGCTTTGCGAGCCTTTGAGGATAAGGTGGAGGTAGTCGTGGAAAAGGAGCCTTGACTTTTGGCACAACCGGCTCCGGCATGTCAATTATGTGTTCCCTAGACGGGTTCACATAATTTTAGGTTTCCACCTCGACTTCTTGAATATCAATCCTCACTTCATTGTTCACATTTTCATCAACCACATCTTCAACTACCAAAGGGACTTCGTCATCTTGCAACTCAACAACATCATCCACGACTTGTTTTTGCTTAGAGGCATTCACATCACCGCCTCTCCCACTTCTTATTGTGACTGCCATAACATGATTGTTCCCACCATTTGGGTTCACTACCGTATCACTTGGTAGAGCACCCTTCGGGCGAGTATTCAATGACTGAGAGATTTGGCCTAATTGCACCTCCAAGTTTCAGATAGAGGTGTTGTGAGAAGCTAACTATACATCCGAATCCGCATTCCTCTTCATCATCTGCTCGAACATCATTTCAATTCTGCTCATATAATTACCAGAAGTACTAGGACCTTGAGAAGGCAAAGGGGTGGATTGTTTGGTTGTTGGTACATTGGGGGCCTTTGAAAGCCTTTCCCCAGGTTGCCTTGGTTTCCATTGTTATTACACCTGCCTTGATTGTTGTTGTTGCCCCAATTGTTGTTATTTACATTCCAATTGCCTTGGTTGTTGTTTTGATTACCCCAATTGTTGTTTTGGTTGTTGTTGTTCCAATTGTCACCACTTTGTTGTTGATTGCCCCAATTTCCTTGGGGTCACCATTGTTTGTTTGAAGAGTTGCCTCTATTGCCTTGATAGTTGTTGACATATTGTACCTCTTCACTTTGGTCATCATTTTGACACCCATCATCTTCATCAACAAATTGCTCAAAATTTTCTTGATTTTGTTGCCTCATTTGCCTTCTCTTGTTGACAAGCATACTAACACCCTCCATGGCATTCACTTGGCGAGGATTCTGAACTTGTTGCAACTGCGCCTTAGCCAATTGATTCATTGTAGTAGTAATCTCAGCTATCGCTTGCTCGTGATCATGTAATTCCTTGTGCAAATGGATAACCGTAGGGTCACCTTGAGGCACATTTGCTCTACTCTACCATGCTGAAGAAGTGTCCGCCATTTAATTAAGTACATCACATTCCTCCTCATAAGAAAGCTTCATAAAATTGCCCCCGACCAATTGATTAACAATGCATTGATTTATAGTATTTATGTACCGGTAGAAGGTTTGTTTGATATGGCCTCGGTCATATCATTATTTGGGCATTCCTTCACCATCGTCCTATACTGCTCCCAAATCTCATGCAATGGTTCCGTTGGCTCTTGCTTGAAGGCCAATATTTCATCTCGAAGTGCCGCCATATGACTAGGCGAGAAGAATTTGGCAATAAACTTATATGCCAACTCATCCCAAGTTGTGATGGAATGGTTGGGGAGTCTCTCGAGCCAATCCAATGCCTTTCCCCGAAGTGAGAACGGGAAAAGTCTCAATCTCAATGTATCCTCGGACACATTCGTCTGTTTTCTCCCCCAAGCATGTATCTACGAACCCCTTAAGATGTTTGTAGGCATTTTGATTTGCAGCACCCGTGAAGTACCCACGCTGCTCAAGTAAGGTCAACATTACATTGGTTATCTGAAAGTTGCCTGCTCGGATTTAGGGTGGGACAATAGCACTTGTGTATCCCTGGTTCGGTAATACTCTGGGAGCCACTCTTGGAGGAACCGTGGGAGGGTCTTGAATATTGTAATTTTGATTAGCATTGGCATTCCGGACTCTCCGTTAACCTTGAGGTGCAAGAGGCACCTCATCTTGCTCAAGATCATCTACCTCCTCCCCCACTATCACGTTTCCAAGAGGGTCATTAGCGTTGTTTAAAGCCATGTTGGTACTTGAGTAATGACACAAACAAGTAAGTAACAAAGAAGGAAAGAAGAACAATACACAAAACTAACTAAATAGATAGCCAAAACCGTTAGCTCCCCGGCAACGGCACCAAAAAGTGATCGCTGCCAACTCCGCACTACTACAAAGTAGGAAGAGAGGGTCGCAATAGCTTTTACCCAATATGAGGGTCGGGATCGAATTCCTCAGGGAGCTATGAGGGGAGTTGAGTATCTGTCCAGACTAGAGTCCTGTAATTGTTCCAAATGTCACTTCCAAACATTCTTTGATTTTTCTTTACCAAACTAATATTATCAACTACTAATTAGAACTAAATTATGCTAATGAGAAAATTGCTAGATTGTATCTAATGGGTAGAAAGGCACTAGGGTAGTGACTTTCACCTAGGTGGCTAATTGAGGGTAAATGCTTCTAAGGTTCGATTGACATGATTGGGGAAATATGCTATAACCGTTGCACAATTTTACCCACTCTCACACCTCTTGGTAGAGAGAGTGATTTTGCCCAATTGACTCTCTCGAGACCAAATGGGTAGGAAAATTAGCTCAAGCAACTAGTGTTCAAGTTGGGTAATTACTCTCTCGAGGTTTACCCCTTTAATTAGGACTATCAATTCACTTGAGTCCATCCCAATTCCTTGTTGGGTCAATTTTGGAGACTTAGGCTCTCTTTCTCAAGAAGAGCCAAGTCAACTTAGCACAAACCAGTGTTTGCAACCACCAATTCATAGATTAAACCATAAAATTGACCCAAATAGCAAACACCCATAGTCAATCTAACCCTAGATGGCAACACCCATCAATTACCCACACTACGGTTGAGCCACAACCCTAGCTAATGGGTTTAGCTACTCATGCTTGAAGAGAAAAATAGAGAAATAGATGAAGAACAAGACATATTAATTAAAAGCTAATTTAAATACACAGAATCTATCGTTAAATCTAAGTTAAAATGCCAAAAATGGCTACACAATAGCTTCTCACGAGCGTAGCTTCGTTCTGGAAATAACTGATACCCTAAAAATGGAAAAATATTCTATTTATACTAAGCTGGAAGAACTGGACAAAAATGCCCCTGCGGGGTTAGAGTGGACCGCACAAAATGGACTACAGTCGCACTAGGTGTCATACCTCCTTTTTACCTACCCCCCCCCCCGAGAGGGGTATATAAGGGAGTTTTTTCCAACTTAAAGTGATAATCGAAACAGGATTTACTTATTAAAAGATTCAGAGTCGCCACTTGGGATAATTTATGGTGTCCCAAGTCACCGGTTTAAATCCCGAACCGAGGAAAGATTGACTCTGTATTATAGTCTGCGAACACAGAAATCCGGGTAAGGAATTCTGTTAACCCGGGAGAAGGTGTTAGGCATTCCCAAGTTCCGTGGTTCTAGCACAGTCGCTCAACAGTTATTATTGGCCTAATTATCTGATTTTAAGACACTTTTAAACCTATGTGCCTTTTAACTTTTGAAAACCGCTTTTATTTATTTTAAGAAAGATTTCAACGTCATCTAAAACACGTCTATGGACCACGCCACATGAAATTCACCTGCAGTCCCAAACACATTTTGTTCAACGTTATTAAAGTTTGGATTTGGGTCACATGAAATGCACACCCGAGTTTAGGAAGGTAAATTATTAAAATAACACGCCTAAAGCAACTACGCATTTTTAACTTTGCGAGGGCCATGGAAAATTCGCTAAATGGTGCACCTCGAGTCCGATAATGAAAAGGGCTAATTTATTAACTAGAAGACCAAGTGAATTTGCATCCTTTATTTTAAGCTAATGTTCACTAAACTTAATGCTTAACGGGTGGGCAATTAGCTGACCTCTTGATTGTTTAGTGAAACTTGAGCCAGCAAGAGGCCTTGTAGCCTCAAACAGGCCAGGCACGGTTAGATAAACAATATGTAAGGGGTCCAGGAGTATGCCAAGAGAGATGGTAACGTAGCAAAACAGGCCTAAGAGGCCCATTTCGATGTACTGCCTATTGTATGCCCATATTAAACCCCTAATTGACAACATGGAATGCATGGCATCAGCCAAAACCTCTAAGACTATCACGATTTAAACAACCTACTACAGTTAAACAAGACAATAAACTGAATTTGGAATTCTCAATTAAAAGTACCAAAACCCCACACCAACCAGATACTATGGGAGTGCATAACTAGAACAAACCAAATTATGATGGTTCAATAACCAATCTCAAACTGGTTTTAAAAGAGCAAATTCGCAGAAGAGAAGAAACAACCTTACCATTTATATAGTTTTCTAAAGGATAAATTATTCAGACTACTAGCGTATTCAATAATAGCTAAACCCATTAACATGTTCAACAGTAGCTCATCGTGAGTACACATCCAACAATCCCTCGAGAAAGCAAACCCCAATAGTTATAACCAACAGTAGCTAACTATTAACAGATGAACAAGCTAGTACGAATCACATGCTTGAGCCTGAAATTCTATTACAGTGATCTCATGACGCACATATGTCCAAATAACTGTTTCGATAACTTTGCACCCTATATGATCAGAACATCAATTCAATTGAACCCCAACCTTGTACTCAAACCCCCTCGGAATCAATCCAACGAGAAAACATAGGTTCACTTTACCAGACTTTAGCAACATGAGGAAGGGTTAGACTAACATGCATAATATAGGATTTATATACAGAAATGGAAGAAATAGAAGAAATAAACTTGAGATTCAACTTGTATCCAAAGTATTTCACATTCAAGGTAGAGATTCGCATTTCACATGTTGTTATGGTTCCAAGAGATACCTGTAAATGGACAAAGAAAAATAGGTGAAGCGTAGTAAGCTGCACCAGAGATATCAAACAGGAAGCAGCACCACAGAATCAGCTAAACCCGGATTTGAACAGTCAAAATAGCAAAATCGGCTTCAGGCATTCAATAGAACAGTAAACCCAACCACAAGCTTGGACCAGAATTTTCCAAAACCCCAATTATAGTCCATTTCCAACCTCAGATGAATCAAAGTTGTTTGGAAATTGAAAGATTCAAAAATCACTGAAAAGGAGTTCAATGAAACAGTAAAAAAATTAGCCGTTTGTATTTTCTGGATTTTTATCTCTGAATCTTTTTTTTCTTGAAATGCAAGAAAGCATGCCTTTATAGGCAAGGCTGTAGGGCAGCCTTTAGGAATTAGTTTTTACCCCTTACTCCCTTTCCAATTTTGTTTTTTAACTCAGAAATCCCTAGCTAATTTTTCTTTTTGCTTAACTACCCTTAATGCATTTATCAAATTATCAAAACATCCCCCCACCCTAGCTTCTAGGAAGCTTCCTAGTTAGTTAATAACAGATTCTTCTACCCAATCACCCCAAATTACCCCTGAACCCCTGGTTATTTACCTAAGTAGCCCAAATGGGTATGGGTCAAATTGACCCTGGGCTAAATTCACTCAAAACCCAACCCAAACCAAGATTCTGAAATCTAAAGGCATGACCCCAGGCCAAAATCAAAACCAAATTTACTGAAGAAAACAAAAATCAGAAGCAATTTGAACAACTTTAAAAATTCAATTAACAGACTGGGATTAAAGAAGTTAACAAATAGAAACTAACCTAAATAATCAGACTAGATGACCTAAGAGGTTTAAACTAACATGCATATCAAAACAAACCTTAAGAAGCTAAAATAAGAAAATAGATAAAGGCCAGAAAAGAATCAGAAGATAGGACGACAAATGTTAAAAGAAAACTGACTTAAAAGAAGAGGGAAGCACCCTGAAACTTCCAGGTAATCAAAGGACCGGAACGGGCCTTCAAACCTTCCAAGTTCTGGCTGATTTTGAAGTTAAGAACACATGAATAAAACCAATTTAGACCAGAAAAACACAACGAAACTCGATTTAGGATTCTTTTGAATTTCTAGGGTTCATCTTCAAATCCAGATTCGATAGGTTATGGGCAGATTCGAGGGTAACTGGTCTGTGATTTAGGAAGAGGGGGTCACGGGGCTTATGGGGTGCAATTTTGGTGGTGAACGGAGGTGGCGCCGACATCCTAGAGCGGTGGGGTTTAGGGGCAGCTACTAGGGTTTTGCTTTTGGTCTCTAAGAGATGAAGGGTTGAGAGATACGAGACCGGGTGATGCAGGGCATTTGGACAGTTTTATAGGTTTAACCCAATCAGTTCCGGACCGTCAGATTAAATGAAATCAACGGCCCAGATCGAAGGGTTATTAAAACGGGGTCGCTTGGATAAATGGGCGGGAAACCGGACCGGGTTAGGGGCGGAATGGGCTGGTATTAGACGAGTATTGGATAATTGATGGGCTTGTGGTATCTAAGATTAAGAAGGCCCAAAATCTGAATTTTTCACTTCCTTTCCCTTTTCTAATTATTTCAAAATTCTTTTTTTTTCTTTTTCTCAAAATTAAAATAAAACCTAAACTAAATCCTAAATCAAATTAATCCTACCACATTGAACTAATTGACTCTAACGAATAATTACCACAATTAATTAAAAACTAAATTAAAGGGAAAACTACCAAAATTCAAAATTAAAATTAAAAAGTGCAAAATAAACTATTTTGTGACTTTTCCATTTCTTAAAACAACTAATTTGCTAATTAATCTGAATAATGTAAAATTAAATCCAGAATGCAAATGCAACATATTTTTTTTTGGCTAGACTAAACTATGATCTATGAATTACAAAAACCCTATCTATATCTTTAATCTTGATTGTGTGATTCTTGTTGCCTTGTTGACTTTTATTCTCCTAGTGAAGTCCCTTTGTTGCCGATTTGGATTGTAATCTGAGATGCTTTCCCTTTTCTTCAGGTGGATGCCTGATTGCTGAACTTTGAACTGTATTCCCATGCTCTCTCTAGGTGGGCGCCTGACTGCCGAACTTGAATTGTATTCCCGTGCTCTCCAGGTGGGTGCCTGACTGCTGAACTTGAACTGTATTCACATGCTCTCCAGGTGGGCGCTTAACTGCTGAACTTGAATTGTATACATGTGCTCTCTAGGTGGGCACCTGACTGCTGAACTTGAACTCTATTCCCGTGCTCTCCAGGTGGGTGCCTCACTGATGAACTTGAATTGTATTCCCGTGCTCTCCAGGTGGGCGCCTGACTGCTGAACTTGACTTGTATTCCCGTGCTCTCCAGGTGGGCGCCTGACTGCTGAACTTGAATTGTATTCTTGTGCTCTCCAGGTGGTCGCCTGACTGCTAAACTCGAACTGTATTCTCGTGCTCTCCAGGTGGGCGCCTAACTGCTGAACTTGAATTGTATTCCCGTGCTCTCCAGGTGGACGCCTGATTGCTGAACTTGAATTGTATTCTCGTGCTCTTCAGGTGGGCACCTGACTGTTGATCCTTAATTGTATTCTCCCTGTTTTCCAAGTGGGTTCCTGATTTCAACAAAAATAGACAAAACAAAGAAAATTTTCTGTCACAGTTTGGTAGCTGGGCACATATGTGAGTGTTAAACTGAATCATGTTACAAAATATTACTAAGAATTTGAAAGCTAGGTCTCATTATACAGGAGGGTGCTGACAACTCCTATTTAAATGACAATTTTAAAGTTAAATTATGTCTTCTGAAGGTATATATTATGCTAAGTCTTGTTATCCAAGCAAGTTTTAAAACTACATCCCATTATCCAGGAGGGTCCTGAAAATTTCTAATTGAATCCTATCTTAAACATGCAAACTTTGAAGCCAACTTATATTACTTTGGGGTACATTTATGCTAGATTATGCTACTCATGATTGTTTTGAATTTTAAACTAGGTCCCATTTTCTAAGAGGGTCCTGAATATTTACGGTCAAACCTGTCTAGTGCTTGCCTTTCCTTACGGAGGGTTTCTCCGAAACGAAACTTTCTGCCCCTATTTCAATCGAAGAAAAATCTTGTCAGTTTAAAAATGTGGTGGTTAGTTTGTGGCATTCTTGCTTAAAGTGGCCTCCCCGCTGTCGTGCTTTGTTTTGACTAACTTCCCCTAAACTGGCCAAAAACCGCTTGACTTCCCGACTGACTTTCAAACTCCCATGACCTTGGATGACCCAAGTGTTCTATACCCAAATCGTTGTGTTACATCTCTGCCTCATCTGTTTGAACCTCTGCATCTCCCATGAAATTACTAAATCATTCCGCCGATGGAACTTTCGCTGGCACTTTATATCCCACTTTACATCATACTATCATGGGTAAGTTCTGACCACACTATGCTTTGCAATTTTTGAAGTTGGTAGTGAGCTTTTGAAATCCTTTCTTATTTTCTTGACCAAGACTGACATTAAAACATCTTAGAGAAATGAAACCCAAAAGAACTGAAATGCAATGACCCTGAGAGTTAAGAATAAAGAAAATCCAAAACTGGATGACTTTCTAAAAAGGAAAAAGGAAAGAGACTTATCTGAGTGGAAGAGCTGGTACCAATGATCATGACATGCATTTCGGATAATCGGCCCAGTCTGTTCAACCAATCAACTCTCAGTTGCCATATTTCGTTTCCCCGAAATTTCCATAACCTGATTTCTTCACCAAACCTTGACCTTGTTCGGCCTGCGGTGCCCTGAAGGGTTTTCATCGACAAGCTTCTCTCATTTGTTCATCTCTTAACTCACTTTTGCCTTACAGTGCCCATGAGGGTTTTTACCAATAAGACTCTCTCATTTTTGATTTCTCTCAGCTCTCGTCTCCTTATGGTGCCCGTGAGGGTTTTCACCAATAAGACTCTCATTTTCAACATTTTTCTGCTTGGACAAAAGTGTTGCCCTTGATATGAATTACCTCTCCTTGCTTGACTTGGCATTTCTCGAAGGCTGATCGGAAGGTCTTTTTTTGGACCGCAATGTGGGCTTTTGGATAGAGTTAGAAAGAAGGGGTATCAAAGGCTAAAAATAATTCAAATGGGTTCAAAATTACAACTTTTGGAATCAGATTCCTTGAACAACCACAACTTCTGCCCCAGTTTCTTGCTTGGGGACTTTTAGATTTTTATTTTGATGTGACCGAACCGTGAGGCTGCCTACGTATCCTTAAAAAGGAATCAGATCGAACATAGTTCATGACATAGAAATTGCTTTGTTGTGATGATTTTCTTTCTCTTTCTTTTCCTTTCTTTTTTTTTTTTACTATTTTCTTTCTCTTTTCTCTCTTCTCGCGTTTCTGAATTTTTCCACTGATTCCGAAAGAGGGGTATGAAAGGAAATAAATAAGGCTTAACGGAGTAACAAGGGATAAAGTGTTTAGATAGCAGAACAAAATGCCTTCGTCATTTCAATCTTCAAAACATACCAAGTACAAGCAAACACAATTTAAACAGAGAGATCATACATAATATCTTTTGACCGCAACAGAATTGATGGCCATTTCTACACATTTGCCTTCTATATCTGTTAAATACAAAGCACCATTGGACAACACTCTAGCTACGATGAACGGCCCCTGCCAATTTGGGGCGAACTTGCCTTTTGATTCAGCCTGATGAGGAAGAATGCGTTTCAATACTAACTGACCCACTTCAAACTTTCGTGGACGCACCTTCTTATTATATGCTCTTGACATTCTCTGTTGATACAACTGGCCATGACACACTGCTGCTAATCTTTTCTCATCAATCAAACTCAGTTGCTCCATGCAGGTTTTGACCCATTCATCATCAATTCCGGACTCAGCGACAATCTGAAGGGTAGGGATTTCAACTTCCGCAGGTATTACTACTTCAGTGCCATATACTAACAAATAAGGAGTTACCCCTACTGAAGTACGAACAGTAGTTCAATAACCCAACAATGCAAAAGGCAACTTCTCATGCCATTGCCTAGAACCTTCCACCATTTTTTGAAGTATCTTCTTTATGTTCTTGTTGGCTGCCTCGACTGCTCCATTTGCCTTGGTGCGATATGGGTGGAATTGCGATGTGTAATGTTGAACTATTAACATACCTCTTTCATCAGATGACTATTGAGATTAGCCCCATTGTCTGTAATGATCATCTTCGGTATCCCAAACCAATAAATGCTATTTGAGTTCACAAAATCAACCACCGCTTTCTTGGTTACAGAATTGAATTCTTTAGCCTCTACCCACTTGGTGAAATAGTCGATGGCCAGTAGAATGAACCTGTACCCATTTGATGCTGATGGCTAAATTGGCCCAATTACATCTATGCCCTACGCAACAAAAGGCCACGGTGCAGACATTGTGTGCAATTCAGATGGTGGAGAATGAATCAAATCTCCATGCACCTGGCACTGATGACATTTGCGCACGAAACCGATACAATCTCGCTTCATAGTGAGCCAATAATAACCTGCTCGGAGAATCTTCTTTGCCAGCACGTACCCACTCAAGTGTGGTTCACAGACTCCAGAATGTACTTCGGTCATGATAGCTATGGCCTGTCTAGCATCTACGCATCTTAACAATCCAAGATCTGGAATTCTTTTGTACGAAACTCCTCAACTGAAGAAAAATCCGCTTGCCAACCGCCGAATTGTTCTCTTTTGATCACATGTGGCTTGTACCGGATACACCCCCATCCTGATATATTCGATATCATGAAACCAAGGTCACCATCAAGTTCTTCTTCTACCACATTATAGTAAGCATGCTGATCGTGGACGTGAATATGCAACGGGTCAACATAAGCCTTATCCGGATGATGTAACATTGACGCCAAGGTAGCCAAAGCATCAGCAACTTCCTTATGGATCCTTGGAATATGCCTGAACTCTACTGATCGAAACCGTTGACAAAGATCATGCAAACATTGCCGGTACGGTATGAGTTTCAAATCTCATGTTTCTTGTTCCCCTTGAATCTAGTGCACCAGAAGGTCCGAGTCCCCTAATACCAAAACTTCCTGGACACCCATGTCTGCAGCTAACCTCAAGCCCAAAATGCATGCCTCGTACTTAGCCATGTTGTTAGTACAATATAAATAAAGCTGAGCCGTAACAGGGTAGTGATGTCCTGTTTCAGAAATCAGTATAGCTCCTATCCCAACACCTTTCATGTTAGCAGCTCCATTATAGAAAAGTTTCCAACCTGACTCTCCAACTTGTTCCAACTGATCAATGTGCATTACCTCTTCATCAGGGAAGTAAGTCCTCAAAGGCTCATATTCTTCATCCACTGGGTTCTCAGCCAAATGGTCGGCCAATGTCTGGGCTTTCATCGCAGTCCGGGTCACATAGATGATGTCAAATTCTGTGAGCAAAATCTACCACTTTGCGAGCCTCCCTATGGGCATAGGCTTCTGAAAGATATACTTTAATGGATCCAAACGAGAGATGAGGTAAGTAGTGTAAGATGACAAATAATGCTTCAACTTCTGTGCCACCCAAGTTAGGGCGCAACATGTCTTTTCCAAGTGAGTATACATAACCTCGTAAGATGTGAACTTCTTGCTGAGATAATAAATGGCCTGCTCCTTCCTGCCGGTGATGTCATGCTGACCCAACACACAACCGAACGAATTATCCAAAACCGTCAAATACAGGATCAAAGGTCTCCTCGGTTCTGGTGGCACCAACATAGGTGGGTTTGACAAATACCCCTTTATATTGTCAAATGCTTCTTGACCGCAACATCTTTCTTCAACAATTTGAAGATAGAATCACAAGTTGTCGTAAGATAAGCAATAAACCTGTTGATGTAATTCAACCTCCCTAATAGACTCATCACTTCAGTCTTGTTCCTTGGAGGTGGCAATTGTTGGATAAGTTTAATCTTTGATGGGTCCAATTCAATACCTCGACGACTGACTATGAATCCCAACAATTTTCCAAATGGCACACCAAATGCGCATTTTGCAGGATTGAACTTAAGATTGTACCTGTGGAGCCTTTGGAAAAACTTCCTCAGATCTCTGACGTGGTCAGACTGCTTTTTGGACATTATGATCACATCGTCCACATAAACCTCGATCTCCCTATGTATCATGTCGTGAAATATGGTCGCTATCACCTTCATGTAAGTTGCCCCAGTATTTTTCAAACTGAATGGCATGGCCTGATAACAGTACGTACCTCATGATGTAATGAATGCCGTCTTTTCTACATCTTCCTCATCCATTTAGATGTGATGATAGCCCACATATCAATCTGCAAAAGACTCAATCTCATGTTTGGCGCAATTGTCAATCAGAATGTGGATATTTGGCAGTGGGAAGTTGTCCTTGGGACTTGCCTTGTTGATATCACGGTAATCAACACACACCCTGGTCTTTGCCATCCTTCTTTGTTACAGGTACTATGTTGGCTAACCAAGTGGGATACCGAATGACCCGAATGACCTTTCCCTCAAACTGCTTTGTGACCTCTTCTTTAATCTTTACACTCATATCTGTTTTAAACTTCCTCAACTTCTGCTTGACAAGAGGGAATGCCGGGTCAGTGGGTAATTTGTGAACCACCAAGTTAGTACTTAAACCCGGCATGTCATCATATGACCATGCAAAGACCTCTTTGTACTCAAGTAA
This sequence comes from Nicotiana sylvestris, assembly GCF_000393655.2. Lineage (NCBI taxonomy): Eukaryota > Viridiplantae > Streptophyta > Magnoliopsida > Solanales > Solanaceae > Nicotiana > Nicotiana sylvestris. Next base: position 82,554,708 of record NC_091057.1, on the reverse strand, counting down.
TGCTTTAATTATCTCCTCCCTGAGTTGAGGTTCAAGATGGACACTTATCTTAGTTTTTGTGATATTATCTAGGTCCCCTAAATTGATTGCTTCTTTATCACTCAGGTTAGGCTTGGGTTTTTCTTCAAAATGGCTTAGTTTTTTACTAATCTCTTCAAAGGCCTCATCCTCATCATATTCTGATTCATCATCACACTCTATTTCTTGAATTACTATTTCAGAATTAGATTGGATTTTAAGACTGGGCTGAAGATTCCTCGTGCATGTCATGTTATTGAAACCAGCATAAAAAGAACTGTACAAGGAAGAAAAGAAAACAAAAATAAATCTGTCAGGAATGAGGAAAAAGGGAAATTGCATTTCATTGAAATTAAAAGATAACAAGGTTTATACATCCAAACGGACGGAACATAGAATCTAAATTACAACCCTGGAATAATCCAGATAAACTGAAATAAAATCAAAGAAAACTACCAAAACTCCTTGCTAGTGGGGAGAGGAGAAACTTCCCAATTGTTAATCTTTGCACTGCGCCCAACAAATTGCACATCTTCCTTGCTAGAACCCTCTCTAGCTTTCACCATGTTCACATCATCGAATAACTTCTTGAACCTTCCAATCAACTCTTTATCAGGGCCAACCACAGAATTGGGAACAGTTGTTACTGGGCGTTTCTTGGTGCCAGGCCTGGCAAATGATCTAGAGAGCCGTGGGATGGGCTCTGGGAGTACCCAGGCCCTCTGTTTCAACTTTCTGGCTCTTTTCACATCCGGAACTGTGGGCTTGAACCCCAAACCAAGTGTATCCAAGTTTTTGGGGAGAGAAACCAGTTGTACGATACCTTGCAGAGATGCACCCAAACCCTTGCCTGGTATAAAACCATTTTTCAACATGTCAACGGCTACCATAACTGATGCAGCAGCTACCCTTGAAATTGGGACGCACTTCCCTTCTGGAATTTTCTCTACCGATACCGTGTCAAAAACCTGATAAACCCATGGCCCTTTGTCGTCTTCAAACTTTATGAACGGAACAATGGCATCACTGGGAATACACAAATTATCTTCGTCGTGCACAACAATTTCCTATCTATCCCATTCAAACTTGACCATTTGATGCAGAGTAGATGGGATTGCTTTGGCAGCATGAATCCAGGGTCGACCCAATAGCAGATTGTAAGAAACAGCCACATCAAGCACCTGGAACTCCATGGTAAATTCCACTGGCCCTATTGTAAGCTCAAGCACTATGTCCCCGACTGAATCTTTCCCTCCACCATCGAATCCCCGAACACAGATACTGTTCTTGTGAATTCTTTCATTATCCACCTTCAACTTGTTCAGAGTGGAGAGAGGGCAAATGTTCGCACTAGAACCATTGTCGACCAGTACCCGAGTAACCACGGAATCTTCGCATTTCACCGTAAGATACAGGGCCCTATTGTGCTCAGTACCCTCCACGGGCAACTCATCATCAGAAAAAGTGACTCTGTTTACCTCAAATATCTTGTTAGCTATCTTTTCCAAGTGGCTTGCTGAGATTTTGTCAGGAAAGTGGGCCTCATTCAGGATCTTCATCAAAGCCCGACGGTTCTCGTCCGAATGGATCAATAATGACAATAGTGAAATCTGAGCTGGTGTCTTTCTCAACTGCTTCACAATGGAATAGTCCTGCACTTTCATCTTTCTCAAGAATTCCTCTACTTCTTACTCGGTCACAGCTTTCTTCACTAGCACCGGGTTATCTTTGGAGATCTTAGCTTTTCTCAACTCTTCGGGAGCAAAGCATCTCCCCGATCGAGTCAAACCATGGGTCTCACAAATTTCTTCTTTAACCTTTTTCCCCTTGTAAGTCACTGTCATTTGTTCTTAATTCCACGAGACCGCCTTGCTGTTCTTGATAATGATAGGATCTGTGTGGGCACCCTCCACAATTACAACAGGCTTGTTCGCCACTCCTGGCACAATCACTTTTACTCTTTCTTGTTTTACTGCCACATCACTTGGGGTCCCCTTCTTGACTACTGCAGATGGTTCACTATTTGCCCCACTTAACCTGATCACTGATTTCTCACTTGTTGGCTTTTCAACTGGCCTGAATTCACTGGACCGAATCATCATGACGGTCTGTGAAGGCTTCGTAGGCTCCCCTCCCCTATGTACTATCTCGATCATATTTGTCTCTGGATGGGCCGGCAATGGATTCTGGTTGATATTGGGTGCCTCCGCAGCTTGAACCTCAATCCGATTAGTATCAATGAGCTCTTGAATAGCTATTTTCAATTTCCAATACTTCTCTTTGTCGTGCCCCGGAGCACCAGAACAATATTTGCAGCTCATAGAGTGATCAAGATTCCTTGGGGGAGGGTTTGGCAGTTTTGGCTCAATCGGACTCAGCATACCCAATTGTCTCAACCTGTGGAACAAACTGGTATAGGATTCTCCCAGTGGAGTGAAATTTTTCTTCTTTTTCAATCTCTTATTCTTAAATTCTTGGTTCGGCCCCGAAAACATAATCCATGAGGGTTTCGGTAGGCTCTTGGGGGTGGATAGGCATTTTGTGGAGCTAGGTATGTATTTTGTGGGACTGGCGCACGCCATTATGCGTAAGCCGGAGGTTGGCTGTATGTTTGGGCATGGTGGACAGAAAATAGGGGTCTGGTGGTGGGTAGTAGTGTTGTGGTGGGCTATGTGGGATATGAGGGTAGGTTTGGTGGTGGGGGCGAGGTTGATGATAGTGGTGAGGTGAACCCTAGGCCCGAACCAAGCTTCTGACTTGACTGTTGTGACATCCTCTTTCTTTTTCTTCCCAATCACTCCTCCAGTACCGTTTTGAATGGCCTGGGTGGTTGCCTTAATAGCTGAGTAACTCATGATTTTGTTGGACTTGAGCCCTTCTTCTACCATGGCCCCCATTTTCACCACTTCGTTGAAGGACTTGCCTACAACCGATACCAAATGACTGAAATAAGTGGGCTCTAAGGCTTGTAGGAAATAATCCACCATTTCACTTTCTTTCATCAGAGGGTCCCTCGCTGCTTGCTCTCTCCAACGAAAACCATACTCTCTGAAACTTTCACTGTGCTTTTTCTCAAGTTTTGTCAAGGACATTCGATCCGAAATGATCTCGAGATTGTACTGAAAGTGACAAGCAAATGCCTGGGCTAGATCATCCCATGTGCACCATCTTCCGTGATCTTGCCGGGTATACCATTCCAACGCTGAACTACTTAGACTTTGACTGAAATATGCCATTAGCATTTCATCTTTCCCTCCAGCTCCGTTCATTTTGCTACAAAACACTTTTAGATGCACGACTGGATCACCGTACCCATCGTACAAATCAAACTTTGGCATCTTAAACCCTGTTAGCAATTGCACTTCTGGAAATAGACATAGATCTTTGTAAGCCACACTTACTTAACCTCCCAATCCCCGCATGTCTCTGAATGACTATTCTAAGCTTTTAACTTTCCTGAACATATCCTCTTGTTCGGGATTTTTAGATGGTTTTTCGGTTTCCGCAGGGAGGCCAAAATGAGGAGTGTAGGAATAGGGTTCTGGGACCTTGAAAGTGGGCTTCGGAGGGTAATACTGGTTGTCGTGAGTCTGGAACAGAGGCTCACTGGAGGATTGGTGTAATGCAGCAGGTGGGGGTGCCACAAAAACAGGAGTGACTGGTGGAGGAGGGTACGAGATTTGTTTGGGTGGTGGAGCTTGTGATGTATGGGAAGTGGTGCTGTGGCATTATTGGTAGAGGGGAAAGGCCGGAGATGAGTTCACAGTGGGAGGTTCTTGGGGTTGAGCCAATGGCCAAATAATAGCAGGGTTGGCGGGGTAAACTGGTGGTGGGTGCCCTTTTGCCCATGCTTGGTACATTTCAGCCATCTGCTGTTTTAGCTTATACAACTCATCTTTCAGATTAACCTCCGATTCTTCCACCTCTTTTAACTGATCGACAATACTTGATCAAGTTCCTGGTTGGCCATGTTCATCTTGTTTTTGGACCGGGTGTTGTAGGAGTGAGTTGACAGAATGCCAATCAAACTAACTACCTGCCTGGACTGGAATTTCATCAATAACAAACTTGTTAGCGATTAGGGCTTTAACAGATAGGCAACCGCATATTTGAGGAGTGAATGCACCTAAGTAGTTAACCGTTTCTATTATGTATTTGATAGGTTGCTTGCGTCATCCCGGCTTTTCCTTATTTCCATTTGCAACTTCTTCTCCTTTCTTTTCACTCATGCCTTTCTATGCTTGATTTCTCTTTGTTTTTATCCTATCATTTCTCTCTCTTGTTTTGCCATTGTTTCCTCCCCATGGTTTCTTATTTTCTCTCTTTCCTTTTCTTTTTACTCTTATTTTCCTCTCTTTTCTTTTCCTCACTTTTTTATCGCTCTTTTTTTCCTTTTCTTTCTTTTGGTTATGGTCGAATCCTATGGAGATTGCCTACGTATCATGACCCCGCATGAATCAGCCCAAGTGTAGTTCTGGGGGATAAGTGTAAAAATAAGTGATGAATTATTTTGGGATTTTCAAATCTTTTCCATAAAATAAAACAGTTTTGATTACAACCACTCATTCTACCAAATTATAAAATTAACAGACTCGAAAAGGGAAATTAACAGACTCCGACTCAAAACAAAACTAACAGAATCTGACAGAAAGGTGAGAACAACAGACTCGAAAACCAACTAACAGACTCCAAGAAAATACAGACTCGCAAACAAACTAACAGACTCCAATGAAAATCATGAATACATTAATGTCTCAAATGCTCCTGGGGCCCGCGGGACATCATTCGGTCTTGCCACGGGCCTATATGCAAGATCCCTTTGAAGCCTCTCCAAGTCACTCATTATCTACCGGACAAATATCATCACTGCCGCGAAGAAAGTGGTGCGAGTCATATCCTCACATGCTTGGCATTTCACGAAAATGTAGTCGGCAATGGCTCTGACCTGCTCTCGGATTCTATAGACGCCCGACCTGTTGATTCTGGGCTTCTAACACCTAAGTGTCATGGAGATGTTGATTTTGCAAATGTTGCATTTCTTCCTCCATCCGATCCATCAAATCATAACAGTGTTCCCTATCATCTTTGAAATCTTTAGCCTACTTGGTTGCCTCATTCTCTAGGGTATTCCTTTTTCTCTTTAGGCTAGTGATTGTCCCTTCATACTTTCTTTTCATTCGTCGCACAAAATGTGCCCGCCCTTTTGCATTTTCCGCCAATTGAGCCCGGACTTTCGCCAGAATGGCCTCAGACTTTTAGGTCATCTTGACACTCAAGGGCTTTCTTTTTCAGACTGTTTATGAGCCTTTCATCTGATCGGCTTCTTCCCGGATTTCTAGTAGCTATTTTCATCTTCCGGATTTGAGCTTTGAGAAGCTTCATTTTACTGAGTTAGTTTTTTCTTCTCTCCCTCATCTGCGGCGGCTTGCAAACCATTTTCAAACTGAAGGTCCATGACTTTCCTTTCCAACTTGCTTATGGTAGCCCTGTACTCGTTTTCTTTGATCAACCAGTCCCATTGCACCTGTGCTCCGTCGGTGAACTGTTGGACATGGGGTCTCTTTGCGGCCTTTCAGGCTCATGATGAACTCGGGATCTTTTACCATACCATAACTAGGCTCCACCTCGCCTCTAGATAGATCTCATACTAGAGTTCTAGGCTCTAAGAATCTACACTGATGCCAAATCCGACGCACTTTTTCTTCTGGAAAAGCGGCTTTTGGTTCCAACTCAATAACTTGCCGACTCAAATCCTCATCATGTGGGATGGTCTAGTATCGGCCTAACTAACGTAGAACTCAGTGCGGAGCATAAGGCTGTATACTCCGAAGATCCATCAACAGCAAAAAATATACCTCAGCCGATATATAAATTACTTCACTAACCGAGAGCCACCCGAATGTGCATTCGATCTCAAATGAGCATGACATGCTTCCGTACCATTCGGGAACTCATAACCCTTAACCCACTTTTCATGTTTTTCAATGCACTCGAGGCCAGTCATACCACAATTCAAGTATCCAGGACGGTGGCAAAGGTGTTCCTCCATCCATAATTGTAACAGCATATTGCACCCTTCAAAGAACTTTCCCCCTTCTCGACAAAGGGTCAGAGCTTAGTAAATTTCTACAAAAATCATCGGCACTATGGTCCCATTTGCCTTTTCAGCATAAAGTCGGTTATCCCCACGAGTCCCAACTCTATGTTCCCGTCTTTTCTGGGGCAAATCAAAGTACCTACGAATGCCATTATAAAAGCTAATCCTCTCTGTGCTTCCCACTTGTCTTGGTTTCCCACGTGAGTAAGACCGGTATCTGGCGTCTCGAAGCCATGGGGATTCCCGTAATGTCGGTACAAAAAGTAGAAGGTATAGAATCCTTTGGCCAAATTTCGGTCTCAGATGTCCCGACTGATGCTTAACAGGTCCAAATATTTGTGAGGGATTACTGTTCTCGGTGCTACCGAGTATTGATTTCTAAGATTCCCATCGAAACCGGCGTAGCCTGCTATCTCTTCTAGTGTAGGAGTTAGCTCGAAATCAGCAAGGTGGAATACATTATGTGCTGGGTCCCAAAATGGTATCAAGGCCTCAATTATGTCCTTTCTCGGCTTAGCTTTCAAGATCCCGACAAGACTGCCCAACGCTTTTGTCACAACTTTTCTGCTATTGTCCCCCAAATCCTGCCACCACATATGTAGCTCCAACGGGATCTCTTCATGGACTGAGAAAGGTTCATTTTGAATTGTGCTCATCCTGCACATTTATTAAGGTGATTTTAGTTAAAAGAAAACTATGACTCATTTTGACTCAAGAAAAATGACCATTTTTTCAAAATTTTCACAAAATATCCGACTTTGCCAATATGGCATTTCAGTACTCCGAAAACGAAGATTTTAAGGCTGTCTTCGCTAAACGGCAAAAACCTTGAAAAATGACCAAAGGTGGCTATTCTTGAAAAAACGGCCTTCCGGCGCCCTTTTGGGGACATTCGGCTATTTTAGACAAGAATGGCATCACCTTACTTATTTGCAATAAAATTAAATTTTTTGTTCTTTTTGGGCTATTTTTTGCAAAAAAGAAGTTGGACCCGATGATGGTTGCCTACATATCTCACACCATGTGAGAATCAAACTGATGTAGTTCGGGCAAATAAAATAAAACCAACTATTTTTCAAAACAAAACCTTTTCTTCTCTTTTTTCTTTCATTTTTCTCAAAAAATTTGGCAGAGTTTCAGTACTATTTGGACATTGGTTTTCCAAAACAGGTGATTTAACTCACTTAACCCTCACATTGCTATTCTCTTTTTTTCAACTTTCTCCCATTATTCAAAAGTCGGTCAGCATGAAAATCCAAATCAAATAAATGCACAATTAGCAAGTAAGATGCATCAGGATGGTCTTTTCATTTTTGGTACACCTGTCCTAGACATACCCAACCCCTGTGTTAAGTCTCCAAAGTCAAATGCACGTGATGCAAGCAAATGTTCCTACTAGGGATCCGGCATAAGGTCTTGTATACTAGATTTAAAACATGGGTTTATTGTTCTAGACCTAGCTTACCCGAGCGGACAACTCGAGCCGGGGGGGGGGGGGGTAGCGTACGGGGAATACAGAAGCTTCATCGGCTTTGCAACTTGTCTGAACCTCGATATGACTCTAACAGAAGAGAAGTCACACGAAGTGCATACTCCTCCATGATTTAGAGGACTCAGAGAGAATAAGGGTTTCGTAGCAGTTTATATACAGTTCACAGAACATCAAAGTGGTAAAAGCGGCATTTAGCACATTAGCCCCAAACATGTGAATAAAACCAGATATTAAATAAAGCCAAATAAAACAATTTCTCTAAGCTCGAATTCTGAACCCTGAACTACAGATTCTGGGTTCGATCCCCAGTAGAGTCGCCAGAGCTGTCACACCTCCTTTTTACCTATCCCCCCCCCCCGAGAGGGGTATATAAGGGAGTTATTTCCAACTTAAAGTGACAATCGAAACGGGATTTACTTATTGAAAGATTCAGAGTTACCACTTGGGATAATTTATGGTGTCCCAAGTCACCGGTTTAAATCCCGAACCGAGGAAAGATTGACTCTGTATTATAGTCTACGAACACAAAAATCCGGGTAAGGGATTTTGTTAACCCGGGAGAAGGTGTTAGGTATTCCCGAGTTCCGTGGTTCTAGCATGGTCGCTCAACTGTTATTATTGGCCTAATTATCTGATTTTAAGACACTTTTAAACCTATGTGCCTTTTAACTTTTGAAAACCCCTTTTATTTATTTTAAGGAAGAATTCAACGTCATCTAAAACACGTCTTTGGACCACGCCACATGAAATGCACCCGCAGTCCGAGACACATTTTGTTCAAAGTTATTAAAGTTTGGATTTGGGTCACATGAAATGCACACCTGAGTTTAGGAAGATAAATTATTAAAATAACGCGCCTAAAGCAACTACGCGCTTTTAACTTTGCGAGGGCCATGAAACATTCGCTAAATGGCGCGCCTCGAGTCCGATAATGAAAAGGGCTAATTTATTAACTAGAAGACCAAGTGAATTTGCATCATTTATTTTAAGCTAATGTTCACTAAACTTAATGGTTAACGGGTGGGCAATTAGCTGACCGCTTGATTGTTTAGTGAGACTTAAGCCAGCAACAGGCCTTGTAGCCTCAAATAGGCCAGGCACTGTTAGATAAACAATACGTGAGGGGTTCAAGAGTATGCCAAAAGAGATGGTAACGTAGCAGAACAGGCCCAAGAGGCCCATTTTGATGTACTGCCTATTGTATGCCCATATTAAACCCCAAATTGACAACATGGAATGTATGGCATCAGCCAAAACGTCTAAGACTATCACAATTTAAACAACTTGCTACAGTTAAACAAGACACTAAACTGAATTTGGAATTCTCAATTAAAAGCACCAAAACCTCACACCAATCAGATATTATGGGAGTGCATAACTAGAACAAACCAAATTATGCTGGTTCAATAACCAACCTTAAACTGGTTTTAAAAGAGCAAATTCGCAGAAGAGAAGAAACAACCTTACCATTTATATAGTTTTCTAAAGGATAGAATGATTCAAACTACTAGCTTATTCAATAATAGCTAAACCCATTAACACGTTCAACAGTAGCTCATCATGAGTACACATCCAACAATCCATCGAGAAAGCAAACCCCAATAGTTATAACCAACAATAGCTAACTATTAACAGATGAACAAGCTAGAACGAATCACATGCTTGAGCATGAACTTCTATTACAGTGATCTCATGACGCACATATGTCCAAATAACCATTTTGATAACTTTTCACCCTATATGATCAGAACTTCAATTCATTTGAATCCCAACCTCGTACTCAAACCTCCTTAGAATCCATCCAACGAGCAAACATAGATTCACTTTACCAGACTTTAGCAACATGAGGAAGGGTTAGACTAACATGCATAATAGAGGATTTATATACATAATTATATAGAAATAGAAGAAATAGAAGAAATAAACTTGAGATTCAACTTGTATCCAAAGTATTTCACATTCAAGGTACAGATTCGCATTTCATATGTTGTTATGGTTCCAAGAGATACCTATAAATGGACAAAGAAAAATAGGTGAAGAGTAGTAAGATGCACCAGAGATATCAAACAGGAAGCAGCACCATAGAATCAGCTAAACCCAGATTTGAACAGTCAAAATAGCGAAATCAGCTTCAGGCATTCAATAGAACAGTAAACCCAACCACAAGCTTGAACCAGAATTTTCCAAAATCCCAATTCTAGTCCATTTCCAACCTCAGATGAATCAAAGTTGTTTGGAAATTGAAAGATTCAAAAATCACTGAAAAGGAGTTCAATGAAACAGTAAAAAAATCAGCCATTTGTATTTTCTGGATTTTTATTTCTGAATATTTTTTTTCTTGAAATGTAAGAAAGCATGCCTTTATAGGCAAGGCAGTAGGGCAGCCTTTAGGAATTAGTTTTTACCTCTTACTCCCTTTCCAATTTTGTTTTTTAACTCAGAAATTCCTAGCTAATTTTCCTTTTTGCTTAACTACCCTTAATGCATTTATCAAATTATCAAAACAGCCCCCACCCTAGCTTCTAGAAAGCTTCCTAGTTAGTTAATAACAGATTCTTCTACCCAATCTCCCCAAATTACCCCTGAACCCCTGGTTATTTACCTAAGTAGCCCAAACGGGTATGGGTCAAACTGACCCAGGGCTGAATTCACTCAAAACCCAACCCAAACCAAGATTCTGAAATCTAAAGGCATGACCCTAGGCCCAAATCAAAACCAAATTTACTGAAGAAAACAAAAACTAGAAGCAATTTGAACAACTTTAAAAATTCAAATAACGGACTGGGATTAAAGAAGTTAACAAATAGAAACTAACCTAAATAATCAGACTAGATGACCTAAGAGGTTTAAACTAACATGCATATCAAAACAAACCTTAAGAAGCTAAAAGAAGAAAACAGATAAAGGCCAGAAAAGAATCAGAAGATAGGACGACAAATGTGAAAAGAAAACTGACTTAAAAGAAGAGGGAAGTACACTAAAACTTCCAGGTAATTAGAGCACCGGAACGGGCCTTCAAACCTTCCAAGTTCTGGCTGATTTTGAAGTTAATCGTGTGTTCTTAGCAAGAACACATGAATAAAATCAATTTAGACCAAAAAAACACAACGAAACTCAATTTAGGATTCTTTTGAATTTCTAGGGTTCATCTTCAAATCCAGATTCTAGAGGTTATGGGCAGATTCAAGGGTAACTGGTCTATGATTTAGGAAGAGGGGGTCACGGGGCTCATAGGGTGAAATTTTGGTGGTGAACGGAGGTGGCCCCGCCATCCTAGAGCAGTGGGGTTTGGAGGTGGCTACTAGGGTTTTGCTTTTGGTCTCTGAGAGATGAAGGGTTGAGAGAGATGAGACCAGGGGGTGCAGGGCATTTGGACAGTTTTATAGGTATAACCCAATCATTTTCGGACCGTCAGATTAAATGAAATCAACGGCCAAGATTGAAGGGTTATTAAAACGGGGTCGTTTGGATAAATGGGTGGGAAACCAGACCGGGTCAGGGGCGGAATGGGCTGGTTTTGGACGGGTATTGTAGAATTGAATTGGGCTTGTGGTATTTAAGATTAAGAAGGCCCAAAATCTGAATTTTCCACTTCCTTTCCCTTTTCTAATTATTTCAAAATTATTTTTTTTTCTTTTTCTCAAAATTAAAATAAAACCTAAACTAAATTCTAAATCAAATTAATCCTACCACATTGAACTAATTGACTCCAACTAATAATTACCACAATTAATTAAAAATCAAATTAAAGGAAAACTACCAAAATTCAAAATTAAAATTAAAAAGTGCAAAATAAACTATTTTTGTGACTTTTCCATTTCTTAAAACAACTAATTTGCTAATTAATCTGAAAAAAAATGTAAAATTAAATCCTAAATACAAATGCAGCATATTTTTTTTTTTGTATTTTTCATTAATTAAACCAAATTAACATGCGCAGACAAGTGCAAGCAATTAACGAAAAAAAATGCTACAAAAATCTACGAAATTACAAATAATGAAAAAAATTATTTTGTTTTGAATTTGTGGGAGTAATTCATATAGGTTAAAAATTATGTGCTCACACTAGGCTCTTAGATTTGAAGCCTTGGCACTCAGAACTCAGGCTCCGCGGACCGCGCAGAATGGACCGGGCCGCGGAGGCAACTAGCGCGGTCCACACAAACATGGTCGCGAACCGCGTGGGTTTGAAGTTGGCACTGGACATCTCTCTGATCTTCTCCTCCGCGGACCGCACAATATGGTAGTGTGGCCGCGGAGCCTTCAGTGCGGACCGCGCATGATCGATTGCGGCCGCACTTTCTTGAAGCTTGATTTGCCAATTCTCTGAATCCCCTAGTGTGTACCGCACAAAGTGTAGTGCGGACGCACTAGGCCTTTTTGTCCTTAGTTTGCCTTGTCTTTGGTACTTGAGTAGGTTTCACTCCTTTTGAGCCGATCTTTGACATTTTGTCACTTTGTCGATCAAACCTACAATCAAGACAACTTATGAGCCTTTTGGGAATATTTTGTAAGAATTTATAATCAAAGCATAAGCAAGAAGGAGCATGAAACACGTCAAAATCCCTCGTTATCACCTACTACCAAGTTATCCCATCTATCCAGGTTCCTTCTGATTTACCTTCGACTTGATACTTCTTCTCGCTATAACACGTCAATCCTTAACCTAGACTCGCCACACGAGACCCATGCATAAAGCCACACCTTCCTACGGTTCATAGGTCGCTGACTACTCTCTCAAATATCCCCAAAAGCACCACATTCGAAATATTTTCCCTGAAGAGACTTCCTGTGAACCTAAAGCCATTACCTCCACCTTCCTAATACTGATGTGTAGAATCCATAATGATATAGAAATACCACGAGTCTTGACACCCTCCAATGCAAACCTCAGTTTCTAGCCAAATATACAACCCGAAAATCTCCAATCATTACATTTAAAATCTTGAACCCATTAGAACAATTTTCGAGAATCATCCACTCTACTTAAACCGCAATTAGACCAATCAAACAGACCGGACGGCCTGTGCTCCATTAGCACTCCAACGTCGCAGAATGTAACCTCACCTTAATGCAACCAAGCAACCTCATGTTCCATGCACCGTACATCCTTTACCAATAACAACTCAAGTCATTCCGTGATTCTCATACACCCATAAAGCATAACATAACTTTTATTTAAATTTCCTTTACTCAAGCCATCCTCGGTCTCAACCTTCGTAAACCATAACAGATTCACCAGTACGCCTCAAACTGGAACCAACAAGCACATAACCGTGCAATCAACTAATCAATAGCAGACTCCCCCACTTGGCTCAAAGCCATAGATCAAAACACACAATAACTCATAATGCTATACTATATTACTGTCATAATACCATAGTGAGATTAAACTCAATCCTTCATAAGCTCGCGCAACATAGACCATCTAGTACTTCAAATCTTCTGCAAATCTCGCATTCGCCCTCGTAACAGTCAAGCCCACTCTCTTAAGCAACCCCAATTCAAATTGCAACACATTTATTCCACTAGTAAAAGAGATCTTCCAACAAACAACATAAGGATCACACAAACTTCAGAACACTCCGCAGGAGATAACCCAGCTGCTTCGCCTCAAACTAATAGCTCTTCATACCCCTTCCACCGTCATAAACATTACGCAATCACTTAATCTTCCTGAGTCTAAACTTATATCGTAACATGAAATCTACTCCACTCCCCAACTAGAAAACATGAAAAGATTCTTCACACTCCCATAACTCGGGGTTATACATCAAATCAAGATGGAAATCAAGAACCAAATAGTTCTTTTTGCCCCCAAGCAGACCCTTCTCGTCTCATTCAAATCATATGAACACATATCGCAGTCCCATCATACTCATTACATAGTCATCTAGCCATCGGTTCCACTAATAGGGACACTACCGAACACATAAATTCAAAAAGCAAGTTCTCACACAATCAGCACCTCAGTGCTCAAGCTACAGGTAAAACCCGGCCTCAAGTCCTCTAGACTGGCCCAATATCAACACACAGAGATCACATCTCGCCCCTCGATCAAGGAATCACAGGCCATCGATGTATATCTGATAGTGAGTGTTCATGCGCGCATACGAATGTATGGAAGGAATTCAAGAAGCTACATTTCAAGCTGAATCAAGGACACACGATAAGAATTCAAGAATGTGAAGTTTTTCCTAAAGGTTCTGCAGCCTCCCGAGGATAAGTACAGATGTCTCTGTACCGATCCGCGAGACTCTACTAAACCTGCTTATGACTCGTGAGACCTATGTAACCAAGGCTCTGATACCAACTTGTCACGACTCTAAAACTGACCCGGTCGTGATGGCGCCTATCGTGAAACTAGGTCAGCCGACACAACTCCCAAATTAACCATTAACCAATAAGAATTATTTTTAAGCCTTTATTTAAGCAAATGTTTCATAATGTAAGTCTAAATGAACAGTGCGGAAATAATATACAAGCCTGACATCGGGGTGTCACAAGTCACGAGTATCTACTAAGGTCTAAATACAACGAAAAATTTGAAAATGTACTATATACAGTCTAATAAAAATAAGAGGGAGAAAATCAGTGTTACGACGTCGGGCAACTACCTTGCTAAACTCCGATGACCCTGCCTCTGAGCAATCAACACCCGCTATCGGGTTCAGAAATACCTGAATCTTCACACAAGGTGTAGGGAGTAATGTGAATACTCCAACCCAGTAAGTAATAAAGGTAAATGAAAGTTGAGCCGTAAGAAAACACGTAAACCACATCAAAATGCTACAACAAAAGCAGGATATTTCCAACACAGTACAGAAATCATTTACTTCATAAATCATGCTCAGTTTCAATAAAAACCTTTTAAAACAATTTCCAATAGTTATCAAACGGGAGATAAAATAGTGAATAAACATAATAGAAACGTAAACAGCCCCTCGGGCAAAACATGTACCATAAACCGCCCCTCGGGCATATTATCAATAGAATCAGCCCCTCGGGCTACCTCACAATCAATCATCCCCTCGGGCATAACAAAAATCAAGAACCGCCCCTCAAGCAATAACATGGAACAACATCAGCCCCTCGGACTATATCACATCTCACACTAGGTACCCGCACTCACTAGGGTTGTACAAACTCTGGGAGGGGCCCCTTACAGCCCAAGCGCAATATCAAGCCATCTCGTGGCATAAATAATAGGCTCTCGGCCTCATATCAAGCCATCTCGTGGCATAAAAAAATAGGCCCTCGGCCTCATAATCATAAATCAGTACCATACTGCTGCAGCGCGCAGCCCAATCCCATAATATCCTCACAACACAGGCCCTCGGCCTCACTCAGTCAGAAATCTCTCAAGCCACTCGGGCAACAGTAAAACATAATGCTCAGCCCAAAATATCATTTAAAATATCAAAACAGAGTAAATATGGCTGAGCTATGAAAACAGTAGAATACAGCATAACTGAGTACAAATATGAAGTCAAAACAGTGAGGAATAGTAGTAAAAATCCCCTAAGGGTCTAAAACAGTTGGCACGAGACCCAAATATGGCATTCAGGCCAAAACATGATAATGCTTTCCAAAACACAATGATATCAAATAGGTTTTAATAAAATATGTGACTTAACAATCATACGGGATGTGTCACACCTCCTTTTTGCGCGCCCGCCTCGAAGGGTAAGTGCGCGAGGGAGTTTTTCCAATTTAAGTGACAATATTTGAAATGGGATTATTTATTTAATTCAGAGTCGCCACTTGGGAAATGTTTGTCTTTTGGTGTCCCAAATCACCGGTTTATCTTGAATCCCAAATCGAGGAAAATATTCGACTTTCCAAATGAAGTCTGCGAACCAGAAATTCTAAGTAAGGAATTCTGTTGACTCGAGGGAAGGTGTTAGGCACCCCCGAATCCCGTGGTTCTAGCACGGTCGCTTAAATTGTTATAATGGCTAAATATCTGATTTTTAATACATGTCATGACTTGTGTGCTTTTATTAATTTTAAACCGCTTGTATTATCGTTTGTCTTTTATGGAATTGCAACATCGTGAAAATGCATCTCGGACTACGTCGCAATCAATGCGCCCGTGGTTGTTAATACATTCAGACTCCGTTGAGATTTGGATTTGGGTCACATAAATGCGCACCCGAGTTTAAGAAGGTAATTTAATTAAATCGCGCCTAAAGAGTCTAACGCGTTATTATCTTTGGGGAAGACAGTGAAATTCACTAAATAGTCCATCCCGAGAAATCTAATTATTTATTACGACCAATTATCGAGGGCCCCGCGATTTGCATTTTTTGTTTGGCGAGGCTCGTCTTATTTTTATTCTTTAAGGATAAAACCTAACAGTGACTACATTTCTCTATTATGTTCGTCTCTAAAAATGAAAGAAGAAAATATACGCTAATTAGATTACATGCTTGGCCAAGCACCGGCCTCTTATTAATTATTAGATTACAAAAGATATTAACGGAAAATTGCACTCGAATTTGTAAGGCGGGGGATTATTTCATGCCTTATTTTATAATTGAACATTACCAAATGGAAACGAAATTACAAATAAAATGTGGAATTGACAAACGCCATTGTCGAAACAAACAAATTATTCTTTAACTAATTTAGGCTCCACATTATTAGACGAATTGAAACATTGGAACTAATTATTATTTTTCTAACAAAAAAAAAAACTAATTGAAAATGAACCAACCTTGACTATCAGCACATTCGAGGGTTGTTAAACTTAATCAACACTTTGAAAATATATTACATTTAAAGGAACTCTAACAAACCTTGTTCGAAATCAACTTATGCCTATTAAACTAAATTACGTGAGTTATTAATGGATTCCCTTAAACACGAATTGAATTACGACCCACGGTCTAGGAATAAGGTATCTAATGTTGTATGAACCTGAATCGTATTAAACTATACTACGCAGTTGTATTAATGCCAATTCCAAATTACGCCAGCCCAAAACAAATAAGAAAAAACTAAATATAGATGAAATCGAAATTAGTCCACTACTCGACTGTTTAACTATTAATTGTAAGATAACGGATCTAAAACTAGTTAATTCTGTTGTTATAGCTTTCATTTAAGCTAGTGACGTTATTAAAGTTATTGACTAAACAAAATTTAGCAAAACTAGATAGTTCATTGACAAGCCAAAACCAAATCAAATTATACAGTTTATCTTCCCAAACGGTATCGAACGAAAGTAAACTTAAATTAATTACGCATCAACTAGTGTCTATTTTTGAAAACACATATGCGGGGTAAACTACATAAACACAAATGTGAAAGCCAAAGCATGAATACTTCCATTTTCAATATTTCAACTCAAAATTACATCACAGCTTGGTTCGAATGGGTACCTGAATTGGAAAGTGAGAAGAAGATGAAGATCAGTAGAAGCAGCAGTAGTATAGCGACAACAGGTTCAGCAACACAGTGAAATCTCTGACTCAATCGAGATCAGTGACAGAAATTCCAAGCAGCAGAGGCGAGCTAAACCAAATTTCAGAATGGTTTCGAGAACCAAATAAAGTTGCAGAGATGACTCCAAACAAACCAATATGCTCAACAAAATGAATCCAGCACCCCACAAGCCAAACCCAAATGAAACAGAACAAATAGAATCACTCGCTACTAAGGTTCGAATGAGTCCAATGACTCCAAACTTCTAGTACTGGACAGGGTTTCTCCTTCGAAAACCAAAGAAACTATGTTCTGGTCTTTTAAAAAAGAGATATAGGAGCTAAACTTTCAATGGGGAATTGAAAACAAATTCAAAGAAGAGAAAGCAATCAAGCAGTATTTTTTCTTTTTTTTTTCTCCAGAAGCCCCCTTTCCTTTTAGTCCCCCCCCTCCCACATTAGAAAAGAAGAACTCCCTTTTATAGGCAGGCTGCCCATGGCTTAAAATAAATCCTAACGGCTGTCATTTCCACTTAGGATTGTCTAGGCATGGAGTTTCTCCTCTATTTTAATCTTCTGAAATTCAAAAATGCAGTGGATATCCTACTGTACAGCAGGTTCCACTAGTATTCTCATGTGCATTTTCAGCTTTTTATTATTAAACCCATCCTACATCTAACTTCTCATCTGTAAAGATATCAGCCAGGGTGTATTTGCACTATAGATTACTCTAATGGTTCAACCCATACTCAACTGGCAGTCCACTTTCTTAACTCTGAAATCTTCATTAAGAATTACAGCTATAACCAATCCTTAGATGATTTTTGATTCAACTAACAAACTACAAACAGTTATAATCAATTCTCAGCTGATTCAACAATGCCTCAGTAAACAAAAATAAATAGCATGGGTCAGATTACTACCATTCCAAACTGAAACTAATTGACGACATATATCGAATCGACTACGCGAATTACAACACATACAATCGATAGCAAATGATCAGAATCGAATAGTATTAATAGGTGATTCAAATTATACTGTCAAAAACAAAGAATTTCCCTGGAAACTAATTAATCGATCAAACTCATTCCAATCGATTATATAGTTTAAACACATACACTCATCAATGAATAGAGAAAAATTCGACCAAATAAAAGGTCCGGGCGAGGTGGACAGAATAGTCGACACAAAAATGAAAACAACTCAAACTGACATTTAAACACATAAAATAGACATCAAACAGACAACAACATGGAACTGACAAGGAAAAGAAATTACCTTGAGAAATTGAAGGTTAGACGAACCCGTCTTGGACTCTGAATCGGACCTCTTTTGGGGTGGAACGAACTTTAATCGAAGTGTTCTCAACTGAGAACACCTCGATTAAGGTCTATTAAAACCCCAACCCTTCGTTTAATTGGACAAAACCCCAGGTTCTGGATTTCTAGGGTTCTTCGGGGTTGATTTGGGGTCCGAGCTTTTCTGGTTAGATTCGAACCAAACCAAGCTTGGTTTGGTCACGAGGGAGGTCAGGGGAGTAACTGGTATGGATTTGGGGTGGTTTGGCATAGGTTGGGGTTTGGCTCGAATCTTCAAATGAAGATTCGAGACGATGAGGGAAGATTTGAGACCAACGGTTTGCAGATCCGTGTCCAGGGGGTCGAGGTGCACTAGGGGTGTTAATCTGGTGGTCGCCGGCATTGTTGCTGCCGGGTTTATGATGAGGGAACGGAAGGGCGGCACTAGGGTTCTTGAGGGTGTTTGGGAAAGAGACGATGATGAGGGAGGGGGTCTGGCTTATGGGGCGTGGGGGTAAGGGATTGGGGTTATATAGTTAGGGGGAAATTTGATCTGGGCCGTTAGATCATTCAAAATCAATGGCCTGGATCGATCAACTTAATGGAAACGACGCCGTATGGGTTAAGTGAGACCGGTGGGTCTCTGGGTGAGACGGGTCGGGTTAAAGCGTGGGTATGGAGATGTGATCTTGGTCGTTGATCAATCTGAGATCAACGGTCCATATCAAGTATGATCAAAACGACGCCGTTTGGACGTTTTCTGAGGTTGGCTGATCTGGACTGGGCAAAACAATGCTTTGGGCCTGATTTTGGGTCCAATTCAAATGGCCAAATTCTGATTTTGTCCAATTTAACTCATTTCTTTTCTTTTCCTATTTCTAATTAACATCCGAATTTACAAAAAATCCTAAAAATAAATTATAAAAAATATAAAAATTAAAATTATATCACAAGACATTAATTGATTTTTTAGTAATAATTAACACACAATATCATATATTAATTAAACAAAAATCAACCTTTAAACGATAGAATGACAAAATTACAAAAGATAATATTTTTGTGATTTTTTATTCATTCAAAACCAAATACGATTTAATTAATTCCTAATAGTAGAACAAGATCCTAAATTTACACGCGACATATATTTTTTGTATTTTTAATTGATAAAACTAAACAATCACAGACAAGAACTACAAATAACTACCAAAAAATGCCACGCAAATTCTAAAAGTTGTACAACAAGACAATTTATTTTATTTTTTAATTTCTTTTGGAGTAATTGTAGTGTAAACAAAAATCACGTGCTCACAGAATGGACTAAGTCACAATCACCAATAGTGCACGACCCCACGCTCCTCATCTAAGGTGTGTGTCACCTCAAAGTAGCATAACGATGTGAAATTCAGGGTTTCATACCCTCAGGACAACATTTACAATCATAACTTACCTTAAACCGGTCCAAACTCTAGCCCGCGATGCCTTTGCCTCTCGAATCAACCTCCAAATGCTCCAAATCTAACAAAAATAGTATATAATCATCAATATATGCTAAAGGAACAAAGCCCAGGCAAAAATAATTAAATTAACTCAAGAATCCCGAAATTGCTCAAACTTGGCCTCGGGCCCACGTCTCGAAATCCGGCAAAAGTCTCAAAATCTGACAAGCCATTCAATTACGAGACTATCCATACTATTTTCACTCAATTTCGACTTCGAATCGGCTTTTAAATTCCAAAAATTCATTTTATGAAGTTCCACAATTTTTCCCAAATTTACATCTCAAATCTCAATTCAAATGATGAATCCAACGTTATAATCATGTATTTTAGCCAAAATTGAGTTAGAATCACTTACACCGATGGTTTTTCTTGAAAATCCCTAGAAAAATCGCCAAAGCCCGAGCTCTCTAGGTCAAAATATGAAATAAAACCCCAAATCTCGTATTTATATAGCACCTTGCGGATCCCCATCACCTCTGACTGCAGTAACCACCGCTGACTGCGGTAAAACCATTGTTGATTGCGGTTAAACCATTGCTACAGCGAAAAATATTGACTGCAGTGATATACTTTAGTATTTTAGCCATACCTTTCTCTACAGATGTCCAAATTCTAATTTTTTAGCTTTATGAAAACTAGACACAAAGGGCTACAACTTTCGTTTTTGAATCATCTCAAAATTCCTTGTAGATCAAAAGATATAGGCTTCCAAAATCAGACCAGTGAACTTGCTGATTCTTCCTCATTACGGACCGTGGACCATTTTCTGCCCCAGCGGTAAAACCACCGCGCCCAGCGGTAAAACTTCCACCCCAGCTTTAAATTTAAGCACCAGAACCAATACCTGAGTCCCGGTAATGCCCAGACTCACTCAAAACTCACCTGAAACACACCGAGGCCCTCGGGACCTCAACCCAAATATACCAACACCTCCCATAAAATCACTAAAACTTATTCGAGCATTCGAATCACTCAAAACAATGCCAAAATACCAAATCAACTTCAGATTCAAGCTTAAGAACTTAGGAACTTTCAAGTTCCACAAACGATGCCGAAACCCATCAATTCAAATCCGAATGACCTGAAATTTTGCACACATGTCACAAATCACACAATGGACCTACTCCAACTTCCAGAATTCCATTCCAACCCCTTTATCAAAATCTCACCTATCAATTGGAAAATGCCAAAATCCCAATTTCGGTAACTCAGGCCTAAACCTTCCACGGACCTCCAAAATACATTCCGATCACGCTCCTAAGTCCCAAATCACCTAACGGAGCTAACCAAATCATAAAAATTCCAATCTGAGATAATATACTAACACATCAAAACTTGGTTAAACCTTTTAAATTTTAAGCTTCACACTGAGAACTGTTCTTCCAAATTCATTCTGATTACCCTGAAAACCAAAACTGACAATTTATATAAGTCATAATACATCACACGGGGCTAGTTATGCCTGAGAACTGACGAGCGAAGTGTAAAAGCTCAACATGGAGGTATGTTTTACACCGGGTCAGATTTGTTGACTCCTAACTGCTATTGTTGAGGGATATGCCATTCAAATGTTGTTAAGCTTATTCATGTTCTGGAGTGATATATGAGATACACTTCTATGTTATGAGGGGTTATGATTTGTTGGTTATATGCACATATGGTGCGGTTCTATTGGGATCTTAAAGCGGAATTTGAGCAGAAAATGTGTTATGTATTGCTTGGGTTATGCTCTTTCAGATTTTGTGTGGCGTTATGTCATTTGCTTCTATGTGATTACAGTAATTCACTTTGAGTATTTGATGTCGAATTGCGCGTGGTTATTGATTTTGAGCAAGGTGGCTTGAGGTATATGCCATGGATTAATGTTTGGATGGGGCACGCATTACAGCAAAATTATGTTGAGGTGTGAACCTTTGTGTTAGATTCGTGTGATGGTCCTATGGGGTCTGATGGATTTTTAGTATTTCATTGTGGTAGTACTTGTTAAGCTTGCGGGATAGTCCTCTCATTTGGGTCATTTTTTTTCATGATTTGAGTACATTTGGGATGTTGTTGTTGGGTACATGAATTGCACAGGCTATGGCTTTGGATTGTATTGATGTGTCATGTCATCAGAGTGATCGTGTTGGATGAGATGAGGTCACTGGACCTAGAATAAATACAATCAGAATTGGTTACAGCATGGTTGGAAGGATAATATCGAAAGTCGACTTAGAAATCTGCTATAGTTCCTGTCGGAGAAGAGGAAGCTCCATGACTTGTTGATCTGACGAATGGTTATGAGTTTCTGTGTGTTTCTTTCATCATTGGCAGTATATGAAAGTGTTAGAATGAGGCTTTATTTGTTAAGAGGTGTATTACCGATATTGGGCAGCTACTGTGATTAGGAGTTATCGCCATGAGTGTTTGAGTTATGTGGTATATCATGTGATTACATCTTGGGTTATGGATATGGTTTGATATAGCTTATTTGGACTTATACAGTGTGTACATGCGAGGTTTTGATCTTATAAAAAATTCCGGATGTTGGAAATTGGTCCCTAAGACTTATGGACCAGGTTGGATTAAGAAATTTCAGTCATGTTATGTTATCAGACCTATATGGGATAGGGTGACATAGGATCACCCCCGGGTATGTGCATAGTAAGATTATAGAGCGAGTTGATGGCTTTTGGAACAACTCTGGGCATGTTCGAGGACGAACGTATGTTTAAGTGGGGGAGGATATAACGATCCAACCGGTCATTTTGAGCAATTTCACTTTGCTCGATTGTTTGAGGGCATGAGTAGCTCTGTATGAAGTATTATGACTTATGTGAATTGTCGATTTTGGTCTTCAGGTTATTCGGAATTGATTTGGAAGAATGATTCTCAACTAGAAGCTTCAAATTATAAAGGTCTGACCAAGTTTTGACTTTTTAGAATTTGACCTCGGATTGAATTTCTGATAGTTTCGTTAGCTCCGTTGGGTGATTTTGGACTTAGGAACGCATCCGGATTGTGATTTGGAGGTTCGCAGTAGAATTTGGCTTGAAATAGCAAAAGTTGAAATTTTGGAAAGTTTGACCGGGAGTGGACTTTTTGATATCGGGATCGGATTCTGACTCCGGAAGTTGGAGCAAGTTCATAAGGTCAAATGTGACTTGTGTGCAAAATTTGAGGTCAAACGGACGTGATTTGATAGGTTTCGGCATCGATTGTGGATGTTTGAAGTTTCAAGTTTATTGATTTCAAATTGATGTGTGATTCGTCGTTTTGATGTTGTTATGTGTGTTTTGAGGCCTCAAGTAGGTCCTTGTTACGATATGAGACTTGTTGGTATATTCGACCAGGGTTCCAAGGGGATCGGGTGAGTTTCGGATAGGTTTGGGTTGTGTTGCGATCGTTTTTTATGTTTCGACGCCGTTTTTCAATCATAAATGGTACTACATTAAGAAAATGAGTTCCGATTCCTGTTTTTATTAAAGTATTAGATCCCTATTGTAATTATGGAGCCATAGCAAAAAGAATCGTCGAATTTAGACATCGTATGAGGATTTTATGGTCATTTTACTAAGAATTGGGTTGCCAGATTTTTCAGATTAATTACGGAATTGTCATTGAATTCGTATTTAAAAATCTGCACTATTTTCAAATATTAAAACCAACATATCTCCTTCAATATAAGGTCAAATGGAGTGATTCAAGAGCCTAACTTGACTAAATTTCACAAGGAATCCATTGAAGGTATCAAAACCGAGTTTTGGGATCGTTTGGCATGATAAACGAGGAAGAATAGCTAGCAGAAAAATATATAAAATAAAGGTTTGTTCATTTGGTCATATTTTGAGTTGGGGAGCTCAGATTTGGGTGATTTTCACCATATGTATTTGGGTAAGTGTTCTCTACTTAGTTTTGGTTATATTTCATGAATTCATATTCGTTTTTGGTATTTGATTGATGATTTCAAAGTGAAATTTGGGGGGGTTTTGCCTAAAGTTTTATAAAGTGAAATTTTAAGTTTTGAACAACGATTCGGAGTCAGAATTGGATGAAACTAGTATGGTTGGACTCATAATTGTATGGTTTATCAGATTTTGTATGTTTTGTCGGGTTCCGAGATGCGGGCCCGGGTTGGGCTTTTAGGCCGATTTTGGGCTTTTGATTAAAGATTCGACCTTTTTCGATTGGGATTGGTTGTTTTAGCATTGTTTGATGTACTTGAGTTATTTTTGGTTAGTTTAGAGTCGTTCGGAGGACGGAACGCGTGAGATGGCATTTTTGGAGCATCACTTGGGTTGCTCGATATTTGAATTGGTTTGTTTGAGGTAAGTAATGATTGTAAATCTAGTCCTGAGGGTATGAAACCCCAGATTTCACATTGTTTTACTGCTTTAAGGTGATGCACATGCTAGATGATGGGCATGTGGGCGTGCACCATTAGGGATTGTGACTTAATCCGTCCCGTAGCAACTATAAGTTGTGTATTTGGTTGAAACTATATGATACTTATATGTTTTAGTAAGAGTTTCTATAAATTGGGCTAAATGCCATGTTTGGGCCTTGTGCCAGAGCTGTTTAGACCCTTAGGGGCCTTTTTCTTACTATCCTCTCACTTTCTTTTGATTGAAAATCTATACTCAGTCATGTTATACTTACTGATTTCATAACTCGGTCATTATTACTCCGTTTTGATGATAAAAAAAATTTTTTGGGCTGAGCACCATGTTTTACTGATAGCCCGAGTGGCTTGAGAGGTTTATGACTGAGTGAGGCCGAGGGCCTATTTTGTGAGGATATTTATGGGATCGGGCTGAACGCCATAGCATGTTGTTACTAATTCATGATTTTGTGAGGTCGAGGGCCTGATTGATTTATGCCACGAGGTGGCTTGATATGAGGTCGAGGGCCTGATTGGTTTATGCCATGAGGTGGCTTGTTATAGCGCTTGGGCTGTAGGAGCTCCTCCGGAGGCTTTACACCCCCAGTGAGCGTGGGTACCCTGAGTGAATGATATGATATTTTGCCCGAGGGATTGTTCTTGATTCATGTTGTGCCCGAGGGGCTGTTTACGAGTTATTGTGAGGTATGCCCGAGGGGCTGTATACGAGTGACAGTGATGTTTGCCCGAGGGGCTGTTTATGATTCATGTTTGCCGGAGGGGCTATATACGAACGATGTTTGCCCGAGGGGCTATTTATGATTTATGTTACCCGAGGGACTGTATACGAGTGAGTCTTGCCCGAAAGGCTGATTATGTTTTCATCATTTTTACTCACTGTTTTTATCGCTTCGTTTGAAACTGTTGAAAGATGTTTGAAATGGTTTTACTGAAACTAGATTTAAATGAGCTGAGTTGATTCAAAATCCTGATTTTAAAAGCCTGTTATATTCTACTGAGATTTCATGATATGAACTGTATATGTTTTATTGCTCGTCACTATTGCTAAGTCTTTATTTACCTTTATTACTTACTGAGTTGGCATACTCATATTACTCCATGCACCTTATGTGCAGATCCAGGGGTTGCTGGACGTGCTAGTGAGTGTTGTTTTCATCCATCGTGAATCTGTTGGAGTTAGCAAGGTAGTTGCATGGCGATCGCAGTCTTGCTCTTCTCCCTCTTATCTTCCTATAGATGTTATTAATTAGTTTCCAGATTGTAGTAGTCTTCGTATTATCGGACAGTTCTTAGTAGATGTTCATGACTAGTGACACTCTGATATCGGGCTATTCTTTCTGCATTGTTGTTTGATTTAAACACTTTATGAAGGTTTATTGTTAAATAGCTTTAATTTTATCTTAAGAAAGAGAATACTTATTGATTTTGCTAATGTGTCGGCTTGCTTAGTACCACGATAGGTGCCATCACGATATGGTAAATTTAGGTCGGGACACATCACCTCACCAAATTCAACCCCTATGGTTAGTAAATCTAGTAAAATTAGCAAACTGACCTTCTTAAATAATTACTATCTGAGTTCATCTCTTTTTCTATAATCTGAACTTTAATATATAACTGAAGGCCTAATATGTTCATTATGGTTATTTACCAAAAAAAATATTTATGTTTGATAAGAACAAATTAAAATAATTTAGGAGTATTTATAATTCTTTTATTTATGAAAATATGAACCCCAATATGAGCACATGCAATGTATGGTTTCTAGATTCTCATTAGTAAAAACTGAGTGTTTCTTTTTTGTTGCTAAATGTCCTGAAAGAAAAAGAACTACTATATTCTTTAGGAAATTTTATGTATGAAAGAAGGTTTGAGTCCATTTCTTAAATGGTCACTTAATTATACGAAATTTTTTAGTAAAGTTATTTTTATTACGTTTGTAACAGAAAAGTTACTTAATTATACGTATAGCACTCAGAAGGTCACTCAACCAAATTTCTCATACTTTTTATTGTTAAATACCTATTTCACCCTTTAAATAATTATGTTTCCCTTTAAATTATTAAGTTTTATCTTCTTTTTTCATTTTACTTTTTTAATATTATAATTTTTTTCTTTTTAATCTACATTATGGACTTACCAATAGAATAAAAAAATTAATTATATGAAAAATAATAAAAAATTAATTTTATAGAATATATAATATTAGAATAATAATATAATTGAGAATAATATTAAATAATATATAATGTATTATTATAAAATACCTTTATTATAAATAGTTAATCTTTGTATTACGTGCATAGAATATCTATTTTAAAATTTTTATTTTCCTTCATTCTAAATTGTGTAAATAAAATTTTGAGATTTTATTGTTAATATCAAAATTATTATTACGAACAAATTTCTAATTAATTTTTTCTACTATGCTTAATATTTTATTATTCTAGCATTATATATGCTTAAATACTATTTTTATTTTTTAAATTTATAAATAGAATTTATGTATTATGTAGATAAGTCCATAATATAAATTAAAAATAGAAAAAAATTATAATATTAAAAAATTAAAAATAAAAATAAAAAGAAGAAAAATATTATAATTTAGAGGGTAAAATATGTATTTGGCAATCATAAGTTTGAGAAAGTCCCGAGGGAGGTCCTGTGGAGGTGTTTGGAGATTAGCGGCATTCTGGTAGCGTACATTAGGATGATTAAGGATATGTATGATGATGCTAAGACTCGGGTGAGGACTGTGGGTGGTGACTCGGGGCATTTCCCTGTGGTGATGGGGTTGCACCAGGGATCGGCTCTTAGCCCGTTTTTATTTTCCTTGGCGATGGATGTACTATCGCGACACATCCAAGGGGAGGTGCCTTGGTGATGCTATTTGCCGATGATATATTGTTGATTGACGAGACGCGAAGCGAAGCGGAGTTAACGCGAGGTTGGAGGTTTGGAGACAGACCTTGAAGTCTAATGGTTTCAAACTGAGTAGAACCAAGACATAATACTTGGAGTGCAAATTCAGTGACGGGACCCATGAAGCAGACATAGAGGTAAAGCTTGATGCTCAAGGTATCCCTAAGAGAACATGTTTTAAGTATCTTGGGTCTATTATCCAAGGTAACAGAGAGATTGATGAAGATGTCGCACATCACATCGGAGTGGAATGGATGAAGTGGAGGCTTGCTTCCTGTATTTTATGTGATAAGAATGTGTCGCCAAGACTTAAGGGTAAGTTTTATAGAGTGGTGGTTCGACTGGCTATGCTATATGGGGCTGAGTGTTGGCCAGTTAAGAACTCCCATGTGCAGAAGATGAAAGTAACAGAGATGAGGATATTGAGATGGATGTGTGGGTGTACCAGGAAAGATAAGATTAAGAATGAAGTTATCCGGGACAGAGTGGAGTAGCCTCCGTAGAGGAAAAAATGCGGGAGTCAAGGTTGAGATGGTTCAGACATGTTAAGAGAAGAAGCATTGATGCTCTTGTTAGCAAGTGTGAGAGGTTGGCCATGAAGAGTTTGAGAAGAGGTCGAGGTAGGCCTAAGAAGTACTAGGGAGAGGTGATTAGACAGGACATGGCGTTGTTTCAGCTCATTGAGGACATGACCCTGGATAGGAGGGTGTGGAAGTCGAGGATTAAGGTAGAAGGTTAGTGGATAGTTTTTAGTTGTTCACCGATAATCTTAGTAGCACACATATCCCTTCATATTCATAGAGTTTTAGTACGTTATGTGGTTCTGTTCGCCTCAGCTATTGTATTACATGTTGCTATTATTTGATATTACTTATCCTTTATCTCTCCCTTTTTCTTTTCTCTTCCTTTTTTCTCCATTCCTTGCTTTTCTCTTCTTCTTCTTACCCTTTTTAAGCCGAGAGTTTATTGAAAACAGCCTTACTAGCTGCGCTAGGTAGGAGTAAGGTTAGCATGTAGAACAATGATAATAATAATAATCATAACAATCCTATTTCTAGAATAAAAAAGCATGTAGGAAAGGTGGATACACTCAAATAACTCTAATCGCCAAAATTTTGCGTTTTCAGTGATTCAACCCGCCCATTTCTTGGAATTGAATGTTGTTGTTTGGAATTTTATCTTAGGTCCCACGAGTCACTATCTATTTTTGTATGTTAAGTTGTAATATAATATTACTTCATGCTTTAAGGTTAGAATAATTTATCGCCCACTTGATTGAGTGATTATATTTGCTTTAAGGATATTTATTATTTTATTTCAAACAAGTATCTCCATGACTCCAGTCTAGGTAATTCAGAAGAGGTAAAAAGTAAAAAGTGTTATAAAATAAAAGTAATGCAGTAAAATGTAAATAAGAAGAGATAGAAGAAGGGAAAAGTGTTTCCTTCTTTTACTTTGGTGTATTTTTCCATTGCAATTACATAGTCTTTTATAGGCATAAAAAGTAAAGATGATGGACATAAAGTAGAAAATTTAATCTTTAAGTTATTCACAACATGAGCATCCAATATAGCATCCAATGTAGTATCCAAAGTAGTATCCAATGTATAAACTATTCATAACACTCCCCCTTGGATGTCCATGTAAGATAATGTGCCTCATTAAAAACTTACAAAAAAATATTGGGATGTACATAGTTATTTATAATATGCAATGTTTGCTGCCTCATTAAAAACCTTACCAAGAAAACTCAGTGGGACAAAACCTTGGTTAAGGAAAAGAGTGCAGTGTGTAGTTACTCCCCCTGATGAAAAATCACGTAATGTCTCGAAGACGACGCATACCAATCTTATATATCAGTTTTTCAAATATTGAGGTTGGTAACGCCTTAGTGAACAGATCAGCCAAATTATCACTTGAACGAACTTGTTGTACATTTATTTCACCATTCTTCTGAAAATCATGAGTGAAAAAGAATTTCGGTGAAATGTGTTTTGTTCTATCTCCTTTGATATATCCTCCTTTCAATTGAGCTATGCATGCAGCATTATCTTCATACAATATTGTTAGAATATTCTCTTTCGAAGAAAGACCACATGTTTGCTGAATGTGTTGAGTTATAGATCTTAACCAAACGCATTCTTGACTTGCTTTGTGAATGGCTATTATCTCTGCATGATTTGAAGAAGTAGCAACCATAGTTTGTTTTGTCGAACGACATGATATGGCTGTACCTCCACTTGTAAATAAATAGCATGTCTGAGATCAACCTTTGTGTGGATCAGACAAATATCTTGCATCTGCATAACCAATCAAAGATGGCTTGGATTCATTTGAATAAAATAAACCCATATCAATGGTCCCTTGGAGGTATCTGAATATATGTTTAATACCATTCCAGTATCTTTGTATTGGCGAAGTACTAATTCTTGCCAATAAGCTTACTGAGAAAGCTATATCTGGTCGGGAATTATTGGCAAGATACATTAATGCCCCAATTGCACTAAGATATGGTATTTCGGCACCAAGAAGCTCTTCATCATTTTCATGAGGTCGGAATGGATCTTTCTTTATATCAAGTGATCTCACAACCATCGGGGTACTCAATGGATGTGCTTTATCCATATAGAATCGCTTTAAAATCTTTTCGGTGTATGTTGATTGATGGACAAATATTCCATCTTTCATATACTCAATTTGTAGACCAAGACAAAATTTTGTCTTTCCAAGATCTTTCATTTCAAATTCTTTCTTCAAACAGTCTACTGTTTTTGGAAGCTCCCCAGTAGTTTCAATGATATTTAAATCATCAACATACACAACGATTATAACAAATTCAGATCCAGACCTTTTTATAAAGACACAAGGACAAATTGGATCATTCTTGTACCCTTCTTTCAACAGGTATTCACTCAGGTGATTGTACCACATACGACCTGATTGTTTCAATCCGTATAAAGATTTCTGAAGCTTTATTGAACAAGTTTCTCGAAAACGTTTATATGCTTTTGGCACTTTAAATCCCTCAGGTACTTTAATAAAAATTTCGTTGTCTAATGATCCATACAAATAGGCTGTAACAACATCCATTAGATGTATATCAAGTTTTTCTTGCACTGCCATATTTATGAGATACCTGAAGGTGATAGCATCCACTACAGGAGAATATGTTTCCATATAATCAATTTCAGGCCTTTGGGAAAACCCTTGTGCCACAAGTCGCGCTTTATATCTAACGACTTCATTTTTATCATTTTGTTTTCGCACAAAAACCCATTTATACCCTACTGGCTTTATGCCTTCAGGTGTTCGAACTATGGGTCCGATGACTTCACGTTTTCCAAGTGAAGTTAACTCTGCCTGGATAGTGTCTTTCCATTTTGGCCAATCATTTCTCTGTCTACATTCATTGATAGATTTTGGTTCAAGATCCTCATCTTGTTGCATTACCTCAACAGCAACATTATAAGCAAAAATGTTATCGATAACAATATTATTTCGGTTCCATCTTTTCCCGGTTGAGACATAACTTATTGATATCTCTTCATTTTCATTATTTTCAGGTACCTGGACCTCTCCTAAGGTCTTATCATTTGTTACGTCTTGGGGCTCTTCTTGAGCCACTACCTCTGTGTTATGTTCACTTTGATCACTTGCTCCTTTTCTTCTTCGAGGATTTTTATCTTTAGAACCGATTGGTCTACCACGTTTCAAGCATGGCTTAGACTCATTTGCTTTAATTAATTGTTCTGTCGGGATATCAACTCGAATTGGAGCATTAGCAGCTGGAATATGTGACTTAGTCACCCTTGGTAGGTTAGTGAATGCATCTGGCAATTGATTTGCAATATTTTGTAAATGAATAATCTTTTGAACCTCTTGTTCACATTGATTTGTTCGAGGATCTAAATGAGACAGTGATAATGCATTCCAATCTATCTTCTTTTTCAGCTGCTTATTTTCTCCCCCTAATGTTGGATATACTGATTCATCAAAATGGCAATCAGAAAATCTTGCCGTAAATAAATCTCCAGTCATCGGCTCTAGATATTTTATAATAGAAGGAGATTCATATCCAACATATATCCCCAACCTTCTTTGAGGACCCATCTTTGTGCGTTGTGGTGGAGCAATTGGAACATATATCGCACAACCAAAGATCCTAAGATGGGAAATATTTGGCTCCTGACCAAAAGCCAATTGCAATGGGGAGACTTTATGATAACTTGTGGGCCTTATCCGCACAAGTGCTGCTGCGTGCAAAGTAGCATGACCCCATAATGAAATGGAAAGTTTTATTCTCATAAGCATTGGTCTAGCAATTAATTGGAGGCGTTTGATCAATGATTCTGCTAGACCATTTTGTGTATGAACATGAGCAACTGGATGCTCAATTGTTATCCCAGTTGAAATACAATAATCATTAAAGGCTTGGGATGTAAACTCACCAGCATTATCAAGACGAATTGTCTTAATTGCATAATCTGGAAATTGTGCTCTTAGCTTTATTATTTGAGCCAACAATCTCGCAAATGCCATATTGCGAGTTGATAGTAAGCACACATGTGACCATCTTGTAGATGCATCTACCAAAACCATATAATATTTGAATGGTCCACATGGAGGGTGAATGGGCCCACATATATCACCCTGTATACGTTCCAGAAATGCAGGGGATTCCATCCTAACTTTAATAGTTGATGGTCTAATAATTAATTTTCCTTGAGAACACGCAGCACAAGAGAATTCCTTAAATTGAAGAATCTTCTGATTCTTCATTGCATGTCCATGTGAATTCTCAATTATTTTACGCATCATATTAGAACCAGGATGGCCCAACCGGTCATGCCAAATAATAAAATTATCTTGATTAGTAAACTTCTCGTTTACTATGGCATGTGTTTCAATCCTGCTAATACTTGTGTAGTATAAGCCGGAGGAAAGAGCAGGTAACATTTCAAGCACATATTTCTTACCGGACATTATTGTAGTAATATAAAGATATTCAATCTTTTCATCATTTGTAGTCTCAATATGATAGCCATTTTGGCGAATATCTTTGAAACTTAATAAGTTTCTTTGAGATTTACTACAATATAGTGCTTCATCAATAGCCAAATTTGTTCCTCCTGGTAGTAATAAATTGGCTCTTCCAGAACCTTCAATTAATCTTGTACTACCGGATATTGTATTAACATTCGCTTCTTTCATTACCAAATAAGAGAAATATCTCTTATCTTTTAAAATAGTGTGTGTTGTAGCACTATCCAGAAGACATATATCATCTTTATTAATCTTGAGTCCAACTGAAGACTGGGGAATTTTCATATTCTTCATAAAAAAACAAATAATATATCATAAGAAATATGAAAGACAAGCGGAAAAAAAACATTAAGAAATACATTAGGAATGTAGAAACTAGCAACACATGATGCATTAGGAAAATACACTCAAGAAAAATAAACTAGTTGCAAACATAAAAATAACAACTTTTATAGCTTCATTCCCCAGTAAGATGATTAGTTCTTCAGTCAATATCCTCAAAGAAGTCTCCAACTTCTAAATGAGTAATATTTGTTAGGCCTTCAAAATCATCATCTTTATATGCAAGATGTGCCTTAGAATCATATTTATTTGAGGGACCTGCTTCATCATCATTATTTTGAAAGGTCAAGTGTGCCTCCACATTATTTTCTTTTTTCTTGAGGGAGGCTTGATAAAGTTTGACAAAATGTTCTGGCGTACGACAAATGCGTGCCCAATGACCTCTCATACCACATCGGTGACACATACTAGCTTTACCTTTTGAATGATTAATTTGAGAACCCTTATTGTTCTCCAATTTATTTCCACCATAATGACGATAATTGTTTCGCCCCCTGCCACGTCCACGTTTACGACCATGTCCACGACCACGGTAATTATTTTGTTTTCTTTCAAACTTATCATATGTTGCTACAGCATTCACTTCCGGAAATGGAGCTGACCCAGTGGGACGAGCTTCATGATTTTTCATTAATAGAGTATTATTCTGCTCAGCCACAAGTAGGCATGTGATTAACTCAGAATATTTCTTAAAACTCTTTTCACGGTATTGTTGTTGTAGCACCACATTTGAAGCATGAAAAGTAGAAAATATTTTTTCCAATAAGTCCTCATCTGTGATAGTGTCTCCACATAATTTTAATAGAGAACTTACTTTAAAGATAGCAGAATTATACTCACTTACGGTTTTAAAGTCTTGCAACCTTAAATGTATCCACTCATACCGAGCTTTCGGTAATACCGTAAGTTTTAGGTGGTCATATCGATCCTTCAAATTAATCCATAATTCAAGTGGATCTTTTACGGTTAAATATTCAGTTTTTAACCCTTCATGTAGATGATGACGAAGGAAAATCATGGCCTTCGCTTTATCCTGATTTGATGCTTCATTTCCTTGTATAATAGTATTTCCAAGACCTTTAGCGTCAAGGTGAATTTCAGCATCAAGAACCCATGATAAATAGTTCCTTCCGGTGATGTCAAGTGCCACAAATTCAAGTTTTGATAAATTTGACATAGTGAAAACTATCATAAAAGATGAATAAGTTAGAGAAATAATTATAATAATAAACAATTAATGAAAACAAAACGATTAAGGTAAAAGAAATGAAAATAGAGCTATATCATGTTAACAATCTACTATTTCATTTTATTCTTGCCATAAAGTAGAAATTACATACTTGTTTCATTTCACTTTATATTATTGATATATATGTGTTAATAGAATTGAACGTGACTAACATTATTTATATGTTCCAATAAATATAAAGTAATTAAAAAATTATTGCTTGTCAATTCATTTCTCACAGTTCTTCAAAATGCCTTAAAGATATGTTTTGATCCAGGGAGTCCATGACATTAGTGCATAGCTAGTTTGATGACTTTGAGGTCCTCTAAGAGTTGAGCACGGAAGGAAATAGTTATTTAATCACTGCAATGTACTTAAACTATTTAAGATGCCCAAGCGCACAAGTAATCTGCAAACAGTGAGCATATGATATGTACTGCCATAAATAAGATGATTATAATGATACATACCTTAATAAAATATGGCTCAACTTAGCGGGAGTTAAGAATAAAATTAGAGCTTCGTACTGATAACGTGTTATAAAATAAAAGTAATGCAGTAAAATGTAAATAAGAAGAGATAGGAAGAAGTGAGAAGTGTTTTCTTCTTTCACTTTGGTGTATTTTTCCATTGCAATTACATGGCTTTTTATAGGCATAAAAATTAAAGATGATGGAAATAAAGTAGGAAATTTAATCTTTAAGTTATTCACAACATGGGCATTTAATGTAGCATCCAATGTAGTATCCAAATTAGTATCCAATGTACAAACTATTCATAACAAAAAGCTAATTTTGCATTTTGTGCAAAGCTTTTCATTTTTTGAAGCTATTGGACTGCAAGAGAAGATGACACCAGAATAGCAGGATGATGACTTACTCAGTTTATGCCACCCACTCCTTTCTAGCAAATGTCCTTGTTAGTCTCATTCAAAATTAACATTTCAAGTTATATTTTCTTGTATTGAAATTGATTGATCATATCATTCTTAGAAGATGGTGTAACGACCTGACCGGTCGTTTTGAGCTTTTGCACTTGATCGCCAGTTCTCGGGCATGACTTGCCCCATGTAATGTATTATGACTGATATAGATCGTTGGTTTTGATTTTCAGGAAAATCGGAATAAATTTGAAAGAACAGTCTCAGATGAAAGCTTTAAATTTGAAAGGTTTGGCCAAGAGTTGACTTATTTGTATATGAGCTCGGAACAAAAATTTTATGATTTGGTTAGCTTCGTTGGGTGATTTATGACTTAGGAAAGTGATCGGAATTGGTTTTGGAGGTCCGGAGTAGAACTAGGCTTGAATTGGCGAAGTTGAGATTTTGGCAATTTCTGGTTGGCTGGCGAGATTTTGATCCGAGGATCGGAATGGAATATCGAGAGTTGTTGTAGTTCGTTATGTCATTTGGGATGTGTGCGCAAAATTTCAGGTCATTCGGGCGTGGTTTGGTTGGGTTTTTTATCGAAAACGTATTTCGGAAGTTTTTAAAAAACTTAGGCTTGAATTCGATGTGAATTGATGGATTTGGCGTTGTTTGAGGTGTTTTGATGATTGGATCAAGTTTGAATGAGGTATTGGGTTGTGTTGGTGCTTTTGGTTGAGGTCCCGAGGGCCTCGGCATGATTTCGGATGGCTAACGGGAAGTTGGAACTTGAGGGATTGCAGACTTTTCTACTGCTTCTGGTGTTTTTGCACCTGCGGTTTGGGGACCGTAGGTGCGGTATCGCAGATGCATTGATTGGATCGCAGAAGAGGAAAGGCTGAGGAAGGCCTGGAACCGCAGATGCGGAAGAGGGACCGCACCTGCGGAGCCGCAGAAGCGACGAGTGGACCGCAGATGCGGTGTTGGTCCATTAAGTGAAATTCCGCAGAAGCGGCTATTTGACTGCAGATGCGAATATGTCTTGGCAGAAGGTATATATGTTTCTTCTTCGCGATTTTTGAAGGGTTTAACCATTTTTAACTTCGGACTTAGAGTTTTTGGGCTATTTTGAAGAGAGATTTCAAGAGAACTTTGATAAGGTAAGGATTTTGGACTTAAAAAATACTTATATGGTGGTATTTCATGAATTAGGACTGAAATTTAAGGAATTAATGGACTAAAAATGGAGGTTTAGGGCTTGAGTTTAAGAGGGCTTAAATTAAGGATTTAAGGGGCCAATTGAACTCCGATTCTGGTGTTTTTGATATGTATGAACTCGTGGGGAGATAAGGAACCTAATGATGTGAAAAATTTCGAGTTTCGAGAAGTGGGCTCGAGGCTCGAGTTTTGGTAATTTCGGGATTTGTGCCCGATATTAATTATTTTCGCTTGGGCTTTTTTTCCCTAGCATATTGTGATGTATTTGTTCTGATTTTGGAGAGATTCGATGCGCGTGGAGGCCGATTTGAGGGGCAAAGGCGTCGCGAGCTAGGGATTTCGCCGGTTCGAGGTGAGTAATGATTGTAAATGATGTCCTCAGGGTTTGAAACCCCAGATTGCAGATCGCAATGCTATATTGAGGTGAGACACGCGCTTGATGATGAGCGTGGGGTCGTTTACTATTGGGGATTGTGATTTGGTCCGTCCCGACTAATGTTTTTACCGCGTACTTGACTGAAACTTATTTGTTATCATTATGATTTGGGCTGATCGCCATATTTGGCTCTGTGCCAACTATCTGAACCCTTCGGGGATTTTTATCACTATTTCCTCACTGTTTTTGAATTATTACTTGAACTCAGTCCTATTGATATCTACTATTTTACAAACTCAGCCACTTTTACTCGGATTTAAACTTAAATGACATTTCTAAATGATGTTTTGGGCTAAGAACTACTGTTTTACTAATACCCGAGGGGCTTGTGATGATTTTCGGACTGAGTGAGCCCGAGGGCCATATGTGAGGATATACTGAGTGATATGATGCCAAGGGCCTGAGATACTTTTATACGCCACGAGGTGGCTTGAGTGAAATGAGGCCGAGGGCCTAGATTTGATGCCACGAGATGGATTGATATTGTGCTTGGGCTGTAAGGGGCCCCTCCCAGAGTCTGTACACCCCTAGTGAGCGCGGGTACCCATTGTGATCACAGAGTGAGCCCGAGGAGCTGGTACTATTCTATGTGTTTACTTTAATTCCATTTGTCTGTCATTACCTGTTGATTGTGTTACTTTATGTGTTATCTTCCTGATTGTCTGGCATTACCTGTTAAATTGAGTGTTGATCCTAAGGGGCGGATTTCTGTGCTTATCTGCACTAATTGTTTTGCATTCATTTGCATAACTGTTGAAAAAGACATTTTCAAAAGAGGTTTAAACTGAGCGAAGGTATTTCTAAAGATTTCACGGCTTCACTATTTTTCTCAAGGGTTTTTACACCACTTCTATACAGTATGTTGGTTTGCTTTACGTGATTTCTTACTGCTCAGTTGTTATTTACCTTTATTACTCACTGAGTTGGAGTACTCACTTTACTCCCTGCACCTCGTGTGCAGATGCAGGTATTTATTCACTCGGTAGCGGGGGTGTTGAGCTGATCAGAGGCTGAGTCATTGGAGTTTAGTAGTTGTCAGCGTTCGCAGCACCGCTCTTCTGTCTTCTCTTTCATCAGTCTTGTTTTGTACATTCAGACCTTGTAGTTGTATTTATACTCTAATAGATGCTCGTGACTTGTGACACTCCGGTTTGGGCTGTGTCGGGATGGTTTCTACTGTTGTTATCGTTATTTTCCGCAAATTATGGTTATTATATTATGTTTTAGAACTAATTATGGTATTTAACTGTTTAAGTGAGGTGTTCTGTTTTGGTATGGCTTGCCTTGTCTTCACGAGAGGTGCCATCACGACCAAGTTCGAGGTTAGGGTCGTGACAAGTTGGTATCAGAGCCTAGGTTACATAGGTCTCACGAGTCATGAGCAGGTTTAGTAGAGTCTCGCGGATCGGTGTGGAGACGTCTGTATTTATCCTCGAGAGGCTACAGAACCTTTAGGAAAACTTCACATTCTTGAATTCTTATCGTGCGTCCTTGATTCATCTTGAAAAGTAACTTTTGAAATTCCTTCCACGCGTTCGTATGCGCGCATGAGCACTCAATATCAGATGTGCCTCAATGGCTTATGATCCCCTGATCGAGGGGTGAGATGTGATTTATGTGAGTTTGATGTGGGGCCAGTCTGGAGGACTTGAGGCCGGATCTTTGCCTATATCTTGAGCACTGAGGTGCTGGTTGTGTGAGCAAGAGTTTTGAACTTATATGTTTGGTATTGTCCCTATTAGTGGGAGTGATGGTTGGGTATATATGTGATTAATATGTTAGCACTGCGAGATGTATCTATATGACTTGGAAGTGACGAGGAAGGTTTGCTGGATGATAGAATAACTATTAGGTGCTTGAATTTCATCGCAATTCGAGGTATAGCCCCGAGTTATGGGTGTGTGAAGGATCCATTCATATTTTCCAATTGAGAGAGTGAAGTAAATTATATGTTGCGGTATGAGTTCTGACTCAGGAAGACTAAGTGATTGCATACATTTTATAACGGTTGAAGGTATGCAGAAATATTAACTAAAGGCAGAGCAGGTGGGTTATCTCCTGCGAAGAGTTCTGGGGTAGTGTGACCCTTATGTGATTGTTAGAAGATCTCATATGCAAGTGAAATGTAAGTGTTGAAATTTGAATTTTGGGTTGCTTGAGAGAGTGGGCTTAGCTGCTGCGAGAATGAGTGCGAGAGTTGCCGAAGATTTAAAGTACTAGATGATCTGTGTTTTCACAAGCTTATAAAAGGATTTGAGTTTAATCTCACCATGGTATTGTGGCATCAATAGAGTATAAGTGTTATGAGTTATTGAGAGTATTTTGATCTATGACTCCGAGCCAAGTGGGGGAGTCTGTTGTGAGTAGTTGATTGCACGGTTAGGTGCTATGTTGGTTCCAGTTGGAGGCATGCGGGCAAATCAGTTGTGGCTTGCGGAAATAGAGATCGAAGATGGCTCAAGTAAAGGAAAATTTTTGACAAAGGTTAATTATGCTTCATAGGGTATGAGAATCGCGGGATGTCTGAAGTGGTGGTTGGTAAAGAATGCTCGGTGGATAGAGCAGGAAGTTGCTTGGTTGTATTGGGATGAGGATTTAACTCTGCGGTGTCGGAGTGCCAACCACGGGTGGTTCTGTTCGTTGGGTCAGGTGAATTGTAGTTTGAATAAGAGTGAATGACTTGCAAGAATGATTCTAATGTGTTCAAAGAGTCTGTATACATCAATTGAGTATTCTAAAGTTGCATACGCGGTTAGAAACTGTGTTTTCATTAGAAGAGGTCAAGACTTGTGGTATTTCTATGTTAATTATGGGATTCTATGTATCAGTATCAGGAAAGTAAAGGTAACGGATTTAGATTCGCAGGAAGTTCTGCAGAGTAAAGTATTCTGGAATGTGGTGTTTCTGGGAATATTTGAGATAGTATTCAGCGGCTTATGGGTCTTAGACAATGTGGTTTTATGCTCGGATCTCGTGTGGGAATCCTGGGTTGAGGAATTTTGGTGCTACAGCAAGAGAGAATATCAAGTTGAAGATGAATTAGAAATAAATTTAGATAGATGGAGTAGCTTGATAGTAGACCGAATCGGTATGGTAAGGATATGATTAATTCCTTATGTGTGTTCGAGGTAATAAGTTCTTTCAGGTATTTTGCGGCGATACTCTTAGGTTTTGATGTCTTGCTTAGCTTGATCGAGTTAGAAGAATACAGTCCTGACAGGTCTGATTTGTGCAAAGGGAACTCGAAGAGTTCTTGATGGTTTTTACCGAGGTTTGGAGATGTATATCTTCTATGGGCATGCGATGTATAGTGATTTTTCTTCTAGACGGGACCAATGGAAAGTTTTGACTAGTGGAGTGCATAGTTGTCTGTGGCTCGGAAGGGAGATGAAGTTATCATGTTATCCTAGGATGGTATGGTATATGCGGTATTTTATGAGGATCGAGATTTGCATGTGTAAAGTTACGGTCAGTTCTGAAAGGAAGTTCATGAAACTCTTAAGCATCGGGTAGTCTCAGATGATTAAGGAAATGGTACTGCTAATTGGAACTGATTTGACGAGGGTAGATGTTTCAAAAAAAGGGCAATGTGATTTAAGTTGATGGCACTTCGGTAGTATTGCGGCACTTTCTCGTTAGATGGACTACTGACATTCGAGTTTGCTTGGGGGCACAGAGGAATATTTGAATACCTCCCGTAGAGTGATTTGGAATTTGAGGTGTGTTATGTGTTCGGACGGCGGAATTGGGATCAGGTATGATGATTCGTGTGCTATATGGAGTTAGAGACTGGGAGTCCTCATGTTCAGGCTATGTTGCGGTTGTGAGTCGCATGTGTCGGCACTGTGTAGTGACTATCGAGGTTTGGAGCGGATCTTTTGTTGCTTGGTATGTTAGCTTTGGAAGTGATATTGGGTTCAGACTGGTTATCTCCGTGTTGTGTCATTCAGGACTAGTGCGCTAAGGCGGCGTTGTTGGCTATGCCGGAAAATGCTACGGATTAAGTGGCGATGTTCGGTGGATTATATCCCATTGGAGGAATTTTAAATGCCGAAGACCCAGCGGACGGCTGGGAAGGATTTGTCTTTCTTACTTGGGCTCTTGTGACGAATGTCAGTGTTGAGGCTCCTTATGTTGATTCAGTTCCGGTGGTGAGGGACTCTTCGAATATGTTTCTTACGGCCGGGCACCGTTTCGTATGGCACCAGCAGGAGTTATAGTAGTGGAAGGAATACCTTCAAGATTTCCTTGATAAAGAGTTCGTTGGTAGGCCGATGTGGATGCGTGTTCTAACTTGAGTCGGCTTGGTTGGTTCCGAATTGCATTGTTGAGGGATGTGTCGATTTGACTGTTATTGAGTCTATTGGTGATCCAGGGAGATCTATGAGTTGCCTTTCTGTGTTGCGAGAGGTTATGATTTGTTGGTTATAGGCACATATGGTGCAGTTCTATTGGGGTTCATAGTTGAAGTCGAGCGGGAAGAGTAATTGGGTATTGCTCGGTGAACGGCGTATTGGTTATGTCCTATCGGGTTTGCGTGGTATATGTTACTTGTTTCACTGTGAGTGTAATGATTTGCTTTGGTTCCAGACATCAAATTGTGTGTGGTTGTCAATTTTGAGCATAGTGACTTGAGGTTTCTCATGTGGAGCAGTGCTTGGATAGGATCACACATTGCAGCGAAGCTATGTGGGATGTGACTTTGCGAGTTAGATTCGTGTGTTCTATTCTATAATGTGAGACGGGTTCTCAGCCTTGTATTGTGGTGGCACTAGTGAGCTTGAGTTGTGGCTTAGGCCTCTATTGATGTGTCATGTCACCAGAGTGGTGTGTTGGATTAGAGGAGATCGTTGGGATCATCAATGAATACGAACCGATTTGATTTCAGCATGTCAGAAGGTTAATATCAAGGTTCGGCTCAGAAATTTGCTATGGTATTTGTCAGAGGAGAAATGGCTTCATGAATGGGTGATCTGAGAAAATGGTTATGGTTTACTGCGTATTTCATTTATCGTTGGCAGTATATGACAGTGTTGGAATGAGACTTTGGCTGATAAGAGGATTTCTACCAGTATTCGATTGTTGTGGACAACTGTTGTGAATAGAAGTTATCGTTACGAGTGTTTGAGTTATGTGCTATATCATGGTATTACTCCCGAGGTTGCAGGAGTGGGTTATTACATCTGCTTCGGGTCTATTCAGAGTGTAGGTGTGAGGTTTTGATCGTATTGATGGTTTCAGAAGTGGAAATGTGGTTCTATGTCTTAGGGGCCAGACTGGATTGTGTAATATCAGTTGCAATATGTTATCGGACCTATATGAGATAGGGTGACGTGGGATCACCCCCGGGTATATGCATGGTAAAGTTATTCAGTTATTGGTTGGCTTCTAGAACAACTTTGGGTACGTTCAAGGACGAACGTGTGTTTAAGTGGGGGAGGATGAATGATCCGACCGGTCGTTTTGAGCTTTTAAACTTGATCGCCAATTCTCGGGCATGACTTTCCCCGTTTAATGTATTATGACTGATGTAGATCATTGGTTTTGGTTTTCAGGAAAATCGGAATGAATTTGAAAGAACAGTCTCAGATGAAAGCTTTAAATTTGAAAGATTTGACCAAGAGTTGACTTATTTGTATATGAGCTCGGAATGGAATTTTTATGATTTGGTTAGCTTCGTTGAGTGATTTATGACTTAGAAGCGTGATCGGAATTGGTTTTGGAGGTCCGGAGTAAAACTAGGCTTGAATTGGCGAAATTGAGATTTTGGCGATTTCCGGTTGGTTGACGAGATTTTGATCCGAATGTCGGAATGGAATTCCGAGAGTTGTTGTAGCTTCGTTATGTCATTTGAGATGTGTGTGCAAAATTTCAGGTCATTCAGACATGATTTGGTTGGGTTATTGATCGAAAACGTATTTCGAAAGTTTTTAGAAAACCTAGGCTTGAATTCGATATGAATTGATGGATTTGGAATTGTTTGAGGTGTTTTGATGATTGGAACAAGTTTGAATGAGGTATTGGGTTGTGTTGGTGCTTTTGGTTAATGTACCGTGGGCCTCGGGGTGATTTCGGATGGCTAACGGGAAGTTTGGAACTTGAGGGATTGCAGACTTTTCTGCTACTTCTGGTGTTTTCACACCTGTGGTTTGAGGATTGCAAGTGCGGTATCGCAGATACGTTGATTGGATCGCAGAAGCGGAAAGGCTGAGGAAGGCCTGGAACCGCAGAAGCGGAAGGGGGACCGCACCTGCGGAGCCGCAAAAGCGGCGAGTGAACCGCAGATGCGGTGTTGGTCCATTAAGTGAAATTCCGCAGATGCGGAGATATGATCGCAGAAGCGGCTATTTGACTGCAAATGCGGTTATGTCTGGGCAGAAGGTATATATGTTTCTTCTTCGTGATTTTTGAAGGATTTAACCATTTTTAACTTCGGACTTATAGTTTTTGGGCGATTTTGAAGAGAGATTTCAAGGGAACTTCGATAAGGTAAGGATTTTGGACTTAAAACACACTTCTATGGTGGTATTTCATGAATTAGGACTGAAATTTTAGGAATTAATGGACTAAAAATAGAGGTTTAGGGCTTGAGTTTAAGAGGGCTTAAATTAAGGATTTGAGGGGTCAATTGAACTCCGATTCTGGTGTTTTTGATATGTATGAACTCGTGGGAAGATAAGGAATCTAATGATGTGAAAAATTCTGAGTTTCGAGAAGTGGGACCGGAGCTCGGGTTTTGGTAATTTCAGGATTTGTGCCCGATATTGATTGTTTTCGCTTGGGCTTTTTTTTCCTAGCATATTGTGATGTATTCGCTCTGATTTTGGATAGATTTGATGCGCGTGGAAGCCGATTTGATAGGCAAAGGCGTCGCGAGTTAGGGATTTCGCTGGTTCGAGGTGAGTAATGATTGTAAATGATGTCCTGAGGGTTTGAAACCTCGGATTGCACATCACAGTGCTATATTGAGTTAAGACACGCGCTTGATGATGAGCGTGAAGTCGTTTACTATTGGGGATTGTGATTTGGTCCATTCCGACTGATGTTTTTACTGCGTACTTGACTGAAACTTATTTGTTATCATCATGATTTGGGCTGATCGCCATATTTGGGCTTCGTGCCAAATATCTGAACCCTTCGGGGATTTTTATCACTATTTCCTCACTGTTTTTGAATTATTACTTGAACTCAGTCCTGTTGATATCTACTGTTTTACAAACTCAGCCACTTTTACTCGGATTTAAAACTTAAATGATATTTCTAAATGATGTTTTGGGCTGAGAACTACTATTTTACTAATGCCCGAGGGGCTTGTGATGATTTTCGGACTGAGTGAGGTCGAGGGCCATATGTGAGGATATACTGAGTGATATGACGCCGAGGGCCTGAGATACTTTTATACGCCACAAGGTGGCTTGAGTGATATGAGGCCGAGGGCCTAGATTTGATGCCACGAGATGGCTTGATATTGCGCTTGGGCCGTAAGGGGCCCCTCCCAGAGTCTGCACACCCCCAGTGAGCGCGGGTACCCATTGTGATCACAGAGTGAGCCCGAGGGGCTGAGAACGTTCTGAGAGTGAGCCCGAAGGGCTGGTACTATTCTATGTGTTTACTTTAATTCCATTTGTCTGCCATTACTTGTTGATTGTGTTACTTTATGTGTTATCTTCCTGATTGTCTGGCATTACCTGTTAAATTGAGTGTTGAGCTTAAGGGGCGGATTTCTATGCTTATCTGCACTAATTGTTTTGCATTCATTTGCATAACTGTTGAAAAAGCCATTTCCAAAAGAGGTTTAAACTGAGCGAAGGTATTTCTAAAGATTTCACGGCTTCACTGTTGTTCTCAAGGGTTTTTACACCGCTTCTATACAACATGTTGGTTTGCTTTACGTTATTTCTTACTGCTCAGTTGTTATTTACCTTTATTACTCACTGAGTTGGAGTACTCACTTTACTCCCTGCACCTCGTGTGCAGATGCAGGTATTTATTCACTCGGTAGCGGGTGTTGAGCTGATCGGAGGATGAGTCATCGGAGTTTAGTGGCTGCCAGCGTTCGCAGCACCGCTCTTCTCTCTTCTCTTTCATCAGTCATGTTTTGTACATTCAGACCTTGTAGTCGTATTTATACTCTAATAGATGCTCGTGACTTGTGACACCCCGATTTGGGCTGTGTCGGGATGGTTTCTACTGTTGTTATCGTTATTTTCCGCAAATT
This sequence comes from Nicotiana sylvestris, assembly GCF_000393655.2. Classification (NCBI taxonomy): domain Eukaryota; kingdom Viridiplantae; phylum Streptophyta; class Magnoliopsida; order Solanales; family Solanaceae; genus Nicotiana; species Nicotiana sylvestris. The sequence continues at coordinate 82,510,217 of NC_091057.1, read as the reverse complement.
ATGGTTATTATATCATGTTTTAGAACTGATTATGGTATTCAACTGTTTAAGTGAGGTGTTCTGTTTTGGTCTGCCTGGCCTTGTCTTCACGAGAGGCGTCATCACGATCGGGTTCGGGGTTAGGGTCGTGACAGATGGATACAATAAGGGTGAATACTGAATACTTACGGTCAAAAAATCCTAAAATTAACATAACAGGAAAAAAAAAAATACTAAGAGTTACGTACATGTTTGTTGCTACAAATTTGTTGATCAAAATTCAAAGCTAAGTAATTATTACTCTCCATCCTGTATGTTGGATAACTTGGATTAACTTGTATGCTCGGCCTTATCTAATTTCATTTATGTCCTTAACATTCTAGTCTAATCTCAACCTTAATGATCATAGTATATCAAAATATTAGGACAATCGATATTGTATTATTATTGAACATTGACCTGTCGTTTGACGAATAATTTTCCATATCAAAATTAATCAAAGTAACACAAAATGTCCTTAAAAAATGATAAATGGCGAAGAATAGTGGAGTGTATGATTAGGCGAATACAAAAATGTGTAAGATGAATCAGAAAATGTAGGGGTAAGAGGTGGGCAAAAGGACTGGGTTTTTGATTCTCAACAATTGGGATTGGGGAGTGTGCCGACACCAGCCAGCGTGTGACTTTCCTATTTCCTTCAACACCTATCCGCCCTGCGATCTCTAATTGGTGCTTCTTTTATTGTACGGCTCCGATCCACTGCAGTAGGCGTAGTTAATTTCCTCTTACTGGTTTTCACTGTTATTATGCACTTAGAGAAGTATTATATCATCCAATTAATTTAGATTTATGTAGCATTTTTTTTATTAAATTTTTTATTCGGTGTATGGTATTTGTGTTAGGACTCCGAAATCTGGATTCAGCAGTGTAAGGCTCATTAAAAAAATGCTTATTATCAGAACTTTTTTATTCTCAAACTTGAACTTGTGATTTCTGATTAAGGATAAAGTAATTTTATTCATCCACCGTTATTTAATATTATTCACGTTGCATTATGGATTAATAATAGAAGAAGGCTGTTTTGTTGAAAGTTTGGAGAAGTCAATCAAGACATCTAAAGAATTTAACAGTATAAGAAGAGTGTTACATTTTCATCTACTGAAAAGATGAAACCCCCTTTCCAATCGTAGCTGACAAACAATTTTTCGGAACCTCGTGTATGGCATCCATGAGTTCAACTTTTCATTGGCGAATGAGATCCTCAAAATCATGTTTCGAATTTGAGCTCTTGAAATGGAGAAATTTATAATAAGAAGTGCTTTTCTCTTAAATAGGCCACGTACACGCAAGTATACGTGGAGGTTAAGTAATAAAGCGATTCGGAAGTCGGATGTCGATCCTACAGAGACTTAGATTAACCGTTAGCTAAGCAAATTAAAATTAATTTAATGTCCAAGATGATCAAAAGTTTAACTTTTCTATTACAACTATTATTGTGAAATTTAAACACGTAACCAAGGGAGATATAGATTCAAGGGTTGTAGTCGATTTATCAATCATATTGAATTCGTAAGTTACATATGTTAATCCGAATTATCTATGATTGCTAGTTGACCGGATCGTTTATATAAATAGCATGTTCCCACGATACTATCTGTCTATCCATAATATATCAACTCAATATTCTTATGGTCCTGAATCAATCATGAACGAATATAATATGGTATTCAACTAAGCGAGACTGTTAGGTATATTTCTATCCTAATTGCGAAATCTTTCCCTGAGCCACGGGTTCAGAAACAAGTTCTCTCTAATCTAAACATAGATTTCCCAAGCATAGCATAGATAGTAAATAGAACTCAACTGCTGGCCAAACAATTAAGCAATTATGCACATATTTAGAGAAACAACCAAAGATGATAACTTGAATTAACAGTAATATAATTAATAAACTTCAATATTCATGACAACCACAACCCTAGAATGCGAAGTTTAGATCCACATAGATATGATAGCAAAACAACAATTCATCCAAAGAAACGTAAAGATTATTAAGTTTGATGGAAGAACGATGGGATCTGATGAATTCCGGCCTCCAGGCGGCTCTGTGCTCTCCCTAGGTCTAAAGTATGTCAAAAGATCCTCAAAATAACATTTTTACATATATTTATGCCAAGTAGGGTTGGGGCCAAGACGAAATCTCCTTTTTCTAGCCGAAATAGAAAAACTTGCAAACTTATTGATTTCCATGCATCGCACTGTGCGTCATCCAGTGCGTAGCACTAGTGCTTTTTCCTGTAAAACCAAAAAAACCCAGTCTCTGAACTTTGAAAATTTCTGACAAAAATTTGCACTAATGCGTTGCACTGTGCCTCGCACTAGTGTATTTCTTTAGCAGTTGCTTCTTCCTTGAATTTTGACATTCGGAATTGATCCTCGACCCCCAACACGATTCCGGCTTAATCCCTTGGGCTTTTACTCACACTTCAAAGCTCCAAATAGCTCTAATGTGTTCCATAATATCTACATAGCTCAGAATCACTCGTACAAGGTATAAAACACGCAATTAGTGCAAAACACAAGTGAGTAAAGCTCAGACTCAATTAAAGTGTAGTAAATTAGAGTGCAATAAGTGACTAAAATATGTAATTATGGCCGATCATAATCACCCCATATTTACACCATTGCTCGTCCTCGAGCAATCAAACTACACTTTATATAGACATCACCTTTTTAAACAATTGTCCTAACTTATCACACCAAGAATATTTAAAATAGACTAAGCACAAGAGTGTAACATCTTCACCTCAAGATTTGGCTCATAAGTACCACACATTATTCACAACTCACTCATTTACCCTAACATAGAGGTTAATAACATTACTCTTCCTTCATGAATCAAGTGCCCTCACACAACAAAAGAGAGCAGTTCCACACACAATAAAATTTAAGAATAATCAGGAACTCAAAATAGAAAGAATTCTCTCTTTCTATGAAACAACATTCATATGCCACAAAAGCTGCACAATAGGCTTGCCCGTAGTGTACTACTCTATTAATCTAGCTCATTCAGTCTAGGATCAAGTAGGACTTTAATTGGTTATGTAATGTAGGATGTGGGATGGGTAGGATACATTTAGATATAAGAGACCTCCCTAAGCACTTTAATACATACACTTTAATATTTAAAACCCAACACTTATGTCAAAGCATAACTCCACCTTCACATTAATAAACATTAACTTCATACTTCTTTAAGAACAATTACATCAAAAGTCACCACTATCAAGGAATATTTTTCACAGCAATACAACTATTTTTTATTTCTTTTTCAATTCAAGTGGCTCTTACTTTTTCAAAATAGTGAACCTTTCTCCTTATTTCATTAGTTTCACTCAAAAGTCAAACCAATCACCCCCACACTTTAACTTTTACAAAGTTCATTACAATTCAGGTGCTCATGAGAGGTGAAAAGGTTCAAATAGATGGTTAATTCAAACAAATTGGTAAGGCTTGTAATGTGATTGACAAAAAAAAAGATTACATGCTCAAAGGGTTAACTACGATACATAACAATTAGGCGAGTAAAATATATATATATATATATATATATATATATATATATATATATATATATATATATATATATATATATATATATATATGGCTCAACAAAGAAACGTCTGTATCACTTCCAAGATTGAATAAAACTACTCTTTCGCTTTGCAAATACAAGGGGCAAGTTCTATACATCAAATACAATGCACAGAATAACAAACAAATCTCACACACACATGACACATAACTCACTCAAGATTAGACTCCTCAAGACACTCTAATCAAAGCAGTTAAGCAAAGTTAAAATCATACAAATTAAGGTACTTATACAAGAGTTAGAAATTGAGCCTAAGCGTCACAACCAAAGTACTCACTATTCTCAAGGCATAACAAAGTCAAGAGATATTGTTTTAATTCAATTCATAGCACAGTGGCACCTACTCCCAAAAAAAACTAACGACACCCGATTCAAACAAAACCTTTAAAAAAGAACAGTGACACAAGAAAAATCAAAGGGGAATTACTATACTACCTACAAAGAAAATCTTTTTTTTTTCCTTTTTTTAGACTTAAATCCCTCAAGAAAACTATCTAGGAGATCCATCGGCAGAAAAAGTCTAATTTTTCTACTTCTTTTTTTAGGAGCTACTAAATACTACACAACTACGAAAATAAAAATAAAAAGTTAATATTTTTCTAACACACTACTACTAATTATCTAGAGAAATTATACCACCTCATACTTAAAGGATTGCAGTGTCCCCAATACACAAATAAAGCAAAAACAATAATGAGGGTGGACAAAAAACTCCATGAAAGGCCAAAGGCCGAAGCAATAGCGCCTCACGAGTACTCATACTTCACCAGGTATGGTCCTTTGTGTGGGCACCCCACACTTAGTTCTCACCATCTAGCTTGCTTTAGCACACTTCCTCTAGCTTTGCTCCATATGCTTATAATCCTACAAAACAAAAACAGACACTTCAACAATATTAAGATAAAAATAAAAATAAAACAAAGCAGTAAAGATGGGTTGCCTTCCAACAAGCGCCTGATTTAACGTCGCGGCATGACTTGAAGCACTTTTTGTCTCCATCTTGAACTTGTGAATTGAGCCCCCAATTTGGCTTCAAGCTTTTTGCTATGCTCACAGGGTGGTGGGACAAATGTAATAGGGCCAAGTAACCAATTTCGTATTCTACACTTCTTGGCCTTTAGATAAAGTATGTAATTATGTCTCTGTGGCACGATAAATTCCATAACATAAGCACCTTATTCCTCATCCGTCGGCTCCTCCAAAGGCTCGAATGACTCAATTCTCATATCATCATCTAAACATAATGTTGAAAAATGGATGGAATGAGGACCAATGAGCCCTAACTCTAGAATTGCGTCAGTATTACTTCCTCATATGTACAAGAGTCATCAAATATAATATTATTTACTTCCTCACATGACTCTAGAACACTCTTCTCAACATTGCCATCCTCAAGGAAAATATGGTCTAATACTTGGTATTCTCGTTTTAGCTCCTCAATTAGGTGTAGAAGATTTTTTTTCAGTTACAACTCATCATTAAATTATTGGGCGTTGAACGCATCAACCTTTGCACTCAAATCTGCATTCATGTTGCGCAAAGCCAAGCCAAACTTGTCAATCTTGTGCAAGATTAACTCTCTCCTTCAACCAATCATTCACCAACTTTGTTAGAAGATGACTTCATTCCGGATATTCCCTTAATCGTGAATATTCGTCTCAATACCAACCCTTACTCCCATATTCAAATTCAGACCTCCCAGAGTTCAGGTCATGGCAAGCCCAAAAAGATGGGCCATAAAAGTCTTCCGTCAACCAAGCATCTTCATCAATAACCTTACCTCCGGATATTTCATCCCAGATGTCAAGTTGAGATAACTATGAATACACTAAGAGAAAAAATAAATTGTTATAAAAATAAAAATATTTACAAAAAGAAAAAATAAACAAAACCTATAAATATAAGAGTAAAAGTCAAAAATCTAGAAAAATAACTAAATAGGAAAATTAAAACTTGAACATAAATCAATTAAAAGCTTAACTTAGATAAACAATCAATAACTAAGTCCCCGGCAACGACGCAAAAAACTTGTTGGTTCCCTAAGTACACGTAAGTATACGTGGCCGTCAAATAAAAAAGTGACTCGAAAATCGGATTTCGAACCCACAGAGACTTAGATTAACCGTTAACTAAGCAAACTAAAATCAATTTAATATCCAAGATGATCAAAAGTTTAACTTTTCTTTTACAACTACTATTGCGAAATTTAAACACGTAACCAGGGAGATTTAGATTCCAGGATTGTGGTCTATTTATTAATCCTATTGAATTCGTAAGTTACATCTGTTAATCCGAATTATCTATCATTGCTAGTTGACCGGATCGTTTATATAAATAGCATGTCCCACAATACTATCTGTCTATCCATAATATATCAACCCTATATTGCTATGGTCTTGAATCTATCATGAACGAATATAATACGGTATTCAACTAAGCAAGACTATTAGGTATATTCTCATCCTAACCGCGAAATATTTCCCCAAGCCACGGGTTCAGAAACAAGCTCTCTCTAATTCTACTCTAATCTAAACATGAGTTTCCCACGCATAGCATAGATAGTAAATAGAGCTCAACTGTTAGCCAAATAATTAAGCAATTATGACAGAATTAGAGAAACAACCAAAAATGATAACTCAAATTAACAGTAATATAACTAATAAACTTCAATATTCATGACAATCACAACCCTAGAATGCGAAGTTTAGTTCCACATAGGCATGGTAACAAAACAACAATTCATCCAAAGAAATGTAAAGATTACTAAGTTTGATGGAAGAACAATGGAATCTGATGAATTCCGGCCTCCACGGCAGCTCCGTGCTCTCTCTAGGTCTAAAGTATGTCAAAGGTCCTTAAAATAATGTTTTTACATTTATTTATATCAAGTAGGGTTGGGCCAAGACGAAATCTCCTTTTTCTAGCTGAAATAGGAAAACTTGCAAACTTATTGATTTTCATGCGTCGCACTGTGTGTAGCACTAGTGCTTTTTTCTGTCAAACCAAAAAAGCCCAGTCTCTGAACTTTGAAAATTTCTGACAAAAATTTGCACTGATGCGTCGCACTGATGCGTAGTACTATGCCTTGCACTGTGCCTCGCACAGTGCTTCGCACTAGTGTATTTCTTCAGCAGTTGCTTCTTCCTTAAATTTTGACGTCTAGAATTGATCCTCGACCCCCAAACATAATCCGGCTTAATCCCTTGGGCTTTTACTCAGACTTCAAAGCTCCAAATAGCTCGAATTCGTTTCGTAATATCTACATAGCTCAGAATCACTTCTACAAGGTATAAAACACGCAATTAGTGCAAAAATTAGAGACTGAAGTTCTAACTCAATTAAAGTATAATAAATTAAAGTTCAATAAGTGACTAAAATATGTAATTATAGCCTATCATCAGTGAACTTCGATACCAATTGATTAAACGAAAAAAGAGTTCAACTTCTTCTAGTGGATTGTTATATTTATTAAAATCCATAGTTAAGTGGGACAATAAAAGTGGGAAAAACGAAGATGCTACCCTTGATAATAAGTGGGAATCTCGTTGATCCTAATGATGATTCCAATTTTTGAACAACAAAATTGTTTACTTTAGTAATAAAGTAAGCATTTATAATCCAATGATAAGGATTAAACATAGCTAAACAAAACGACCATCATTCAAAGCAAGGCCCATCATTTGCTTTAGTTCTTGGATTAAGGCACCTCTTAGAATTATGGCACTGCCCCATCGAAACCTATGCAAATACAAACCCAACAATAATGGCGCACTTTTAAGAATGTTTCTGGAATATATAAAGTGAAGAATTAAAGAGAGGAAAATCTACCTAAATATTTTCAATAATTTTTTAACCAGCCACCATCTGGACCAAAATAAGGAAAACAAAAGGAACGTCTATTGTTGGTTAGTTAAACGTTACATAGCAATTATATTATATTGATGTTGGTCACCAGAAATGTGAAAATTCATTTGTTTTTTTTGGTAACTAACGTTACAGTGAGTTAGTTAAACGTTACATAGAAATCTTTATATTTCATTCTTTGATTGGTAAATTCATGCAGCTCAATATAAATCTGATGGATCAATCACTCAAGAGTTTTGGTTTCGACTATTTGGAAGAAAGCAAAAAAATAAAAAAGATAATGGAAAACAACAATGGACCGACCAAATTCCTTATTATTCATAGTTAACTCTAGCAGCTAAGATACCACCAAGCCGCCAAAACTAACAATCTCGATATTGACGATAATTCGAAAGCTTAAAAAGATTATATTCATGAAATAAGTCCTATAGTTAAGATATGAAAATATATAGGTCCTCTTTCAGCGACAAGTCTTCCCTATTAAGAATGTCCTCATCGAACATCAAATTGAATATAATTACATTACATATTGAAAAGAAGAAATTCATAAAATAATTAGGAGAAGATATTATAAGAAAACACTGTCAGATATAGACGAAAATTGAAAAATTGGATTGAAGTTGAAATTCACCCAAAAAGTTTATTCACAAAACATTAACAAATCTCCAAACTTGGACATCAATTTTTAAAGATTATTTTCATGAAAATGAACTATACTCTCAAGAATGAATATGTAATGACCCGATCGGTCACCTTATGTAATTGCGCCCCGTTACCTCCCTTTTTATTGCTTCACACATGTGTGTTTATGATTTTACGACTTGCAGGGTTGGTTAATTTCGTTTCGGGAAGCTTTCGGGTTGATTTGGACCATTGATTCTTGACTTAGAGGTGTAAATTAGAAAATGTTGACCAAACTTTAACTTTTGTGAAAACGACCCCGAAACTGTATTTTTATGGCTCTGATAGCTTCGTATCGTGATTTCGGACTTGGGCGTATGTCCGGAATTGATTTTGGAATTCCATAAGTTGATTTATGTTGATTTGCCGAAATTTGGCAATTTGGATTTGAAAAGTTTGACAGTAGGTTGACTTTTAGCTATCGAAATCGGAATTTGAATTTGGGACTTGGAATAGGTTGTTATATATTTAGAACTTGTATGCAAAATTTGGTGTCGTTTGGAGTTGAATTGATAGGATTCAGACATTTAATTGTAACTTTAGAAATTCTTGAACTTTCTTTTGAAATTCATGCATTTTAATATTAGATTCGTAGTTTTAGATATTGTTTTAGTATTTTGATTACGCGATCGAGTTCGTATGATATTTTCAGACTTGTGTGGATATTTGATTTGGAGCCCCGAGGGCTCAGATGAGTTTCAAACATATTCCGGAGTGGTTTGGACTGAAATTTACAGAAATGTGGTGTCTGGTGCTATGGTGTCGCAAATGCGAATACCAGGCCCGCATTTGCGAAGGTGACAGAAGAGGGGCAGTTGTCGCAAATGCAACCCCCCCCCCCTTCGCATTTGCGAAGCCAACAAGATTATAGCTTAGTTCGCAATTGGAACAATTGTTCGCTTTTGCGATGACCCTCCAGTTCGCAATTGCGAAGACTCTACCGTAATTGCGATGAATGTTGAGTCTGCCAGAGTTCACCAATGCGAGCCCTGCTCCACAAATGTGAACCCTGTGTTGCAAATGCGACATCTGTAGCTGGTTAAAGGGCTGGAAGATAGGATTTTTTAACTCATTCTTTCATTTTTGAACCCTAAACTCGGAAGGAGACGACTTGAAGAGGGAATTTTTACCTACAAACTTTGAGTAAATGATTCTAATACATTTCTAATCATATTCCATCAATCAAAGTAAAGATTTGTGAAACTTTGTCAAGTTTTTGAAAAATAAGAATTGAGTTTTAAGAGTCGATTTGAAATCGGATTTTGAAATTAATCACATATATGAACTCATGGGATCATGGGTTGACATAATCTAGCATTGGACCCGGATTTTGACCGTCGAGCCCTGGGTTAACTTTTGTAGACTTTTTGGAAAAAATGTAAAGATCTTAGCTTTATCTATTACAATTTAATTCCCTAGCATTGTTTGATGATATTAAGTCGATTTTGGTTAGATTTGAGCCATGTGGAGGTGGATATTAAGGGAAAAGCTATTTTCGAGTGTTGATTTGGCCTAGTTGAGGTATATTTGTCTTGTCTAACTTCGTGTGGGGAAACTACTCCTTAGGATTGGTATTGTTTGAGTCAATTGTGCTAAGTGAAATCCGTGTACACAAGGTGATTAGTGGGTACACGAGTTGTATGGGGTATTTGTCCGGTTTAAATTACTTAGACTATTTTCATGCTTAAATTAAAATGCTATATCATGTTCTAAATTCCCTTAGCCAATCTATTCTTACCTGTATTAGTCTATCCTTGCATGCCTTAAATGATTTCGTTAACACTTGTTCTACGTCCTAATTGATAATTTACTCTCATGCTTTAGTTGAACTTGTTATCTCTTTATTGTTACATGATATCTCTTCATTGTTGATTATCATAATTTGAAGTCATTATATATGTTATCTCTTTCATTGTTGATTATCATTAATTAAAGTATTGTTCATATTACCTCTTTCATTGTTGATTATCATTATTCGAAGTTATTGTTTATGTTATCTCTTTCATTGTTGCTTTCCATTATTTGAAGTCTTTCTACCTATTATCTTTTTCATTGCGAGTTATTCTTATTTAACATCGTGGTTATACATTGTCTCTCATTGTTGAGTTATTGGTGTTGAAGTTGTGAAAGCCACTATCAAGTTGAGGCAAAATTGTTATTGTTGAAACATATTCCTTTTTGAATATTTTACATTCATTGTTATTGTTGATATTCTTGTACCCGTTGTAGAGGAGTCGTGGGCTATTGTTATAAAGATATTGATATCATGAATTATCGGCAAATTGTGATTTACGGGCACGTGTGGTGTGGGTTGTTATTGTAATGTGATATTGACGTGCATGCGGCAGTATAAAACTTGTGGTTGATGTGAATGCATCAATATAAAGTGGGACTTATGTGTGTGTTGCTTGTAGGAAAACTATGTGAAGCCACACTACGCCATAAGGTGAGCTAAAGTACGTATAACTATTTTAGGAAAATTATTTCTAAAACCTATTTCAAATGTAAGGCTCACGCGGCGGTATAAGGAAATATTGTGATTTTAATTGAGAAATGTGAATACGAGGCGGTACCTCGGTTGTACTTTCATTACACACGAGGCGGTACCTCGTTGTGATTCTTGCTGTTTATTTCATGTTGCAAGGAGTTTTGGTGGGAATATGTCTTGTTGTTTCATTATTTACTGTTCTAGCAGCTGTTGTCCGTATATAATCATTGTAGTTCTCATTAGTTGCTTCTTTTATGCTATTTTCATGTTTACTTTTCCGTATTAGTTCATGTTACTATTTTGTTTCGTACAGGTTATTTCTCCACTTTTCATGTTATATCTTTATTACATTTTCATACTACTTATTTATATCCTAGTGGGTGTCTTGACCTGGCTTCGTCACTATTCTACTGAGGTTAGGGTTGATACTTACTGGGTACCGTCGTGGTGTACTCATACTACGCTTCTGCATATTTTTGTGCAAATCCAGGTACGTCTGCCCGTGCCGGACGTTAGAATTGATTGTGTTGCTGCTTGGGACATCAAGGTATACCTGCTCAACGTCCGCAGGCCTCAGAGTCACGTTCCCTTTATTCTGTTTACTGTTATAGTTCATTGAGAAAGTGACGTAGTAGTTATCCTAGTTTTACTCTATAGAGCTTATGACTCAGTTTCACCAATTTTGGAGAGTGTATTGTTGAGATTATGTTTTGTATCGGAAGGTTATAACAATTATTCAGCTTTGTTTTAGTATTTTCATACTTGTTTCTGCCAAGTTATTATTATTTGTTAAGTTTACCTAGTCGTAGAGATTAAGTTCTATCACGACATCATGCGGAGGGAAACTGGGGTGTGACAGAATATCTCTACTTTGATCATATCTTCTAATGAAATCATGAGAAAATCACTTTTGTTTTGTTTCTTTTCCAAAAGTGAGAGAGATGTTAGAACAACAATCAGTAAATTGCATATTTAGTGTTTGACATATCAATATGATGTAGACAATACACGTCCTAATGAACCAAAGGCCAAACATTTGCATTACATTCGGAGGTTATCACCTCCCAATCATTGACCGTCACCACTCTTTCTGGTGGGGCTCAATTTGTACGCGGATGACACATTCTTTCAATTTTAATTCTTGAGAAAACTCTATAACCTTTCCTTACATTAATGTATTTCAGAATACAGAGTCAGTAGTTAGGCACTAGATCTTTCAGGACAGCTATTATGATATATTTGAATATAGGTCAGGTCTCATTGTTCGCACGAATATGTATTTGAATATATATTTTAACAAATTTTCTCAATAACGTATACATAATTCAAAGTGAAGATATTAGCTACTTAGCCACTTACTGATTTACTGTGCGCCATGATGGTGTGTGATCATCAGACTTAAATTTAGCCTGCACATTTTTTATTTTTTCCTCCAGCATGTTACATCGAGTAATATCAGAAGTTGATTTGCAGAATCACAAAGTTTCACTTACATCGGAGGACTTGATTCTAAAATGAAATGACTGATAAAATTCAACCTCTATGCATCTACCACTTTTCGACCATTATTTCGGGGAAATAGCACCAAACTACCGTACAATTGACCGTCTAAGCAGATAATATGTCACAAAAAGTAAAAATAAAAATAAAAATTAAGTCACATATTCTAGCAAAGAGTTAAGATAACACAAGGAAGCTTTGCCCCTTGTCTCAGGTTGGTCATGGAGGTTATCTTCTAAGGCCCCATTCATTTAATTTTCCAGATGGGTCACAGTTCATAAGGTTTGTGGTTCAGCTCCGTGTGGGGTTTATTGACAGCTTCTACCATTTGCCTATTATAATTTTTGTTTAGTAATCAAGAAACTCGACGAAAAACCATCTATATTAGCTTAATTTTGACCAGAACAACTATGACTGTGTGTGGATGATATGTTCAAAAGTTATTGTACAAATGATATAAATTTACGTCAATAGGCTGAGCTGAAGTGATGCGAGAAAGGAGAAGTGTCATAAAACAAAATTTGGATGTTTTTGAAATTGAATTTATGGTTTAGTGGCTGTAATTTCACTTACAATTTTTAGGTTTAAAGTTGTAGTTTTAGCTTTTCTCAAGATGTATTTTTCGCTTTGCCTCGAGAGATCAAACTATGTCACATGATCCTAAAGATGTGCCAATGTGAACTTTGTTGTGTCTAAAGTACAATGTCATAAGCACTATTAAAACACACTGGAATTTTCAAACACAATATTATTTTGAATTACAATTTAACAGTAGCATAGTGAAGTAAGATGGTGACTTTGAGGTCTGCGAATGCCAAGCAGGTATACCTTGAAGTCTCCGATCGCGCGGACGCAACTCTCAACAACACAATCAAAATACTTGGATCTGAACAAAAATGTGCATAAGCATAGCATGAGTACACCACAATGATACCCAATAAATATCAAGCCTATCTTCGATAGAGTAGTGACGAGGCCAAATCAAGACACTTACTAGACATAGAAACGTGTTCAAGATATACATAAGCTAATAATGGAAAGAACATCATGTAAGACCAACGACAAAAAAATTATTGATTTACAACCAACAATGAAGTAATAGAAAAATAAATGGCAGCAAGTAGTAAACGAGTAATAAAGAAATAACATAATCAGAACACCGATGAGAAGTAAATGAACACAAATAAGAAAAAAACGGATGACAACTCAAATAATTAAATCACTCTGTAACGACCCGGCCAGTCGTTTTGAGAGTTGTAGCCCCGTTTCCTCATTTACTGCTCCTTTCGTACTCTAAAGCTATTATATGACCTACCGGATTGGCTAGTTCGGGGCCGGAGAGATTTTAGACTAAATTGAGACACTTAGTCTCATAATTAAAAACTTAAGTTGAAAAAGTTGACCAGATATTGACTTATGTGTAAACAACTCGGGTTTGAGTTTTGATAGTTCTGCTAGATTCTCCAGGTGATTTTGGATTTAGAAGCGTGTCCGGATTGTGATTTGGAGGCCCGTAGTGGAATAAGGATTGAAATGGTGAAAGTTGGAATTTTGGAAATTTTGATCGGGAGTGGACTTTTTGATATCGGGGTAGGATTCCAATTCCGAAAGTTGGAGTACGTCCGCGGTGTCATTTATGACTTGTGTGCAAAATTCGAGGTCAATAGGACGTGATTTGATAGGTTTTGGTATCGTTTATAGAATTTGGAAATTTCAAAGTTCATTAGGCTTGAGTCCATGTGCAATTCTTGTTTTTGATGTTGTTTGAGGTGATTTGAGGGGTCGACTAAGTTCGTATGATGTTTTGAGACTTGATGGTATATTTGGTTGAGATCCCGGGGGCCTCGGGTGAGTTTCAAGTGGTTAACAGATCATTTTTGGACTTAGCATGTTGGATGAAGATTGTTGGCGTCTGCAGTCTGGTTTCCTTGTACGTGATCGCATGAATTGATCCGTGATCGCATAGGCTTAATTGGGGCAGAAGTACTTTTGTTCTATGTGGTAACTAAGTTTGGGACGCGATCATGTAGGTGTGGCTAAGTTGTGCTTCACGAATGCGTGGCTAAGGCCGTGTTCGCGTAGAGGGATTTGAGCAGAAGGGGATATCAGACATTTGTTCTACGCGATCGCGTGAAGCAGGATGCGATCGTGTAGGTTTGAGGGGCAGTGCTTCGCCATCGCGTGTGAATATTTGCGATCATGTAGGCCATTTTTATGGGGCAAATTTATTTGTTCTTCTCAATCACATGACTTGGTCCGCGATCGCATAGAGGAAAGAACTGGGCAGTATAAAAAGATTCAAAAACGAGGGTTCCGGGTTTTTCACATTTCTAACATTTTTTAGCTCGGTTATGGATATTTTTAGATGATTTTCAAGGTGATTCTTGACGTAAGTTCCTTGTGATCATTTCTACTCAATAATTATGTTTCCTCACTAATTTTCCCACCTAGTTGGTGTGTTTTTTAGGTGTAGTTTAGGGGTTTGAGACTAGGGATTTGGAGAGTTAATTTTGGGGATTTGAATGGCCATTTGGTGTCGGATTCTTTAAATTTGGTATGGTTAGACTCGTGAGTATATGGGCTTTCGAGTTTTGTGACTTTTGCCGGCTTTCGAGGCATGGGCCCTGGGGCTGGGTTTGAGTCGATTTCGAATTTTGATCTATAATTTCATAATTTCGTATAAAATTGATTCCTTTAGCCCGTATTGATTGTATTGTACTGCTTGTGGCAAGATTTGGGACATTTGGAGGCCGATTCACGAGGAAAAGACATGTTGGAGTAGAGTTTTGCTCCGATTGAGGTAAGTAACAGTTCTAAATTTTATCTTAAGGGTTTAAAACCGCGGATTATGCGTTATATGATTGGTTTGGAGGTGACACACATACTAGGTAACGGGCGTGTGGGCGTGCACCGTAGGAATTGGGACTTGGTCCATTCTATGGAACTGTAAAGTTGAATAACTTATTGTTAGATATATGCTTTCCTTGTGTTATAGAAATTTAACTGCACATCATGTTAGAAATCATGTTTAGGTTATGTGATGACACTGTTGGGACCCGCAGAGGTCGTGTTCTTGTTGAATTATTTGCTAGTTGTTGTCTTGTACTCAGTCACAATTTTACTTGCGTATCATATCTCAATCTCTTATTGTTTCTTGTTGATACATTATATTATCTCTGTTTGGGTTGATTTTTATAATTTCTAAGAGCCCGAGAGACTGGAGAGGTTGGTGACTGAGTTAGGGCCTGAGTGCCGAGCTGTGAGCTATATGTGTGTGTGTATGTGTATGTGTGTGCATATATATATATATATATATATATATATATATATATATATATATATATATATATATATATGTGTGTGTGTGTGGATCGGGTTGCACGCCGCAACAAGCCTGAGGGTTGTATGTATATGGATCGGGTTCCACATCGTAACGAGACTTAGGGCTGTATATATATTATGGGATCAGGCTACACACTACAGCGATATAGCGCTTGGGCTGAAGGCGCCCCTCCGGCGTATGTACACCCCAGTAAGTGCGGGTACCTATTGAGTGTGAGTGTTGAGGGCTAAGAGCCGACTGATGAGCCATTGAGAAAGACCGAGTGATTTTTGCCCTTAGAGGCTGTATTTGCTTTCATTGTTGTTACACATAGCTGCTATATGTCATTGTTTTGAAACTTCTGGGAGATCTTATATCCGATTTTTACTTGAACTTGGCATGTATAAACTAATTTGACTTAAATTGCCGGATTTGAAAGCATGTCTACTTTCTTGTTGAGATAACTGAAAATGAGCTATAATTGTTTAGCTCATCACTATATTTCAGTTCCTTATTTATTATTGTTACTTACTAAGTTAGTTGTACTCACGCTACACCCTGCACTTCGTGTGCAGATCTAGGTATTTTCGGATACAGTGGGCGTTGATATCGTGAACGATTTATCTTAGGAGATTTACGAGGTAGTTGTCCGGCGTTCGCAGTCCTTGTTTCTCCTTCCTTATCTTTTTTTATTTGTATTTTGATACAGACTCTCGTAGACATTTTTTTTCTAGATTGGTGTTGTATAGATGCTTATGAGCTTAGTGACACCATTATTTGGGAGTTATTTTCCGCACTTGTGTTTGGGTTTTTACCCTGTTTTTATGAAAACTCTGTTTATTTAAAATTTCTTAATTCATTTTCTGTTAAATGTTAGAAGTATTTTGGAAATGTCGTCTTTCCTAGTACCACGATAGGCGCCATCACAACGGGTTAGGTTTGGGTCGTGACAAGTTGGTATCAGAGCTACCAGTCAGGGCCGCGAGAGGCTGAGGCCGCGGTAGGGGAAGAGGTGCAGCTCATACAGTAGCTACTGTAGATCCACCAGTTGCCCCAGTTCAAGAGCAGGTCCTAGTTATGGACGAGCCTGTGGGGCCAACTCAGGCACCACCGGTGCCCATTGTGATTCCAGGCCTTAGCTCAGATTCTGACCATGTGCACCAGTCTTGCTCAGGCGGTTTCTGTTCCGGCCGCATCAACCACTTCTCAAGACGGGGGAGGTACTTAGGCTCCCACCACCAGCACACCATAGTAGGTGATGTAGGGACTCCAAACAATGGGGGCACTGCCAGCCCAGGCGGTTACAGCTGCTCAGGCCCATGTTGTTCCTGTTATGTTTGATGATGAGCAATGGAGATTGAAGAGGTTTAGGAGACTCTTGCCTCCACCTTTCAGTGGTACGAGGCAGAGGATGCCCAGGGTTTCTTGGATAAGTGTCAGAGGATTTTCTGTACAATAGGTATTCTGGAGACATGTGGGGTCTTGTTTACTACTTTTCAGTTCTCTAGGGCTACCTTTAGCTGGTGGGAGGATTCTAAGAGGTGTAGACCGGTCGGTGCAACACCACTTTCATGGTAGGAGTTCTCCGTTCTCTTCTTAGAGAAGTTCGTGCCATAGTCTCGTAGAGAGGAGCCGCGCAGACAGTTTGAGCAGTTACATTGGGATGAAATGTCTGTGACGCAGTACGAGATGAGGTTTTCTAAGT
Organism: Nicotiana sylvestris; assembly: GCF_000393655.2. Lineage (NCBI taxonomy): Eukaryota > Viridiplantae > Streptophyta > Magnoliopsida > Solanales > Solanaceae > Nicotiana > Nicotiana sylvestris. The sequence continues at coordinate 82,493,023 of NC_091057.1, read as the reverse complement.
TGGCCCGTCATACAGTTTGGTTGGTTCCCACTGATAGGGAGAGGATTAGGAGGTTCATTGATGGCCTCATATTTTAACTGTGGTTGCTTATAACTAGAGAGAGGATATTTGGTCCCACTTTCGATGAGGTCATTGACATTGCTCGGCAAATAGAGATGGTATGCAGCCAGGAGCGGGTTAAGAGGGAGGTCAAGAGGTCTCGTGGATCAGGTTATTTTTGTGGTGTTCCTTCTGGAGGACATGTTACGCGCTTGTGTCATTGATTTCAGGGGTTCATGGGACAAGTTTCTACCGCTCGCTGAGTTTGCCTACAACAACAGTTACCAGTCAAGAATTCGGATGGCTCTATATGAGGCTTTGTATATGAGGCTGTGTAGATATTCGGTGGGTTGGTTTGAGCCCAGTTAGGCAAGGCTTTTGGGTATAGACTTTGTTTATGATTTATTGGACAAGGTTAAATTGATCCAGGAGTGACTTCGCACGGCGCAGTCTAGACAGAAGAACTATGTTGACTGGAAGGTCCGTGATATGTCTTACATGGTTGGGAAGAAGGTTCTGCTGAAGGTTTAACCCATGAAAGGTGTTATGAGGTTCGAAAAGAAGCACAAGTTGAGCCCTCGGCTCATCCGACCTTTTAAGGTACTTCAGAGGATTTGGGATGTGTCTTACAAGCTTTCTTTGCCGCCTGGATTGTCGAGTGTGCATCCAGTATTTCATGTTTCTATGCTTTAGAAGCATATCGGCGATCTGTCTTATGTTTTGGATTTTAGAACGGTTCAGTTGGATGGTGATTTGACTTATGATGTGGAGCAGGTTGCCATTTTGGATTGGTAGGATCGAAAGTTTAGGTCAAAGAATATAGCTTCAGTGAAGGTGCAGTGGAGAGGTCAGCCTATGGAGGAGGCTATTTGGGAGATAGAGCGAAAAATGTGGAGCAGATATTCACACCTATTTATGACTCCAGGTATGTTTCTAGACCCGTTCGAGGACGAACGTTTGTTTAACAGGGGGAGGATGTAACTACCCGGATGGTCATTTCGAGAGTTTTAGCCTCGTTCCCCCATTTTCTGCTCCTTTCATACTCTACATTTGTTATATGACTTACCGGGTTGGTTGGTTGGTTCGAGTCCGGAGAAATTTCAGAATGAATTGAGACAGTTAGGCTCTTAACTGAAAGCTTAAGTTGGAAAAGTTAATCGGATGTTGACTTATGTGTAAACGAACTCGATTTGAGTTTATATAGTTGTATTAGCTCCGTTAGGTGATTTTAGACTTAGGAGCGTATCCAGATTGTGATTTAGATGTCCGTAATGGAATTAGGCTTGAAATAGCGAAAGTTGGAATTTTGGAAAGTTTGACCTGGATTGGACTTTTTGATATCGGGGTTGCATTCCGATTTCAGAAGTTAGAGTAGGTCTGTGGTGTCATTAATGACTTGTGTGAAACATTTGAGGTCAATCAGATGTGATTTTATAGGTTTCGGTGTCGTTTGTAGAATTTGAAAATTTCAAAGTTCATTAGGCTTGGATCCATGTGCAATTCATGTTTTTGATATTGTTTGATCTGATTTGAGGATTCGACTAAGTTCGTATGATGTTTTGGGACTTGATGGTATGTTTGGTTGAGGTTCCGGGGGCCTCATGTGAGTTTCGGGTGGTTAATGGATCATTTTTGGACTTAGCATATTGGCTGAAGATTGTTGGTGTCTGTAGCCTGGTTTCCTTATATGCGATCACATGAATTGATCCGCGATCGCATAGGCTTAATTAGGGCAGAAGTACTTTTGTTATATGCGGTTGCTAAGTCTGGAATGCGATCGCATAGGTTTGGCTAAGCTGTGCTTCGCGATAGCGTGGCTAAGGCCGCATTCGCGTAGAGGGATTTGAGCAGAAGGGGAGACAATGCATTTGTTCTACGTGATAGCGTGAAGTAAGATGTGACCGCATAGGTTTGTGGGGCAGTGCTTCGCGATTGTGTATGAATATTTGCGATCGCGTAGGCTATTTTTATGGGGCAGATTTATTGTTGTTTGCAATCACGTGACTGGTCCGCGATCGCATAGAGGAAATAACTGGGCAATATAAAAAGATTCAAAAATGAGGGTTCCGAGATTTTTCACATTTCTAACATTTTTGAGCTCGATTTTGGAGATTTTTTAGAGGATTCAAGGTGATTCTTGATATATGTTCCTTGTGATCATTTCTATTCAATAATTATGCTTCCCCACTGATTTTTCCACCTAGTTGGTGTGTTTTTGAGGTATAATTTGGGGTTTGAGGCTAGGGATTTGGAGAGTTGATTTTGGGGATTTGAATGGCCATTTGGTGTCAGATTTCGATAAATTTGGTATGGTTAGACTCTTGAGGGAATGGGCTTTTGAATTTCGAGGCTAAAGTTTCTGTTGGATTTCGAGGCGTAGGCCCAGGGGTTTGAGGCGATTTCGGATTTTGAGCTATAATTTCATAATTTCTTGTAGAATCGATTCCTTTAGCCCGTATTGATTGTATTGTACTACTTGGGGCTAGATTCGGGACATTTAGAGGCCAATTCGTGAGGCAATGGCATATTGGAGTAGATTTTTTTCGGATTAAGGTAAGTAACAGTTTTAAATCTGGTCCTGAGAGTATGAAACCCTGGATTATGCATTATGTGATTGGTTTGGAGGTAACGCACATGCTAGGTGACGGGCGTGTGGGAGTGCACTGTTGGAATTTGGACTTGGTTCATTCTATGGAACTATAGAGTTGAATAACTTGTTGCTAGCTATATGCTCTCCCTATGTTATAGAAATTTGACTGCAAATCATGTTAGAAATTATGCTTAGGCTATGTGATGACACTGTTGGGACCCGTAGAGGTCGCGTACTTGTTGAATTATTTGCTAATTATCGTCTTGTACTCAGTCACGATTTTACTTGTGTATCATATCTCAGTCTCTTCTTGCTTCTTGTTGATACATTATATTATCTCTGTTTACGCTGATTTTTATGATTTCTAAGAGCTCGAGAGACTGGAGAGGTTGGTGACTGAGTTACAGCCTGAGTGCCGAGCTGTGAGCTATATGTATATATATATGGATCGGGTTGCACGTCGCAATGAGCCTGAGGGTTGTATGTATATGCATCGGGTTGCACGTCACAACGAGTCTTAGGACTGTATATATATATATATATATATATATATATATATATATATATATATATATATATATATAGTGTTGCATGTCGCCACGAGCCTTATGGCTATTAATATATTATGGGTTTGGGCTACACGCCGCAGCGATATAGCATTTGGGCTGAAGGAGCCCCTCCAGAGCTTGTACACCCCCCAGTGAGTGCAGATACTTATTTAAACAAAGAAAAATATAAGTTAAATTAACGAATTAAATATAGAATTTTTTTAAAAAAACTTGATAACAATTTTAAGTAAGATAAACATCTAACAGGGTAATGAGTATTATTTGAGAATCCAATTATAGTGAAAGTGTGATTGTAACGACCCGGTTGGTTGTTTTGAGAGTTATAGCCCCGATCCCCTATGAATTTCTTTCCCCGTATCTTTTTCTACTATTGTGACTTGTCGAGAGGTTTTGTTTTGATTTTTCGAGTGTTTTGGGACACTTAGTCCCTAAAGGGAGGTTTAAATCTTAGAATTTAGACCGTAGTCAATACTATATGAAAACGACTCCAGAATGGAGTTTTGCCGATTCCATTAGCTCCGTTGGGTGATTTTGGGCTTAGGGGCGTGTCCGGATTGTGTTTTGGAGGTCCGTAGCTTATTTAGGCTTGAAATGGCGAAAGTCAAATTTTTGAAGTTTTCGACCGGTAGTGGAATTTCATATATCGGGGTCGAAATCTGATTCTGAATGTTGGAGTAGGTCCGAAATGTTGATTATGACTTGTGTTCAAAATTTGGGGTCATTTGGACGTGGTTTGATAGGTTTTGACATGTGAAAATTTGAAGTTTCAAGTTCTTTAAGTTTGAATTGGAGGTGATCCGTGTTTTTAGCATTGTTTGATGTAATTTGAGGGCTCGACTAAATTTGTATGGTGTTTTAGAACTGGTTTGTATGTTTGGTTGAGGTTCTGGGGACCTCGGGTGAGTTTCGGATGCTTAATGGGTCATTTTTGGACTTGGGAAGATTCTGGTATTTTGTTGCAGAGATTTCCTTAATCGCATTCGTGTCCATCCTTCTGCGTTCGCGTAGTGTAATTTCGGAGGGTGATTTAATAGTTCTTCACGTTCTCATGTTTCCTCTCGCGATCACTAAAGTCTTCCCTCTCCTCCTTCGCGTTCGCATCCCTCTCTTCATGATCGCGTATTAGAACTAGGAGCGGGGATACTGGTCACCATTTCCTCTATGCGTTCGCATTGTTTTGAGACTTGGGCCCATGGAGGCTTTTTCGGCGATTTTCCAATTTCTTGCCTTAGCTTTGATTTCATTAGCTAAATTATTTTCTTGTAGTTATATTTATGTTATGTAATTGGTTTTGGATAGATTTGGGCCATTCAGAGTCGGATATTCGTGGAAAGAGCATTTTGACAGACTGATTTGAGCTTGGTTTGAGGTAAGTAGCTTGCCTAACCTTGTGGGGGGAGAACTCCCCTTAGGATTTGGTACTGTTTTATATATGAGCGCTATGTACGTGAGGTGACGAGTGCGTACACAGACTATTTGTTGCAAAACTCCATTTTCATTAAGTAAAATAGTTGTTTTCCTTTGACTGAGCTACACTAGCATATGTAATTATCCTGTTTAGATTAGAACAACATGTCTACATGTCTTAATTGCTTATCTCAACTATATGCAGCATGGTTAGTAAATTTTCCTGCTTCTTCATTGACTTGTACTTAGTCTTAATTATAGGATTTCGTGTTGTAGTTGTAATTCTATTGTTTGAGTTGCATATCTACTTTTGGACTACAGAACGGTATTCTGGGAGATCCCCCCTACACTGCATATTTACTTTGGGACTACGGAACGGTATTTCGGGAGATCCCCGTGCCTTGCATATTTACTTTGGGATGACGGAACGGTATTCCGGGATATCCCTCTACATGTTTACATTTGGAATAACGGGAAGGTATCCTGAGAGATCTCATTTTGTTATCTCTATGTTCTGAGATGTTGTTTTTCTATGTTACGTGCTTGTTAAATTTTAGTATTTATTTTCATGGCGATATTTCATTCTGTCTTATTTTATTATATTTATATATTAGAAGGGCCCAGACTTGATCTCGTCACTACTCGATCGAGGTTAGGCTTGGAACTTACTAGTTACCATTGTGGTGTCCTCATGCCCTTCCCTGCACATGTTTTCCTGTGCAGATCCAGGTACCACTTATCAACCGCATTATCAGTGAGGCGAGATAGCTGTAGAGACTTTAAGATATATCAGCCGCGTCCACAGACCTCGGAGTCCCTATCTACTATTTTCGTGTCAAACACTTCTTGTATATCCTTTTTGTTGGACTCTAGAGTATAGAAGTACTGTTTTCTTTTTGTATTTTGTGACTTATGATATTCCGTGTTTTGAGAGAGTTTATGTACACTTCGAGAGTGGTTATTGTATATGCCGAGCGACATCTTAATTTCTTGTTAAAATTTACCTGTTAGTTGTTAGCTTTATTGATTTTGCTTTATTTTTCCGCAAATGTTAGGCTTACCTAGTCTTAGAGACTAGGTGCCATCAATGGTTCACGGAGGGAGAACTTGGGTCATGACAAGTTGATATCATAGTTCTAGGTTCATAGGAGTTGTGAGTCACAAGCCGATTTATTACAGTCCCGCGGATCGGTACGGAGACGTCTGTACTTATCTTCGGGAGGCTATGGAAATGTTAGGAAAATTCCACCTCATTTGATTCCTTGCCGTGCGAGATTATTGACTTCGAAATTCTAAACGTTTGTTGTCTATTCTCTCACAGATAGTGAGGACACGTGCAGCCGGAGATGACCAGGCAACCGCGCCCCCTGCTAGAGCTGATAGAGGCCGGGGCCGGGGTAGAGGCTAAGGACGCTCACATGGTGCAGCCAGAGCACCCAAGCGAGCCACTACAGAGGAGCCACCAGTAGCTCCAGTCAGACCACAAGCACCTGATACGCCTACTACTGCTACACCAGCTCTTTAGGATACCCTTGCACAGTTCTTGAGCATGTTCAATATTCTAACTCAGTCAGGATTGATTCCTCTTCCTCCAGTCACATCTCGGGCTGGGGGAGGAGCACAAACTCCCGTTGCCCATACCCCAGAGCAGCGAGTTTAGGTTGATCAGATTCCAGAGGTTATACCGGTACCACCTATAGCCCTAGTTCGGCCCGAGGGTAAGACAGCAGTTTCAGAGGATGAGAAGCGGAGGCTTGAGAGGTACAAGAAGTACGACCCTCCTGCATTTAGTGGCCTAGCGTTAGAGAATGCTCAGGGATTTCTAGAGGAGTGCCATCGTATCCTCCATACTATGGGCATAGCAGAGTCGAGTGGGGTTTCTTTCACTTCTTTTCAGCTTCAGTGAGTAGCCTATCAGTGGTGGCGTACTTAGGAGTTGGATAGTCCGACTGAGGCAGCTTCACTTACATGGACTCATCTCTCGGACATGTTTTTTAGGGAGTATGTCCCTCAGAGCCTCAGGGACGCATGAAGCGCGAAGTTTGAGCAGTTGCGCCAGGGTACTATGACTGTTTCAGAGTATGAATTTTGTTTCAGTGACTTGGCTAGACATGCACCGGCCTTGGTTTCTACAGTTCGAGAGAGAGTCCGTCGGTTTATTGCGGGACTTATCCCTAGTGTCAAGACTAGCATGGCCCGGTAGTTAGAGATGGATATCTCGTATCAGCAGGTGGTAAGTATTGCTAGGTGAGTGGAGGGCATGCTTGCTCGAGATAGGGAGGAGATAAAGGCCAAGAGGTCTCGAGAGTCTGGCCATTATTCTTGTACCCATGCCCCAGCTGTAGTTCGTCATGGTAGGGGTTATGTGAGTCGCCCCATTCATTCAGCTCTTCCAGCCGCCAGTTGTATTCCTGCTCCTCCTAGACTTGAGGAGCCTTATTATGCACCTTCAGTATCTAGCATGCCTCCTGCACAGGGTGCTTTTTGCGGTCAGTCCAGCAGACCTGGACCGAGCCAGCCACAACTACCACGCCCTTCTAGAGCTTGTTTTGAGTGTGGAGACACTCGCCATATGGTGAGGGATTGTCCCAGACTTAGGAGGGTGCACCTACATAGACTTCTTAGCCATAGGGTGCTCCACAGGGTTCCTAGGCTATGATTACGGCACCAGCTGCTACTCCACCTGCTCTGCCAACTCGAGGTGGAGGTCGGGGAGGTAGAGGTCGCCCTAGAGGGGGAGGCCAAGCCAGATACTATGCCTTTCCTGCTCGTATAGAGGCTCTTGCTTCCGATTCTGTCATTACAGGTATTGTTCCTGTTTGTCATAGAGATGCATCGATTCTATTCGATCCAGGCTCCACTTATTCCTATGTGTCCTCTTATCTTTCCCCGCATTTGGGAATATCTCGGGATTTTTTGAGTTCCCCTATTTTTGTGTCGACTCCTATGAGAGATTCTCTTGTTGTGGACCGCATGTATCGGTCATGTTTGATTCCTCTTAGTGGTTTTGAGACCAGAGCCAATTTATTATTGCTTAGCATGGTAGATTTTGATATTATTTTGGGCATAGACTGGTTGCTGCCCCATTATACTATTCTTGATTGTCACGCCAAAATAGTGATGCTGGCTATGCTAGGTTTACTGCGATTAGAGTGGAGGGGTACCTTTGATTACACTCCCAGCCGAGTTATTTCATTTCTGAAAGCCCAACGAATGGTTGAGAAGGGATATGACGTGTATCTAGCCTATGTGAGAGATGTCAGTATTGATACCCCTACAGTTGAGTCAGTCCCAGTAGTGAGGGATTTCCCTGATGTGTTTCCAACTGATCTTTCGGGCGTTCTGCCCATCAGAAATATTAATTTTGGCATTGATTTGTTATCGACACTCTGCCCATCTTTATTCCTCCTTGTCGTATGGCCCCTCCTGAGTTGAAGGAGTTGAAAGAACAGTTGCAAATTGCTTAGTAAAGGCTTCATTAGGCCAAGTGTGTTACCTTGGGCTGCTTCTATCTTGTTTGTGAAGTAAAAGGATGGTTTTATGCATATGTGCATCGATTATCGCCAGTTTAACAAAGTTATAGTGAAGAGTCGGTAACCTTTGCCTCGTATTGATGACCTGTTTGATCAGTTACAGGGTGCCCAAGTGTTTTCCAAGATTGATTTGCGTTCAAGTTATCATCAGTTGAAAATTGGGGAGCCAGATATCCTAAAGACTGCTTTTAGGACTTGGTATGGTCATTACGAGTTCCTTGTGATGTCATTTGGTCTGACCAATTCCCTAACAACATTTACGCATTTGATGTATATTGTATTTCGGCCTAATCTTGACTCATTCATCATTGTCTTTATTGATGACACTCTAGTGTAATCCCGGATTCGGGAAGACCATGAGCAACACCTGGACTGTGCTTCAGACCTTGAGAGAGAAGAAATTATATGCAAAGTTCTCAAAATGTGAGTTTTAGTTGGATTCCGTGGCATTTTTGGGTCATGTGATGTCGATTGAAGGGATCAAGACCCGAAGAAAGTGAAAACGGTGCAGAGTTTGCCCATACTATCCTCAGCTACAGAGATCCGGATTTTTCTTGGTTTGGCAAGTTATTACCGTCGATTGTTAAGGTATTCTCATATATTTTAGCACCTATGACCAGGTTGACCCAGAAGGGTGCTCCGTTCAGGTGAACGAAGGAGTGTGAGGAGAGCTTCTAAAAGCTCAAGAAGGCTTTGACTACTGCCCCAGTATTGGTATTGCCTTCAGGTTCAAGGTCTTATACTATCTATTGTGATATGTTGCGAGTTAGCCTCGGCATGGTATTGATGCAGGACCATAAGGTGATTGCCTTTGCGTCCAGACAACTGAAGGTGCATGAAAAGAACAATCCTGTCCATGACCTCGAGTTAGATGCTATTCGTCATGCTTTGAAGATTTGGAGGCATTATTTATACGGTGTCCCTTATGAGATCTACACTGGTCACCAGAGTTTGCAGTATCTCTTCAAGTAGAAGGATCATAACTTGTGTCAGAGGAGGTGGTTAGAGCTTCTTAAAGATTATGATATCACCATTCTGTACCATATTGGGAAGGCCAATGTTGTGGCCGATGCTTTGAGTTGTCGGACAGAGAGTTTAGGGAGTTTAGCATATATACCAGCACCATAGAGGCTCATTGTATTAGATGTTCAGGCCTTAGCCGAACTAGTTTGTGAGATTGGATATTTCTTATCCGAGTTGAGTGTTGGCTTGTGTGGTCTCTCGGTCTTCTCTTTATGATCGTATTAGGGAGCGTCAGTATGATGACCCTTATCTGCTTGTCCTTAAGGACACAGTTCAACACGGTGATGCTAAGGAGGCCGCTATTGGGAATGATGGTGCATTGAGGATTCAGGGTAGGCTATGTGTGCCCAATGTAGACGGATTGCATGAGTTTATTCTTCAGGAGGCTCACAACTCGTTGTACTCCATTCATCCAGGTGCCACAAAGATGTATCAGGACTTGAGGCAGCATTTTTGGTTGCGCAGAATGAAGAAGTACATAGTGGAATATGTGGCCTGGTGTCTAAATTGTTAGCAGGTGAAGTGTGAGCATCAGCGGTCGAGTGGGTTTCTTCAAAAGTTGGAGATTCTGGAGTGGAAATGGGAGCAGATCACTATGGATTTCATTGTTGGACTCCCACGGACTCAGCTGAAGTTTGATGCAGTTTGGGTGATTGTGGATAGGCTAACCAAGTCAGGTCATTTTCTTCCTGTGATGACTACCTATTCTTCCGAGCAGCTGGCTCAAGTTTATATCTGCGAGATTGTCAGGCTTCATGGAATGCCAGTATCTATCATCACTGACCGGGGCACGCAGTTTACATCACGGTTCTAGAGGGCCGTACATTATGAGCTGGGTACTCGGGTGGAGTTGGGCATCCCATTTCACCCTAAGATGGATGGAGAGTCCGAGCGTACTATTCAGATTCTAGAGGATATGCTCCGTGTGTGTGTGATGGATTTTGGAGGTTCTTGAGATTAGTTCTTGACCTTTGCGGAGTTTGCCTACAACAACATTTAGTAGTCCAGCATTCAAATGGCACCGTATGAGGCTCTGTATGGTAGGCGGTGTCGGTCCCCAGTGGGTTGGTTCGAGCTGGGCGAGGCAAAATTATTGGGTACAGACTTGGTTCAAGACGCCTTAGAGAATGTTAAGGTGATCTAGGATAGACTTCGCACAGCCCAGTCCAGACAGAAGAGTTGCGGACCGGAAGGTTTGCGATGTTGCATTCATGGTTGGAGAGCGGGTCTTGCTCTAGGTTTTGCCTATGAAGGGTGTTATGAGGTTCGAAAAGAAGGGAAAGCTGAGCCCAAGGTTTATTGGTCCCTTTGAGGTGTTGCGGCATGTTAGGGAGGTTGCTTATGAGCTTTCCATACCTCCCAGCCTAGCAGGAGTCCATACAATATTTCATGTTTCGATGATCCGGAGGTATCACGGTGATCCGTCTCATATGTTGGACTTCAGCTCAGTCCAGTTGGACAAGGATCTATTTTATGTTGAGGAGCCAATGGCTATTTTGGACAGGCAGGTTTGAAAGCTGAGGTCAAATAACATTACTTCAATAAAGGTTCAGTAGCGGGGTCAGCCGGTCGAGGAGGCGAATTAAGAGACTGAGCAGGACATGCACAACCGTTATCCTCACCTTTTCACCACTTCAGGTATGCCTCTATACTCGTTCGAGAACGAACAATTACTTTAAGTAGGGAAGTATGTAATGACCCGGCCTGTCGTTTTGAGAGTTATAGACCTGATCCCCTATTAACTTCTTTCCCCATATATTTTTCTACTATTGTGACTTGACGAGAGGTTTTGTTTTTGTTTTCGGGGTGTTTTGGGACACTTAGTCCCTAAACGTAGGCTTAATTCTTAGAATTTGGACCGTAGTCGGAACTATGTGAAGACAAATCCGGAATGGAGTTCTTTCAATTCGGTTAGCTCCGTTGGGGTATTTTGGGCTTAGGGGCGTGTTCGGATTGTGTTTTGGAAGTTTGTAGCTAAAGGCTTGAAATGGCGAAAGTCGAATTTTTGGAGTTTTGGACCTGTAGGGGAATTTTTGATATCAAGGTCGAAATCTGGTTCCGGAAGTTGGAGTAAGTCCGAAATGTTGATTATGACTTGTGTGCAAAATTTGGGGTCATTCGGGCGTGGTTTGATAGGTTTCGCCATCGATTGTGGAAATTTGAAGTTCCAAGTTCTATAAGTTTGAATTGGAGGGTGATTCATTATTTTAGCGTTGTTTGATGTTATTTGAGGGCTCATCTAAGTTCGTATGGTATTTTAGGATTGGCTGGTATATTTGGTTGAGGTCCGGGTGGCCTCGGGTGAGTTTCAGATGCTTAACGGGTCGTTTTTGGACTTGGAAGTTGGCAGATTTCTGGTATTCAGTTGCAGAGATTTCCTTAATCACGTTTGCATTCGCGTCCATCCCTCTGCGTTCGCGTAGTGTAATTTCGGAGGGTGATTTAATTGTTCTTCCCATTCGCATGTTTCCTCTCGCGATCACGAAGTCTGCCCTCTCCTCCTTCGCGTTCGATCCCTCTCTTCGCGTTCACGTAGTAGAACTAGGAGCGGGGGTACTGGTGACCATTTCCTCTATGTGTTCACATTGTTCTATCTGCGAACGCGTAAGCATGCCTTTCCCTCTTCTAGGTTCACGTTCTTCCTCACACGTTCGCATAGCCTAGTTCACGAGCCATCATATTTTCCTCTTCGCGATTGCATCTCCTTTTCCGCGATCGCGATGTACAAACACCTGGGCAGTATTAAACATCTCAAAAATGAGGGTTTGGCCATTTTCAACAAAACTTGAGTTTGGGAGCTCGGATTTGGACGATATTTTGAGGGATTTTTAGAGATATCAATTGGGTAATGGTTCTTAACTTGATTTTGGTTATATCCACTAATCTATCGTTAATTTTATCATTTAATTTTGGATATGGGGTGAAAATTTGAGAAGAGTTCTTAGACCAAATATTGGGGTTTTGATCAAGATTTTGGTATCGGATTTGAGTAAATTTAGTATGGTTAGACTCGTGAGTGAATGAGTGGTTGTAATTTGTGACTTTTACCCGATTCCGAGACTTGGACCCCGGGAGGCTTTTTGGGCAATTTTCCAATTTCTTGTCTTAGCTTTGATTTCATTAGCTAGATTAGTTTCTTGTAGTTATATTTATGTTATGTAATTGGTTTTGGCAAGATTTGGGCCATTCGGAGTTGGATATTCGTGGAAAGAGCATCGTGACGGATTGATTTGAGCTTGGTTAGAGGTAAGTGGCTTGCCTAACCTTATGTGGGGGAACTCCCCTTAGGATTTGGTACTGTTTGATATATGAGCTCCGTGTACGTGAGGTGACGAGTGCGTAGATGGGCTATTTGTTGCAAAACTGCATTTTCATTAAGTAAAATATCTGTTTTCCTTTAATTGAGCTACACTAGCATATGTAGTTATCCTGTTTAGATTAGAACAGCATGTCTACGCGTCTTAATTGCTTATCGGAACTCTATGTAGTATGCTTAGTAAATTTTCCTGCTTCTTCATTGACTTATACTTAGTCTAAATTGTATGATTCTGTGTTATAGTTGTAATTCTATAGTTTGAGCTGCATATTTACTTTGGGACTACGGAACGGTATTCCGGGAGATCCCCCTCTTCACTGCATATTTACTTTGGGACTACGAAATGGTATTCCGGGAGATCCCCCTGTCTTGTATATTTGTTTGGGATTACGGAATGGTATATCGGGAGATCCCTCCTGCACGTTTACGTTTGGGACTACGGGACAGTATCCTAGGAGATACCCTATTGTTATTTCTATGTTTTGAGCTGTTGTTTTTCTATGTTACGTTCTTGTTAAATTTCAGTATTTATTTTCACTACGATATTTCATTCCTTCTTATTTTATTACTCGACCGAGGTTAGGCTTGATAGTTACTGGGTATCATTGTGGTGTACTCATGCCCTTCCCTACAAATGTTTTCCTGTGTAGATCCGGGTACATGTGATCAGCTGCATTATCAGTAAGGCGAGACAGCTTTTGAGACTTCAATGTATATCTGTTGCGTCCGCAAACCTTGGAGTCCCTATCTACTCTTCCCCATGTCAAACACTTCTTGTATTTCCTTTTTGTTAGACTCTGGAGTATAGAAGTACTATTTTCTTTTGTAGTTTGTGACTTATGAGATTCCGCGTTGTCACGACCCTAAACCCGGACCCGGTCGTGATGGCGCTTCTCGTGAAAGCAAGTCCAGCCGACACATTTCCAATTCTGTTTTAAGCAATTAAACAATAAGTGGTTAGTCTTAAACATGATATAAATCCAAAAGTAAGCAGTGACAATACAAACAATTTGCGGGATACAACCCAACACAGCCTGATACCGGGGTGTCACTAGTCATGAGAACCTAACAATTCTAACACAACTCTGAAAAGTTTACAAAGCTATTACAAAGCCACTAATAAGGGAAAAGAAATGAGGTAAGGGGGGAGAAACACGGGACTGCGGACGCCAAACAGCTACCTCGTGAACTCCGAAGTCTACCGGGAGCTCTTAACTCTCACTAGCAGGATCAGCAACACCTGAATCTTCATACGGGGTGCAGGAAGTAAAGTGAGTACTCCAACTCAGTGAGTAATAATCATAAATAAACGACTAAGAGATATGAAAACACGTAAGGCATATTACAGGCTTTAATGAAGCAGTAAAAGCTAGTAAAACAGTAAATCAGTAAGGATACGTAAGAGTCATTTAAGTTCAACTTAAACTTCGTGAAAAAACTTTTCAACAATTAAGCAGGTAAATGACAGGCAAATAAGAAAGATAACCACATAAAGGTTCGCCCCTCGGGCTCAATATCAGCAAATCCGCCCCTCGGGCAATATCTCAGAACAACACCAGCCCCTCGGGCCATAACTCACATCACAATGGTACATGCGCTCACTGGGGGTGTGCAAACTCCTGGAGGGGCCCCTTAAGGCCCAAGCGCAATATCAAACCATCTCGTGGCATCATCACTAGGCTCTCGGCCTCATATCAACAAGCCACCTCGTGACGTACATATCTTAGGGCCTCGGCCTCATAATCATAATTAGTGTTTCCTCACAAATAGGCCCTCGGCCCTACTCAGTCAAAATCCTCACAAGCCACTCGGGATATAGTAAAACATGATTCTCAGCCCAAAATATCATTTAAAAGATCATTTAAGTGTTAAAACAGAGTAAACATGGCAGACATATGAAAATAGTGGAATATAGCATGATTGAATTCAAGTATAAAGTCAAAACAGTGAGGAAATATCAATAAAAATCCCCTAAGGCTTTACATAGTTGGCACGAGGCCAAAATATGGCTTTCGGCCCAAAACATGATGAACACAAATAGATTTCAGTCAAATACGCGATAAAATAGTCATTCGGGACGGACTAAGTCACAAATCCCCAATAGTGCATGTCTCCACACTAGTCATCTAGCGTGCGCGTCACCTCAATATAGCACAACGATATGCAATCCAGGGTTTCATACCCTCAGGACATCATTTACAATCATTACTCACCTCAATCCGGTCAAATCTCTAGCCCGCGATGCCTTTGCCTCTCAAATCGGCCTCCACTTGCGTCGAATCCATCCAAAATCAGAATCACGACGTCAAAATATGCTAAGTGAACGAAGCCCAAGCAAAAATAATCAATTTACAACTTAAATCCCAAAATTACCAAAACCCTACCCCCTGGCCCACGTCTCGGAATTCGATAAAATTCACATCAATAGGTTCCTTATCTTCCCACGAGTTCATACATATCAAAAGTACCAAATTCCGACCACAAATGGTCCCTCAAATCCTCAAGTCTAGGTCTCCAACACCAAGCCCTAGTTTTCCCCAATTTTAACCCTTAAATTCCATTAATTATAGCTCTAATCCGTGAAATAATACCATAAGAACGAGTTTTAGGTCTAAAATCCTTACCTCAATGAAGTCTCCTTGAATTCTCTCTTCAAAATTGCCCAAAGCTCCAGAAATCGCATTTAAAAATGGTGAAACCCTCTGAAAATCGCGAAGGAAGAAATATATACATTTTGACCCAGGCATTATCGCACCTGCGGTCAATCCACCGCATCTGCGGTACCGCTTTTGCGGTCCAAGAGCCACTTCTGCGGTTTTTCACTTATTCTCAATTTTTTGCATCTGCAATGCTATCTCCGCACCTGCGCCATAGCAGGTGAGGTTACCCAACCGCTTCTGCGGTCACAGCCTACCTCACCTTCTTCCGCTTTTGTGTCCTTCTACCTCGCACCTGCAGTCCCCAATACGCAGGTGCGGAAATATATGAAGCAGAAAATCTGCAGCTCACCAAAATTCCAAACATCTCCGTCAACCATCTGAAATCACCCCGAGGCCTACAGGACCTCAACCAAAAATACAAACATATCCCATAACCTTATTCTAACTTATACCAATCTTCAAAACACTTCAAACAACATCGAATCAACCAAAACACATCGGATTCAAGCCTAAGTTTCCAAATTCTTCCGAATTACGCTTTTGATCAAAAACCCAACCAAACCACGTCCGAATGACCTGGAATTTTGCACGCATCCCAAATGACACAACGGAACTACTGCGACTCTCGAAATTCCATTCCGACCCCTATATCAAAATCTCACCTATCAATCGGAAAATGCTAAAAATCCAATTTCGCCAATTCAAGCCTAAATCTACTCTGGAGCTCCAAAACACATTCCGATCACGCTCCTAAGTCCCAAATCACCTCCTGAAGCTATCTGAATCATCGAAACTCATGTTCGAGCCCTCTAACCCATATGTCAACATCCGGTTGACTTTTTTCAACTTAAGCTTCCTTAAAAGAGACTAAGTGTCTCAAACTTTACCAAATCCTTTCCGAACCCGAGCCAACCAACCCGATCACATATAGAACCGATAGACAAAGCAATAAGAAATAGAAATAGAGGGAAACAGAGTGGTAACTCATGAGATGATTGGCCGGGTCGTCACATCCTCCCCAACTTTAACAAACGTTCGTCCTCGAACGAGTCAAGAAACATACCTAAAGCCTCAAATAGGTGAGGATATCTGCTCCGCATCTCCCACTCAGTCTCCCAGGAGCCTCATCCACGGGCCGATATCTTCACTGCACTTTCACTGAAGCTATATCCTTTGACCTCAACTTTCGAACCTGATGACCCAAAATAGCTACTGGCTCCACATTATAAGTCAAATCATCATCCAACTGAACTATGTTGAAATTCAGAACATGAGACGAATACTCAATATACTTTTAGAGCATAGAAACATGAAATATCAAATGCACACTCGAATAGCTGGGTGGCAAAGCAAGCGCATAAGCTACCTCCCCAATCCTTTGAAACACTTCAAAAGGTCCAATGAACCGAGGACTCAATTTACCTTTCTTTCCAAACCTCATAACACCCTTCATGGGTGAAACCTTCATTAGAACCTTCTCACCAACCATGTAGGACACATCTCGAACCTTCCTATCAGTATAACTTTTTTGTCTTGACTGCGCATTACGAAGCCTCTCCTAAATCACCTTCACCTTTTCTAAAGCATCCTGCACCAAGTCTGTCCCCAATATCCTAGCCTCACTCGGCTCAAACCAACCAACTGGAGATCTACACCGTCTCCCATACAAAGTCTCATATGGAGCCATCTGAATACTCGACTGATAGCTGTTGTTATAAGCAAACTCTGCAAGTGGTAGAAACTGATCCCATAACCCTCCGAAATCAATGACACAAGTGCGCAACATGTCCTCCAATATCTGAATAGTGCGCTCGGACTGCCCGTCCGTCTGAGGGTGAAAAGTTGTGCTCAACTCAACCTGAGTACCCAACTCTCACTGGACAAGCCTCCAAAACTGTGAAGTAAACTGAGTGCCCCATCTGAAATGATGGAAACTGGGACACCATGCAAATGAACAATCTCCCAGATATAGATCTCTGCTAACCGCTTTGAAGAATAGGTAGTACATACAGGAATGAAGTGCGCAGACTTGGTTAGCCGATCTATAATCACCCAAATAGCATCGAACTTCTTCAAAGTCCATGGGAGTCCAACTACAAAGTCCATAGTGATCCGCTCCTACTTCCACTCTGGAATATCCATCCACTGAAGCAAGCCACCCGGTCTCTGATGCTCATATTTCACCTACTGACAATTGAGACACCGAGACACAAATCCCACAATGTCTTTCTTCATTCTTCTCCACCAATAATGTTGCCTCAAATCCTAAAATATTTTCGCGGCACCCGGATGAATGGAATACCGCGAGCTATGGGCCTCCTCCAGAATTAACTCCCGAAGCTCATCTACATTGGGCACACATATCTGGCCCTGTATCCTCAACACCCCATCATCACCAATAGTCACATCTCTGACATCATGCTGAACTCTATCCTTAAGGACAAGCAAATACGGATCATCATACTGGCGCTCTCTGATATGATCATATACGGAAGACCGAGAAACCACACAAGCTAATACCCTACTAGGCTCCGAAATATCTAACCTCACGAACCGATTGACCAAGGCCTGAACATCAACTGTAAGAGGTCTCTCCCCAACTGGAATATATGCCAAACTCTCCATACTCACCGTCTTTCGGCTCAAAGCATCGGCCACCATATTGGCCTTTCCCGGATGGTACAATATAGTGATATCATAATTCTTTAGCAATTCCAACCATCTCCGCTGCCTCAAATTAAGATCCTTCTGCTTGAACAAGTGTTGTAGGCTACAATAATCAGTAAACACCTCACAAGACACACCATACAAGTAATGCCTACAAATCTTCAACGCGTGAACTATGGCAGCCAACTCCAAATCATGAACGGGGTAGTTCTTCTCATGGGGCTTCAACTAACGAGAAGCATAAGCGATAACTCTCGAAGCATCATAACACACGATATATGAACCTGAAGCTGATGGAAAAACTAACAATGGGGTTGTGGTCAAGGCTGTCTTGAGCTTCTGAAAGCTCTCATCACACTCATCCGACCATACAAATGAAGCACCCTTTTGAGTCAACTTGATCAAGGGTGATGCGATAGATGAAAATACCTGAACAAATCGGCGATAATAACCCACCAAACCAAGAAAGCTTCAAATCTCTGTGGCTGAGGACGATATGGGCCAACTATGAACCGCCTCTATCTTCTTCGGATCAACCTGAATACCCTCGCTGGACACCACGTGCCCCAAGAAAGCCACTGAACCGAGCCAAAACTCACACTTGGTGAATTTTGCATAAAGCTTCTCCTCCCTCAATCTCTGTAACACCGCTCTCAAATGATCCGCGTGCTCCTCCTGACTACGTGAATATACCAGAATATCATCAATGAAGACTACGACAAACAAGTCGAGATAAGGCCGGAACACGTTGTTCATCAAATGCATGAATGCTGCTGGGGTATTGGTCAGCCCAAAAGACATCACCAAGAACTTATAATGACCATATCGGGTTCTGAAACCTGTCTTAAGAATATCCGAGTCTCTGATCTTCAACTGGTGATAACCCGAATAGAGATCAATCTTGGAGAACACTCTCGCTCCCTGAAGTTGGTCGAATAAATCATCACTACGAGGCAAGGGATACTTGTTCTTAACTGTTACTTTGTTCAATTGCCTATAATCAATGCACATCCTCGTAGTGTCGTCCTTCTTCTTCACAAATAGAACCGGCACACCCCAAGGTGACACACTAGGCCGAATGAACCACTTATCAAGGAGTTCCTGAAGCTGCTCTTTTAACTCCTTCAACTCCGCTGGTGCCATACAACACGACGAAATAGAAATGGGCTGAGTGCCCGGCACTAGGTCAATACAAAAATCAACATCCCTCTCCGGTGGCATGCCCGGCAGGTCTGCATGAAACACATCGGGAAAATTCCTCACAACTAGAATAGAATCAATACTGGGAGTCTTTGCACCGACATCCCTTAAAAGGCTACATACGAAAGAACACCCTTCCCAACCATACGCTAGGCTTTCAAGAATGAGATTACTCTACTGGGAACATAATCAGTCAAACCTCGCCACTCAATTTATGGCACACCCAGTATAGCCAATATGACTGTCTTAGTATGATAGTTCAGAATAGCACGACACGGAGATAACCCATGCCCAAAATGACATCGAAATCTACCATACATAATAATAAAAGATCCACTCGGGTCTCTAGACCCCCAATAGTCACCACACACGACCGGTACACATGGTCTACAACAACAGTATTGCCCACCGAGTAGATACATAAACAGGTGAAGCAAGAAACTCACGGGGCATACCCAAATAACGAGCAAAGTATGATGACACATAATAAAAGGTGGAACCAGGATCAAATAATACAAAGGCATCTTTATTGCAGACTGAAACAATATCTACAATAACAACATCAGAAGCAATAGTATCGGGTCTAGCTGGAAGTGCATAGAAACGGGCCTAACCGCCACCTGATCGACCTCCCCCTCTAGGGTGGCCCCTAGCTGACTGACCTCCACCCCTAGCTGGGTGGGTGGGTGATGATAAAGTAACTGGCACTGAAGTCGATGACTGACCCTTCTACTGAGATGGACCCGCAAGACGACGAGGATACTGTCTCCACATATGACCCATCACTCCACACTCATAGCAACTCCCAGGTGCTGGAGAAGGGGACTGAAGGGAACCCCTAGCTGATGCACCTGGCTTAGAAGAACACTAAACTGATGGAGCATGGGATGAACTCTGAGCTGGAAGGGCACTAAGTGATGACTGGCCCTGATGAGAACCGTGAGAACCATGACCCGATGACGCCCCATGATAACCTGGGTGAGCTGGCTGAGCATGCCTGAATGGACGGCCTCTGTCGTGCTAAAATTGACCTCTCGAAGGAGCACCACTATAACTACCAGATCCTCGAGGTCTCTTGGCCTCCCTCTCCTCTCGCTCCTGGCGACGAACAGACTCAATCTTTCAAGCAATGTCTACAACCTCCTCAAAGGTAACACCAATCACCCTCTCCCTGATCATGAGAATATGAAGCTGGTAAGTGAGGCCATCAACAAACCTCTTAATCCTCTCTCTATTTGTTGGAACCAACCAAATAGCATGATGAGCTAACTCGAAGAATCTCATCTCATACTGCATCACCGTCATCTCTCCCTGACGCAACCACTCAAACTGCCTGCGCAGCTCCTCTCTACGAGATTGCAGCACATACTTCCCTACAAAGAGAACGGAAAACTACTGCCAGGTAAGGGGTGCTGCACCAACAGGCCTACGCCTCCCAAAAGTCTCCCACCAAGTGAAGGCAGCTCCCAAAAATGGATAAGTAGTGAAAGTGACCCCGCTGATCTCCAGAATACCCGCTGTACAAAACATCCTCTAACACTTATCTAAGGAACTCTAGGCATCCTCGCCCTCTACACCACTGAAGGTCGGAGGCTGAAGTCTACCAAACCTCTCCAACCTATGCTGCTTGTCCTCTGGCATGGTAGGAACTACATAGTCCTGAGCACCTACAACTGGCTGGGCTGGATGTGCCCCCGGTGTCTAAAGAACCTGCACGACCTGCTCAGGTGTACGAGCGACGGGAGTCTGATTGCCTCCCCCGGCCTGAGAAGTAGTTAAGGTTGTAGTGACTGAAACCGCATAAGCTAGGCCAGTGCAAACTGATAGAATTTGAGCGAAGGCCTCCTGAAGACCCGGCAGAATCACAATGGGCACAGTTGGTGCCTAAGTTGGTGCTGCTGGAGCATCCACAACTTGGACCTGATCCTGAATTGGGGCGGCTGGTAGGTCTGCATGTGCTGCCCTAGCTGCTGTGCGGGCCACACCTCTACCCCTACCGTGACTACGACCTCATCCTCGGCCTCTAGTGGCCACAACTGGTGGTACTGGTGGTCATCCATTCTGATCGGTAGTGCATGTCCTCACCATCTGTGAGAGAATAAAATAACAAAAGTTTAGTACTCGGATCAACAAATTCGCACGATAAGAATTTCAAGGATATGAAGGTTTTCCTAAAGGTTTTGTAGCCTCTCGAGAATAAATAAAGATGTTTCCATACCAATCCGCGAGACTCTACTAAACCTACTCATGACTCATATGACCTATGTAACCTAGGTTCTGCTACCAACTTGTCACGACCCTAAACCCGGACCTAATCGTGATGGCGCATCTCGTGAAGACAAGGTCAGCCGACATATTTCCAATTTTGTTTTAAGCAATTAAACAATAAGTTTTTAGTCTTAAACATGATATAAATCCAAAAGTAAGCAGTGACAATACAAACAATTTGCGAAATACAACCCAACACAGCCCGATACCAAGGTGTCACTACTCATGAGCATCTACTAATTCTTACACAAGTCTGAAAAGTCTACCAAGCTATTACAAAGCCACTAATAAGGGAAAAGAAATGAAATAAGGGGAGAGAAACACGGTACTGCGGACGGCAAGCAACTACCTCATGAACTACAAAGTCTTTCTGGATCTCTCAACTCCCGCTAGCATGATCAGCAACGCCTGAATCTTCACACATGGTACATGGAGTAAAGTGAGTACTCCAACTCAGTAAGTAATAATCATAAATAAATTACTGAGAGATATAAGAACACATAAGGCACATTACAGGCTATAATGAAACAGTAAAAGCCAATAAAATAGTAAATCAGTAAGGATAGGTAAGAGTCATTTAAGTTCAACTTAAACTTCGTGAAAAGCCTTTTCAACAATTAAGCAGGTAAATGATAGGCAAATAAGAAAGATAAACACATAAAGGTTCGCCCCTCGGGCTCAATATCAATAAATCCGCCCCTCGGGCAATATCTCAGAACAATACCATCCCCTCGGGACATAACTCACATCACAATGGGTACCCGCGTTCCCTGGGGGTGTTCAAACTCCTAGAGGGTCCCCTTACGGCCCAAGCGCAATATCAAGCCATCATGTGTCATCATTACTAAGGTCTCGGCCTCATATCAACAATCCACCTCATGGAATACATATCTTAGGCCCCATGCCTCATAATCATAATCAGTCTTTCCTCACAAATAGGCCCTCGGCCCTACTCAGTCAAAATCCTCACAAGCCGCTTGGGTAATAGTAAAACATGATTCTCAGCCCAAAATATCATTTAAAAGATCATTTAAGTGTTATAACAGAGTAAACATGGCTGACATATGAAAACAGTGGAATATAGCATGACTGAGTTCAAGTATAAAGACAAAACAATGAGGAAATATCAATAAAAATCCCCAAAGGGTCCAAATAGTTGGCACGAGGCCCAAATATGGCTTTCAGCCCAAAACATGATGTACACAAATAGATTTCAATCAAATACGCGGCAAAATAGTCATTCGAGACGGACTAAGTCACAAATCCCCAACAGTGCACGTCTTCACGCTCATCATCAAGCGTGTGCGTCACCTCAATATAGCACAACAATATGCAATCTAGGGTTTCATACCCTCAGAACATCATTTACAATCATTACTCACCTCAATCCCGTCAATCTCTAGCCCGCGACGCCTTTGCCCCTCGAATCGGCCTCCACTCGCGTCGAATCTATCCAAAATCAGAATCACGACGACAAAATATACTAAGGGAACAAAGCCCAAGCGAAAATAATTAAATTACAACTAAAATCCCGAAATTACCAAAACCCGACCACCTGGCCCACATCTCGGAATTCAATAAAATTCACATCAATAGGTTCCTTATCTCCCCATGAGTTCATACATATCAAAAGTACCAAAATCCGACCATAAGTGGTCCCTCAAATCCTCAAATCTAGGTCTCCTATACCAAGCCCTAGTTTTCCCCAATTTTAACTCTTAAATTCCATTAATTATAGCTCTAATCCATGAAATAATACCATAGGAACGAGTTTTAAGTCCAAAATCCTTACCTCAATGAAGTCTCCTTGAATTCTCTCTTCAAAATTGCCCAGAGCTCCAGAAATCGCGTTTAAAAATGGTGAAACCCTCTGAAAATTGCGAAGGAAGAAATATATACATTTTGACCCAGGCATTTTCGCACCTGTGGTCAATCGACCGCATCTGCGGTACCGCTTTTGCTGTCTAAGAGCCGCTTCTGCGGTTTTTCACTTATTTTCAATTTTTTGCACCTGCGCCATCGCAGGTGCGGTTACCCAACCGCTTTTGCAGTCACAGCCTACCTCACCTTCTTCCACTTCTGCAGCCTTCTACTTTGCATCTGCGGCATCGCACCTGCGGTCCCCAATCCGCAGGTGCAGAAATACCCGAAGCAGAAAATCTGCAGCTCACCAAAGTTCCAAACTTCTCCATCAACCATCCGAAATTATCCCGAGGCCCCTGGGACCTCAACCAAAAGTACAAACATATCCCATAACCTTATTCAAACTTATACCAATCTTCAAAACACCTAAAACCACATTGAATCAACCAAAACACATCGGATTCAAGCCTAAGTTTCCAAATTCTTTTGAATTACGCTTTTGATCAAAAACCCAACCAAACTACGTCTGAATGACCTAAAATTCACACACATCTCAAATGACATAACGGAACTACTACGACTCTCGGAATTTCTTTCCGACCCATATATCAAAATCTCACCTATCAACCGGAAAATACCAAAAATTCAATTTCACCAATTCAAGCCTAAATCTACTCCGGACCTCCAAAACACATTTCGATCACACTCTGAAGTCCCAAATCACCTTCCAAAGCTATCTGAATCATCGGAACTCATGTCCAAGCCCTCTAACACATAAGTCAACATTCGGTTGACTTTTTCCAACTTAAGCTTCCTCAAAAAAGACTAAGTGTCTCAAACCTTACCAAATCCTTTCCGAACCTGAGCCAACCAACCCGATAACATATAGAACCAATAGACAAAGCAATAAGAAATAGAAATGGGGGAAACGGAGCGGTAACTTATGAGACGACTAGCTGGATCGTTACACGCATTTTGGGAGAGTTTATGTACACTTCGAGAGTGATTATTGTATATGTCGAGCGACATCTTAATTTCTTGTTAAAATTTACCCATTAGTTGTTAGCTCTTATTATTTCGTTTTATTTTTCTGCAAATGTTAGGCTTACCAAGTTGTAGATACTAGGTGCCGCCACGATGATTCACGGAGGGAGAATTTGGGTCGTGACAGTGATAACCATTTAGAATAATAAGGCACCTAGTGAGATAACGAGTTTTATCTTAAGAGGCACATATAAATAAGCATGTTAATAATTCTTTTATTTAAACCATTATGTTACCAACAACTCAACAAAATATAATATAGTGACTCCACACAATTAAATTCATATTGTCAATTAACTCACCAAGTTATAACGGAGGCACAGATTGGCATGTTAAAGCAACACAACAAATTACGTAGAATGCATGACTCACACAAGAAACCACAATAGTTCCAACATCTAGATAACAACGAATAACCAAACACAATCAAAATGCGGATGAATGATTGAAGGAAGAACAATGACCATTATAATTAACTTGTTCCAAAATGGAATGTACAATAAAAATCATAACCGAGGTACCACCTCATATTCACATTTCGTAATTTCAATCACAATCTTTTGCTATATCACCACGTGAGCCTTACATTTAGTTTTGAAAATCATTTTTCCCAAATAGCTACACGTGTTAGCACACCTTATCTCACTGCATGGCTTGAAGTAGTTCCCCTACTAGCAACACGCGTATCAAGCCCACTTTATCTCACCACATGCGTATCAACCCCTAGCCTTATACCACCACATGCGTATCAATATCACAACACAATCACAACTCGCACACAAGTGCACATATGCCACAACTTGACACAAAGTCAACAACATCAATATTTTCACAACAAATAGTCCATGGATCAACCATAATGTGTACATGAATTAAACAATAACAAGATGAATGACAAGAAGGAAAGGCAATAACTTCAATTAAAAGTGATTCAACAATTAAGAGGTAACAAGACAAGAAGGAAAGGTAATAAATTCAACTAAAGCATATAAGAGTAAAATAACAAGAGGTAGAACATGTGCTAACAATGTCAAATAGAGCATGTAAGAGTATATTAACAATGAGAGATATAACATGTTATGACAATTCAATTAATGGCATGGAAAAAATTTGGATAATCTAAACTGGTCAAATACCACATATAGCCCGTATACCCACCTGTCACCTTGCGTATACGGCTTTCACATAACACAAATAGCACAATTAACCCAAATCCTAAAGGGTAGTTTCCCCCACACAAAGTTAGGTAAGATACTTACCTCAACTAGGCCAATACAACCTTCCGAAATAGTTTTTTCCCAAAATTCACCTCCACATGGCACAAACTAATAAAAATGACTCAGTAACATCAAACAATGCAAGAGAAACCAATTACAATAAATAAAACTATGAGCCGCCTTGGATTTCAAATCCAAGCTTAGCCGAGCAAAGCCCGAACCAATAAAAGCTCACACGAATGAAAACCGACTCAATCGAAGTTTGATAGCTCAAACTAATTCGCCAAAATATTGCTCTTAGGTGTTCATAACCCAAAAGTCCAATCCACACTAATTAGGTCTCATATCTTTCGAAATACTCCTCCAAAACTCGCCAAATTCAAGTATGTTGTTATCCTATTATGGGAGAACAAAACTCCCAAAGGAATCGGAAAATAAACGCCGCTAACTCATTTTTAATTTTTAAAATTAAGGACATAACCCTAGGTCTTGATTTAAGAATTAAATGAGTTTTCAATTAAAATTATGGATTAAAACATAAACCAAGGGAATGAATCAAAGAGAAATACTTAGGTTATGGTTTATACCTTACCCCA
This sequence comes from Nicotiana sylvestris, assembly GCF_000393655.2. Classification (NCBI taxonomy): domain Eukaryota; kingdom Viridiplantae; phylum Streptophyta; class Magnoliopsida; order Solanales; family Solanaceae; genus Nicotiana; species Nicotiana sylvestris. Next base: position 82,467,031 of record NC_091057.1, on the reverse strand, counting down.
TGGAAAAAACTTTAGAACAACCTTAAATTCTCCCAATCCCAAACTTTCAAGATGAGAATAACTCCAACAACATTAATAGCCAAAAACACCCAGCTATTTTGCTTCGTTTCTTGTGTCAAACAATCCTGAAACTCACTTTTGATACCTCCAATGGATTGCTCGTGAAATTTCAGTCAAGTTAGGCTTTTGAAGCATTCCATTTGAACTTGTAATGAAGAGATATATTGGTTTCAATATTTGTAAATGGAGCAGATTTAAAAATACAAATTCAATGACAATTTCATAATTAATCTAAAAGAAATTTAGCAACCCAATTCTTGGTAAAATAACCATAAATTCCTCATACGATATTGAAACTTGATGATTTTAGTTGCTCTGGTTCCAAAATTATGTTACGAATATAATGGTTTAGTCAAAATACAAATCAAAGACCATTTGTACAATATGGTAACCTTTATGCTCAAATCGACGTCGAAACCGAAAACAGTCACCATACAACTCAAACTTATCCAAAACTCATTGGAATTTAACCAAACTTTGTGGACATGTCCAAAATCATCATAAAAACTTATTAGAATAATTAAAATCCAATTACGAGTCCATTTGCCTAAAAGACAAACCTTGGTTAGCTCTTCCAACTTAAAGCTTCTAAAACGAGAATCATTCTTGCAAATCAATCCTGAACCGCACGAAAAGTGAAACCAACCATACATGCAAGTCATAATACATAATATGAAGCTACTCAAAGTCTCAAACCACTCAATGGAATGCTAAAGCTCAAAATGATCAGTTGGGTCGTTACACTTATATAAAGTCACCGAAGACTATGCATCATAAAGGTCCATTTTCTCGCAAAATTTCAAATAGCATTTATATGAATGGTTCTACTTGGTTTAACATGATATTATATGATAAATATCTCCCTTTTTCATCAATTAGACACTTTTTACGTGTCCAACAATGTACTAGTAAGTCTCTTGCTTATATATAATGCATCAACTAGCATATGTATAAGATATGGATGAATAAGACATGTAAAATGCATGAACATGCATAAAGGATTCACTTGAATGATCAAAGCTTCCACCTTTAAGCTCAAAACTCATCACATCAGATCTCACATCAAGATCAACCAAAGATCCATCAGTTTATCACAACCTGCATGTATTCCATTAAAGAATAAACATGAGAGGGCGACTCTAGGGGTATGGGTCCATATTCATACGCTGCATGGTAAAAAACTCATGCACTGCACGACAGAAACCTCATGCTATAATAATGTCAATATCACCATAATCGCACGACATAAATCATGTGAGCACGTGATTTTTGTTTTTGCGCGACAGTCGCTGCAAGAGAATAAAAATTGGTCCTGCTGTACAATTTTGGATTTCTGTACGGCACTTTGTTGATTTATTTGCGACTTTGGCCCATTTTTATTTATTTACTTTATTAAAACAAAATTCAAAAAAATAAATGTGTACGTGTCATGCATAATTTGAACCGCAACATAGAAAGGCATAAACGGGCCCCTTTGTCCGTAATTTTGTTTTGTTTGATTTTACCTGTTTGAAATATCTTTAGTGTGTGTGCAAATAATTGTATTGAGTGTGTATTTAATTTTAATTTGATTTTTTGGCTTAGTTTTGTTTTTAAAATAAATAAGAAAAGAAATAAAAATAATTAAAAAAAAGAGAGAAAAGGGCCCTTTCTTCTTCCGGATTGGGCCAATTTATTAAATAAATTGGCCCAAAACAAAATCAGCCCAAACCCGGTCCAGACCAGCTGGCCTCAGGGGCCTTCCAAACGACACCGTTTTACTGCAGTCTGATCTGGGCCGTTGATCTCAAATTGATCAACGGCCAAGATCACATTCCCCGTAACCCACCAACAAACCCGACCCGTTTCCACCCGGACCAACCCAAACCCCTTACCCTCAAAACGACACCGTTCCACTTAAGCCATCAGATCCAGACCGTAGATTTAAATTGATCTAACGGTCGAGATCCGCCTACTCATTCCATATATAAGCCCTTAACATACCCTACCCCCCCTATCCAATACCCGGGCCTTCGTCTTCAACCTCATCCCCCATCAAACCCTAGAGCCGCCCCTGCATCCTTCACCATGGAAGCCGGCGACATGAACGCCGGTGACCTTCCCCTGAACACCATAGAACCCCCATGCCATCCTGAACCCAAATCTATCAACCCCATGCTTCGAATCTTATCCCACCTTCTCGAATCTTCATTTGAAGATTCGAGTCGGAACCTGATCTACACCGATCTGCTTCAAATTCATACCAGACACTCCCCAGACCCCCTCGTGACCAAACCATACTTGGTTTGGTCCGAATCTGACCAGGGAAGCCCGAATCCTGGATCTAATTTTTTGGAACTTTAAAGGTCCTCGTCACTGGTCCATATCCGTTCAAACCAAAGGATTAAGGTCTAATGGACCTTAATCGAAGTGTTTCTCATCTGAGAAACACTTCGATTAAAGCCCGTTCAGCCTTAAGAAAGGTCTGTCCGAATCCGAGTTGGAATCTTTTGATTTTTCAAAGATATGAGGTGAGTCTTGCTTTTTCTTTTCTTATTTCTGTTTAGTCCATGTGATTGGCTAAAAGTTTGTTCATGTTTGTTTTGATTTTGTGTCTTTGAATTTTATCAACTGTGCCCTGTCCACCTCGCCTGAACCTTTGTTGTTTGATTGAGTCTTTCTTCTAATTGTTCTGATAATTTGTATGTATTTGCTGTGCAATTAATTGAATTTCAAAGGTGAACTGACCAACTGATTCCTCCCATGTAATTTTGCTTAGTCAGTGCAATCCGAATCATGTGTTCGATACTGTTAAATGTCTGATTTTAGGTTACGATTGTATGAGTTATAACTAGTATAGTCGAGTCGACATATGTCGTCAATTAGTTTCAGATGTTTGAACAACATACAAATTGATCTGCTTCTGTTTAGCATTGTTGAATCAGTTAGGAATTGAATTCAGCTACTTATAGTTTGTTAATCTGAATCAGAAGTATAAAAGGTTTGGTTTTGTTTAGTTGCAGTCAGAATTGGAGGGCATGTGCACTTGTGCACAACATGTGCATTTGTGCACAACATGTGCATAAAGGCTTTTGTTTGATTTAAAAATAGTTTGACAGCATGTGCTGTCAGACTACATCCTGCTGCCCATATTCTGTTGTAAGTTTCAGAAATAATAAAACATTGCTAAAAGTTAAAGCCTGCCAAGGGAATGTCATGGGATTAATACTTAAATAGCTGAGTGGAAACTGAAAAGAGATGGGCACATGGGAGGGGTATCTGATTAATTTAACAGGCTGTAAAAGGTTTGATGTTGAGGCTTATAAAAGGGAGGCACATTAAGAGATAGAGGGACAGAGATAGAGGGCATCTGATAGGCTGGAAGAGAGAAGAGAAGAGAGGGGAAAGAAAATACACACTCTAGACTTTGAGAGCTGATAGAAAATAGACACACACAGTGGAGAGATTAGAGAAAGAGAGTTGAAATACATACAGAGAGAGTCTACAGAGATAGAGAGAGACACTGAGAGGGAACACCTGGGAGTTCAAATTCCGAAAACAGAAACTGGAAAAGAATTCTTTTTGATAACCCAAATAGATTTCAAAACTGAGGATTGACATTCGAACTTGAAAAGAAATATAGGGAAAGGGATATCGCAAAGATCAGAAATTGTCTCCTTCCTACTATTTGTTCGATTCTCAGTTTTTGTTCAAACTGTCCAAATCAGTTCTGTCTTCTTTCAAGTGTCGGCTAAGTCTATTGTTTGGATTTGTATTGTTTGTTTCTTCTGGAATTGGATTGCCTGGATCTCTTATTCCTTACTACTGGGAATTTGTTTCATTCTACCCTTCCTCCATTGGCTTTACTGGTCTTTTGCACTGGGATTTTGTTCTATCGGTACCTACTGTTACTGCTGTTGTTTGGTATCACTTCTATTGCTCAACTGACTGCCCTACTTTCTTCATTGTAAGCATTTCCTCAGGTACACATTTCGAATCTGTCTGATGTTGCAATAAAAGTTTGAATCGAAAGATCTGAAGGATGTTATAATCATCTGTTGCATTGCTTACAAATTTTTATATAAATGTTGTTAAGATATGTAAGTTTTCTAGTCCGTTAGCCTAATAGAGATACATTAGTAAGGTTGTAATTAATTAAAGTCTATGCCCATCTGAAACTGCGACATTTTATTCGTTTAGTAGCATACAAGATGTAAATACAATTCATGAAACGTGCAGCTATTCAATACGGTTGTTAACTTAAACTCGCTCTTTCAGCATGCTTTAAATATGTAAGGGCAAATGGTTGTTTTAAGTCTAGCTAAAGATAATGCAGTTTCAGATTCTTGAGTTTTCAGTTTCATTAGGCAGTTTATAGGATGAGTTTCAAATATCATTAGTCGCATTTTTCTAATAAGTAGTTTTAATTAATCTTGCCTAAATAAGTTAGGGTTAGGGAGCTCTTGCAGCAGTCGTAGCATTTCATCAATCTCGTATATAATTCTTCTATCAAGTTAAAAGCATGTTTCATGAGGTACAACGTCTCTTCATTCTGTAAATAATTAATCAGACGATTAACTAAAATCTTAATTCGGCCAAAGCATACAATTGTATTAGCATGCATCTTTTCTTCTATTTTAGAGACAAACACATTAAAAATGTAGTCTCTTTAGGATATCCTTTCTAAAATAGAGATGAGCCTCGCCAAATAAAAATGCAAAATTGTGGGGCCCTCAATAAATAACCATGATAATTATTTAGAATTCAGGATAGGCCATTTAATAAATTTCATGGTCTTCTACAAAATAATAACGCGTTAGATTCCGTAGGCGCGGCTTAATTAAATCATATTCTTAAATTCGGGTGCACATTGATGTGACCCAAATCCGAATCTCAACGGAGTCAAAATGTGTCGACGACCACGGGTGCATTGATTGTGACGTGGTTCGAGATGCATTTTCACGACGTTGCAATTCTATAAAAATAAATGATAATAATAAAAGCGGTTTAAACTTAATAAAAGCACATAAGTCACAACATGTATTTAAATCAGATATTTAGCCATTATAACAATTTAAGCGACCGTGCTAGAACCACGGGATTCGAGGGTGCCTAACACCTTCCCTCGGGTCAACAGAATTCCTTACTTAGAATTTCTGGTTCGCAGACTTCATTTGGAAAAGTCGAAAATTTCCTCGATTTGGGATTCAAGATAAACCGGTGACTTGGGACACCAAAAGCCAAACCTTTCCCAAGTGGCGACTCTGAATTAAATAAATAATCCCATTTCGAATATTGTCACTTAAATTGGAAAAACTCCACCCGCGCATCTTACCCCTCGGGGCGGGGCGCGCAAAAAGGAGGTGTGACAGCTCTGGCGACTCCGCTGGGGACTGTGACCCAGAACCACTGGTTCAGGGTCCAAGAATTCGAGCTTAGAATAATTGTTATATCTGGCTTATTATCTGATCTTTATTACATGTTTTGCATAAAAGTGCTAAATGTTGTCTTTTACCGCTTTTGATATTATCTGAACTGTATATAAACTGTGCCGAAACCCTTCTTTTCTTACCTCCGGGGAGAAGCTCGCTGGTCGAGACTCCCTATTCTGTTAGTGTCAATACTTGAAATAAGAAAGAGGTCGGACAAGTTACAAAGCCGGACGATCTCGCGGGTCCCCGGTACGTAGCCCCCTCCTCGACTCGAGTTGTCCGCTCGGGTACACAGTCTAGAACAAATACCAAGGTTTGAACCTAGTATAACTCGACTTCATGCCGGATCCCTAGTAGGAACGCTTATTTGCATCATGTTGCATTTGACTTAGGGGGCTCAACACAGGGGTTGGGTCCGTCTAGGACAAGCAACCTGAAATGAAAAGACCAACTTGCTGCATCCTATTTGTTTTACGCATTTATTTGCTTCGGTTCCGCATGCTGACCGGTTTCTAAAAAAAAAGGAAAAATAGCAGCGTAGGAAGATAATTACTTATTTTGGAAAAATAAAACCAATATCCCAGTAGTGTCGAAACCTCGTCGGAATTTTTCTAAAAAAAAATATATAAAACCAAAAGTTATCTTTTAGTTTGATTCATTAAAAAAAAACATATAAAAATTGTTTCTTTTCTTTTAAGAAAAAAAAGAGGGTATTTATTTCAAAAAAAATAAATAAAAAAAAATGGAAAACTCATAATTCAAAAATGTGTTGTTTCTTTTGTAATACCCTTTTATAAATTCGGACTAATAGTCCAAATAGTGCAAAAAAATAATATTTTTTTTAGTATTTATCTTTCTCCAAAAATAATAAAAATGCTTATTCTTGATTACTAGGTTTATTTAATTTTCTCTATGACCGAACTACGCGGGTCTGATTCTCACCGGGTGTGAGATACGTAGGCAAACCTCATCGGTTCCGGCCCCAATTTTCAAAAATCTAAAAAATATATTTTCCTTTAGTTCTTTCTTTATAAATCTTTCTTTAAAAAAAATAATAATAATAAAAAATAATATAGAAGTTTTTTTAAAAAAAAAAAACTCAAATAAAAAATAGTCTTCTCTTTCTGAAGTCTTTCATATGAAAAAATGAAATAAGAATTAAAAATCAGCAACAAAAATCGAAAAAAAATACTCTTTGCTTTTTAATCTCTCTTTTGTAAAATGTCCATAAAAAAAAAATTGGAAAATTGAATTTCAAAATATTAGGATTTTAGAAGTGCTTTTGTAAACTCAGAATTCCGCATCATTTTCTTAAAAGTCCCTCTTTCAAAATTTAAGAGGCAACGTCATATACATTCTTTCTCCCGTAGGAAAGGTAAAACAAAAAAAAAAAAAAAAAAAAAAAAAACCAAACATATTTTAATTTCCAGAATTCAAGTCAGAAGCAAATAAATTTTTAGAAGCTTTTCTTTAAAATAAAACAAAAATCAAATAAACAAAATTTTCTTTCTTCTTTTAAAGTATTTCTTTCAAAAAATTTCCAAAAAAAAAAAAATATTGAACCAGTAAATAAACAAAGAATGGTCAAATCTTTTGAGTCCTATGAGCACTTGCTTCTTTATTTTTTTTAGCTTCGAACTACGTAATGATCTGATTCACGTAGGCATCGTGATACGTAGGCAATCCTCATCGGATCCGGTCGCGCTTCTTTTACTGCAAAATAATAAAACAAAAAGAAAAGAAAAGGAAAGAAAAAAAAACTAATAAGAGGGAAATACCGGAACGACGCATGCTCTCGTAGCAAACATATAGTAGTCCACTTAACTGTATAGGTGCATCATGCCTAACGTGAGATTAACTATCTGTTATTTGCTACAAATTAACCGTGCGCTTGTCGTTGAGTATATCCAGGGTTTTTGAAAAGACGGTTGGTTTGGTGAAAGTCTGGCCTCGCACTCATACTTCACAAGGTCGAGGGGAAGTGTTCAACTGCCTGTTGTTAGGGCCAGAAGCAGTACTCACACTTACTTCACCAGGTCAAAAGGAAGTGTGGAAATGTCTTCAGAAATTCCGTTGCAAACAACCCCGGTTTCCGAGGAAAGCTCGATCTCAGCCGTCCTCACACCTGAATCCGCAACTGCGGAGGAAAATAGAATCCTACGGCTCCGCATGCTGGAAATGCTGGACGACTGGAATAGTGGGAAAGAGCCGCCAAGTGTCATCCCCGGATTCCCTGAATTATTCTCCAGGTCAAGTGGGACTTCAAATGTTCCCATAAATTATCCTGCTACCCCATTCGGGTACCCAGCCACCTCAGCCTTCTCTGCTGGATCGCCTTCTGACCCTCATCCCCGAATGTCAGCCACCGATGCAAGCATGAACATCTTTACTGCATCGCCTTGCCCGATTACGGCACAACCTGCCACGTACAAGCCAAGCTTTGACTCATCCTCTTTTACATTCCAAGCACCATCGTTCTCAATGGAACCAACTAGATTCGCTACCAGCACTAATCCTCTACCGCCTCAGTGCGAGCTTGCGCCCAGGCAGGATCAGAGCCCCAGGATTGCAGAACAAAATGAGATTGCCAAAAGAATGAGAAGCCTTGAACAAAGTTTGAAAAATATGCAAGGATTGAGCGGACAGAAGAGCGTCTCTTACGCCGACCTATGCATGTTCCCTCACGTGCACCTGCCAGCGGGTTTCAAGACCCCGAAGTTCGAGAAATACGATGGGCACGGCGACCCCATTGCACATCTTAAGAAATACTGCAACCAATTGCGGGGAGCCGGCGGAAAACAAGAACTGCTAATGGCATATTTTGGAGAAAGTTTGGTGGAAGTCGCTTCGGAATGGTATATGGACCAGGACATATCTCGCTGGCATATATGGGATGATCTTGCCAGAGACTTCGTAGGGCAGTTTCAATATAATATTGACATCGCACCAGACAGAAATGCTTTGTCAAACTTAAAGAAGAAACCCTCGGAAAGTTTCAGAGAATACGCCATCAAATGGCGTGAGCAAGCGTCAAGGGTAAAACCTTCCATGGACGAGATAGAGATGGTCACTACTTTTCTCCAGGCTCAAGAGTCCGACTATTTCCAAAACATGATGTCGGCCATGGGAAAGCCTTTCGCAAAAGCGATTAAGATCGGAGAGATGGCGGAGAACGGTTTGAAAACGGGAAGAATTTTGAGTCAGGCAGCCATAAAGGCAACCTCCCAAGCCGTCCAAAGCGGGTCTGGAGGAATGGCAAGAGGGAAGAAAAAGAGGAAACGTCCATGACAGTGGCAGAGGTGGGAGAATATCATAATCCCGGGCTTTGTTCTTCGGAAAGAACCTTGCAACAGTATTTCCCCCACCAAAATGCGACCTACGCTCCTCAGCCCTACATGGTCATGAGCACCCAGACTTATATCCAGCGGACACAACCAGTCAATCAGGGGCAGGCCCCACATCCTAGGAATCAGCCTCCTCACCGAAACCACTACAATCCTCGACCTCCTCAAAATAATTTCCATCCTCGGGAACCACCCAGGAGACCCAACTACACACCAATCGGCGAACCCTATTCCACCATATTCCCTAAGCTTGTCCAAATGAATTTGTTGCAGCCCATACCACCGAACGGGCAGAACCCGGGATCACCATCATATCGGCGGGGTGTCAGATGTGCATACCATTCAGGGGTAGAAGGGCACGACACCAACGACTGTTGGACATTGAAACAAGCTGTGGAGAATTTGTTAGACCAAGGGAAGATTGTGTTGAGAGATGAGGATATCCCAAATGTGACCAATAATCCGTTGCCCGCCCATAACAACGGGCCGATAGTTGGGATGATTGGTGAGGACGAGGAGGTTGATCCAGCACTTAAAGCCATAATTGTTGTTGCTGATATAGGAAAAGGACCCAGGGTAACTCCAGAGCCAGAAAAAGGAATAAGTGATGTATTCAAGCAGGCCTCCATGGTATGGGGGACGATCAAACAACCTCGGCCGAACGAGCCAGTGTTTGTCGGACGCATACCACAGGAACCAAAATGCAACAAAGAAGGAGATGATAAGGTGTCCCTGCTCGACGAGAGCAAGGGAATATGTGAGGCGACAAGGGAAGAGCTATGCGAAATACACATGGTCTAGCCAAGAGAGGGCACTAGCACCGTTGAAGCATCGTACATGGGACCAAGCACCTAGTTTCAAAACTAGAAGGCTACGCCGTTCTTGATCAAACGGAAGTCCTAATGAACCTGTATTGCCACTTTCTCTGCATCACAAGTAACCCCAGAGGGTGACTCAGATGTTTTTTTTCATTTTTCATGTTGTTTAATTCCCTGAATGTCAACCTTTTCTTTATCTTCCCCAAAATGCCAAGAAACGAAATCATGCTTGATTACTCACTTTCTTCTTCTATGTTTTCTTTTGTGTTCTCTTCAATTCTGATGAATGCAGCTTTAAATAACATGACATGTTTGCGGACTTCATGCCCGAATCACGAGAACTCCGATCAGACTTCAAATAATGAGTCAAAATTTGAGATATAAAGAATTTGAAAAGTAGGAACAACTAAAGAAAATTGGTTCATAGTTTGGAAAATGTCTTTCACTAAAGCAGAGTTTGAGAGCAGTAAATGGGTTTAGACCCGTACAGAATGATAACCTTAATAACTGCGGTTTGTCACGAGCAATTGTACCAAGAAATAAGGGTCCATACGTCGTCGAAAAACGTTACCAAATGGAGCATTTGTATCTGGGCGACGTCGGAAGAAACGACGTCAGCCTTGCTTGGAAAGCAAGTGCAGTGATATGTCTAAATCACTCTGGCGATATCTTTGCACAGTTTGAGATGACGAAGGCTTTCATTCTCGCTACCCAAACACTATCAACCCTTTGCAAACCCATTTGAGCTAGTTACTCTTCTTTGATTACCCTCTTTGGAACCTGAAAATATTATTGAAAAAAAATGAATGAAAAAAAAAAGATGAAGAAGAAAGAATTGGAAGAATGAGGAAATATATACATAAAAAAAAATTGAAATGAAAAAGAAAAAAAAAGAAAAAAAAAACAACAAAAATCCAAAAAAAGGGACCATATGAACTACGTCTGACTTGATTCCGAAAGGATACGAGACAACCTCTCCTTGGAGTTCAGTCACATCAAAATAAAATCCAGGAATTCCCCCCGAAAGTAAAACTGGGGCAGAAGTTATAACGATTCAGCGATAATCCCACCCAAAAGGTTCCAAAGTTGTAGTTCAATCCAAATTCTTTTCACCCCAAACCTTTTTCAAGTCCTTCTGATCAATCAATGAAGCATTCCAAAATAGGAAGACGGAGTTATTTGGGTCTGATACAACAAATGAGGAGAATAAAGATAAGAGAGTCTTGTCGGTGAAAACCTTTGGGCACCGTGAGGCGATGCGAGAAGAGAAATTGAAAATGAGAGAGCTTGTTTAGTAAAAACTCGCAAAGAGTACTAGCAGGCGACAGTAAGAAGAGAAATGAGAGAGGTCGACTAGAGAAAACCCGCAAAGGGCGTTGTCGGCCAAAAAGATGATTCCACCTCAGAAAGTCCTGGCAAGGTTCCCGGGTTTTTGAAAATATATATATATATATATATATAAAAAAAAAATATATATAGATCTGTTTTGATTCATGAGGAAATGCAAGTTCTCGGAGGTCGGGCATCCAGTCCAAAAGGCATGTCATGTCAGTTTGAAACTGGCATACACTCCAGATAAGTCCTCTTTTCTCCCCGAAAGGGGCGTTTCTCTTTAAACTCATATGTTCTCCTTTACATAGTTTTCTTTGAGTTCTTCTTTTGATCTAACTCTTAATTCCGTAGTAATCGCAAAGAAAGGTGGCAGGACCGGTTTTACAGGGCTCCGTTTGGCGAGAGTCGAATAAAATGTACAACCTCGGTGGCGCGTCAGTCCCATCCCGACTGGCCATGATAGTTGATTTGCTTCCAAAACCGACAAATCCCCACAAGCTATCCCTTGTACAATTCCCCAAAGAAGTCCACCCCAGCACATCCCCAACAAGTTTGCTACAAAAAAAAAATCCCCACAGAGTCTCCCTGATAAAATCCCCACCAACATCCCCAAGCAGAAAGGGACAGAAAAGCCAAAGCCTTATAAGGCAAATCATCATAAAATCTGGAAACGCAAGTCTGAGTAGTCCAAGAGTTTTCACATGTGAAATCCAATCAATAGCAGAATTTCTCAACAAGAATTGGGCCAAGACAAAGCAATTGGAACAGTCAAGGCCCCCAAACCAACCGCCGTTTTCAAACTAATAATTTTTCTTTGTTTAGGAAAATTGAGACAGGTGCGACACAAAGCAGCTGTGCAAGAAGCAGGTGTAGCCCAAAAGAGATAAAGCGCGCAAGCATTGAAACAACCTTGCAGCAGAAAACGGCCAAAGGTAATATTTTTTTTTTCATGCATTTTGATTGAAAACCATGGATCTCCCTGGCATAACCCAAGGGGCTTTATCTACCCAAATCTTCCCGGCATAACCCGATGAATCTTTTCGGCATAATCCGATAAATCCCCCCGGCATAACCCGATGAATCTTCCCGGCATAACCCGATGAATCCTCCCGGCATAACCCGATAAACCTTCCCGGCATAACCCGATGAATCCTCCCGGCATAACCCGATAAATCCCCCGGCATAACCCGATGAATCTTCCCGGCATAACCCGATGAATCCTCCCGGCATAACCCGATAAACCGTCCCGGCATAACCCGATGAATCCTCCCGGCATAACCCGATGAATCCTCCCGGCATAATCCGATGAATCCTCCCGGCATAACCCGATGAATCCTCCCGGCATAACCCGATGAATCCTCCCGGCATAACCCGATAAACCTTCCCGGCATAACCCGATGAATCCCCTCGGCATAACCCGATGAATCCTCCCGGCATAACCCGATGAATCTTCCCGGCATAATCCGATGAATCCTCCCGGCATAACCCGATGAATCCTCCCGGCATAACCCGATGAATCCTCCCGGCATAACCCGATAAACCTTCCCGGCATAACCCGATGAATCCCCTCGGCATAACCCGATGAATCCTCCCGGCATAACCCGATGAATCCTCCCGGCATAACCCGATAAATCCTCCCGGCATAACCCGATGACTCTTTTCGGCATAATCCGATAAATCTTCCCGGCATAACCTGATGAATCTCCCGGCATAACCCGATGAATCTCCCGGCATAACCCGATGAATCCTCCCAGCATGACTCGATGAATCTTTTCGGCATAACCCGAGAACTCTTTTCCATGTAATCAGCATTAGGGTTTTAAACCCTAAACTGAACTTTGTCCTTTCAGCCAGCATTAGAGTTTTAAACTCTAAACTGAGCTTTTCCATGCAATCAGCATTAGGGTTTTAAAACCCTAAACTGAATTTTCCTTTTAGTCAGCATTAGGGTTTTAAAACCCTAAACTGAATTTTCCTTTTAGTCAGCATTAGGGTTTTAAACCCTAAACTGAACTTTTCCTTCCAGCCAGCATTAGGGTTTTAAACCCTAAACTGAGCTTTTCCGTGCAATCAACATTAGGGTTTTAAACCCTAAACTGAATTCTTCTTTTGTTCGGCTTTAGGGTTTTAAACCCCAAACCGAACCTCTCCCCAGCTAGCCGGTGTTAGGGCTCCAGCCCTGAATTGAGCATGCATATCCTCTTTCATCAATTTTATGAACTTCCTGGTGAATAATTAACGAAATTTTTCTAGTGAAACTGGGGCAGAAAATTTCGTTCGTTTGTTTGTTTTTTCCCCCGCAGGTCTAACCTCGAGCCACACGGATCGAAATGACCCACGAAATGAGTCTCAACTCAGAATCAAAGAAGAAAAAGAGATGTCCCAAGATTCGGAGTAAATGGAAGGCGGATTGACTCCAGCATTTAATTGAGGTCTTGAACCCTGCCAATCGCGCCTCACTCAGTATCCCAGAGATTAAACAGGTCACCACAACTCGCAAGCATCAAGATTCAGATCGGAGTCTGCAAGCAGAATCAGCTAAGACCCAAGATCAAGTCGTAAAAGAATCATAGATAAGAATCTTGTAACTAGCAGTTGACATACACACAAGTAGTTAGCTCAGTTTTCAATTTCCATTTGGTTGTAATAAGGCGGTCAGTAACGTAGCAGTGACAACAGCAGCAGCAGTAGCAGCAAGCATTACAGTCTCATGGTAGTCCCAGCTACCAAAACTTTTCGAACTACATTGACCTGATTCCTGTTTAGCCCAGGATATGTAGGAAATCTTTGAAGCAAGATTCGGTCAGATCTTTCAAAAAAAATGCTTCATACGGAGTGGTCCATAGGCAAAAATCGCTCATACACGCTCACTTTATCTTTGCACGAAAACTCTTCGTGTTTCCGAACAAAGAGGGGCAGCTGTGAGCACGTGATTTTTGTTTTTGCGCGACAGTCGCTCCAAGAGAATAAAAATTGGTCCTGCTGTACAATTTTGGATTTCTGTACGGCACTTTGTTGATTTATTTGCGACTTTGGCCCATTTTTATTTATTTACTTTATTAAAACAAAATTCAAAAAAATAAATGTGTACGTGTCATGCATAATCTGAACCGCAACATAGAAAGGCATAAACAGGCCCCTTTGTCCGTAATTTTGTTTTGTTTGATTTTACCTGTTTGAAATATCTTTAGTGTGTGTGCAAATAATTGTATTGAGTGTGTATTTAATTTTAATTTGATTTTTTTGTCTTAGTTTTGTTTTTAAAATAAATAAGAAAAGAAATAAAAATAAAAATAAAAGAGAGAAAAGGGCCCTTTCTTCTTCCGGATTGGGCCAATTTATTAAATAAATTGGCCCAAAACAAAATCAGCCCAAACCCGGTCCAGACCAGCTGGCCTCAGGGGGCCTTCCAAACGACACCGTTTTACTGCAGTCTGATCTGGGCCGTTGATCTCAAATTGATCAACGGCCAAGATCACATTCCCCGTAACCCACCAACAAACCCGACCCGTTTCCACCCGGACCAACCCAAACCCCTTACCCTCGAAACGACACCGTTCCACTTAAGCCATCAGATCCAGACCGTAGATTTAAATTGATCTAACGGTCGAGATCCGCCTACTCATTCCATATATAAGCCCTTAACATACCCTACCCCCCCCTATCCAATACCCGGGCCTCCGTCTTCAACCTCATCCCCCATCAAACCCTAGAGCCGCCCCTGTATCCTTCACCATGGAAGCCGGCGGCATGAACGCCGGTGACCTTCCCCTGAACACCATAGAACCCCCATGCCATCCTGAACCCAAATCTATCAACCCCATGCTTCGAATCTTATCCCACCTTCTCGAATCTTCATTTGAAGATTCGAGTCGGAACCTGATCTACACCGATCTGCTTCAAATTCATACCAGACACTCCCCAGACCCCCCTCGTGACCAAACCATACTTGGTTTGGTCCGAATCTGACCAGGGAAGCCCGAATCCTGGATCTAATTTTTTGGAACTTTAAAGGTCCTCGTCACTGGTCCATATCCGTTCAAACCAAAGGATTAAGGTCTAATGGACCTTAATCGAAGTGTTTCTCATCTGAGAAACACTTCGATTAAAGCCCGTTCAGCCTTAAGAAAGGTCTGTCCGAATCCGAGTTGGAATCTTTTGATTTTTCAAAGATATGAGGTGAGTCTTGCTTTTTCTTTTCTTATTTCTGTTTAGTCCATGTGATTGGCTAAAAGTTTGTTCATGTTTGTTTTGATTTTGTGTCTTTGAATTTTATCAACTGTGCCCTGTCCACCTCGCCTGAACCTTTGTTGTTTGATTGAGTCTTTCTTCTAATTGTTCTGATAATTTGTATGTATTTGCTGTGCAATTAATTGAATTTCAAAGGTGAACTGACCAACTGATTCCTCCCATGTAATTTTGCTTAGTCAGTGCAATCCGAATCATGTGTTCGATACTGTTAAATGTCTGATTTTAGGTTACGATTGTATGAGTTATAACTAGTATAGTCGAGTCGACATATGTCGTCAATTAGTTTCAGATGTTTGAACAACATACAAATTGATCTGCTTCTGTTTAGCATTGTTGAATCAGTTAGGAATTGAATTCAGCTACTTATAGTTTGTTAATCTGAATCAGAAGTATAAAAGGTTTGGTTTTGTTTAGTTGCAGTCAGAATTGGAGGGCATGTGCACTTGTGCACAACATGTGCATTTGTGCACAACATGTGCATAAAGGCTTTTGTTTGATTTAAAAATAGTTTGACAGCATGTGCTGTCAGACTACATCCTGCTGCCCATATTCTGTTGTAAGTTTCAGAAATAATAAAACATTGCTAAAAGTTAAAGCCTGCCAAGGGAATGTCATGGGATTAATACTTAAATAGCTGAGTGGAAACTGAAAAGAGATGGGCACATGGGAGGGGTATCTGATTAATTTAACAGGCTGTAAAAGGTTTGATGTTGAGGCTTATAAAAGGGAGGCACATTAAGAGATAGAGGGACAGAGATAGAGGGCATCTGATAGGCTGGAAGAGAGAAGAGAAGAGAAGAGAGGGGAAAGAAAATACACACTCTAGACTTTGAGAGCTGATAGAAAATAGACACACACAGTGGAGAGATTAAAGAAAGAGAGTTGAAATACATACAGAGAGAGTCTACAGAGATAGAGAGAGACACTGAGAGGGAACACTTGAGAGTTCAAATTCCGAAAACAGAAACTGGAAAAGAATTCTTTTTGATAACCCAAATAGATTTCAAAACTGAGGATTGACATTCGAACTTGAAAAGAAAGATAGGGAAAGGGATATCGCAAAGATCAGAAATTGTCTCCTTCCTACTATATGTTCGATTCTCAGTTTTGTTCAAACTGTCCAAATCAGTTCTGTCTTCTTTCAAGTGTCGGCTAAGTCTATTGTTTGGATTTGTATTGTTTGTTTCTTCTGGAATTGGATTGCCTGGATCTCTTATTCCATACTACTGGGAATTTGTTTCATTCTACCCTTCCTCCATTGGCTTTACTGGTCTTTTGCACTGGGATTTTGTTCTATCGGTACCTACTGTTACTGCTGCTGTTTGGTATCACTTCTATTGCTCAACTGACTGCCCTACTTTCTTCATTGTAAGCATTTCCTCAGGTACACATTTCGAATCTGTCTGATGTTGCAATAAAAGTTTGAATCGAAAGATCTGAAGGATGTTATAATCATCTGTTGCATTGCTTACAAATTTTTATATAAATGTTGTTAAGATATGTAAGTTTTCTAGTCCGTTAGCCTAATAGAGATACATTAGTAAGGTTGTAATTAATTAAAGTCTATGCCCATCTGAAACTGCGACATTTTATTCGTTTAGTAGCATACAAGATGTAAATACAATTCATGAAACGTGCAGCTATTCAATACGGTTGTTAACTTAAACTCGCTCTTTCAGCATGCTTTAAATATGTAAGGGCAAATGGTTGTTTTAAGTCTAGCTAAAGATAATGCAGTTTCAGATTCTTGAGTTTTCAGTTTCATTAGGCAGTTTATAGGATGAGTTTCAAATATCATTAGTCGCATTTTTCTAATAAGTAGTTTTAATTAATCTTGCCTAAATAAGTTAGGGTTAGGGAGCTCTTGCAGCAGTCGTAGCATTTCATCAATCTCGTATATAATTCTTCTATCAAGTTAAAAGCATGTTTCATGAGGTACAACGTCTCTTCATTCTGTAAATAATTAATCAGACGATTAACTAAAATCTTAATTCGGCCAAAGCATACAATTGTATTAGCATGCATCTTTTCTTCTATTTTAGAGACAAACACATTAAAATGTAGTCTCTTTAGGATATCCTTTCTAAAATAGAGATGAGCCTCGCCAAATAAAAATGCAAAATTGTGGGGCCCTCAATAAATAACCATGATAATTATTTAGAATTCAGGATAGGCCATTTAATAAATTTCATGGCCTTCTACAAAATAATAACGCGTTAGATTCCGTAGGCGCGGCTTAATTAAATCATATTCTTAAATTCGGGTGCACATTGATGTGACCCAAATCCGAATCTCAACGAAGTCCGAATGTGTCGACGATCACGGGTGCATTGATTGTAACGTGGTTCAACATGCATTTTCACGACGTTGCAATTCTATAAAAATAAATGATAATAATAAAAGCGGTATAAATCTAATAAGAAGCATATAAATTAAATCAGATATTTAGCCATTATAACAATTTAAGCGACCGTGCTAGAACCACGGGATTCGAGGGTGCCTAACACCTTCCCTCGGGTCAATAGAATTCCTTACTTAGAATTTCTGGTTCGCAGACTTCATTTGGAAAAGTCGAAAATTTCCTCGATTTGGGATTCAAGATAAACCGGTGACTTGGGACACCAAAAGCCAAACCTTTCCCAAGTGGCGACTCTGAATTAAATAAATAATCCCATTTCGAATATTGTCACTTAAATTGGAAAAAACTCCACCCGCGCATTTTAACCCTTCGGGGCTGGGCGCGCAAAAAAGAGGTGTGACAAATCATATGCCATAACAATAACAATATCACAATAACTGCAAGGTACAAACCTCGTGCCATAACAATAACAATATAACAAAAAACTGCATGCCAGAAACCCCGTGCCACAATCATCTCAATTATATGAACAACTCACGTGCCATAATCCCAGTCTCTACTAGAGGACTATATCTAGGAGTGTATGCATATGGATAAGATATGATCTATATGAATGGTATATGCATGTATATAATGTATAATTACAACTCCAACTTGTAACTTATCTAAAATGATCATTATATCCAATTAAGTATCAAAAGTCTAAACATGATCTCTAACATGAATAAGGGGACCCAAGTAGTCATGCAACAATCTAAGACATATCATAAGAATAACAAGTATGGATGTGTGTTTCATAACAAACGTGTGACTACGGCCAAATCTAGCACATCAACAATCTCGAGAATAGCCAATTATGCCCAAAATAAGGTATCATTAACCTAAACAATATCTCTAGCAGGACTTATTATGCTTGCGCGGTCATTCAATCAAGTATAACATAAAATAAGTGGAACATACGATCAAACAAGGTATAAAGTAGTCTAGAATCTATTGTGAGCATAAATAACCATGGTACATGTACATACTCTCGTCGTCTCACATATACATCATCCCCACATGTATCAAAAAATACCATTTATTAGAAAAAACAATTCTCAACCAAAGCTAGGCAAGACACATACCTCATCCGGGCTAGTTTAAATCTCCAAAATTGCTTTTCCTTTAGAAATCACCCCCAACTGGCTCAAATCCAGCCAAACATCATCCAAGACAATGCAATAGGATGAAGTCCAATCAATAAAGCTTCGATTTTTAAAGAATTTCCAAAAAGTTAGCAAAAGTCAACCCGGACCACGTGCTCGAAATCCAAAATCAATACCAAATCTTGATGACTTATAACTTGCCAAGCCCAAATATGTGATTATATTTTATTCGAGTTCAAATCTGTACTCAAATTCTCAATATACGCTCTCTTAAGTTATAGAAACCCTAAATTTCACTTTAAAATTCTTTGTTTTGATGTTGATCTAATGATAAATTCAATGTAATAATCATACGTTCAAATTAGGTTTAGTTACCCCAATGAATTTTATTAAAAACCCCTCAAATATTACCTCAATCCAAGCTCTCTAACTACTAAAATGATAAAAAGAAAGTCCAAGTACTAAATGAGATTAAATATATAAGTGCAGAAATTTTTCTCAGAAAGGATAGTATTGACCCTCCACTAAAAACACCATAACATTTGTACAGCTATCGTAATGATGAATTTGTATTTTTGGAAACTAGGGGTTACAACTTTCATCTAGGCATCTTTACTCAATTCCTTATAGGTTCTGAACAGATCTCTTGCTAAATTAGGTTAAGTGTAGAAAATCATAATTTTAGTATTTCAAGTCTTTCGTAACTTTCTCCAAATGCATCAAAGCTCACCCGAACCCTTTGTTACTCCATCCAATTATTCCTACAAGTGCAAATACTCTATTCATAATTGTCCAAAGGCACAAAACACCTACAGGAATATTACAACCAAGAATCGAGACTCAAACCGAATAGAGTTTTTGTTAAATTGTTTAATCTTCATTATTTCAAAAGAATGTCTGAATCACACTTAGATACTTCAGATTACTTCTAAACTGTGCACACAAGTTCAATTTAACTAGATAGACCTACCCAAAGTTTCGAAACACTGATTGGAATCCAATAATATCAAAGTAAACTTTTAGTCAAACTTATGAATTCTTAAGTTCTTCAAATTGTCAACTTTATGCAACTGGTGGCGAATTCTTCTAGGAACCTTAACACCAAATCCGAATGTAGACCCAAGTCTAAAATCATCATACAAACCTACCGAAAGCATCAAAATTTGATTTCAAGTCCGTTTACCAAGAATTCAAGCTTTGGTCAACTCTTCCAACTTAAAACTTTTAAAATGAGAATTTATTTTTCAAAATAACTCCCGAAGTTCTCAAAAATCAAAACCAACCATTTGTGCAAGTTATAAAACATCAAATGAACTTATATGATGTCTTAAATCAAGAAATGAAATGATTAAACTCAAAATGACTAGACGGGTCGTTACATTCTCCCTCACTTAAATATACGTTCATCCTCGAATATGCCAAGAGTCATTTTAAAACTGTCAAATAGTTGTGTAAACTTGCCATACACATCATTTAGGCTATCTCATGCCACTCCTATCCATACAAATTTGCTAATACATCTTGACTAGAGATTTCTCTTGAACATTTGATCACAAGCCTTCAAACCCAACTTCAATATCCGAAACCTTCTTCCAAAAGTTGATTCATGTATATATTCATTGTATCAATCCCAAAAACTGTACCAAGTTATAAATTTACTCCCAAGATGTAACCATATGATATACCCCATAACTCATATACCTGTAGCAATATCTTCTGACCGCAATAACTGCTCATTAACAAACTCGATACCAGTAAAATACCTCATCTAAAATAAATCCTTGTTCCAAGCTTTTGCAGCCCTTATAATTATGAATGAAACCTATAGAAACTCATAATCACCCATCATATCAACAAGCCATAGACTCCTTTTGTCCAATAAGAACCATTGCCTATCTTAGGCTGCCTACTAGCATTCTTCTTCCAAATATGCCTTATCCAATTCTGACCGTGCTAATTCCAAGTCCATAAGCTTATTCTCATGTAGTACAAGCTGCTCGGCCAACAAGTCCTACCAAATTCTATATGGAACTTCAAATGACATAGTTTGCAACTTATAAGAAATAATCTAACTATGATAATTTTGTGAAAAAGTAACTCACCACCCAATAACTGCCTAAGTCTGAAGCATTCTATCTTAATAAGTCTGTGGTAGTTATATAACTTATTCCACATTTTCATTATGCAATGATTAAGCAAACTTAACAAAACTCAACTCGTGTATCAAACCACCTGCCACAATTGCCATAATCAAATAGTGAGATATTACCCTAACAAATTCGATGGGAGTAAGTATCCCATATAATTGTAACCCTTATGGATGCAACATCTGTAGCGACCCGGCCAGTCATTTTAAGAAATTATGCCCTGATCCTCTATTAACTGCTTTTCTCATATTTGTTTCTGCTATTGTAGTTGCCGGGAGGAATTATTTGGAGTTTCGAAGAGTTTTGGGACACTTAGTCCCTAAATGAGAGCTTAAGTTTTGGAAATTTGATCGTAGTTAGAACAATATAAAGATGGCCTTGGAATGGAATTCTGATGGTTCTGTTAGCTCTGTTGGGTGATTTTGGGTTTAGGAGCGTGTTCGGATTGTGTTTTGGAGGTCTATGGCTAATTTAGGCTTGAAATGCCGAAAGTTGAATTTTTTGAAGTTTCCGGTTCGACAGTGAGATTTTGATCCGAGGGTCAAAATGGAATTCCGGAAGTTGGAGTAGCTCCATAGTGTTGAATGTGACGTGTTTGCAAAATTTCAGGTTATTCGAACGGGGTTTGATAGACTTCTTGATCGAAAGTGTATTTTGAGAGATTTTGAAGTTTTTAGGCTTGAATTCGATGCTAATTGGTTGATCCGATGTTATTTGACGTGTTGTGGAGATTTGTATAATTTTGGACAGTGGTATATGACTTGTTTGTGCTTTTGGTTGAGGTCTCAGGGGCCTCGGGATGATTTCGGGTGGTTAACGGGAAGTTGGAAAGTTGGAATTTGCAGCTGAAGTCTTTGGGCTGTTGTCATAACCACATCTGCGATTGAGAGGCCGCAGATGAGACTTTTGCAGATGCGGAGCCAAGCCGCAGAAGCGGCCAAGAGGAAAGTGAGCAGGAACCGCAGAAGCAGATGTGTTACCGCACCTGCATGACCGCAGATGTGGCATATGGGTCGCAGGTGCGAAGAGGGAATTTTAAGTAAGTACCGCAAAAGCAGTTCCCTTGATCGCTGAAGTGGTATCGCAGATGCGCAAAACTGAACCGCAGGTGTGACTTTGCTGGGCAGAAAAATCAGAATTCGAGGGTTTAGTTTCAAAAAGTTAGAAATTGATTTGGAGCCCAGGAGAGAGATTTTGGGGGGAATTTGAAGAGGAAATCAGTGGGTAATAATTTCTTAACCCTTTCTAGTCGTATTCCATTAATCTATTGTTAGTTTTGTCACTTGATTTCGGATTGGAGATGAAAATTGGGGAAAAATTGGAAAAAAGTTCTTAGACCTAGAATTTGAATTTGTATTGGGAAATTGACATTGGATATGGATAATTTTGGTATGCATAAACTCGTGAGAGTATGAGGATTCTGAAAATATAAATTTTACCCGATTCCGAGATTTGGGCCCGAGGGGCATTTTGGTCATTTTACCTAACTTCGCGTATTAGCTTATAATTTATTTGTAGAATCAGTTATTTGAAGTGTTATTTATATTATGCAATTGAATTGAATAGATTCGGGCCATTTGGAGTTGAGTACTCGTGCCAAGAGCATGGTTTCGGGTTGATTTTGAGCTTATTCGAGGTAAGTGGCTTACCTTACCTTGTGTGGGGGACTTTCCCCTTAGGATTTGGTATTGTGATAATTGAAATACCTTGTATGTGAGGTGACGAGCTCGTACTTGTGCTAATTGTTGGAAATTATGTTTTCATTAAAGTAGCTTTAAATGTGTTTTCCCTTTCCTGTTTGTAATACTTGGAATTTAAGCCTACCGTTAGCTTAGAAAAGCATGTCTAATTGACTTAATTGTCTTATTTGCTTAAACTGCCTTATGTGTATTACGTGAAGCATGATAGGTTAGAATTACCTGTTTTACCTTGGTATGAAGTTGAGTTTAACTAAGTATTCTTTGCGCTATTGTTGTGTGTTTTACTTTAGGACTACGGGACGGCATCCTGGGAGATCCCCTATACATAATTATGGTTTGCACTAAAGTGCGGGATACCAAGAGATCCCTAGCATATATTGAGGATACCAAGAGATCCTCAGGATACCAAGAGATCCCTAGTATATATTGAGGATACCAAGAGATCCTTGGGATACCAAGAGATCCCTGGCATATATTGAGGGTACTAAGAGATCCTCGAGATACTGAGAGATCCCCAGTTATTATCTTATGAAGAGTGGTATTTCTTGTGATTGTTTTTGCCTCATTTTCAGTTGTTGTTATCCTTATTATCCTGTATTAATCCTTATTGTTATCTTTCAACTATACTGCTTTATCTTTACTGTCATACCTTATATTTATTTAACCTCAATAGGGCCCTGACTTTCCTCATCACTACCCGACCGAGGTTAGTCTTGGCACTTACTAAGCACTGTTGTGGTGTACTCATGCCCTTTCTGTGCATGTTTTTCATGTGCAGATCCAGGTACCTCCACTCAGACTTATCATGCATGAGAGGAGGCGCTTGTAGAGACTCTAAGGTATATCTGTCGCGTCTACAAACCAAAAAGTCCCTTTCTACTCTCCCTTTTTGTATTAGCCCTTCTGTACTTTCGTTTCTTGTTTATATTCTGGAGTTAGATGCTTGTAGACATTCAAAGGCTTGTGATCATGATATTCCGGGTTTTGGGAAATGTTATTAGTTTCGAGCGTTGTTATTGTGTATGCCAAACGACATTTTAAACACTATTTTATTCTGCTATTTCGGTTATTTATTTATTTATTCCCTAATTTGGTTTATTTTCCGCATTGATAGGCTTACCTAGTCGTAGAGACTAGGTTCCATCACGATGGTTCATGGAGGGCAAACCGGAGTCGTGACAAGTTGGTATTAGAGATCTAGGTTCATAGGAGTCATGAATCACAAGCCGGTTTATTAGAGTCTCACTGATCGGTACAGAGACGTCTTTACTTATCTACGAGAGGCTATGTAACTGTTAGGAAAATTTCACTTCATTTTATTTCCTTGTCGTGCGAGATTTTGATATCACAATTCGAAACTTCTGTCTTCTACTCTCTCATAGATGATGAGGACATGTGCTACTCGAGATGATCAGGCACTCACGCCCCCTACTGCAGTTGTCAGAGATCGGGGACGGGGTAGAGGCCGAGGACGCACACGTGGTGCAGCTAGATCACCGCCATGTGCTGCCGCCGAGGTACCACCAGCAGTTCCAGCCGGAATCCAGGAACCCGATACGCCTACTGCTACTACTACTCCAACTCTCCAGGAGACTCTTGCACAGTTCATGAGCATGTACACCACTTTGGCTCAGGCAGGGTTACTTCCCCTTGCTGCACCCACATCTCAGGCCGGGGGAGGAGCACAGACTCCGCCGCCCACACTCTTGAGCAGTGTGCATGTCAATCAGGTCCTAGAGATTATTCCTATACCGCATACAATCCTAGGTCATCCCAAGGACAGGGCGGCGACTTTCGAGGATGAGCAGTGGAGGCTTAAGAGGTTCAAGAAGTATGATCCTCCTGTATTCAGTGGGTTAGCCTCAGATGATGCCTTGGGATTTCTGGAGGAGTGTCACTGTATCCTCCGCACTATGGGTATATCAGGATCAAGTTGGGTTTCTTTCACTGCCTTCCAGCTTTGAGGAGCTGCCTATGAGTGGTGGCGCACCTATGAGTTAGACAGTCTGGATGAGGCAGCTTCACTGAATTGGACTCGATTTTCGGATATGTTCTTGAGGGAGTTTGTTCCTTAGAGCCTCAGGAACGCATGGCGCATAGAGTTTGAGCATTTGTACCAGGGTACTATGACTGTCTTGGAGTATGTTGTCTGTTACACTATCTTGGCTAGACATGCCCCAGCCTTGGTTTCTACTGTTCGTGAGAGGGTTCACCGGTTTATTGATGGGCTTATTCCAAGCATCAGGTCTAGCATGGCTCGTGAGTTGGAGATGGATATTTCTTATCAGCAGGTGGTGAGAATTGCTAGGAGGATTGAGGGTATGTAAGCTAGGGAGAGAGAGGAGAGGGAGGCTAAGAGGTCTCAAGAGTCGGGCCATTATTCTGGTGCCCGTGCCCCAGCTGCAGGTCGTCATGGTAGGGGTTATATGAGTCACCCCATTCATTCAGCTCTTCCAGTAGCCAGTGGTATTCCAGCTCCTCCTAGGCCTCAAGAGCGTTATTATGCACCTCTAGTATCTAGTGCGCCTCCTGCGGGGGGTGCTTTTAGAGGTCAGTCCAGCAGACCCGGCCCAAGCCAGACATAGTTGCCACATCCTCCCAGAGCTTATTTTGAGTGTGGTGACACTGTCACATCTCCTTTTTACCTACACCCCCGGAAGGGGTATATAGGGAGTTTTTCCAATTTAAGTGACAATCAAAACGGGATTATTTATTTATTAAATTCGGAGTCGCCACTTGGGATAATTTTATGGTGTCCCAAGTCACCAGTTCAAACCCTGAATCGAGGAAAGGATTGACTCTGTTTTAAAGTTCGCGAACACAAAAATCCGGGTAAGGAATTCTGTTAACCCGGGAGAAGGTGTTAGACATTCCCGAGTTCCGTGGTTCTAGCACGGTCGCTCAACTATTATTTTTAGCTTAATTATCTGATTTTTAACGATTATGAACCTATGTGCAAATTTTAACTTTTAACCGCTTTTATTTAATTTTTAAAGAAGATTGAACGTCGTTTAAAACGTGTCTTTGGATCGCACCACATGAAATGCACCCGCAATTCTAAACACATTTTAGTCAACGTTTTTAGATTTTGATTTGGGTCACATGAAATGCACACCCGAATTTAGGAAGGTAATGTTATTTAATGACGCACCTAAAGAAGCTACGCGTTTTTAACTTTTGCGAGGGCCATGGAAATTTCGCTAAATGGCGCGTCTCGATTTCTAAGGATAAAATATTAATTAAGCGAGGGCCATGCATTTCAGGATTTTATTTGGCACGACATACCTCGATTCTAATTTTAAAGAGAAATTCAAACCAAGTTTTTGAGGGCCATAAATTATGTCTTGCCTAATATAGCACGCCTCCAAAAAACAATTAATCAATCAAGGGAGCTTAAGGGAATTATCACTACTTTTAAACTAAAATTTTGAACTGATTTTAAGTCCATAGAATGGTAGGCTTGTTCACAGTTAAAGATGAGACTTTGGGCTTACATAATTGGCTCTATATATGAAGGAATGCATTTTGTCTCTAATCCGAGCCCAACGTGAACTCAAATCCTTGGAGGTTTGAGCGTCAGCAAATGCAAGACTCGAGAACGAGTCTTCAGGAGTGCAAAACATCAGATTCCAAAACGCAAACGTGAACCCAATTTCTTAATGAAAAAAAAAATGTCGCATATCAAACTCGACTGGCCTAGATCTCATCAATCGGGACAATATTAGGCCCAAGTCTCAGAACCCAATCCTTGTGCACAATTAATCTCTGGCAAATCAATCAAGGAATTATACGAAACATGACATAGCACTAACCTTTGCTTCTGAATTTTAACCCATTAGCTAAACATTCTGAATTGTAACCAACCCATCTAACTTAAACATGCTCACAATCAATACCAAAATAACTTATACTTGCTTCTATTCTTAGAACACTCTGGACCGTCTCCCTCCCTTTAAACATAATTTCAATTCCCACTAAATTTAAGAGCACATTCAGCCAAACCATTACATGAATACATAATCATCCCACACAACCAACCTGCTACCAAAGCTTAAATGCACTACATAGTAGACAAGACCCAATACCATTTACATTATAGGATTCCTCATGTTTGAATATATGGTATGAACTCTAATTCAATTAACAGGTTGTTCCTCAAGTCTTATAATAGTCCCAAGTCTGATATAGTGATGGAAGCTCACTTATTCAAGCTAAAGTCAGATGATGTAGCTTATTGAATTCAAAGAAAACAAATTAAAATAGCACTACTGAATCAACAAGCTAAACTCGAGCTATGCAATGAACAAGTAATTTGGTGTTAAGCTTCAAAATTCCATTTCCATTCCACTTTTCAACTTGAGCCTCACATTATACAAGTTTCAGAACATGTACCTGGAAATTGCAAAGGAAAAGAGGTGAGGAAAGCAGTAGACAGCAGCAGAACCAGAACTTCAGCAATACTAATGAAACAGTAAAACCCCTCTATGCAACTCAAAACCAGCTTTCGAAGCCTCAAAATCACATCGTCTCCAACCCAGGTCCAAGATTGGAAGTTTTTTCAGAGATTTTAACTAATGAGTAAGATCAAAACTAGAGACCAGGCAAATTTGATTGAATTTTCGAACCAATGATGCAAGGAAATCTATATTAGACCTAAATATGCAGTCGTTCCAGTTTTTCAGATTTTTTCCTCTCTTTCTCCTCCTGGGTCTTTTTTTATTCTTGCCTTGAAAGGCAAGAATGATATGCCTTTATAGGCAAGGCCATAGGGCAACTATCAAATTTCAATTCTTTCAATTCTGCCCTTTTCCCATTCTTGTTTTTGCTACTTAGTCCCTCATTTAGTGACTTATCTGCCAAGTAAGGCTCTTTTTCAGCTTCTAGGAAGCTTCCTAGGCAGTTACCAACATATTCCCCACTTATATTTCCTAGATTACCCTTAAAACCATGAAAATTGCTTCAGAATTCCAAATGGGTTAATTTGACCCAATGACTTAAACCAGACTACACTTTGCAAATGGGTCCGAAACAACCCAAAGCCCAAACAATAAACTAGCCGAACTAAATTCTATAAGCATCTGGAAAAACAGAACAACACAAACACTAAGACGATTTCCGCAATCAAAATCTAAACTAAGTCACAAATATGCAAAGAATTAACTAAGTTATTAAATCAAAATGACCTAATTGAATTAAACTAGGTGGCTAAGACAAAAGGGTGAAAAATCAGAATTTGAACATGCCATTAACACAAACCAAGCAGACCAACAAAATTAAAGGACAGGCTTATACGATTTGAAAAGAAACAAAGGGACTAAACGAACAGCAAACAATTTAAACTCGGAAAAATGGTCGAGTTTTCAGCCCGAGCAAGAAAAAAAAAATCTAACCAAAGAAAAGGAGAAGAAAAGAAGAGGAATAAGAGGTGTAGTAACACCAAAATGAACAGAAAAAATGAAGGGAAACTCACCGACTAAGCTCGAAATCGATACTGTCATTCTGAGTTACCCCAAGACAATGTCAATCGCTTATTCTTGGTCAAGAACAAGCGAACGTCATTATTTTGTGATAAAATAGCCTTGAACACTCAGGGATTTCGGAGAAAATAGGCTTGCATGCACAGGTTCGATTTAGGCTTTTAGGACCTGAACTCAGATTCAATATTCGACGAGTTTCAGTTATATTCGAGGGGAATGGAGTAAGGATTTGGGAAGAGGGAGTCTTGGTGGTCATGGGGTGTTATTTTGGGGTCGATTGGATGTGTTAGGGTTTTGGTCGTTCTCTTTGATTCAAGATTCGAGAGGTTGGGCTGGGATTCGAGGGAGGGGGTTTGGGGATTTGGAAAGAGGAGAAGGAGAGGAATCTATGGTGTAAAAATGGGGTTAATTGGAGCAACACCGCCGGCGGAGATGATTTCCGGTAGGCGATTCACGGCGGAGGCGGTGAGAGTTCTCTGAAGATGTGTGGGGATGATGATAGGGGGTAGGAGAGTGCGTTAGGATAGTAATATACTTAGGGACCCTGTGTTCTTGTCCGTTGGATTAAAAGAGATCAACGGCTCAGATCTGTGGATATCAAAACGACGTCGTTTGGTTAGGCGGTGGGGCTGGACCGGATATTGGGGCGGGTTTGGGCAAAAAATTGGGTGGGTTCCAGGGCAAAACGTTTGGGCTTGGATATAATTCAATTAATTTTGAGCCAAATTCATTTTCTTCATTTCCATTCCCTTTCTTTTATTTAATTGTTTTTCTTTTCCTTTTTTAATTAATTAAAACTTAACTTAAAAACTCCTAAAAATAATTAATTTACTAAATTAAGCTAAAACCCCAATGTAATATTTACAAAAATTAATTACTTCTAAATTAAAAGGGAAATTATTAATTTATAATTAAAAGGCAAGAAATGCAAAATTAAACCAATTTTGTGATTTTCATTTTTGATAAAACACCTAATTTAATAATTAATCTTAAAATGTAGAATTAAATCCTAAATGCAAACGCAATATATTTTTTTGTATTTTTCACTAATTAAAATGCACAAACAAAAATGCAAACAATTAACAGAAAATGCCACAAAAATCCACAAAATTGCAAACACTAAAAGAAATTATTTTGTTTTTGAATTTATGGGAATAATTCATATAGGGAAAAAATCACGTGTTCACAGACACATGCCATGTGGTGAGGGATTGCCCTAGACTTGGGAGGAGTGCACCTCCACAGACTTCTCAGCCACAGCGTGCCCCGCAGAGTTCTCAGGCTATGATCATAGCACCAGTTGCTACCCCACCTACTCAGCTAGCTAGGGTGGAGATCAGGGAGGTAGAGGTCTCCCTAGAGGGGGAGGCCAGGACAGATACTATGCCATTCCTGCCCGTACTAAGGTTGTTGCCTCCGATTCTATCATCACAGGTATTGTCCTGGTTTGTCACAGAGATGCATCAGTTCTATTCGATCCAGGATCCACTTATTCTTATGTGTCTTCTTATTTTGCTCCGCATTTGGGTTTATCTCGGGATTCTTTGAGTTCTCTTGTTTATGTTTCTACTCCTGTGGGAGATTCTCTTGTTGTGGACCACGTTTATTGGTCGTGTTTGGTTGCTCTTAGGGTTTTGAGACCAGAGCCGATTTATTGTTGCTCAGCATGGTTGATTTTGATATTATCTTGGGCATGGACTGGTTATCGCCCCATTATGCTATTCTTGATTGTCACGCCAAAATTGTGACGTTGGCTATGCCAGGTGTACCGTGTGTTGAGTGGAGGGGTGCTTTAGATAACACTCCCAGTATAGTTATTTCTTTCCTTAAGGGTCAGCGAATACTTGAGAAGGGGTGTGACGCGTATCTAGCTTATGTGAGAGATGTTAGTATTGATACCCCTTCCGTTGATTCAGTCCTAGTAGTACGGGATTTTCCTGATGTGTTTCCAGCTGATCTTCCGAGCATGCCGCCCGATGGAGATATTGATTTTGGCATTGATCTGTTTTTAGGAACTCAGCCTATTTCTATCCCTCCATATCGTATGGCCCCTCCTAAGTTGAAGGATCAGTTACAGGAATTGCTTGATAAGGGTTTTATTCGGCCCAGTGTATTACCTTGGGGTGCTCCTGTCTTGTTTGTGAAGAAAAAGTATGGTTCTATGTGTATGTGTATTGATTATTGCCAGTTGAACAAAGTTACAGTGAAGAACCGTTATCCTTTGCCTCGTATTGATGATCTGTCTGACTAGTTGCAGGGCGCTGAGTGTTTTCTAAGATTGACTTGCATTCAAGGTACCATCAGTTGAAGATTCGGGAGCCATATATCCCGAAGACTGCTTTTAGGACTCGGTATGGTCACTATGAGTTCCTTGTTTTGTCATTTGGGCTGACCAATGCCCCAACAACCTTTATGCATTTGATGCACAGTGTGTTCTGGCCGTATCTTGACTCATTCATTATTATCTTTATTGATGATATTCTGGTGTATTCCCGGAGTCGGGAAGATCATAAGCAGCACCTAAGGACCGTGCTTTAGACCTTGAGGGAAAAGAAGTTATATTCTAAGTTCTCGAAATGTGAGTTTTCGTTGGATTTCGTGGCATTCTTAGGCCATGTGGTGTCGAGTGAGGGTGTTCAGGTGGATCCGAAGAAAGTAGAGGTAGTGTAGAGTTGGCCCAGACCATCTTCAGCTACAGAGATCCGCAGTTTTCTTGGCTTGGAGGGTTACTACCGTCATTTTGTGAAGGGGTTTTCATCGATTGCAGCCCTTATGACCAGACTGACCCAGAAGGATGCTCCGTTCCAGTGGATGGAAGAGTGTGAGTTGAGCTTTCAAAAGCTCAAGAGAGCTTTGACTACAGCCCTAATTTTGATATTGCCTACAGGTTCGGGGTCTTACACTGTCTATTGTGATGCCTCGAGGATTGTCCTTGGAGTGGTTTTGATGCAGGATGGTAGGGTGATTGCCTACGCGTCTAGGCAATTGAAGGTGCATGAGAAGAATTATCATGTCCATGATCTCGAGTTAGGTGCCATTGTTTATGCCCTGAAGATCTGGCATCATTATTTGTACGGTGTGCCTTGTGAGATTTATACTAACCATCAGAGCTTGCAGTACCTGTACAAGCAAAAGGATCTAAATTTGCGCTAGAGGAGGTGGTTAGAGTTGCTGAAGGACTATGATATCACTATTTTGTATCACCCGGGCAAGGCTAATGTGGTGGCCGATGCTTTGAGTCGCCGGGCAGAGAGTTTGGAGAGTTTAGCTTATTTACCAGCATCAGAGAGGCCTATGGCGATGGATGTTTAGGCCTTAGCCAACCAGTTTGTGATATTGGATTTTTCGAAGCCCAGTCGGGTTGTAGCTTGCGTGGTTTCTCGGTCTTTCTTATTTGATAGTATCAGGGAGCGTCAATATGATGACCCTTATTTGCTTGTCCTCAAGGACAAGGTTCAGCATGTTGATGCCAGAGATGTGACTATTGGTGATGACGGGGTATTGAGGATGCATGATCGGATTTGTGTACCCAATATTTATGGGCTTTAGGAGTTGATTTTACAGAAGGCCCACAGCTCGCGCTATTCCATTCATACAGGTGCCGTAAAGATGTATCAGGATTGGAGACAGCACTATTGGTAGAGGCGGATGAAGAAAAACATAGTTGGGTTTGTAGCTCGGTGCCTCAATTGTTAGCAAGTGAAGTATGAGCACCAGAGACCAGGTGGGTTGCTTCAACAGATAGAGATTTCGGAGTAGAAGTTGGAGCGGATCACCATCGACTTTATAGTTGGGCTCCCATGGACTTTGAGGAAGTTTGATGCCATTTGGGTGATTATGGATCAGCTGACCAAGTCCACGCATTTCATTCCTGTGTGTACTACTTATTCTTTGGAGCAGTTGGCGGAGATTTATATTCGGGAGGTTGTTCGTCTGCATGGTATTCTAGTTTCCATCATTTCAAACAGAGGTACTTAATTCATATCACGGTTTTGGAGGGTCGTTCGGCATGAGTTGGGTACTCGGGTGGAGTTGAGTACAGCATTTCACCCTCAGACGGACGGGCAGTCCGAGTGCACTATTCAGATTCTTGAGGATATGCTCCGTGCGTGTGTGATTGGGTTTGGAGGGTCTTGGAAACAATTCTTGCCATTGGTAGAGTTTTCCTAGAAAAACAGCTATCAGTCCAGCATTCAGATGGCACCGTATGAGGCTTTATATGGTAGGCGGTGTAGATCCCCGGTAGGTTGGTTTTAGCCGGGTGAGGCTAGATTAGTGGACACAGACTTGGTTCAGGATGCTTTGGAGAAGGTTAAGGTGATTCAGGATAGACTCTATACAGCCCAATCTAGACAGAAGAGTTACGCAGACTGGAAGGTTTGTGATGTTTCCTATATGGTTGGAGAGCGGGTTCTGCTTCACTATGAGAAGGGCGTTATGAGATTTGGGAAGAAAGGGAAGTTGAGTCCGAGGTTTATTGGCCCTTTTGAGATATTGCAGTGTGTTGGGGAGGTTGCTTATGAGCTTGCCTTACCTCCCAGCTTGGCAGGAGTTCATCCGATATTTCATGTTTCAATGCTCCGGAGGTATCACGGTGATCCATCGCCCGTGTTGGATTTCAGTTCGGTCCAGTTGGACAAGGATCTATCTTATGTTGAGGAGCTAGTGGCAATATTGGACAGGCAGGTTCGAAAGCTGAGATCAAAGAACATTGTATCAATAAAGGTTCAGTGGCGGGGTCAGCTGGTCGAAGAGGCGACCTAGGAGACCGAGCAAGATATGCGCAGCCGTTACCCTCATCTTTTTGCTACTTCATGTATGTCTCTATGCTTTTTCGAGGACGAACGAATGTTTAAGTGTGGGAGGATGTAACGACCCTGCCAGTCATTTTAAGAATTTATGCCCTGATCCTCTATTAACTGCTTTCCTCGTGTTTGTTTCTACTATTGTGAGTTGCCGGGAGGAATTATTTGGAGTTTCGGAGAGTTTTGGGACACTTAGTCCCTAAATGAGAGCTTAAGTTTTGGAAATTTGACCATAGTCGGAACAATGTGAAGACGGTCTCGGAATAGAATTCTGATGGTTTCGTTAGCTCCATTGGGTGATTTCGGGTTTAGGAGCGTGTTCGGATTGTGTTTTGGAGGTCCATGGCAAATTTAGGCTTGAAATGCTGAAAGTTGAATTTTTTGAAGTTTTCGGTTCGATAGTGAGATTTTGATCCGAGGCTCGGAATGGAATTCTGGAAGTTGGAATAGCTCCGTAGTGTTGAATGTGACGTGTGTGCAAAATTTCAGGTCATTCGGATGAGGTTTGATAGACTTTTTGATCAAAAGCGTATTTTGAGAGTTTTTAAAGTTCTTAGGCTTGAATCCGATGCTAATTGGTTGATCTGATGTTGTTTGAGGTGTTGTGGAGATTTGTATAAGTTTGGACAGTGGTATATGACTTATTTGTGCTTTTGGTTGAGGTCCTGGGGGCCTCGGGATGATTTCGGGTAGTTAACGGGAAGTTGGAAAGTTGGAATTTGCAGGTAAAGTCTTTGGGTTGCTGTCATAACCGCATTTGCGGTTGAGAGGCCGCAGATGCGACTCCCGCAGATGCGGAGCCAATCCGCCGAAGCGGCTAAGAGGAAAGTGAGCAGGAACTGCAAAAGCAGATGTGTTATTGCACATGCGTGACCGCAGATGCGGCATATGGGTCGCAGGTGCAAAGAGGGAATTTTAAGTGAGAACTGCAAAAGCGGTTCCCTTGACCGCAGAAGTGGTATCGCAGATGCGCAAAATTGAACCGCAAGTGTGACTTTACTGGGCAGAAAAATTAGAATTCGAGGGTTTAGTTTCAAAAAGTTAGAAATTGATTTGGAGCTTGGGAGAGGGCGATTCTGGGAGGAATTTGAAGAGGAAATCAGTAGGTAACAATTCCTTAACCCTTTCTAATCGTATTCCATTAATCTATTGTTAGTTTTGTCACTTAATTTCGGAATGGAGATGAAAATTGGGGAAAAAATGGAAGAAAGTTCTTAGCCCTAGAATTCGAATTTAGATTGGGAAATTGACCTTGGATTTGGATAATTTTTGTACGCATGAACTCATGAGAGTGTGAGGATTCTGAAAATATAAATTTTAACCGATTCTGAGACGTGGGCCCGAGGGGCGTTTTGGTTATTTTACCTATTTTCGCGTATTATCTTAGAATATATTTGTAGAATCAGTTATTTGAAGTGTTATTTACATTATGCAATTGAATTGAATAGATTCGGGCCATTTGGAGTCGAGTACTCGTGGCAAGAGCTTGGTTTCGGGTTGATTTTGAACTGGTTTGAGGTAAGTGGCTTGCCTAACCTTGTGTGAGGGACTTTCCCCTTAGGATTTGGTATTGTGATAATTGAAATGCCTTGTACGTGAGGTGACGAGTACGTACTTGTGCTAATTGTTGGAAATCATGTTTTCACTAAAGTAGCTTTAAATGTGTTTTCCCTTTCCTATTTGTACTACTTGCAATTTAAGCCTACTGTTAGCTTAGAAAAGCATGTCTAATTAACTTAATTATCTTATTTGCTTAAACTGCCTTATTTGTATTACGTGAAGCATGATAGGTTAGAATTACCTATTTTACCCTGGTATGAAGTTGTGTTTAACTAAGTATTCTTTGCGTTATTGCTGTGTGTTTTACTTTGTGACTACGGGGCGGCATCCCAAGAGATCCCCTTTACGTAATTATGGTTTGAACTGAAGTGCAGGATACCAAGAGATCCCTAGCATATATTGAGGATACCAAGATATTCTCGAGATGCCAAGAGATCCCTAGTATATATTGAGAATACCAAGAGATCCTCGGGATACTAAGAGATCCCTGGCATATATTGAGGGTACTAAGAAATCCTCGGGATACTAAGAGATCCCCGGTTATTATCTTGTAAAGAGTGGTATTCCTTGTAATTGTTTTTGCCTTTGTTTCAGTTGTTGTTATCCTTATTATCCTGTATTAATCTTTATTGTTATCTTTCAACTATACAGCTTTATCTTATATGGCATACCTTATATTTTATTTAACCTCAGTAGGGCTCTGACCTTCCTCGTCACTACCCGACCGAGGTTAGGCTTGGCACTTACTAAGTACCGCTGTGGTGTACTCATGCCCTTTCTGCGCATATTTTTTATGTGCAGATCCAGGTACCTCCACTCAGACTTATCACGCGTGAGACGAGGCACTTGTAGAGACTCCGAGGTATATTTATTGCGTCCGTAGACTGAAGAGTCCCTTTCTACTCTCCCTTTTTGTATTAGCCCTTCTATACTTTCGTTTCTTGTTTAGATATTCTTGAGTTAGATGCTTGTAGACATTCAAAGGCTTGTGATCATGAGATTCTGGGTTTTGGAAAATGTTATTAGTTTCGAGCGTTGTTATTGTGTATGCTGAGCGGTATTTTAAATACTGTTTTATTCCACTATTTCGGTTTTTATTTATTTCTTCCGCAATTTGGTTTATTTTTTGCTTGATAAGCTTACCTAATCATAGAGACTAAGTTCCATCACGATGGTTCATGAAGGGCGAACCGGGGTCGTGACAATATCGATATGACACCTTGAGTTGTACAATAAAATATGACCTGTAGTGGAATGCACATCCTCAACTGCTCTATTAGTAGACACCTAAACTGATCATGCCTTCTTTTGAAGTAGTAATAAGTCTTCGATAAGTTAATAAGGACTCATTTCAACCTGCACTCATGGACACACATGAAACCTCTAAGCCATCAGCCTCAACTGCAAATATATACATGCAACTCGTTCTCAACCCAATTACCAATTATATCACTCATGGTCAGATACAACCTCATAGAACCCAATGCATTGAATATAAAAATCCTTGAGTCTCCAAAGTGCTTACTTAACTTGTTCATCATCTCAACACACATAAATAATGCCAACAGCCTCTTGAACTGTACTCCTCAAACCAATACCTCTATGAAGGATATATCACTACACTTAGGTAGATCACAACACATCAAATACCCTAAACTACGAGCTTTATCAAGCACAAACCTTCTCAATTTACTCACCAAGGATGTTTACAACCAACTACCTGACTATTTACACACTTCTATTGACCATAGCCAAAGCGATAGTCTCAACTCTAGAAATCCAATCCCTAAACTCCAAAAGTACAAGATTTCTCATCCTAATGAACATGCCTACTCAAACACAGCTCCACATCGCAATCGCAAGCATCTTGAAAATGTGCTTATACATAGATCCTACCATATCATGCAGTTAAACTCTAAACCTCAATGACTGACCATCACACAATTGTCGTAGCGCTTAGTTTAGTTATCCATGGACCCCATCTATAAGTACCCTCTAACATACATTCACTTTCTTGGTGATACTGAAATCTTTACTACTATGCTCCTTAAGCAACTCAAACCATCTACGCTATCTCTGATCCCAAACCTTTCGTCTAAAGATGAACTGCAACCATGCAAAGAAATTCAAATCTCACATGATCTACCACATACATCATAATGTTATATCTAAGTACAAGAATCTCACAGCCAAAAATAAATCACAAGTATGATAGTCCTCACGCTCTTAGAGACTCGCTTACTCATAATCAAGCCACTAGAACTGCACCTTTTCAAGAAGTCATGTAGACTGCAACCCAGATGTCCTACCATAAACAATGACTACAATACCCCCATTATACCAAAGAAGTAAATCATTTCCATTACCATATAGACCCAAGTCCTTCGGATTACTCTTGTCCTGCCTTCAAGGCATTATGCTTCTTTTGAACACATTGTGGCCCTTAAGCAAGACCTATACCAAGTGATCCTAACATGAAAATACATCATCCTAAGATCAGTAACTATTTATTACCTTGTATCGTGCCCAAAAGTACCTCAAACTAAAATGCCCACCCAAAGAGACCTTTAATGAATCTGAAGCTATTCCTTTCATCTCTCAAAATATGCAATGTAAATTCAATAACAATATAGAAATTCTGTGAATCTCGGGCACAATCCAATACAAATATCAAATCTAAGCAATATAGCGAATCCTGCAAATCCGTAAGTACCACATCCTAGAACGTAAACGTACTAGAAACATTCTCGAAAGTCAAATACTTTCCTCAGTCCCCAATTCACAGCCAATACGCACCAAATGGCATGTGCTCCATTAACATAAAATTCTCTAAGAAGGAACCTCATCCTTAGGCAACCGAGTAAATCCTTTGCCCTTGCACACTACATCCACAACGAGTATCACACATGAGTCATTCCATAATATCCATATATTAATAAAGTATAATACATCATGCATCCATAAAATTCCTTGCCTAAATCATCCTCGATGAAACCCTTCTTAAATGATAGCTAATCCACAAGCATATCTTATCTAGGAACTACAATAATATATGCTAATATGACCCTATCATTGATGGCAGACTCCACGCTTGGCTCGAAGACATAATCACATCACCTTGTAAACCACAATGACTTCTCCTCCTTAACTACCATGATCTTGTATTGTTACTCAGCTGAGTTTCTCATAAGCTCATATAACACTAGTCATCACACACTCCAAATTATCATCCCAAATGTATACTCATCTTTATGATAATCGTGCCAATTTTTGCAAGTGATCTGAACCCTCACTATAGTACATACATTCTACTAGAAAGAAGGAAATTCTTCATAGGTACCTCATAAGAAATCATACAACCTCAAACCTTCTCATAGGAGATAAAACATCTGTTTAGGCTCTATCGGCATCTTTATATGACCTTACTAAGGCCACGACCACTATGTAATCAATTGATCCTCCTGAGTCTACACTCATCAATAAAATATAAGAATCCATTTTATTCCGCAAATGAAAAACTAAAAGTTCCAACAACACTCTCACTACTCAAGATTACATTACACACCAAGACGATAATCAAGCATCTATATCCCCTTTTGCATATCAAGCAAATGCTTATCATCACATCTAAATTATTTAAGCGTAGTCTTTAGTCACGTAATACTCATTACATAGCTTTTTTGCCCCTCACTGATCCATCAATCCCGCTGCTAGGGATACTAATAGACATGTGATCCCAAAATCGCATGCTCACACAACTAAATCTACTAAGCCAAAGCTGCAATCTAAACCTGGCAATAAGTTTACACTAGCATGTCCTTATAACAAAGAAAATTATCTCGCATGCAATCCACGACATCACAAGCCATCGGTGCATAACTGATACCGAGTACTCATATCACATACGAATCGAAGAGAAAGAAACTAAAGATTAAGCTTCAAGCTAAACAAAGTCGCACAATAAGAACAAGAAAGAAAGAGAAGTTTCCTAAATTCTCTGCAGCATCTTGAAGATAAGCATGGATATCATTATATCGATGTGCATGACTTACTAGACATTTGTTCATGACATGTATAATCTATGAACCTAGGGCTCTAATACCATCTGGTCACGACCCAAAATTCTACCAAGTCATGATGACACCTAACCTAACCTTCTAGGTAAGCCAACTAATATATGCACAATCTAAATCGAAAATCGTCCAACAAATAATAACATAAGAATTCAAAAATCAATAACATAATCCCAAGGACTGATAATATAAGTTATGAGTGACTGTGAATAGGATTACAACACTTTTATGAAGAAAGATTCTATCATCTGCCTTGAATATATATAAAGAGGAATAAAATTTCTAAACTACTATGAACAAGATGGTAGCTCTTATCTGAAATGCTGGTACATTTTTAATGCTAGACTTCGTTATCCCCAACAGCTCAGCTTCAAAATCTACATATAAGGTGCAAAAGTGTAGTATGAGCACAACCGACCCCATATACTCAGTAAGTAACCTGAAAAACCTCAATGAAGTAGTAGCAAGATTTTAAGTCAAAAGATACTAATTTTATATAACCTGTGCAGCTTAATAATATGTATAATAATAGAGAAATATTTAAGGAATGGCCAAATGACATCGTGTCAATAATAAGGTGCATATTTCAGGAATAAGGTAATAAGTATGCCTTTCAAATAAGCGGGTCAAAGCATGTACAAATGCAGAAAATCCGTTATCAATATAATTTGTATCAAATAGTCTTAAATCAAATACTTGTATATGATCACCAAGGACTATGCATGATATAGGTCCAATTTTTCAGCAAATTTTGAATACCATTTACATCAATGCTTCTACATGAGTTTACATGACATTATGTGATAAAACTCCCCACTTTTCATCAATTAGACACTCTCCAGGTGTCCAATGACTCACTACCAAGTCTCATGCATACGTATAATGCATCTAGTAGCATATGTAGAAGATATGCATGAGCAAGACATGTAAAATACATGAATATGCACAAAGGATTCAATTGAATGGTTACAGCTTTCACATTTATGCTCAAAGCTCATCACATCGAATCATACATCATAAGCAACCCGAAACCCATATGTTTCTCACAACTTGCGTGTATGCTGCTAAGAGAGAAACATGAGAGGGCGACTATAGGGAGATAAATCTATATCAGTATGCTGCACGGCAGAAACCTCGTGCATTGCAAGGAAGAAAACCTCATGCCATAATAATATCAATATCACCATAACCACACGGCAAAAATAGCATTCCATAATAATAACAATATCACAATAACCGCACGACAGAAACCTCAGGCCATAACAATAACAATATCACCAAAAAATTACACAGTAGAAACCTCGTGCCACAATCATCTCAACTGACATAATCTAAGTCTATATCAGTGGACCATATTCATGAGTATATGCATATGAATAAAAGATAGTCTCTATGCATGGTATATGCATGTATAATGTGTGATTACAACTCTAACTTGTAATCTATCCAAACAATTATCATTATGTCCAATAAAGCTGCAAAGGTCTAAACACAATCTCTAATTTAAAAAAAGGGACTCAAGTAGTACAGTCTAAGGCATATTAAAAGAATAACAAGTACGAATGTGTATTCATAATATACTTTTGACTATGGCCAAATCAAGTACATCAACACTCTCGAGAATAGCTTATCATGCCCAAAATAACATATCATTAACCTAAATATTATTTGTGGCATGGCTTATTGTGCTCACATAGTAATTCATTCGAGTAACATACTGAACAAGTAGAACACACAACTAAACAAGGCATAAAGTAGATCAGAATCTACCCCGAGCATGAATAACTATGGTACATGCATATACGCTCGTCACCTCGCATATGCCCCTGCATGGTAGCAAACAATACCAACCCAAAATTTGAAATCAATACCAAATTCTGGTAACCATAACTTGCCGAATTCAAATATATGATTAGATTTCAGATTTGAGTCCAATTCTATACTCAAACCCTCAAAATAGACTCTCTTAAGTTTTAGACAAAAATTCCAAATTTTATTTTAAAATTCCATGTTTTTTATGTTGATCTAATCATGATATATTCATGTAATAATCATAAATTCTAATTAGGCTTACTTGCCCCCAATGAAGTAGATAAAAACTCCCTAAAAATCATCTCAATCCAAGCTCTTTAGCTCTTAAAATGATAAAAATAAAGTACAGGTATAAATAGCGTTAAATATATAAGTGCGGTAGTTTTTCTCATAAACAACAATATTGTCCCTCCTTCACTAAAATAGTCATTACATTTTATACAGATGTGGTAATGATGAACAATTTGTATTTAAGGAAATTAGATTTAAGGGATACAACTTCTATCAAGGCATACTCACCCAATTCCTTATAGATATTGAACATATCTCTTGCGAAGTTAGGTCAAGTGTAAAAAATCACAATTTCGGCATTCAAATCTTCCAAACTTACTCCAAATGCACCGAAACTCACCTGAGCCGCTTGTGACTCTATCCAATCATTCCTACAGGTTCAAATACTCTATTTAAACTTATCCAAAGGTTCAAAATACCCACGAGAACATCACAAGAAAGAATAAAGGCTCAAACCTAATAGAATTTCTCTTAAGTTGTTACATTTTTATTCTTTCAAAAGAGTGTCTGAATCACACTTACATACTTCAAATTACTTTCAAACTTTGGACACAACTTTAATTTAACTAGATAGACCTACCGAAATTCTCAGAATCCAATAACATCAAAGTCTACTCTTGATCAAATTTACGAACTCTTAAGTTCTTCAAATTGCTAACTTTTGACAAATTGTGTCAAATTATTCTAGAGACCTCCAACACCAAATTTGAACATACGTACAAGTTCAAAATTATCATATTAGCCTACTGGAACTATCAAAATCTAATTCCTAGTTCGTTTATGTTACGACCCAGATTTCCCACCCTCGGGAGTCATGATGGTGCCTACTCGTGGAAGCTAGGCTAGTCGAATATTATAAAATCATTAACCTTTTATTAAACATGTTCAACAATTTAAAATAATAAGTGATTAAATAGCGAAATAAATTAAATAACCTGAAATGCGGAAGACGAAAACTTAATAATTCAGCCAAACACTGCTACATAATCTGAAGTACAATACTACCAAGAATTTGGTGTCACAAGTCATAGACTATCTAAGAATACTACAAATAAGGTCTGAATGGAAATACATAAGTCTGTCTCTGAATAAGTAACAGAAAGAGAAAATATAGGAGGAGACACTAAGGCCCGTGGAAGTCTGCAGGACTACCTCGAGTCGCCTGAGTGGACTGAAGACAGCACCCTCACTGCGGTCCAAACGCTCCGGTATCGGTATCTGCACACAGTGCAGAGTGTAGTATCAGCACAACCGACCCCATGTGCTGGTAAATGTCTAGCCTAACCTTGGTGAAGTAGTGACAAGGCTAGGACCAAAACTACCAAATAAACCTATGCAGTTAAATCATATACAACGGAAATAGCAAATAATTACAGCTAAAGTTGGGCGAGGGAAACATGCTGCGGGGAGTAACAGATAACAACAATATAACAGTAGAGAAATGTAAGGAACGCCATAAATCAATTACCAGCAAAAGATAAGGAATTAAGAAAACAAGTACACATGTAATACCGTTGCAGGTGTGCAAT
The DNA here is from genome assembly GCF_000393655.2 of Nicotiana sylvestris. NCBI lineage: Eukaryota > Viridiplantae > Streptophyta > Magnoliopsida > Solanales > Solanaceae > Nicotiana > Nicotiana sylvestris. Next base: position 82,424,917 of record NC_091057.1, on the reverse strand, counting down.
CCGATCCCATTTCATATAGTAATGTTGCAGGCGTGCAACCCGATCCCATTTCATATAGTACCGTTGTAGGCGTGCAACCCGCTCCTATTTTATATAGTACCGTTGCAGGTGTGCAACCCGCTCCCATTTCATATATTACCGTTGCAGGCATGCAACCCGCTCCCATTTCATGTATTACCGTTGCAGGCATGCAACCCGCTCCCATTTCATTTATCAACACCAATCATAAAAGAATCCCGGCAAGGGAACAATAGCATAATAACAATATCCCGGTAAGGGAACAATAATATTACAACAACATCCCGGCAAGGGAACAATAATATCACAACAACGTCTCGGTAAGGGAACAATAATATAATTCTCATATGAAGCGCGAATAAACCACAACGGATACATAAAAATTACAATACAACACTCACGGGCATGCTTGACACCAATGTATAGATACTCGTCACCATGCCTATACGCCGTACTCCACAGTTAACACGTAGCAAATAAGACACAACTCCTAATCCCTCAAGCTAAGGTTAGACCAAACACTTACCTCAAACTTCCACGACCAACTCAAGCCTCAAACACCGCTTTTCCTTTAGAATTTGCCTCCAAATTACTTCTATTTAGTCCAAATTAATTTAACAACATCAATAAATGTTAATAATTCAATCCCAATGCTTAATTATAGGTTTCTATCATTTTTCCTAAAAAGTCAAAAATCGACCCCGGGCCCGCTTGGTCAAAATACAAGGTTCGGACCAAAACCCGATCACTCATTCACCCACGAGCTCGAATATGTAATTAGTTCGGAATCGTACCCCAAAACGAGGTCTAAATTCCAATTATTCAAAAAGCCCTAACTCTACCCAAATCCCCAATTTTCTACCCTTAAGAACATGATTTGGTCCTAGAAATCTAATGGGTGTTAATGGAAATTGAAGAAAACAAGTCTAAGAACACACACCTATGGTTTTGTGGTGAAATCTCTCTTCAAAAATCGCCCAAGTTCGAGTTTAAGTGAAAAAGTTATGAAGTTTTGAAGAAATCCCGTTTTGCTACAATTTTAAAATAGCTGGACAGGGAACCTATGCGTTCGCACACAATTGAATGTGTTCGCATAGGGTAAGGGGTGATAGGCATTGCGATCGCGGGGCAGGGAGTGCGATCGCATAGAGGAAAATAGGTTTCCCTTCCCCCAAGCCTAGTTAACTCAGTGCGATAGTGTGAGAAGCCTTGCATTCGCATAGAACAAATGGTGACCCCCAGAATTAACTCTATGCGATCACATAGCACAAAATAGGGCCTCCTAAGACTACATTATGCAATCGCGAACCTACCTATGAGATCGCATGGCACAAAAATCTGGACACCAGCAAACAGCAAAAACACCAGATTTTCTAAGTTCGAATCACCCCGACGCCTATTTGAAACTCACCTGAGCCCTCGGGGCTCCAAACCAAACATGTACACAACCTCAAAAGTATCCTGCGGACTTACTCGTGCGATTAAATCGCCAAAATAACATCTTAAACAACGAATGTAGCATAGAAATCTAAGTAAAATCTCAAAACTTTCAAAGTATCAAATTTCACAACTACGGGTCCGAATCACATCAAACGACTTCCGTTTCTTACAACATTTCACAGACGCATCTTAAATGTCATCTTGAACCTGTACCGGGCTCCAAAACCAAAATATGGGCCCGATACCATAAATTTCAAATATAATCAAATTTCCAAAAACTCTTATATTTTCAGTACAACAATTTCTTTCAAAATTTTATTTCTCGGGCTTGGGACCTCGGAATTCGATTCCGGGCATATGCCCAAGTCCCATATTTTCCTACAGACCCTCCGGGACCGTCAAATCACAAGTCCGGGACCATTTATCCAAAATATTGACCGAAGTCAACTTAAATTTAATTTTAAAGGCCAAATTAACATTTTCAACATATTTCCACATAAAAGCGTTCCAGATATATGCCAGGACGGCGCACGCAAATCGAAGTAAGAAAAAAGGAGGCTTCTAAGGCCTCGAGACACAGAATTTACTCGTAAATCAAGTGATGACCTTTTGGGTCATCACATCCTCCACTTCTAAAACAATCGTTCGTCCTCGAACGGACATAAGAAGGAAGTACCTGAGTCGGAGAAAAGATGAGGATAATGGCTCTGCATATCGGACTCGGACTCCCAGGTCGATACCTCAGCAGGCTGACCTCTCCACTGAACACGAACAGAAGGGAAAATCTTCGATCTCAACTGAAGAACCTGCCGGTCTAGAATAGCTACCGGCTCCTCCTCATATGACATATCCTTGTGCAACTGGACAGTGCTGAAGTCTAACACATGGGATGGATCGACGTGATACTTCCGAACCTTGGACACATGAAACACTGGATGCACGGCTGATAAACTCGGCGGTAATGCAAGTCTGTAAGCTACCTCTCCCACTCGATCAAGAATCTCAAATGGGCCAATGAACCTAGGGCTAAGCTTTCCCTTCTTTCCAAATCTCATCACGCCCTTCATAGGCGACACTCGAAGCAACACCCGCTCGCCGACCATGAATGTCACATCATGAACCTTATGGTTGACATAACTCTTTTGCCTGGACTGAGCTGTACGAAGCCTATCCTGAATGATCCTGACCTTGTCCAAGGCATCCTATACTAGATCTGTACCCAACAATCGAGCCTCTCCTGGCTCAAACCATCCGATCGGCGACCGACATCGCCTATCATACAAAGCCTTATAAGGAGCCATCTGGATACTTGACTGGTAGCTGTTGTTGTAGGCAAACTCCGCTAAAGGCAAAAACTGATCTCATGACCCTCCAAAGTCAATGACACAAGCTTAGAGCGTATCCTCCAAAATCTGAATAGTCCACTCGAACTGATCGTCCGTCTGAGGATGAAACGCTATGCTCAACACAATCTGTGTGCCCAACTCACACTAAACTGCTCTCCAGAAATGCGAGGTAAACTGCGTACCTCGATCAGAAATGATAGACACGGGCACACCATGAAGACAAACAATCTCCCAGATATAGATCTCAGCTAACCTCTCGGAAGAATAGGAGACTGTCACAGGAATGAAATGCGCTAACTTAGTCAGCCTATCAACAATAACCCACACTGCATCAAACTTCCTCTGAGTCCATGGGAGTCCAACAACAAAGTCCATAGTGATACGCTCCCACTTCCACTCGGGAAGCTCAATCCTCTGAAACAAACCATCGGGTCTCTGATGCTCGTACTTTACCTGCTGACAATTCAAACACCGTGCCACATACACAACAATATCCTTCTTCATCCTCCTCCACCATAGTGATGCCGCAAATCCTGATACATCTTAGCGGCGCCCGGATGAATAGAGTACCGGGAACTATGGGCCTCCTCTAAAATCAACTCTCAAAGTTCATCTATATTAGGCACAGAAACTCGACCCTGAATCCTCAAAACCCCATCATCTCCTAATGTAACCTTCTTGGCACTACCGTGTTGCACCGTGTTTCTAAGGACACACAAATGAGGATCATCATACTGCCTATCTCGGATACACTCCAATAAAGAAGAACGAGCGACTGTGCAAACTAATACACGGCTGGGCTCAGAAACATCCAACCTCACGAATTGATTGGCCAAAGCCTGAACATCCAAAGCAATCGGTCTCTCACCGATCGGAATATACGCAAGACTGCCCATACTGGCTGACTTCCTACTCAAAGCATCGGCCACCACATTGGCCTTCCCTTAATGATATAAGATGGTGATATCATAGTCTTTCAATAGCTCCAACCACCTTCTCTGCCTCAAATTTAGCTCCTTCTGCTTGAACAAATACTGTAGACTCTTGTTATCCGTGGACACCTCACATGCCACGCCACACGGATAATGCCTCTGAATCTTCAACGCGTGAACAATGGCTGCTAACTCCAAATCATGAACCGGATAGTTCTTTTCATGAATCTTCAACTGACGTGAAGCATAAGCAATGACCTTGCCATCCTGCATCAACACCGCACCAAGTCCAATACGATATGCATCACAATAAATCATATATGGCCCTGAACCTGTGGGCAAAACCAACACCGGTACCGTAGTCAAAGCTGTCTTATACTTCTGAAAGCTCACCTCACACTCATCCGACCACCTGAACTGGGCACCCTTCTGGGTCAACCTGGTCATCGGGGCTGCAATAGATGAAAACCCCTCCACAAACCGACGGTAATAACCTGCCAAACCCAAGAAACTCCGGATCTCTATAGCTGATGCGGGTCTAGGCCAGTCCTTGACTGCCTTTATCTTCTTTGGATCTACCTGAATACCCTCTACTGAAACAACATGACCCAAGAAAGCAACTGACCCCAACCAAAACTTGCACTTCGAAAATTTAGCATACAACTGACTATCTCTCAAAGTCTGAAGAACAACTCTTAGATGTTGTTCGTGCTCCTCCCGGCTGCGGGAATAAATCAAAATATCATCAATGAAGACTATCACTAATGAATCCAAATAAGGTCTAAACACTCGGTTCATCAAATCCATGAAAGCTGCTAGGGCATTTGTCAACCCAAATGACATTACCAAGTACTCATAATGCATGTACCGAGTGTGGAAAGCTGTCTTAGGGACATCGGATGCCCTAATACTCAAGTGATGGTAGCCCGATCTCAAGTCAATCTTTGAAAATACCTTGGCACCCTAAAGCTGATCAAACAAATCATCAATCCTTAGCAATGGATACTTATTCTTGATTGTAATCTTGTTCAATTGCCGGTAATCTATACACATTCGCATCGATCCATCCTTCTTCTTAACAAACAACACCGGCGCACCCCAAGGTGAGACACTAGGTCTAATGAAGCCTTTCTCAAGCAAGTCTTGCAACTGCTCCTTCAATTCTTTCAACTCAAGCGAGGCCACACGATACAGCGGGATAGAAATGGGCTAAGTGCCCGGAGCCAAATCAATGCAGAAGTCGATATCCCTGTCCGGTGGCATACCCGACAGGTCTGAAGGAAATACCTCAGGAAACTCACGAACAATAGGCACAGAATCAATAGAAGGAACCTCAGCACTAGAATCACGAACATATGACAAATAGGCCAAAAATCCCTTCTTGACTATACGTCTAGCCTTCACATATAAGATAACACTATTGGTAGAATGACTTGGAGTCCCTCTCCACTCTAAACGAGGTAACCCCGGCAAAGCTAAGGTCACAGTCTTGTCATGACAGTCCAAGATAGCGTGGTATGGTGATAACTAGTCCATCCCCAATATGACATCAAAGTCAACCATGTCCAGAAGTAATAAGTCTACTCAGGTCTCAATACCCCCAATCACAACTATACAAGAACAATGAATATGATCTACCACAATAAAATCACCCACCGGTGTAGACACATATACAGGAGCACCCAAAGAATCACTAGGCATGATCAAATATAGTGCAAAATAAGATGACACATAGGAGTATGTAGATCCTGGATCAAATAGAACTGAAGTATCTCTACTACAAACCAGAACAGTACCTGTGATAACTGCATCGGAAGCCTCAGCCTCAAGACTGGCTGGAAGAGCATAACACCGGGGCTGGGCCCCACCACTCTAAACTACATCTCTAGGATGGCCTGCTACTGGCTGGCCTCCATCTCTAGCGGCCTGAGCTCCACCTCTAATACCTCTACCTCCACCTCTAACTGGCTGGGAAAGTGGTGGAACACTCGGTGCCTGAACCATTGCACGGGAACCCTAGTGCTAAGAACTGCTCGATGCTCGAGGGCAATATCTAGCAATGTGCCTCGTGTCGCCACAAGTAAAACAATCCCTCAGCTGCTGGGGCTAACGACCCTGAAAACTCTGAAGCGGAGGTGCACTAATAGGAGCTGGCAATGTACTATAGGGCTGCTGATCAGAATACTGCATGTGAGAACCACGGCCACCCGGGGCACCATGAGAAGCCTGAAGTGCTGACTGAAATGGCCTAGGAAGATGGCCTCTACCATACGAATCCCTGCCTCCAGACGAGGCGCCACTGAATCTGCTTGAATGACAAGGCCTCTTGTCAGACCCCTGACCACCTCCCTATGATAGAACCATCTTGACCCTCCTGGCCACATTGGCTGCCTCCTGAAAGGAAATCTCGCTCTTTGTCTCCTTAGCCATCTGAAGTCAAATAGGCTGAATGAGTCCCTCAATGAACCTCTCTCTCTCTCTCTCTCTCTCAGTGAGGAGTATGAGAAGAGTATGATGAGTCAAAGTTAATAAATCTGGTCTCGTACTGAGTAACAGTCATAGAACCCTGCTGGAGATGCTCAAATTGCCTCTGATATACCTCCCTCTGAGTGACCGGAAGAAACTTCTCCAAAAACAGCTAAGAAGACAGTTCCCAAGTCAAAGCCGGTGACCCAACTGGTCTAGCCAAACAATAATCTCTCCACCAAGTCTTGGCGGATCCAGATAAGCGAAAAGTAGCAAAGTTGACCCTATTGGTCTCCACTATCCCCATGTTCCTGAGAACCTCATGACAACTATCTAAATAATCCTGGGGATCCTCAGAAGATGCACCGCTAAAAGTGGTAGTGAAGAGCTTGGTGAAACCTATCCAACCTCCACAAAGCCTCCGAAGACATAACTGATCTATCACTGGTCTGTGCTTCTATTCGGCTGAAGAAGCAGTACGTGACCTTGCCATTCGCAAAAGGACAAGAGTAGTGGTTTCAATTTAGCATTGAGAGAACAAAATTGCACGACAGGAAAGAATAAATGTGAATTTTTTCCTAACTCTGTAGCCTCTGGGGGATAAATACAGACGTCTCTGTACCGATTCCTCAGACTCTACAAAGCTTGTCCGTGAATTGTGAGACCTAAGTAACCTAGAGCTCTGATACCAACTTGTCACGACCCGAATTTTCCACCCTCGGGAGTCGTGATGGCGCCTACTCGTGGAAGCTAGACAAGTCGAATATTATAAAATCATTACCCTTTTTATTAAACATGTTCAACAATTTAAAATAATAAGTGATTAAACAACGGAATAAATTAAATAAACAGAAATGCGGAAGACGAAAACTTAATAATTCAGCCAAACACTGCTACATAATCTGAAGTACAATACTACACAGAATTTGGTGTCACAAGTCACGAGCTATCTAAGAATACTGCAAATAAGGTCTGAATGGAAATACATAAGTCTGTCTCTGAATAAGTAAAAACAGAACGAGAAAAGATATAAGGGACGCCAAGGTCCGCGGACGTCTGCAGGACTACCTCGGGTGCCTGAGTAGACTGAAGACAACACCCTCACTGCGGTCTAAACGCTCCGGTATCGGTATCTGCACACAGTACAGAGTGTAGTATCAGCACTACTGACCCCATGTGCTGGTAAGTGCCTAGCCTAACCTCGGCAAAGTAGTGACGAGGCTAGGACCAGACTACCAAATAAACCTATGCAGTTAAATCATATATAGCGGAAATAAAAGCAGATAATTACAACTAAAGTTGGGCGGGGGAAACATGCTGCGGGGAGTAACAGATAACAACAATATAACAGTAGAGAAATGTAAGGAACGCCATAAATCAATTACCAGCAAAAGATAAGAAAATAAGAAAACAAATACACATGTAATACCGTTGCAGGTGTGCAATCCGATCCCATTTCATATAGTAACGTTGCAGGCGTGCAACCCACTCCCATTTCATATAGTACCGTTGCAGGCGTGCAACCCGCTCCCATTTCATATATTACCGTTGTAGGTGTGCAACCCGCTCCCATTTCATGTATTACCGTTGCAGGCGTGCAACCTGCTCCCATTTAATTTATCAACACCAATCATAAAAAAATCTCGGTAAGGGAACAATAGCATAATAACAACATCCCGATAAAGGAACAATAATATTACAACAACATCCCGGCAAGGGAACAATAATATCACAATAACATCCCGGCAAGGGAACAATAATATAATTCTCATATGAAGTACGAATAAACCACAACGTAGTCATAAAAAATACAATACAAGACTCATGGGCATGCTTGACACCGACATATAGATACTCGTCACCATGCCTATACGTCGTACTCCACAGTTAAAATGTAACAAACAAGAAACAACTCTTAATCCCTCAAGCTAAGGTTAGACCATACCTCAAACTTCCACGCCAACTCAAGCCTCAAACACCGTTTTTCCTTTAGGATTCGCCTCCAAATTACTTGTATCTAGTCCAAATTAATTTAACAACATCAATAAATGCTAATAATTCAATCCCAATGCTAAATTATAGGTTTTATATCATTTTTCCCAAAAAGTCAAAAATCGACCCTAGGCCCGCTTGGTCAAAACACAAGGTTCGGACCAAAACTCGATCACCCATTCACCCACGAGCCCGAATATGTAATTAGTTTCAGAATCCGACCCCAAAACGAGGTCTGAATTTCAATTATTCCAAATGCCCTAACTCTACCCAAATCCCCAATTTTCTACCCTTAAGAACATGATTTAGGCCTAGAAATCTAATGAGTGTTAATGAAAATTGAAGAAAACAAGTCTAAGAACACATACCTATGGTTTTGTGGTGAAATCCCTCTTCAAAAATCGCCCAAGTTCCAGTTTAAGTGAAAAAGTTATGAAGTTTTGAAGAAATCTCGTTTTGCTACTGTTTTAAAATAACTGGACAGGGAACCTATGCATTCGCACACAATTAAATGCGTTCGCATAGGGTAAGGGGGGGATGGGCATTGTGATCGCGGGGCAAGGAGTGCGATCGCATAGAGGAAAATAGGTTTCCCTTCCCCCAGGCCTAGTTAACTCAGTGCGATAGCGTGAGAAGCCTTGCGTTCGCATAGAACAAATGGTGACCACAGAATTAACTCCATGCGATCGCGGAAGTTGCTATGCGATCGCATAGCACAAAATAGGGCTCCCTGAGACTACACTCTGCGATCGGGAACCTACCTATGAGATCGCATAGCACAAAAATCTAGACACCGGCAAACAGCAAAAACACCAGATTTTCTATGTTCGAATCACCCCGACGCCTATTCGAAACTCACCCGAGCCCTCGGGGCTCCAAACCAAACATGTACACAACCTCAAAAGTATCCTACGGACTTACTCGTGTGATTAAATCGCCAAAATAATATCTTAAACAACGAATTTAGCATAGAAATCTAAGAAAAATCTCAAAACTTTCAAAGTATCAAATTTCACAACTACAGGTCCGAATCACATCAAACGCCTTCCGTTTATTACAAAATTTCACAGACACATCTTAAATATCATCTTGAACCTGTACCGGGCTCCGGAACCAAAATACGGGCCCTGATACCATAAATTTCAAATATAATCAAATTTCCAAAAACTCTTATATTTGCTGTAAAACAATTTCTTTCAAAGATTCATTTCTCGGGCTTGGGACCTCGGAATTCGATTCCGGGCATATGCCCAAGTCCCATGTTTTACAAGTCCGGGTCCGTTTACCCAAAATGTTGGCCGAAGTCAAGTTAAATTTAATTTTAAAGGCCAAATTAACATTTTCATCACATTTCCACATAAAAGCGTACCGGATATACGTTCGGACCACGCACGCAAATCGAAGTGAGGAAAAAAAAGGCTTCTAAGGCCTCGGAACACAGAATTTACTCGTAAATCAATTAATGACCTTTTGGATCATCACAATTTACCCAAAGTCAAAGTTTGGTGAACTCTTCCAACCTAAAGCTTCTAAAATTAGAATTTGTCTCTCAAAATGCTCTCAAACTTCTCAAAAATCAAACCAACCATTTTGCACAAGTTATAATACATCAAATGAACTTACTTGAGATCTTAAATCATGAAAAAAAATATTAAAACTTAAAACGACTAGTCGAGTCGTTTCATGAAACTTGTTTCATGTTTTGTGGGTTGATGATACTCGGTTTAAGTTAGTCAAGAAAAGAAAATCTTTTAAGGTTCTTGTCTGTGGTTTTCTTAGTTTGTTGGACTGCATTTTTATGTTCATGTTGGCGTGGGTTTCCATCTAGTTCTTCTTCCAGGGTTTCTATTTCTCAATCTATTAATGAACTTTGTATGGGTGTTGGGACATAGTTTTTTTTTTTTTTTGCTAGTTCATGAAAACAAAGGGGCAATTCGGAGGGGACTAGGGTAGAGGAGGAAGTTGGTTGGCAGGAAAGAGGATTTTTTTCTAGAGAAAAGGAGAAAAGTTTCTTTGTAACCTATATTATTTTTTCGTCCACTGCAGTTATACAACCTACAAGCATGTTGGTCATTCATATTGACATGCATTACTTTCCTCTCTTCCCACTATTTCACGTCACCGGCCTACCAAAAAATGAATTAAAAAGATATAAGAAAAGAAAAGGAAGAAAAAAAATTGAGAAGTTTTGCAAACGGCTTAAATTCTTAAAATGATTATTATGTAACATCAAATGAGGCCTACCTCAAAATATTCAGCTTTAGGCCCCAATAGCCTATGAAAATCTTTGGATTTAATTTCTTAAATTGCATGGTACTTTGTTGTTTCTCTAGGAGATCAATCTTATCAATTATTTAAAGGTTGATTGGTAATATTTTTATTACAATTCTAACTATTTGGATTGTGGTTAATTAATTTCTCGTTTATTAGTTTATTAATGAATCTAAACGGAAAAGAGGATACAAAGAAGACCATTCTGCATACAATTTTTCGTATATCACTTAACAAAACTTGACATGAAGTGAGAGAATATTGGAAAATAACAGCTCAACTATGCAAGTTGGATTAAGGTAAAAGAACAGATTAACTTATCAACTAATTATCGAATTCCTGTCAAGTTTTTGAACCAACTGCTAATGTTAGTGAAAATAACAGCAAAGATGACATGACACTTTTTTTTTCTTTTCTTTGCCAATTTTAAGGATTAAACAAATAACTAAACTTCACTAATAAGAGATTTATTACAACTTAATTATCCATACTAAAACAACCAAACAAGGAATTGGTGACATAATGTTATGCTCAACAAAATAATTGTTTTAGTTGTTCTTCCATGAAGGTCAAGCATTGACTTTTTTTAGCTTGGTCGTCATGTATGATGATAGAAACTTAAAAGAATAATAAAACAATCGCAATCGTCTTCTTAATTTTTACCAACTAGTATATTATTTGTCTTGCCTAAACTAATATTATCCATTAAGAATGGATAAAAATCCGGTAATTTATTTAATTTTATGTGTTTTTTAGGCATATGAGTCCTAATCCACCATATAATTAACCAAAGTTCTCATACTTAGTGTATTAAATTCTATTTTATTTATTGGTACCTAATTCTGCAACAAAAACGTTGTCAAATACTTTAAAAGGCTTCATCTATTTTTGTTTTTAACAACTAATAAAATCCCATTACATACATCATCGTTTAATTAACATTAACCGAAGAAATATCTAAACAAGAGGAAGTTAATAAATTTGACTGCGATCTCTATTTTGAAATATGAGTAGCTAAATATTCTCCCTTTTTAAAATGCACTTATCCCTAAAATCTAATGCATGCATTCTCCCTTATTTCTTGGATGATTAGTCATAGGATAGAATTAGTGATCTCTAACATTATTCATCTCTTGCAAAATATGATAAATTGTTGCTGCTAATATCATTCTGTACAATGTTGTCCCTCCACTTTTACCTTTGGCCACCTTTTCTATCCACTTCAGCTTCTCCTGCCAAGCTCCCTTTCTTCTATGAATGCCTTGCCAGTTTAGAAGTTGCTGCCATATAGTTGTTGATACTTCATAGTCAAAGAATAAGTTGTAGTGTTTCATTCTCTCTTTGACAGAGTGAGCATGTTTGGTCTGCAATACTCCCCTATCTTGCTAGTCTTTCTTTTGTAGCTAACTTGAATTATCAGTCATAGTATGAAAATCCACTTTCGTAGTCCTTGGTTGTTACACACTTGTTTCTTCCATGGCACCTTCTAAAATTCCCCTAGCATGGCTTTGTATATGTGTCTTACATAGAATCTTTCCATCAAATGCATATCCTCTTCTGTATATCGCAACCTTAAAGTAGTTTCTTGCCTTGAATATTTTTTGAATGACCCATGATGCACTCTTCGACTCTGTATTCCATATAATGTTACCCTTTATGTAGTATGAATGAATCCATTGGACCCATAGCTTTTTCTTCTTTTTACAAATGTTCCATAGGAACTTGCAAATAGCTGCTTTATTCCACAGCTCCACATTGGTGAAGTTAAGACCCCCTGCTACCTTTGGAGCACCTAGTTTTTTCCAGGCAATTAATGCCTTTTTGGTAGGTTCAGCAGCTCCTGTCCATAAGAATCTCATGCAGATTGTTTCTATGAATTGAATAATGTTCTTTGGAAAAATGAATATCTGAGAGTGGAATGTTTGAATTGCAACTAGAACACTCTTAACTAACATTGCTCTTTTGACATATGATAGAAATTTTATTGTCCAACATTGGATCCTACTTAACATTCTATCAATTAGAGGTTCACATTGGATAGATGATAACCTCCTAGTGCTTAGTGGGACACCTAGGTATCTAAAAGGTAGTTCACCTTTAGTGTACCCTAGTATATCCATAATGTTGTTAAGTGTAAATACAACTTTTGTTAGGATTTGCAAATAGTCCTGAAGGTGCAAAAAAATACTTGAAATTGTTGATTGAGTATCTTGATTGATTGTAGGCCCCCTCTACATGAAAAAAAAAGTAGATCATCAGCAAATTCCAATTGAACTAAGTTGACTTTAGCACATTTTGGGTGAAATTTAAACTTCTTATTATCCTTTAGTGGCTTCAATAGTCTGCTAAGATACTCCATATATATCACAAATAAGCATGGAGATAGGGGATCACTCTGCCTCAGCTTTTTTTTTTTTTTGCCTCAAATAGTGTAGCTAGCTTACCATTGATTATTACATAGTAGGATACTGTACTGAGCCATTATCCACTTCACAAACAGTTCAGGGAATCCCAATAGTTTCATCACTTGTTCAATGTACACTTATTCCACAGAATCATAGGCTTTCTGCATATTTATTTCGAGCATGCATCGTGGGGATATGTTCTTCCACCCATAGCCTTTTACAAGTTCATGGCTCATGATGATATTATTAGTGATCATTCTACTTGGTATAAGGGTTGTTTGTCAGTTATCTATTAGTTCTGCCATAACTTCATGTAGTCTTGCTGTTAGAACTTTTGATATTATCTTGTATAGCACTGTGTAGCAGGAAATAGGCCCGAATTCCTTGATGTTAGTTGGGTTCTGGACTTTAGGGATCAAGGTAATAGTGGTGCAGTTGATGGCTTTGCACATATCAACATTTTAAAAGAATTCCATTACTGCTGCAGTAATTTAGTAATTAATATTAAATATATGAGATAAGATCTACTAGGTAGGGTGTTGAACTTATTACTATTGGAATATGAATTATGGACTATATATAAAGTATAAAAACTTGGATTTGTAGATATCCAAAAATCCGAAGTACCAACTCCATTATCTAATCCGAAATCCAAAAATTTTAAAAATCAAATTCAAAATATAAACCATAATCCGAAAATCCGAATAAAAAATCCAAAAAATTCGAATTTCGGTTTGGATTTTTAATTTGCCCAAACTATGCTCACTCTTAGCCGTAATGTGATTTTCATTTGGATCGGGTTTTACGCCGCAACTAATTGATATTTGGTGATTGTATTTCATCCCTACTTGCAATATCCTTGGTTTTTTTTATCGATTTATTTACATATCTTCCTGATATGCTGGATCATTGCCGACACAGGGTACGTTAAGAAAATTGTGTGCACCAAGGTGGTTTTTATATGTGATTTCATGATTTGATCCTTTTTCTGTTCTATACTTGTTGGAATTTTATGAACTTGTATAGGTGATTGATGAGTATCATTTATAATTCTTGCTTATGTTACCTCACCGAGGTTAGTTATGATATTTGTTAAGTACATGGGGTCGATTGTTCTCATATTATACTTCTGCATCTTGTATGTAGATCTTGGAGCTGAGATGTTGTGGATGACGGGAGCGGCACTGAAGATATACCTGCCTTCCAGATATAACTTCTACTTGTTCTTGGTAGTGTTAGATTTGAATTCTGTTGATGTACATTCCAAATAGACTTGTACTATCAATCCTTGGAATTTTGTATAGAAATTCAATTATTTTGATCATTGACTCTTATTACTCTCATTTGAGCTATGTTGACTGTTATTTGACTAATCTATCGGGTTGGGTTATGTGCCATCATGACTAGATGGATTTTGAGTCGTGACAGACATGATACAAGAAGTTTTAACCCTTTAATGGACTACCCAACATGAATTTAAATTAGTCGGGTTGTGGATCTTAGGATAATTTCAAAAAAATAGAGAAATAAAAATAGAAAACAACCCTAAAAGAAAGACCACTCTAACGTGGCTAAAGATTTATAGCCGGTTTAGCCAAACTTTAAAAATCAGTTTATTAAAAGTACTTTTCTTAAAAGTATTTTTGATGAAAAATAAAAGTATTCACCCGAAAGTCACTACCACCACCAACAACAACATCCCAGTATAATCCCACAAGTGGGTTTTGGGGAGGGTAATATGTACGCAGACCTTAGCCCTACCCCTAGGGGCAGAGAGACTGTTTCCAGGAGACCCTCAGCTCAAGAGAGCAACAAGTGACAATATATTAGTACTATCAATAGACGCATAGTAAATAACATAAAATACATAACATAAAATAACAATAATATAAGAAATATAGGAAATACGAAAAGGATGGAGAAAAGGATGTAAGGTATATTAATATCCAACAGATACAGCCCTGCATCATCCTAAGTCTAACTCCTAAATGGCTAGTCTCCCTCTAGTGCACTGTAGTAATATTCACAAACTTCCCCCTAACCTACAACCTTAATACTCGACCTCCCGAAAGTCACCATAGATTAGAAATCAATCCTAAAAATAAGAAAAAATACTTATGCATTAGGAGAATTATCTATAGAATAACTAAATATTAGGTTAAATTGAATAGGGCAATTTCAATATATATAATTTTTTGTTAAAAGTATTTTTACAAAAAGGAAAATTAAAAATAGTTTTTGCTTCTGCTTTTGAGGAGAAACTATTTTTTCAGCTTCTGAAAGATAGCTTCTGCTGCTACTTATAAGCACTGTTTTTCCTTCTAAAAGTTTGGTCAAATACCTCAATTTTGAGGAAAAAAAAATCTTTTTGGAGAGAAAAAAAAGATTTTTGACTTTAGAAGAACTTGGCAAAACATGCTATGAGATTTTGGTTTATGTTGTTTTAGAGTTTGATTTTGCATCAATGTGCCTGCTTCTGGATTTAATTTTGAAATAATTTTTTGGACAACAATTGCATTTAGAAGGGTATCACTAAAATAATAAAATAGTACGTGTATAAATACTTTCATTTAATGATCAACGGATGAAAGCAACTATTTAAAATTTTTATTGCGTCTTAATATTATATTTAAATAGTTGAAAATAAAATAAGAATTTAAAGAACGACAACAGAGTGCAACTGTAATTGGCATATGCCATTTTGGTGCGTTTAATCTGCATCAAATTAAAGTACTTCTCTAATTAACTTTGATTATTGTTGGAAACCAACTTGTGAACATGAAATTAAACACACCCAAGACTAGTTAGATTTTAATACAAGGTAAAAATTTACTCGCATTTAGTATTTAAATTAAGTCAATGAATACGAGATATATATATTTTATTTATAGACTTATGACATCTTTTCACTTTAATCTGTATGTAATAAAATTAAATTGCTTAATATAGTACAAACACTATATACACGTAATAAAACACACAATTAAGAGCAAAAGGTCAAATTTATCTTTGAATTATCCGAAATCTTCTAATTTTGCCAAAAGGTCAGCAATATCCTTGATTTTGGCTCAAAATTGCCCCTTGTGGTTGAATGCACCCAGACTTCATACTTTTCCCTCAAAATTAGATTGAGATAGAGACTAACTTACGATTTGAAGATCTGAAGTTAAGCTTTAACAGTTCAAAACTTCAAATCAAAAAGTCTGAAGGAGGAGGAAGAGGACGATTGGCAGATTAAATTTTGTCAAATTTGACAAAACATTAAGGGTGTGTTTGGTATAACGAAAAATGTTTTCCGTGGAAAATATTTTCCAAGAAAATATTTATTTTCTTGGAAAACAAGTACATCTTATTCATTTTCCGATGTTTGTACGCAAATTAAGGAAAATGACTTCTCAAGAGTATTCATAAATAATTTAGATATAATAAACATGAAGCCATAAATTTTTCAAACCAACAACCTTCCGGACCCACAAATTTCATAAACTTTCGAACCGCTAAACTTTCAAAATCGCGGAATTTCGAACCCGTAAACTTTATAATTTCTAAATTCGTAAACTTCCAAAAACATAAACTTCCGAACTCATAATTTTGAAACTTGTAAAATTTTGAGTCTTTAAACCGATAAATTAAAAAATTACAAAAAAAGTAATTTTTTTTGTGGGGGTTATTAAAAAAATGTGGGGGTGGGGTGGGGGTGATGGGTGGTGCAGAAAAACAAAAAAACAGAAATTTAAAAATTACAACAAAAAATTAAGGTAAAAAAATAATTTTTTTTGCGGGGGTGGGGGTGGATGGGTAGTAGGGTGGGTGGTAACGGAAAAACTGAAATTTGAAAGAAAAAAAAGACTTTTTTTTGGAGAGGGGGTGGGGTGGGTTGGTGAGGATGGGGAAGGTTAAGAAGGAGTTTTGAAATTCCTCTAATTGGAGGAAAATGAGTTCATAAGAAAAATGTTTACCAAACATGGAAAAATTGGAAAACATTTTCCGGAAAATGTTTCCTTCGTACCAAACACACACCCTAAGTATTGTCAAATATTATCTAAAATTTAAATAGCATATCTAAAAGCGACTATTTAGTGCTATTTCTACATATATTTTTAATGAATACTTATGATATTGTAAAAGTTCTTCTATAATGGACGTTTGGTTATAAAATTTAGCATTATCTTTATCTACATTTTGTTATATAAATTTTATATCATAATTTTGTTGTTATTACCCATGCATTGAATGTGGGACAATAATATTGAAATTAGCTAAACTTGGATAATGTTTTTTAAATGCTAATATTACTCTCTCAAATGTCATTTTCTTGACATCACTGAACATCCAAGATTATTTATTCTAAAAGTCAGCTTCAAACTAAATCAGTAGTATATGTTTTTGATTATACACCATATAATTTATTTTTACTTCTATGAATCAAACAAATTAATAATATTTATTAAATAATTCAGTGATTATTACTCCTCTATTTTAATTTAGTTGACACACTTTTCTTATTAATCCGTTAAAAAAAGAATGACATATTTCTACAATTGGAAATAATTCAATTTTAAACTCTTCATTTTATCCATTTTACCCGTAATAAGAAGCTTTTATAACAACACAAATATTAGGACCCCACAAAACTTTTATTCTTTAAGCTTTTAAAATCACAAGTTTTAAAAGTTTATTATTTTTTTTATTAAACTTCGTGCTGAATCAAACAACTGGTATTATAATTTCTGCACAACTTTATAAGTGACCCAAACATCAGTGTAGGAGTTAAACTCTAAGGGATCATTTGGTAGGGGTATAAGAATAATGCGAAATAAGGTGTATTAATAATATATGGATTAGTAATGCATGAGTTAGTAATGCAAATATTTTTTCTTACTGTTTGGTGTAGTGTATTAAAATTATAATGCATTACATAATTTTTAAGAAAAATAGTTGTTTACAAAAAGGTCCTCCATATTCTCTAGCTTTAAGGGACTTTAAGGATAATTTTGTCTTTAACCATACTAATGCATGCATTAATAGCCTTTGTATTACTAATGCCATGATTTTCTATGCATTACTTATACATAGGATAATACCAAATATGATGTATAACTAATACAAGTATTAGCTATACACAGTTTGAAAAAATGTATCAAACAATGTATTAGTAATGCATAGAGCTAATGCTTGCATTATTTTTTCCAATGCCTCCTAGGGTCGTTTGGTATGAGTATAAGAAGGTATAAGGTTGGTATAAAAATTTAATACCACCTTAATATTCTGTTTGGTTAGCGAACCAGGTGTAAGTTATTCCGGTGTTAATTTTAACACTAGGATAACTTATACCTTATAGAAGGTGTGGTAATTAGCACCGGTATAATTTATACCTTCTTCTTAGAAATTATGCAATTGTCATTCTTAATATAACATACCAAACAATGAATAAACAACAATCCCAGCATAACTAATCACAGCATAACTTATCCCGATATAACTTATACCGATATAAATTATATTCCAACCAAACGACCCCTAAGAGGTCATTTAGTATGAGGTATAAGTAGATATAGTATTGGTATAATATTTTAATACCATCTTAATACTTTATTTGATTAGCAAACTTGATATAAATTATTCCGAAATTAAAATTAGTACCGGGATAACTTATACCTTATAGAGGGGGTAATTAGTGCGGAATAACTTATACTTTCTTTTTAGAAATTATGCAATTGTTATTTTTAATACAACATATTAAACAGTAAATAAAAAATAATATCAGAATAACTAATCCGAGCATAAGCCGTATTCTAAATTTTATTTCCAAATCCTAATTAATGGAAAAATGTAAAATATATCACTGACATTGCTTTTTGTCTCTCTCTCTCACACACACAAGAGTGTCACTGTTGCACATTAATTTTCTCATTCCTTTGATCTATAAAGCATCAAATACTCTCTCACTAAAACAAGTCTACTTGAAAACAATCCTCTAATTACTCATTAAAAAATGGAGCAAGTTCAGCCAATGTACCGTCCACCACCACCGGAGACACCGAAAGAACCCATGGAATTTCTGTCTCGTTCTTGGAGTGTCTCTGCTTTTGAAGTCTCAAAAGCTTTAGCTCCTTCTCAAGTTTTAACAAAGTCTTCTTATGGCCCTCTTTTTAATGGGAGTAGTGGTAGTGGTACTATACCCGAAGATATTGCTGGCGAGTTGGATGAATCTGCTACTGTTTCTGGCAACCCTTTTTCTTTTGCTTCTTCTGAAACTTCTCAGCTTGTTATGGAACGCATTATGTCTGTTTCCGTAAGTACCATTTTACTTCTAAGTACTATTAGTGTGAAGAATTTTTTCTTCTTATGATATCTAAAGTAAGCTCAAAATTTCTTGTGCTGATAATTTATACTATAATTTTTTCTTGAAAATAGTCTTATCTCAAATGAAAGACATAGAAAGCTTGACTTCTGAAGAGTTTTCATTTCATCAATTAGTGTCACCTTAGCACACTGGCTTTTGTTTGCATCTATCTTTTGTCAAGTTAAACCCAATTTTTTTTTTGGATTTTTCTTCAGATTTTTGGAACTTTATGGTTGGTTTTACCTTTTCTGTTGAGGGCGTTTGTGAATTTGTTGTTTTGTATTTATGGGAAAACCAATAGTTTCTTTATAGGAGTAGAAGTGCTGAGTTTCGGGGACATTTATGTGACACAACTGTTGCTTTGTGATTTCTTGAAAACAACAACAATAAGTGTATTGATTGAAAATTTTGCTTTTCACGGAGCATTGTTTTTACTCTCTCTGAGTTCTTAGAGCTTTCATTATTTTAATAATCAAAATCCACCAACAATCATTCTGTCAAAGAAAAATTAATTATTTTTTCTCTTTCTTTATGGGGTTCTGTTATACAAATCTTTAATGATCCCATTTTACTATTATTTTTCTATAATATTTTATTTACTGATTTGTACAAATAAATAGAATGATTTTTTAATATTGTGGTGTACAGCAGGATGTTTCACCACGGACATCAGGGCGACTATCTCACAGCAGTGGACCTTTAAATGGTGGTTCTCTTACAGACAGTCCCCCTGTTTCTCCTTCTGAAATGGATGATTCTAAGGTTTGTGTCTTTATGTTCTCTCTCTCTCTACTAATGTTTGTTTTATAACATGTGTACATATGACCCAAATGTTTTTTTCTGAGTGTTGGGTAATTTTCTTTTTTCTGATACAAAGCACGAGTTCTGAAATAGCAGAATGAAGCTGAGACTTGGAGAGACAATATCTCAGCTTTATCTTTAACCAACACACCCCACCCCCTTCCCCCCTGCTCCCCGTGCCTAAGGTTGTGTAAGAAAAGAGTACCAAATTGATGCTTTGTTTAGTAATCTTTCATTTCTTTTTTCCTTTTTGAAATTCCCTTTATATGATAGTTTTTAATTTAAGAATTCATCATTTATGGTCCAGCTTCTTCCACTTTTATTTTTTATTGGAAGTTAACTTTTTTTATTTTATTATTTATGATAGTGTATGTTTAATTGATTATGAAATAAGTAAAAATTTAACTGGGATGAAAATTTCTCTGTACATGATGGGCCTTCCGATAAGTAGTGGGCAAAGGGCAGTGATCTCCTCTGCACAGTACATTAAGATATTGGCATCTCTACAGTTATAGTGTTATGACTGGATGTTTAAATGACCAGATTGTCCCTTGCCTTGTATGTCAAAGTGGGTAAAATCAGGATTTCATTCTTGTTGGGGTGTTGTGTGTGTTGTGCGGGGGGGGGGGGGGGGAATTCTAGGGACACTTGTTTGAGAACCAAGTAACAATGGTCCAATTTTCTTGTGGGGTTATCAATCAATTTAAGATTTATTGCCCTCAGGAGGTGGTTTGGTTCATAAATTTTTGTTATTAGGTTTTATTCAAGAATGTTGGTAATTTTTAGTGGCATTATTGGCTGCTGAAATAGTATATTGACAACATTTTGATTTTGCTATGTACAGTCTGTCCAACTGAATGTACTGTTTCAATGTATGATGACATATAGTTTTGTTATCTTGCAGTACTGCCGTTTGAACAACGTACCAGTCAGTAACCAGTACAGGAGCAGCGCTACTACTGCCGGCACATCGTTGACTGGTGGTGGCAGTGGGGGTGGGAAAACAGTAGGTAGGTGGTTGAAGGATAGGAGAGAGAAGAAGAAAGAGGACGCGAGGGCACATAATGCGCAGCTCCATGCTGCTGTTTCAGTTGCAGGAGTTGCTGCTGCTATTGCTGCTATTGCTGCTGCCACTGCAGCCTCATCCGGTAGCAGAAAGGACGAGCAGATGGCGAAAACTGATATGGCTGTGGCCTCTGCTGCAACATTGGTGGCAGCACAGTGTGTTGAAGCTGCTGAGGCTATGGGAGCTGAGCGCGAACATCTTGCATCAGTGGTTAGTTCTGCTGTGAACGTTCGATCAGCTGGGGATATTATGACTTTAACTGCAGCTGCAGCAACTGGTACACTGCTAAATTTGTTCAATTATGTCAGAGTACCATCTCATAGAACTGTTGCTAATTTATTGTCCACTTGAGGAAATCCAATATAATTGGAATTTGATGGTAAAAATTTAGTGCTGTTAGTATATCTAGTTCCTTGTGTATTTGATTTGTGTTTATATAGATTTTCTTTAATTAATGAGTATTGTTTTGTAGCTCTACGTGGTGCGGCTACGCTAAAGGCTAGAACATTGAAGGAAGTATGGAACATAGCAGCAGTAATTCCTGTTGAGAAAGGGATGGCAAGTGGCAACGGTGGTGGTAGCAATGGTAGTTCAAGTGGCGAGCTCATCCCCGAAGAGAATTTTCTTGGAATTTGCAGTAGAGAATTGCTTGCAAGAGGTGGTGAGCTCCTAAAGCGTACACGCAAAGGTACAAATTCAATCCGTTTGACTTGTAGATTTAAGATCTTGAATATCCAAAATGATGATTAATATTTAAGCTTTGAATTTAGTCATAGTACTATATTATGTTTGGTTTCATGAAATTGAGTTCTTACTGTTGTGCTTATATCAGGTGACCTTCACTGGAAGATAGTGTCTGTGTACATAAATAGGATGGGTCAGGTAAGGCTTCCTTTTTCAATAATTGCATGATCAGTAGTCTTGAGTTGAAATATTCTTCTTTGGACTATGATTCCATGATCACAATTCACCATATTCTTCTTTTTGAATTTGATTTTCTGGGATAAAATAGAAACTTCTTGATGATGAAAAGTTAAAGTTAGTAGAATCTACTTTCTTACAGCGGAGTTTTAACTTAGAGGGTGTCTTTTTTGTAGGTGATGCTGAAAATGAAGAGCAGGCACGTTGCTGGGACCATCACAAAAAAGAAAAAGAGTAAGTTGTGTTACTTTGCTTTTTGTCTCTCTTTCTCTCTCTCTCATGATGTGAACACAATTGGATTGTGGGTCTTTCCTTCTATTTGGGGATTTGAGAAAGCAAGAAATTCACAACTTTGATCGGGGAAAAAGATGGATAAAGTTGTCATCTTTAGTAGTAGTAGTGTTCTTTAGCTTTTTCTTTTGAAAATTTCTGCAGATGTGGTGCTGGAAGTCATGAAAGATATTCCGGCTTGGCCGGGGCGCCACTTGCTGCCTGGCAGTGACAACTTCCGATATTTCGCATTGAAGACTATTCTACGAGGGGTCGTTGAATTTGAGTGCAGAGACCAGAGAGAGTATGATCTATGGACTCAAGGTGTTTCAAGGCTGCTAACTATTGCTGCAGAAAGAAATAGTAGACATAGATTTTGAACTTCTTTTTTCAATCCAAGGGGTGGTACAAAACTGCATAATGATTAAGTTTGATTAAGTAGGTGTTATGTTTTTGCCCTTTTGGATGGTTTCTAGACTAACCAAATGTTATGAAATGATAATATTGGGTGGGTTGTTCTTTGCTTTTTATTTGTGGAAGTGTTTCTATTGTAAAAATGAAATTGAAGTATAAGTTATCCAAATGGGGTCCCTATTTACTTTTGGGAATGTTTATTTGGGCTTTTGTTCTGGTCTTTGTTGTTTCCTTTGTTAAAAAAAAGTAAGGTGAACCCAAGAAAAGATAGAAAACCATGTGATCCATGTCCTTTATTCTTTTATTTTGTGGAAAAGGAAAGTTGTATCTTGGACTGAGGCAGTCAAAAAGAGAAGAACGATCCAATTTTTTAGTATAATATAGGTGACGATAAAGACTTGTCTTTGATTTTATGCAGTTAATCAAACATTTGGAATTAAGCTTTACTACTTTTGTTTGCAACTGGAGCTCAAATCAAGGTTTCCTTTTAGATGGATACACTTTAATTTTGTCTTGATCTAACCTTAGTTTCTCCTATTTCCATTTGAAGTCCATCTTAGTAGGAATATCTTATTCTCTTTTTATATTCTATATTTGGATTATCATGCCAGGGGAAAAAATCCAACGTTGTGTCTTGACAACTTTACCAAAATACGCACATTGGGTTTTATAAATGTAAATCATTAAATAAGTAATGATCATTTATGTTCAAAGTTTATCTGGATTAAATAGTTGAGAAAATGCATAAAGACCCCATTCAACTTGTCCCGAAAAGTCATTTACACACTTAAACTTTACGGGTGTTCTAACACCCCACTGTTGTTTAAAGAACTGTATTTATTTACTCCCTCCTAAGGCCTGACCAGCCGCGACAACTGAATTGAGCGCGTCCTTACTCTTTTAATCGTTGAAAATACCCAAAATAAATAAATAAATAAATAAATAAATATTTAACGTTAATATAACCCAACCAACGGTAAAATCCCCTCTTCCCCAATATTTTACCAAACCCAGTTGAAGAACCCTAATTTCTTCTTCTTCTAATTTCTGTCGAAAATCCCTCAAATTGCCCTTTAGAAGTTTTAATCTTTGAAGGCAAAGGTTAACCTTTCTCCTTCTTAAGAACCCTAATTTCTTTCTTTTAGTATTGTTATGCCTTTGTCTTAAAATTCAATTATACGATCTTTGAAAGCAAATGCAAATTATTTGACTTTGATATTGTCTTGTTGTGTTGTAGTTGTTGCAATGCCTTCAAAAGGCTTGAATTTGACAAGGCTTTGCACGGAAGAGGAAGAAAATGAGTCAAGTGGAGAAATTCGATGCAACCATGGCTATGTGCTGCCTTTGTTAATAGCTTGGACCCCTCGGAACCCAGGAAGAAGATATTGGGTTTGTCCATACTATGGGGATAAATGATAGTAAAAATTCTTTCACTAATTGAGTTGTGAAAAATTATCATTCATTAATTTTCTTTTGTTATTCATCTTAGGGTCCACGATCTTGTGATTTTTGGGTTTGGAAGGATTCCGAAATTGATCCTAGGTCCAAATTTGTTATTCCAAAATTGCTTGACAAAATGGGTGAACTTGAGAATGCATTAGAAGGCTTTGAAAATCTTGTCAAGCCGAGGACAACTTTAAAGGTGGAAAACACCATAGAAGAGGACAAAATGAAGAAGATTGAGGCTCAATTGGTGAAATTGCAAGATGATATGGAGAAGATGAAAGAGAAGGAAAAGAAGTGGAAGAGTAAATTAGCTAAGTCAAAGGCTAAGGGAAATGTACTTTGGTTCATTATATTGGGGATGTGTATTATTCTTGTTGGTTGTGGGTATCCAGGAATCTCATTGAAAAAAGATGTAATGAGGTTGCCATTGTGAATCTAGTTTTGTCATCTCAATATGAATGTAGTTGTTACTTGTAGGATTTATTTTATATGTTTACAATGGAACTTTCATTTGAATGTAAGCCTTTTATAGTTTTGTCATCTCAATATTTTGTAGCATTCTCATCTCAATATGTATTTGTAGTTCTTGCTTATCAATTGTTGTTTCTAAAAAACGTTGTTTTACATTGGGAAGTAAACTGCATACTGCATAGATCAACTATTGGGAAGTAAACTGCATACTGAAAAAAGTAACTGTATACTGCATACTGAAGAAAGTAAACTGCATACTGCATAGATAAACTGCATACTGAAGTATTTCATTTCATGGCAAACACACATACTATCAACCTGTACAACTCACAGATCACTAAAACATCATATATGCATTTGCTGCATAAAAGTCGCAAACTGAGTTAACAAAACAACTATTTGGTGTCATTGTAGCAGCAGCAAACCAGACACCAAATGTAACAAAATTGCAGTCTATAGCTACCTACAAATCCTTATCAAAATACAGAATTGCAGTCTATAGCTGCTTAACATTTTTTGCATAATGCAGTCTATTGCAATACAGTCATTAAACAAAATCATAGCTTCATCAGTTGGGTTGATTTGCAGTGGTGCTTTCCTGGCTCAACTTAGCAGCCTTAGACCTTGTTTGAATGAGCTTCTTGCCTCTCAATTGTTGAAGCTGCCTTGATGTTATAACTTCTTTACCTTTCCATTTAACACCTCGTATTGGTTGATGGCCTGGATCTCCAGTTACTTCTGCCGAGGACCTTACATCCTTAAAGTTTGTAGATGACATTCCAGGCTGCCAAAACCCAACAGAAAATCAGACAAATGAAATCACCTAAATATGAGAGTTTGTGATAGACTTACATTTTGAATTTTGAAGCCACTTTGAGTGTGTAAAATGCCCATCCCAATCATCCTTGGTTTCTTATATTGTGTTCTTACATCAGTGCTAGTACCAACATCCTACATCAAACAATCGAAATTAAAAATCTGGTAATTATTTAAAAAAGAGAAAGAAGACATTAAAGGGAAGAACTTCACCTTTTCTTTAGAACCTTTTGGCCTACCCCTTCCTCTTCCAGTACTTTGCTTTGGTGGCTTTGAACTACCAACACTTGTAGGCACAGAACTTGCTGAAGTTGCAGCAGTATTACTTCCAGCAGCCTTTGCACAACCCCTCTTGTTATGACCCTTGTTATGACAATTGCTACATGTCATTTCCACTCCACTTTTGGACAATTTTCCTGTCTTATTTTCACCAGGCTCTTTTCTTCTAACCTTCTTTGGCCTTCCAGGCATCTTCTTGACATGGGGTGGTATAACAGTTGGGTTTTGTGACTCTGGCCACATATTAATACCCAAGACAGGCTGAAGAAAGTAATTGTATGTTTTCATGTAAGTTGCATTACTGTACCAGTGAGAAATATAGTTCATAGGCTCTAAATTTTTATAATGTAGGGCAGCAACTGCATGAGCACATGGTATGCCTTTTAACATCCAAGATCTGCAGGTGCATGTTTGCCTGTTGATGTCCACCAAATGCTTCACTTCACTTGCACCTGATCCTTGCTTCACTTCAAATCCATACTCACCATTCCAGAAAATGTTACATTTCATTGACCTTTCTGTGTTCTCTTCCAAGACTTTCATAACCATTGGTGAAAAATCAGTAATCCAAGAGTTTCCAAACTGTCTAAGCTGACCTATTCTGTTCATCATCTTCACCCTTATTTCTTCAAGCATTGTCACTATAGTCTTCTGCCTTGCTGCCAAAATCCAAGCATTGAAACATTCTGCCATATTATTGTCAACACTATCAGACTTGCAGAATGTGTTGAAATACACCTTACTCCATCTTTCAATGTTGTAGTACAATAGTTCATCAACTATCTTAGTCCCCAATTTTTCATGTCATCCAGATTTTTCTTCAACTCCCACTCATAGGTAGACCTTGCACACCTCCAGAAGCAGTTGCTTCTCTCTATACCCCTCCATTTCTTAGACTAGTTAGCTAGGATGTGTCTTGCACACATCCTATGCTCAGAATTTGGAAGCAGGTCTGCTATAGTATTCTCAAGCCCCTGGAAAATAAACAATGGTAGTTAGTTTTAAGTGAAACAATAATAGAAAAATAACAATAAACTACAAGTTATTACCTTTTGCATGTCTGTTATTATGGTCAGATTTGTACCATCTCCAAGCTGAAGATCACTCTTTAAAAGGTTGACAAACCACCTCCAAGTGTGCATATTTTCAATCTCAACAATAGCCCAAGCAAGTGGAAGCATCTGATTATTTCCATCTTTGCAAACTGCTACAAGTAGTTGGCCTCTACATACCCCTTTTAAAAAACATCCATCCAATCCAATGCATGGCCTACAACCAGCTAAGTATGACTTCTTCATTGCATCAAAACAAATGTAGAACCCAACAAACATTTTCTTCCCACCTTCAAAAGTTTTTTCACTAAGTTTCACTATACATGTACTACCTGGATTAGATCTAAGCAACTCATCCCTATAATCTAAAATCTTGCCATACTCCAGTTTATGATCACCCATTATCTCATTCAACACAATATTTTTTTCCCTCCTACAAACTGTCCTCCTAACATATAATCTCAATTTCTTTCTAATCAACTCTTGAAACTTGAATATTCTAATGTTAGGTTGTTCTTTTATCCTCTCATTGAACCTTTTAGCCAAGAACTTTGAATTACATAGCTTGTTTCTGTTAGTAGGGTCACATTTGTGAACTGGATTGTAGTTCTTGACTACAAAATCATTAGTCCTAGAATCACAACTAGCAGCTAGAAGCTAAGGACATGATGCCTTCTTGCACTTAACCCCCACCCTTGTAGGTTCATTTACTTTTCTATAGAAAACTTTTGTTGAACAACATATTTAGTTACAGCTTCTCTGAAATCTCTCACACTTGCAAATACAAGTCCAGTTTCCCAAACTATTTTCTTGCAAGTCTTGTCAAATATTACTCTTCTTTGAGTCTTTCTTCTTCTAGCTTTAACTTTCTGTTGAACCTCCCCTCCACCTTAATCATCAACATTATCTGGATCTGTCTCAAAACTAGCAGCTTCATCTGAGAGGTAATAAGGCTTATCACCACCTATCTTACCTTCTAAACTCTTCTTCTTCCTAGATTCATATTTATCATACCCCACATCTGGCCCTCTCTTACCTAGTTTAACATGTTCTTGTTCAGGAGCACTTTCTTTCCTCTTCCTCCTCTCTACAGTCCTTCTTTCTGCCCTAAATGCCCTGTATTCATCATGTGTATCACTG
Source organism: Nicotiana sylvestris (assembly GCF_000393655.2). Classification (NCBI taxonomy): domain Eukaryota; kingdom Viridiplantae; phylum Streptophyta; class Magnoliopsida; order Solanales; family Solanaceae; genus Nicotiana; species Nicotiana sylvestris. The sequence goes on along the minus strand of NC_091057.1, from coordinate 82,397,025 downwards.
CCATAATCAACTTCTCCTTCTTCAAACAACTCCTCATGGTCTCAATCTGAGCTGTTATCGTGCTACTACTAGATTCAGATGAGTTTGATTCAGATGAGGAGTTTGAACTATCATCAGTAGTGACAGCTGTGGGCACACTATTATTGGCACTATTTTCAGCAGTATTGGATGCCTTTTCAGAAATTCCCAAACCCTCACAGCCCCCCAAATCTTGACCAGATTCATTCTCAAAAGTAACACTACTATCATCCACAACTTGGCTGACATATTATAATAGAGGGGGACCACTACAGCTTCTTTAACCAAGTGATCTACATAAACCTCCAAAATATCCCCACTTTTTAACTCTTCACAAATACTCATAAGGTCCCTATCAACCTTAATTACTACCAAACCAGGATAATTAGGTGATCTAACATAATTAACAACAGAAGAACTATTGTAACCAAACTCTTTTATATAACCTAAAAACTCAAAATATGAGAACATATCAACATCGACATCAACACAATCAGTAATCATCCCACCAACATAATCCTCCACTGAAAAGGAATGTAACTTATCCATGGAGATTTTTCCACCATGGAAAAACCTTAGTGTAACAAGTACAAAAGACATTGAAATACCTGAATATAGTAGAAAATAAACTAATTAAGGATTAATAGTTACTATTAGACCCCTACATAAGAAGTCAGAATACATGCAATAAGAAAAAACTGAAAATTGGTTATTATTACACCTTAAAATTGTATTTCTGTTCCTCGATTGTACATTGAAAACATTACAGTGAAGAAATTTGAAGCAAGTTCAAAACCTTAGATACAGATGATATTAACCAAACTAAAACAGAGATAACATTTAGGGTTGATGATAGAAAAGGCTAGGGTTGATGTGTTTACCTCCAAACTAAAACAAAGATAACGTTTGCACTTGATTCTTCAGAGACCTTCAACTTCGAACGGGTCTTCAACCAAATCGTCAAATGAAACAATTAAGAACAAACGGAAAGCACCAGCAACAACGAAATCGAAGGATTTTGCAACAGGTCCCTTCGATTTTGGTCAAGCAAATTGATTTTGGAGAGGCAAATCGAATCTTTGAGGGTGGGGTAATAGGGTTCTTCAATTTGGGAATTTTTCACTAACGAGGTTAATGGGTTAATGAGTGACTGTGTAATATGTTATGTTTATGTTTATTTACAGAATGATTTAATTATGTGGCTTCATAATAAAAGCGCGTGTTTTCCACTGAAGTTATTATAGTTGGGTCAGGCCTTAGGAGGGAGTAAATAAATACAGTTCTTTAAACAATAGTGGGGTGTTAGGACACCCGTAAAGTTTAGGTGTGTAAATGACTTTCCAGGACAAGTTGAATGTGGTCTTTATGCATTTTCTCTTAAATAGTTCACATGATATATTAAATAAATGGAAAAAGGGCCAAATATATCCATGTACTATGAGAAAAGGTTTAAATATATCTTTCGTTATACTTTGGGTCTAAATATACCCCTGCAGTAATACTAATTAGTTCAAATATATCATTCTTCTGTTAAGTTTGTCCAACGTGGACATCCAATCCCACGTGGCACTGATATTTAATGAGGTGGATACCAAATGGCATGCCACCTCAGCGCCCCTAATTTATATATATAAAAGACTAAAATTTGAAATACAATATTTTTCATGGTAGCGGTAATGATGGCAATAGTGGTGGAGGAAAATAAAATTTTAGTGATGGAAAAAAAAATAGAAGGGAGGGTAAAATGGGTTAGGGGAATTGAGATGGCGAGCCATGTGGCATGCACCTCGTCAAATGTTAGTGCCACGCAGGGTTGGATGTCCACTTTGGACAAACTTAACGAAAAAGGAGTATATTTGAACCAATAGTATAACGACGGGGTATATATGGACTCAAAGTATAACATACGTTTGAACCTTTCTAATGGCATATGGATATATTTGGCCCTTTTCCGTTAAGTAAATCCAGCTCTTAGGGCTCTTTTGGTATGAGAAATAAGGGATAATTAATTTCGGGATTAAATTTGAGATGAACGTATCCCACGTTTGGTTGGGATAAAATCATGATATAACTAATCCCCGAATTAGTTATCCCGAGATTGTAGTATTTTTATCCCTATGGGAGGGTGGTATATCTAATCCCAGGATAACTAATCACGAAATAATTAATCATGAGATAACTTATTTCCCACCAAACGTGTTGAAATTAGAGTTGTATATTTCTGTATTTATGTAGTACTCTTATAGAAGGTAGTTAGTTGTTAATTTTCTCTTTTACAGAGTAGGTTGTGTCAGTTAGGATAAATAGGTGATGTACAACTCATATTCAGTTCAAGGCAATAAACAAAAAATTTGTAATGCCACGAGCCTGGGGACGAGACCAGCATCCAGTGCCTCGCCTATCCTTGCATACCACTTGCGACTAAGAGACTCTGAACATGTAATTTCATACTTTGGTCATGGGCTATATTGCAAGATAATTTACGATGCAAAATATAAAATTGAATAGAGATTAATGCTGACTAAATCTCAACATAAAGCTGGGCCGGCAAGGCCGTCATAATTACTACAACTGACGAGCTAACAAAATATACGTACAGGGCCTACAAGCCCAACATACTGTACTAACTGACAAGATATGTCTACAAGGCTCTACAGATAGATGTACTGTGATCGGAATAAGGCCCCGACTTACCCATAACCTATCTACATATATACACAAGATGTACACCAATCTTCTAGACCCGGCAACTTCGAAGGATGGGGAGCTTACCAATAAATCTTAACTCGGGCAACACCTACTGAAGAGGTCTACCTGCCTGTCTATCTGAACCTGCACACATGAAATGCAACGCCCCAGAAAGGGATGCCAGTTGTGATGACCCAAAAGGTCATCGCTTGTTTTAAAAGTAAATTCTATGTTCCGAGACCTTAAAACCCTTTTTCTATCTCACCTTGATTTGCGTGCACAGTCCGAGCGCATAACTGAAAAGCCAATATGTGAAAATCTATGAAAAATAATAAATTTTAACTTTAAACTTAATTAATTTGACCCCGGTCAACATTTTGGGTAAACGGACCCGGACCCGTGATTTCACGGTCTCGGAGGGTCCGTAGGAAAATATGGGACTTGGGCGTATTCCCGGAATCGAATTCCAAGGTCCCAAGCCCGAGAAATAAATTTTTAAAGAAAATTATTTTCTGAAATTATTTCTGAGTTTTGGAAATGAAAAGTGTTTAAAATTTGATAATATCGGTCCCATATTTTGGTTTCAACGCCCGGTGCAGGTCTTATATATGATTTAAGATAAGTCTGTAAGGTTTGGTAAGAAACAGACTTCAAACGACGTGAATCAGATCGTTTTTGAGAAAAAATGGAAAATTTGAAGTTCTTGAGAAATTTCATGATTTTGATGCTAAATTCATAGTTGTTGATGTTATTTGAGTGATTTGAATGCACGAGCAAGTCCGTATGATGTTTTAAGGTTGGTATGCATGGTTGTTTGGAGCCCCGAGGGCTCGGGTGAGTTTTGGATAGGCCACGGATTGGAATTTGGACTTAGGATGTTGCAGATTTTGGTTCGAACCTCGGGTTTTGACCATGTGGGCCCAGGGAAAACTTTAGAAAACTCATTTTCATGTATTATGATTGATTCATTTAGCATTTATTGATGTAATTAAGTAACTTGTGGCTAGATACGAGCGAATTGGTGGTGGAATCAAGAGGTAAAGCGATAGTAGAGGCTTGAATTGTGTTCGTGGCATCAAGGTCAGTGTTTGGTCTAACCTTATCTTGAGGGATTAAGAGTCGTGTCTTATTTTCTATGTGTTAATTGTGGAGTACGACATATAGGCATGGTGACGAGTATCTATACATCGGTGTCAAGCATGCCTGTGAGTCTTGTATTGTAATTGTTATGACCCCGTTGTGGTTTATTGCGCTTCACATGTTATTATCATTATTGTTCCCTTGCCGGGATGTTATTGTCATATTACTGTTCCCTTACCGGGATATTTGTCTTGATATTATTGTTCCCTTGTCGGAATGTTGTTGAAATATAATTGTTCCCTTACGGGGATTCTTTCGTGATTGTTGTTGATTTGTAAATGGGATCGAGTGGCACGCCGCCACGGAAATATATGAAATGGGAGCGGGTTGCACGCCTGTAACAAGATATGTGAAATGGGAGTGGGTTGCACGCCTCAACGAAATATGTGAAATGGGATCGAGTTGCACGCCTGCAACGAGATACATGAAATGGGATAAGGTTGCACGCGTGCAACGAGATGTGAAATAAAAGTAAACTCTGCATTTTTTTTCCTTATCCGTGTTAGTAATTGGATTTTGGTTTCTTTATATTCTCTTGATATTCTGTTGTTATCTGTTATTCTCCGAAGCATGGTTCCCCTGCCCAATTTTAATTGCAATTATCTTCTTCTATTTTCGCTGTTTATGATATAACTGCATAAGTTTATTTGGTAGTCTGGTCCTAGCCTCGTCACTACTTCGCCGAGGTTAGGCTAGACACTTACCAGCACATGGCGTCGGTTGTGCTGATACTACACTCTGCACTCTTTTGTGCAGATCCCAGTGTTGTAGACTTCGGACCGCAGTGAGGTTGCTGCCTTCAGTCCACAAACGACCCGAGGTAGTCCTGCAGGCATCCGCGGGCCTTGCCTTCACCTCCTATCTTTCCTTTATCATGTTTCCTTTACTCATTTCAGAAACAGTATGTATTTTATCTTTCAGACTTTGTATATAGTATTCTTAGACCGTCTGTGGAGCTGTACACCAAATTCTGGGTAGAGTTGTATATAGACTTCCGCAGTTTGTATTAAGATTAATTATCAGATTTTGTCTTCCGCTTAATTATTTTTGCTATTTGCATGATATCTACTCATCACTGATAATGGTTTAAAATTGGAAGAGGTTAAGTAATTATAATAATTTGGCTTGCCTAGATTTCACCAGTAGGCGCCATCACAGCTCTCGAGGGTGGGAAATCCGGGTCATGACACCAGTACTAAATAATGTACCGAGTATGTAAGGCAATATACTGAAAGTTGAAACTGAACTGATAATATAATAACTGAAAGCAACAGGGAGTCAAAGAAAATCTGAAGATATGCTCATCTGTTTATACTGACTCAACTCTCTCAATATAGTGAGTAAAATAGATGTCCGACTGTATAAGGCTTGGTATATATATATATAACTGCTCTGCCGTAGTAGGCTCGCTCATAGGCGCTCAACCATACTAGCTCTATATCTTGACCAACTGAGGGCTCGCTCATAGGCGCTCGACACTGTAGGCTCGGTGTATAACTTACCATCTGATCAGAGGTTGCCCAATAGGGGCCTGCCCATCGATTATAACTTGATGGTAATGAAAATACTGTAACACTGTATATATGGACTTTCTGCTCTCTTGACTGGAAGAAGGAAATACTCAATTGAATATGATTCCCGATAAGGAAAATACGCTAACTTACAAAACTAAGAAAATATACGTAAGGAATAATAGTGCACTAAGGAAAGAACTCTGAAATCATTAGTAGGTATCATGCAATATGAGTAGTAGATGCAAAATAAAGATAATGAAGTAGAAGATCAGGAAAGTATAGTAGTAGAAGATAATAGACAATGAAACATGTGTTAATGACCTCGATCTTCAAAAATATATTAGATACCTTAGTATCTAATCATTGTCCTGTCTAAGTTGTGATCCTAAATAGATGGGACTACACAAATTGCTATTGACCTGTGCCCATAAGACAAGCATAATAGAAGCTATGAAAAGCTCTTACAACAAATCATACACTAAAGGCCATAATACATAATGGAAACTCCAAGAGAAAACGAACACCAGAATAAATTTCAAGCTAATGTCTTCACATGTGCAAGTAGATAACCTTTTGTAGAAAATGCACTACGGATGAAAATGGACTATGTTGCTCGTTTCATTTATATCATATAGATCATGCCAAAATGAAGAAAAGGCTACATACCTGGAGTAGGGAAAAATTAGTATGATATTCTTGAAAAAGTTACATCGTACTTCTTTAGAACCACAAAATTTCTCCGTTGCTAATACTCTAAAAATGCTAGCTGAAATTGTTGAAACTTGTAAAGAAAATCACGTTGCTTGAGTATACAATCTGATTTTAGGTGTCTTTGAGAATGAAAATTTGAAAGAGCTTTTAAGAGTACTAACGTTTTCCTCCTCTATTAGTGCCTTAGTAAGAGTTTTTGCAAGAATTGTGACATGATTTGGTTTGAAAGTCTTAAGGTATTTGAGGTGTCATGCAATTAAATTATAAAGATGCCACCTATTCTAATGTGACCATGAGTCACTTAATTGCTTGTGGCTTGCTTCCATGTGGGGTGGGGTGGGGTTCTTTTTAATCTTTATCACTTATTAGGTAATTAGATAATGCCCCGTTATCCGGTAATTAACCTATTACCCGCATAATTAAATATCGTCTCAAATTACTTAAAATTCTACTTATTTTTAATATACTTTATACATCATACTACTGTGGGCATATGATACCTTGAATGGTACTAGTCCATAAGCGTTGGGTATTATAGCTCAGACCGTATTTTATCCAAATTCGACAACCTTTAACGAAACTCATTTTCTTTAATTCGTGTACCCTTTCCTTCATGGCACTTCCTTATCGCTTGTTATAAATAGCATAAATTTGCTAACCTCAAGATAATCTCACCCCCGAGTCTATGTCAATTAACCAAAGACCAAACTTTAATGCACAAGAAACTCAAGATGTAACATCCTTCCCTCCTTAGAAACATTCGTCCTCGAATGTTTACTCTTAGATACCTTAGAAAATTTTTGCCAGTGTTTCCTTCATATACTAGACTAAAACCAACATGTACGCGGCCAAAAAACGTACTATATACACCACACATGGCCACTGTCTATAAATATCAACACTTGGCTTCACACAACTGTTCATTATAAATTTTGAAAGTCAAAATGAGAGCATACGTGATGACCTACTGGCCTAAATAGAGTTGTGATGAGGTATCCTATAAATCTCGAGCCATATCTCTAGTTTGAAATAGGTGAGGGTATTTAGACTTCATTTCTTACTCTACTTCCCATGTCATCTCTTCCGCCTTCTTACTTCTCCATAAAACCTTTCACGGATGCTATATCCTTATTTTGTAGCTTACAGATTTATTGGTCTAGGATGGCAACCGAAATTTCCTTGTATGACAACTCCTCTGTAATCTGTACATCATTCATGGGAACCACTAGGGTAGGATCACCAATGCACTTTCGTAACACAGATACGTGAAAAATCGGATGAATAGACTCCGATTCCGAGAGCAATTCTAACTCATAAGCTACTTGGCCCACTCTCCGAATGATCCTATAAGGTCAAATATACCGTGGGCTAAGTTTGCCTTTCTTGCCAAACCTCATCACACCTTTCATAGGTGACACCTTTAAGAATACCCATTCATTAACCCTGAACTCTAAATCTCGACGCCGCACGTCAGAATATGACTTCTGATGACTTTGAGCTGCCAACAGTCGCTCCCGGATAAGCTTAACTTTTTCTATGTCCTACTGAACCAGGTCTGGCCTATGTAACCCAGATTTTCCAACATCAAACCACCCTATAGGACATCTGTACCTGTGCCCATACAAAGCCTCGTACGGAGCCATCTGGATACTGGAGTGATCACTGTTATTATATGCAAACTCAATAATAGGTAGATGTTCATCCCAACTTCTTTTAAAATCCAGCACACATGCTCATAACATATCCTCGAGCGTCTGAATTGTGCATTCGGCTTGTCCTTTAGTTTGTGGATGAAAAGCTGTGCTGAGATTCACCTGAGTCCCTAGACCTTTCTGAAATGACCTCCAAAAATGTGCAATAAACTAGGCCCCACGGTCAGATATAATAGATATTGGCACTCCGGGTAGTCGCACTATCTCTTTAATATATAACTTTGCATAATCTTCTACTATATATGTAGATCTGACCGGTAGGAAATGAGCTGATTTCGTGAGCCTATCGACTATCACCCATATGGAATCGAACTTACGATAAGAACGAGGTAAACCCGTGATAAAGTCCATATTTATCACCTCCCATTTCCATGTCGGGATCTCTATAGTCTGCATTAGCTCTCTGGGCTTCTAGTGCTATATCTTCACCTACTAGCAACTAGGGTATTGAGCGACTTACTCAGCAATGTTCTTCTTCATATCATTCCACCAATACATATCCTTAATGTCATGATACATCTTCGTCAACCCAGGATGAATGGAGTACCATGAATAATATGCCTCTGACATAATCGTGCCTCGTAGCCCTGCTACATCTGGAACACACAAACGACCCTTGTATATGAGAATCCCATCTCCCTTGAGTTCTAACAACGGCTTCTTCTACTGCGAAACTCGCTCTCTCAACTCGACCAACTCTAGGTCCTCGTACTGCCTCTCCTTTAATTCAGCTATGAGAGATGATTTTGCAATATTTGGAGTACAATTCCTCCATTGCCAGAGTCTACTAACTGAACCTCCAAATAAGCCAATTGATGAATCTATCTAGTTAATTGTCTTTTTTCAGCCTCTACATGTGTTAAGCTACCCATAGATCGGTGACTTAAGGCATCTGCTACAACATTAGCTTTCCCTAGATGGTAGAGAATGTTAACATCATAATCTTTTAATAACTCAAGCCACTGCCTTTGCTGCAAGTTCAACTCTTTTTGCTTGAAGATATATTGCAGGCTTTTATGATCTGTGAATATATCAACATGAATATTATATAAATAATGCCAACATATCTTAAGTGCATGGACAACCACAGCTAATTCGAGGTCGTGGATCGAATAATTCCGCTCATGCTTCCTTAACTGCCTTGAAGCATACGCAATTATTTTCCCATATTGCATCAGGAAACATCCTAACCCGATACCTGAGGCATCACAATACATGGCATAACCATCTAGACCTTCTGGAAGTGCTAGAACTAGCGCTGAGGTCAACCTATTTTAAGCTCTTGGAAACTCTGCTCAGAGGCCTCTATCCACTAAAACTTAGTCGCTTTCTACGTCAGCTTTGTTAATGGTGCTGAAACAGAAGGAAAACCCTCTACGAACCTCCGGTAAAATCCCCACTAAGCCTAGAAAGCTACGAATCTCTGTCGGAGTGGTAGGTGAGTAAAATAGTTGTCCGGTCGTATAAGGCTCGCTATATATATATATATATATATATAACTGCTCTTCCATAGTAGGTTCGCTCATAGGCACTCAGCCATACTACGCTCTGTATCTCGACCAACTAGGCTCGCTCATAGGCGCTCGGCCATAGTAGGCTCGGTATATAACTTACCATCTGATCAGAGGTTGCCCAATAGGGGCTTGCCCATCGATTATAGCTCGATGGTAATGAAAATACTGTCATACTGTATATATGGACTTTCTGCTCTTTTGATTGGAAGAAGGATATACTCAATTGAATATGAGTCCCGATAAGGAAAATACCGTAACTTACAAAACTAGGAAAATATACATAAGGAATAATAGTTCACTAAGGAAAGAACCTTGAAATCATTGGTAGGTATCATGCAATATGAGTAGTAGATGCAAAATAAAGATAATGAAGCAGAAGATCAGGAAAGTATAGTAGTAGAAGATAATAGAGAATGAAACATAAGTTAATGACCTCGATCTTCAAAAAATATATTAGATACCTTAGTATATAATCATTGTCATGGCTAAGTTGTGAACCTAAATAGATGGGACCACACAAATTGCTATTGAACTGTGCCCATAAGAGAAGCATAACAGATACTATGGAAATCTATTACAACAAATCATGTACCAAATTCCATAAGACATAGTACAAACTCCAAGAGAAAACGAACACCAGAATAAATTTCAAGCTAATGTCTTCACATGTGCAAGTAGATAACCTTTTGTTGAAAATGCAGTACGGATGAAAATGGACTATGTTGCTCGTTTCGTTTATATCGTATAGATCATGCCAAAATGAAGAACGGGCCTAGCCTTGACATACTTGGAGTAGGGAAAAATCTGTATGATGTTTTTGAAAAAGTTGCACCATACTTCTTTAGAACTGCAAAATTTCTCCGTTGCTAATACTCTAAAAATGCTAGCTGAAATTGTTGAAACTTCTAAAAATAAATCGCGTTGTTTGAGTATACAATCTGATTTTAGGTGTCTTTGAGAATGGAAATTTGAAAGATCTTTTAAGAGTACTAATGTTTTCCTCCTCTGTTAGTGCCTTAGTAAGCGTTTTTGCAAGAATTGTGACATGATTTGGTTTGGAAGTCCTAAGGTATTTGAGGTGTCTTGCAATTAAATTATCAAGATGTCACCTATTCTAATGTAACCATGAGTCACTTAATTGCTAGTGGCTTTCTACCACATGGGGTGGGTGGGGTTCTTTTTAATCTTTATCACTTATTAGGTAATTAGGTAATGCCTAGTTACCCAATAATTAACTAATTGCCCGTATAATTTAAAATTGTCTCAAATTACTTAAAATTTTACTTATTTTTAATATACTTTAGACATCATACTACCATGGTCATATGGTACCTTGCATGGTACTAGTACATAAGTGTTGGGTTTTATAGCTCGGACCGTATTTTATCCAAATTCGACAACCTTTAATGAAACTCATTTTCTTTAATTCTTGTACCCTTTATTTCATGGAACTTACTTATCGCTTGTTATAAATAGCATAAATATGATAACCTCAAGATAATCTCACCCCCGAGTCTATGTCAATTAACTGAAGATGTAACTTTAACGATCAAGGATCGTGTTCCCCTAAATAAGGATCTCCCGTATATGCTTTTACTATTTTATGAATTGCGTGGATGATTAGTTCGAGATTTGGAAGAGTTCGCATTGAAATCGGAACACTTGGTTCCTTAAGGTTGGCTAAAAAGGCTAAGTTCGATTTCGATCACCGTTTTGACTAAACGACCTCGGAATCAGGTTTTGATAGTTCCAATAGGTTTGTATGATGATTTTGGACTTGGGCGTATGTTCAGATCGGGTTTTGGATGAACTCAGAGCGTTTCGGCGCCTAATAGTGAAAGTTGGTTCTTTGAAAGTTTTGAAGTTCTTTAAATTTGATTTGGAGTAGGTTTTAGTGTTATCGAGGTCTAATCGGGATTTCGAGACTGAGAATAGTTCCGTTATAAGACTTGAACGCAAAATTTGATGTCATTCCAAATAGTTTAAGTATGTTTCAGTGCGTTGGGAGTAAATTGAAGAACTTGAAGTTCAAATTTTTTGATTCAATTGATTTGGGTGTGATTCTTAGTTTTGATATTGTTTTGTGCGTTCTGAGAGTTTGAGTGAGTCCATTTATGATTACAAACTTATTGGTATGTTCGGACGGGGCCTCGGGGGCACCGAGTGTTAATCGGATGAGGCTTAGACCAAGCTTGGACTTGGGAGCACCACCTAAAGCTTTCGGCTTCTACTGTAATCGCACCTGTGGAGGGCCAGCTGCAGGTGCGAGCTCGCAGAAGCAGCCCAGGAAGGGCAGCCCAGGAACCGCAGGTACGCCCCACGCTACGCAGAAGCGGGACCCTGTCCGCAAAAGCGGAGCCACAGCCTTTGGCACTTATGCAGAAGCGGACTTCGGTCCGCAGAAGCGATGCTTCAGGTGCGGCCCTGCGACCGCAGGTGCAGAATCGCTAGAGGCAGTGTGATCTTTTTAAAATGGGACTTAGGCATTTTTGCTCATTTCTTACACTTCTTGGGGGTGATTTTGGAGCTAGTTAGAGAGGGATTTTCATCAACTAATTGAGGTAAGTAATTTTTACCAAATGTGTTAAATACATAGTTTATGGGTAGATTATAACATGTAAATTAGTGAAAATTATGGGTTTAGGTGAAAACCTAGGGTTTTGATAAAAATAGGATTTAACCATGAAATTTGTTATGAAATTTCGTGAAAATTATATATTTGAGTTCATAGGTTATGGGTAACAACTTTCTTCAAAAAAATTTCGGAATCCGGGCACGTGGGGCCGGAGGTGAATTTTAGGAATTTTTCAAATAGGGTTGGAAAAATCACTTTGATAGTTAGGATATGGACTTTTGAACATGTATTGACTATTTTATATAATATTTTACTAGTTTCGAGTCGTTTGGCACCAAATTGAGGGTTGATACATAGCTACTAATTATGCTTATGTTCGGGTAGTCTAGGACCCATACCATGCTATATTTACGATATTTGCACCTACTTGTTAACTTAATTGGAACTTGATAAAGGTTAAATTTCATTTACTTAAATTCTTGGGCGGGCCACTTGACTGTTATTGAGAATTGACGCTTCTTTAAATATTAGCCTCTTAATAAATCTTGAATCAGCTGTTATAAAGTATTTTTTTCTTTTCGTGGAGCGGGCCGAACGCCTCGGTAGCACATAGATGCATCTATGATTCGTGTCGTTCGATCCTCGATAGTGCACAATTTAAATATCTTATGTTGGATCGGGTCGTATGACCTCGGCATAAATTGTGCGTAATAAATCTTTGGAACCAATTATAATTGATATTGCTTCATTGGCTTGAGATATAAATTGTTAAATGATGGGAATAAATTTACGATTTACTATTAATGAAAGAATTGCCTATTATTTCATTTTGTTGAATTTTCAGCTATGTTTATGTAATCTATGCTTAGTTATAATCTTGACATTTTATTGTTAGCCCATAGTAAGTGTCAAAATTGACCCCTCATCACTACTTCGAGGTTAGACTGGATACATACTAGGTACATGTTGTTTATGTACTCATGCTACACTTCTGCACTAAATGTGCAGGATCTGAGGCAGGTGTATCTGGATATCAGTCCAGCGTGGATCCTTGACTACTGCTACGAGGCTTCGCGGTGAGCTGCCTTCTGAGCATGTTCTGCAGCAGCCGAAGTCTTTCTTTTGCTTATATTTTTTGTCTATTCCACTTCGGAGAGTAGTGTAGTATTCTTTTGTATATTCCACTAATTGCTTATACACTTGTGACACCAGGTCTTGGTGGTTTAAGCTAATAGACACTTGATGGTTTTTGAGTTATCTTGTTTATCTCATTGCTTTAAAAATCTTGATCTCTCATTTTTTATTAAATTCTTACTTCTTGTTTATGCACAAACTAAAAATCAACTATTTCAATTCTTTAAAAGAAAGTATCACAGAGTTAGTTCATTGTAGGCTTGCCTAGCGGCAACGTTGAGCACCATCACGGACTATAGAAGAAATTGGGTCGTGACACTAAGTAGTGGATATGGTATACAAAGTGAAATTCTGGGAAGTGGGCCTATGAATACTGAGAGCAGCTCTTTTTTGTCAGCAAACAACTCAAATGTGAAGTTTAGAAAGAACACAAATCTGTTTTGTGATTATTGTAAGATGAAAGGACACACAAGAAATAATTGCTATAAGTTGGTAGAGTATCCACCAGGTTTTAAGTTCAACAACAAAAAAAGAGGTGCTAATGACAACTACACACCTGTAGCACATAATGAGAGTATAATGGAGGAGACTAAACACACATGAACTGATGGAATTGGTATGATAAATGGCATGATCAATGCAGCTCCAATTTTTACACATGACCAGTATCAACAAATACTCAGAATGTTGAGCAAGGAAAAAGGACCAGTAGAAGAAAAAACTCTAGAATTACTGACCAAATTAAGTGGATCATTGATACTGGTGCTTCAAATCACATAGTTTCATCGTTAGATCTGTTATTCTGTCCTAAACTTGTTCCCCATTCGAAATCTACTTCAGTCCATTTATAAAATAGAGAAAGTACTCTGATTACACATACAGAATCATGTGCCCTGTCCCACACTCAAACTCTATATGATGTGATTTATGTGCCTAAGTTTTAGTATAATCTGTTGTTAGTGTCCAGATATACCAAGGAGTTGGATTGTACAATTTCTTTTTATCCTAATTTTTGTCTCTTTCATGACCTCTTCAGTGGCAAGGTGAGAGGGATTGGTAGCCTCAAGGATGTACTCTACATCCTCAATCCTTCAAAACCTACTGCACCACTCACTTCCACCTTATGACCACTAACCAGACTACATCCTCAACTATGTTATGGCATCAAAGACTTGGCATGCTCCTCATTTAGTTCTTAAGAAAATACTTACAATAAAGACATTGTTGTCTAATTCTAGTTCTTATAATTATCATGTTTGTCCATTAGCCAAACAGACTACTGCCTTTTCCTACTAGCATTTCAAGATCAAAATATTCGTTTGAACTTGTTCATATGGACATGTGGGGTCCTTATAGAGTAAATACTTACAATGGTTATAGATATTTCCTGACTCTTATTGATGATTTTTCAAGAATGACTTGGACCTTTCTCTTAAAACTGAAAAGTGATGTTCATGTGATTCTATCAAATTTTCTTCATTTGGTAGAAAACTAATTTTCTTCTACTGTCAAGATTTTCAGGTCTGATAATGGCTATGAGTTCTTCAATTCTCTTTGTTCTAATCTATTTTAAATCAAAGGAATTGTTCATCAAGGTAGTTGTGTCTATACTCCCCAACAAAATGGAGTTGTAGAAATAAAGCATAGACACCTACTTGAAGTAGGCAGAGCCTTGAGATTTCAAGCCGCATTACTTTTAAGACTGTGGGGTGAATGTATTCTGGCAGCTACCTATATCATTAATAGATTGCCTAGCACTGTTCTACATGGAAAGACTCCTTATGAGCTTTTTCATGGCTGGTCCCCTAAACTAGATCACCTAAAAATAATATGATGTCTTTGTTATGCTACCAGACTTGACTCTCATGAAATTCCAACTAAAATCCATTCCTGCTATTCTTCTAGGTTATGCTTCTACACAGAAAGGCTATAAACCATATGAACTTGACTCTGGGAAAATCTATCCCTCGAAATATTATCTTTAAAGAAAATATCTTTCCTTTCAAATGTCCAAAAGAGAAATTGCTTTCATCACAACATGATTCCTCAATACTCATGCCTATTGCTATTTCTGATGTCTTTTCTCCTTCTCCAACACTGGATCATGGGTTAGTCTCATCTACACAAGCACCGCCTACTTCATTACCCTCATCTCCCATCACCAACTTGCCAGCTTCACCTTTAGAACCTCACAGTCCTCCATTCACTACAAATTCATTTCCTTCTGCAGAGTCAATTCCAGCAGGCACCCTGCTCTTTTATTCTCCCATGGACCCTACTACCTCTGTTGAGCCTGGATCTTCTACTTCACCTGAATTACCTCCACCTAGAAAGTTAGGGAGAACTAGTAAATCACCAATTTGGTTGACTGACTATGTTCATCCACCCATACTATCCACTTCTTCTACATCTCATCCCATCCAACATTTTGTTTCCTATACTCACATCTCTCCTCCTTTTAGAGCATTTCTTACTTTTTTTTCTGTTGATGTTGAACCATCATATTTTCATCAAGCTAGTAAGGATGATAGATAGGTTGAAGCTATGAAACTTGAAATTGAAGCATTAGAACCGAACAACACTTGGTCTGTAGTTGACTTGCCTGTTGGTAAAATATCCACTGGATGCAAATAGGTATATAAAATAAAGTACAATGCAGATGGTTCTATAGAAATATTCAAGGCCAGACTGGTTGCTAAAGGCTTTACACAATAGGAAGGATTGGATTTTCATGATACATTCTCTCCTATTGCTAAGCTGACTATTGTGAGGGCTGTTATTGCCACTGCTGCTCTCAAGCACTGGCATATATTTCAGATGGATGTTCAAAATGCTTTTTTGAATGGAGACCTTGAAAAGGAAGTTTACATGACTTTTCCTTAAGGATTTAGTAGCCAAGGGGAACATAAGGTTTGTAGACTACTTAAATCCTTATATGGGCTCAAGAAGGCATCTAGGCAATAAAATTTGAAGTTCTCTCAAGCCTTGTCTTTGTCCGGTTTTAAGCGAATCAAGCATGACTATTCTTTATTTACTAGAAATATCGATAACAAGTTTGTTTTGATTTTGGTCTATGTAGTTGATATTTTTGTTACAGGAAATGGTTTGTAGGAAATTAAAATTGCACAGGAATCTCTTCATCAACATTTTAAAATGAAAGAACTTGGAGAAGTTAGATATTTTTTAGGTATAGAGTTTGCTAGATCAAAGGAGGGTATCCTTATCACTCAAAAAAAAATGCATTAGAGATGGTATCTGATGTAGGCTTGGCAAGTTCTAAACCTAAAAAGACACCAATGGAGAAGAACTTGAAGTTGACAAGCACTGAGTTTGATACTTGCACAAACACAAGTAAGGGAGATAAGTTGCTAGAAGACAGAGGGAGTTATCATAGGCTCATAGGGAAACTTTTGTATCTAACAATAATAAGGCCTGATATCTCATATGTAGTGCAATCCCTAAGTCATTTTATGCATGCACCTAAGGAATCTCACTATGAAGCAACACTTCATGTAGTAAGGTACATCAAGAAGCAACCAGGGCTGGGGCTGTTAATGTCAAGTTACAACAAAGAAGAAATAGAAGCATTCTGTGATTCAGACTAGGCGTCATGTCCTATGTCAAGAAAGTCTGTTACTGGATACTGTATTAAGCTTGGAAGTTTAATCATATCCTGGAAAGCTAAGACATCACATTATGTCTAGAAGCTCAGCTGAAGCTGAGTACAAAAGCATGCCACACACAGTAGATGAACTTGTGTGGTTGAAGGGTCTATTGGAAGAGTTGAGTGTGTAAAACTGCCCATGAAATAGACTATAGAAATAGACTGCCTTTTTATCCGAGAAAAAATTCAAGAAGCGCTGATCAAGATATCTTATATTGCCAGTCAAGAGCAACCAACAGAAATGTTGACCAAAGCACTTGGACATCAGCAACATGCAGCATTAGTCTCGAAGTTGGGAATGAAAGATATTTTTTCATTTTCAACTTGAGGGGAGTGTTGAAATTAGAGTTGTAAATAGTTGTACATTTCTGTATTTATGTAGTACTCTTCTAGAAGGTAGTTAGTTAAGAAGTTAGTTGTTAATTTCCTCTTTCACAAAGTAGGTTGTGTTAGTTAGGATAAATAGGTGATGTACAACTCATTTTCAGTTCAAGCCAATTAACAGAAAATTGCTTCTCATTTCTCTCTCTCTATCGTCTTCTCTGCTCTCTCTCTCTCAAGCTCACCAATGGCGGAACTTAGGGCTAGATTTCAACGCTCCTCAGGAAGTGTTTTGCCCACAAACGGCCGCACCCCCTTCGAATAAATAAAGATGAAGCTTTCTTTTCCAAAAACTATCTTTTTTTTGTTCTAAAGACTAAACTATTAATACAATAGTTGTATAAAATGCTAAGTAAATGAGCGAAAAAGAAAAGGGTCGATCCAATTAAGAATAAAAGGTCACATATCTTAAGTAGTATGATTATCCTACAAAATGATAATCAAGCCAAGGAAGACTCAATGGTAATATATATATTTCTTCACCCAATTGTACATTAAACAAACCATACATGAAGGGCAGTACTAATGTATGACATTCTCAAGACTAGGAATAACATAATAAATCTCTGAGCATAGGAAATTTCCAGCTTGCTAATTAACAAACACGAACACTATGCAACCAAAATTATTACATACATGAATCATTCACCAACGACGCCAAGAAGAGCTAAGAAGAGGTTGACGATGTCTCCGAAAAGGCAGATTGCTGCAATGACATATTCATCGTAGGTGAAGTTCCTGATTAAGTTATTTGTGTCGTATATGATATAAGCTGAGAATAGAAGTGCCGCCAGACAGCTATATACCATCCGTACCTCCCGTCCTAAATGAAGAATATACTGTTGCATTGGAAACCATCTCGTTAGTAAAAAGAAGATGTACATATTTTCGAATTCTAAGAAGAAATATATATATATGTGGATATAATTAAAGTGATATAGACGTACCTGGGCTAGAAGAAAGAAAATGAGGACTATGGATGCACAGAACAAGAAAGGACCAAGAAAGCTGAAGTCCATGCCTCTGCTTGCAGCCCAAAATGTGTAGAGGGTAAGGCTAACAGTTATAAGAACTGTCAGCCCAGCAGCCGTCAAGATAGTAGGCCCTGGAAACAAACGTTACATCAAAGTTTGAACTTTTGGGATCTTTGCACAAATAGCCGGTTAGATTCACTGTTTATTTTTCTTAAGTATACACTGATTATACATCGATTTTACATGGTTATACACATTATATATTGATTATACATCTGCCAACTATTTTTAGTTTAAGATGTTGGTGGGCAGCTATTTCGGTTAATTTTTCATTATCTTTAAATACAGTAGATCATGTTTCAAAATAGTGATGGGTTCAGAATATAAGGTTAAATTATCTAATCTTAATTATACTTTTATTTTGTAATACTTTTAATTTGAAATTTACTTATTTAGAAATTAAATAAGGAGTACTATCGATCGTATATAGCTTATGATAATAGAAAATATTCAATCTTTCTTTTTTATCTAAGAAAAACTTGAATTTTCAAAATTATGTCATACATAATGAACTGAAATGGGTACAAATTTGATTCTATTTTTGACTTGCGCAATTAGCGTATTTGGATTTTGATCAAAGTATTATCTCCTTAAATTTTTAAATGAAATAATTTGTGTACGTCAATTTTTTTCTGAAAAAGAAGAAGAGATATACTGGGTAGTTTCATTGGAAAACTGTCCCATTTTGTATTATGACCGACAATCAATTAACAGTGCTGTGCAATACTCAAAGAAATGTTGTCCAGCCTAAGGCCCAATGACCTAATCCTATTTTTTTTTTGTTTTCATTCCTATTCGGAATTTGATTCGGTGTTTATTCCTATTTTGAGTGGGTTTTGACTTTAAGAGAAAGCACCACTCATCATCTATAAATAAGACAACCTTGGAGAATTATTCTATACTCATTGATACAAGTCTTTGAAAGACTTAAGCACATAAGAGTGATTTTTGATAGAGCTTTCATCAAGAGAGAAGAGAGAAGAAAAGTATATGTTTTGTTGCAGATTTTTATTTCGACCAGCCAACTTGAAATCATGTTTTTGATTCGTTAACCATTGGATCGGACTGCAATTTTGACTGAGTGTTCGTAACAACTTGATGTTTGATTTGAAAGGTTGAAATCGAATTTGGAGGCTCGTAGCATCAGATTTCGAGACTCGAACAATAACTTCGTTTTTGTGGATTCTCCTCTCTCTTCAATTGATTGGTTGCTTCTCTTGTTGCTATTGTTACTCCGTATTTGGCACTTGTTGAGTAGCCAATTTTGAAAATTTTTGTAACCCTCTTATTGTTATAGTGGAGGTTTTTGTATCTTTGTGATCCCGTGGTTTTTACCTTCGATTTGAATGGTTTTTTACGTTAATATTTGGTGTTCTTTATCTTCTTTATTTTCGGGTTTGCCTCTTTCTTGACATATCAGTGGTATCAAAGCCTTGGTTATTTATCCGGGTTATTACGGAATGGAGGAGAATATGAGCAAGATGGTATGTTTAAATGAGAGAAATTATAATGTTTGGAGAAGTAAGATGAAAGATTTGTTGTTCGTGAAGAAGATGCATCTACCCGTTTTTGCAGCTCATAAACCCGAGAGTGTATCTGATGAAGATTGGAATTTTGAGCACCAACAAGTATGTGGATATATACGCCAATGAGTTGAAGATAACGTTCGCAACCATATTGTGAACGAGACACATGCGAGATCATTGTGGGAAAAGCTAGAGACTCTTTATGCTTCAGAAACTGGGAACAACAAGTTGTTCCTGCTAAAGCAATTGATGACCTTTAAATACAAGGAAGGCAGCCCTATCCTTGATCACATAAATAATTTTCAGGACGTCCTTGATCAGCTGTCTGGAATGGGAGTTAATTTTGATGATGAGATACAAGGACTTTGGCTTCTTAATACTCTCCAAGACTCTTGGGAAACTCTTCGTGTTTCTTTGACAAATTCAGTTCATAGAGGTAAGGTGGCCATGGAATATGCCAAGAGTAGTGTGTTGAACGAGGAAGTAAGGAGAAAATCTCAGGGTTCGTCCTCACAAGCAGATATCTTGGTTACAGAAGACCGGGGGAGAGATAGAACAAGAGGCTCAAGGAATTGAGGTAAAAGTAGAAGTAAGTCAAGGTCCAAATACTATAATATTACATGCAACCACTGTGGCAAGAAAGGACATATCAAAAGGTCTTGCTACAAGTTGTTTCAAGACACTACAGAAGGAAAGAAAGCTGAAAATAACGAGAACGATGTTGCTGCTATTGTTCGAGATGACCTTCTTTTTGGTTATGATGAAAACGTCATCAATTTGGTATCCCATGAGACTAGCTGGATAGTAGATTCTGGAGCAACCTCACATGTCACACCAAGAAAAGATATCTTATACCCTTGTTGATTCTGGAGTATTAAAGATAGGCAATGCCAGTGAAGTTAATGTGTTTGGTGTTGGCGCAATTTGTTTGAAAACTAATAATGGTTCAACGTTAGTTCTTTAAGATGTCAAGCATGCTCTAGACTTTCCTTTCAATTTGATTTTCGTAGGAAGATTAGACGATAGAGGTTACCATAATGCCCTCTTTAATGGCCAATGAAAGCTCACTAAGGGCTCGTTAGTAGTGTCTCGCAGAGTCAAGTCTGGTTATTTATATGTAACACATGGCTCTATTATTAATGACTCCATAAATCTTGTGAATAGTGATACTTTATCAGAATTATGGCACCGAAGATTGAGTCATATGAGCGATAGGGGGGTTACGTGTTTGGCTAAGAAAAGTTTGCTTTCCGGATTGAAACAAGCAAAGTTGAAAAGGTGTATCCATTGTTTAGCAGGAAAATAGAAAAGGGTTTCCTTTCATAGCCATCCTCCCTCAAGAAGCCCGATTTATTGGAGCTAGTACACTCTGATTTGTGTGGTCCTTTTAAAGTAAAGTCAAAAGGTGGTGCACTTTACTTTGTGACCGTTATTGATGATCATTCTCATAAGCTCTGGGTGTATCATTTGAAATCTAAAGATCAAGCACTTGGCGTGTTTAAGGAATTTCAGGCCTTAGCTGAGAGACAGATGGGAAAGAAGTTAAAATTTATTCGCACTGACAATGGTGGTCAATATTATGGTCCCTTTGATAACTATTGCAAGGAACACAGAATTCGTCATCAAAAAACTCTACCCAAGATGCCACAATTGAATGGTTTGGCAGAGAGGATGAATAGAACTCTAGTTGAGAGAGTTAGATTCTTACTTTCAGAGGCTAAACTTCCAAATACATTTTGGGCGGAAGAACTTAACACTGTTGCCTATGTTATCAATTTGTCTCCTGCTGTTGCTTTGGATGGTGATGTCCCAGATAGAGTTCGGTTTGCCAAATATGCTTCTTATGATCACCTGAGAGTTTTTGGGTGTAAAGCTTGTGTGCATGTTCCGAAAGATGAGAGATCTAAACTGGATATCAAAACTAAGTAGTGCATCTTTATCGGTTATGGTCAAGATGAGTTTGGGTATCATTTTTATGATCCAGTTGACAATAAACTTATTAGAAGTCGTGATGCAATATTCTTTGAAGACCAAACTATTGAAGATATTGACAATGCTGAGAAGATAGATTCTCAGGGTAATGAGAGCTTAGTTGATATTGATCCAGTTTCAATTGCTAAGGCACCTATTGCACATGAAGGAACCCAAGACAATGATGGAGATAGTGATCAAGATCAAAATGATCATCATAGTATAGATGTTATGGATGCTCCGGTTGATGAAGTTGTAGTTGATCAGCAACCAATTCTGGCACAGGTAGCTACTTCGAATGCTCCTGAAACCTCTCGTATAAGATCTACAAAGGAGAAGCAAAAATCCATGCGCTATCCTCCTGATGAGTATGTACTTTTGACTGACATGGGAGAACCTGAGAATTATGATGAAGCCATGCAAGATACTCACAAAATTCAGTGGATCGAAGCCATAGAAGATGAGATGAAGTCACTCCATGAGAATGACACATATGAGTTAGTGAAATTGCCGAAAGGTAAGAGAGCTTTATCTAACAAATGTATATTCAGAATAAAGCAAGATAACCATACCTCTGCACCTAGATACAAGGTGAGGTTAGTTGTTAAAGGTTTTGGTCAGAAGAAGGGAGTTGATTTTGATGAAATTTTCTTCCCTGTTGTGAAGATGTCTTCTATTCGTGTGGTTCTAGGCTTAGCTGCAAGTCTAGATTTAGAGGTCGAGCAGATAAATGTCGAGACTACTTTTCTTCATGGTGATTTAGATGAGGAGATTTATATGGAGCAGCCTGAGGACTTCGTAGTTAAGCTTGCAGTTAAGTATGTGTTTTGCTGAAAATTGGCAGGCATGAAGCCTATTAATAGTTTCTCTACTTGAAGATACATTTGGCCCCTTGACTGAAGGGGGAGTTTGTTGGGCTCATGCCCATGTTGTCCAGCGAAAGGCCCAATGGCCTAATCCTATTCTCTTTTAGTTTCCATTCCTATTCGGAATTGGATTCGGTATTTATTCCTATTTTGAGTGGGTTTTGGCTTTAAGAGAAAGCACTACTCATGTTTATAAATAAGACAACCTTGGAGAATTATTCTATGCTCATTAATACAAGTATTTGAAAGACTTAAGCACATAAGAGTGGTTTTTGAGAGAGCTTTCATCAAGAGAAAAGAGAAAAGAAGAGTATTTGTTTTACTGTAGATTTTTATTTCGACCAGCCAACTTCAAATCACGTTTTCTGATTTGTTAACAGTTGGATCGGGCTGGAATTTTGACTGAGTATTCGTAACATCTTGGTGTTTTATTTGAACGGTGGAGATCGGATTTAGAGGCTCTTAGAATCTGATTTCGAGCCTCGAACAATAGCTTTATTTTTGTGGATTCTACTCTTTCTTTAATTGATTGGTTGTTGCTCTTGTTGCTCCGTGTTTGGCACTTATTGTGTAGCCAATTTGGAGAATTTTTGTAACCCTCTTATTGTTATAGTGGATCTTTTTGGATCTTTGTGATCCTGTGGTTTTTACCTTCGATTTGAAGGGTTTTCCACGTTAAAATTTAGTGTTCTTTATCTTCTTTATTTTCGGGTTTGCCTCTTCCTCGACATAACAATATTATCGTGTTACGGATTGCTGCTCATCGCAGAATGTAGTTTTGTAATTAATTTATTCTGATTTAATTGTGTAATAATTTTTATATCATTAGTACATAAAACTTGAATTCAAGAAAAGTTACCTCTTTTAAATGCGCAGGCCGCTCCAACAACAAATGCCAGACACAGGGTGAATACTGCCATAAGAACATAGTTCCATGGATGTTTTCTTCCGTAGCGACCCATGAAGAAGCAAACTGCCAATTTTACACCAAAGATTAAAAGAAAACAATTAGCACACTTTTCATTAAGTCATGAAAATTGTGAATTGACATTAAACAATATAATATCTGCCCCAGAAAAAGAAAAAGTATAACATATATATTAGATATCCCAGTGATGGGGAAATAACAGAAAACAATCTTAAATTGAGAACCAAAAAAATTTAGAATAAGTTCTCAACAAACTTTGAACTGCATTTGTCTCAATTTGTTTGGCATTATTTACCTGAACATAAAACAAAAAAACAAAGAAAGAATCTTTTTAAAAACAAGCTAAATATGCATAGAATATACCAAAAGTATCCTAATAAGGTTAATCAGGAATCATGTCTATTTCTATAAAAGTATCTAATTGAAGGTAAAATAAGAAATTTTATATTTTGTGTCTCTTATACAACTGACACTAGTTGTATGATGCATCTTTTTGTCTTACAGTTTTGTAGACCCATATTTTTTGGACCCAAAAGTATAAGATTGAGGTCAACAAATTTGTGAGAGAAAAATGAGTCTCACACAACTAATGTCAATTGTGTGAGATACACAATGAAACTTCTAGTAAAATAAAAACTATCATCAAGGGTGCCAATATCTTTTTTAAACGAACAAAAAAGAATAGAATGCCAAATGAATTGTGACGATGAAGCATCCTTTTAATTTTTTAAGGCTCTCAAAAATAAATTACTTAGTAAGTACTACATAGAGGACTAAAAAGAAAAATGTAATAAGAAAGCTTGTAAGAAGAATTGGTTTTACGTATAAAAGCGATGACAATAAGGACAATCAAGGTGGCGAAGCCAAAAGGTGTGCGCATGTAATCTTTGACGGCCGGAGTGAAAAACATGGCGGTGGCAATCACGGCGGTGACGAGAAGCTGCGTGCACACAATCGCGTAAACTTTTCTGATAAATGCCCATCTCATCTTTGGATCTTCCGTCATTCCGGGGTATATTTGGGCACCGCCGGCTCCGCCTTTGCCGCCGGACTCAATGTCCACACCACCGGCTCCTCCCTTCTTGAACATTTTGTTAAGTGTTCCTGAATTATCTGATGAAAATCGAATCTTGAATTAAACATAGGCAGATAATGATTTTTAATTTTAATATGCGTACATATATTATGATCTGCACTTACCGTCTTTGAATGATGAATTCGCCTCTGGAATTATTTGGGAAGTGTGTTTTATCAGGTATCAAATCAACCCCGGAAAGGGGACGAAATGATATGGGAAAATTGGAATTGTTTTTGACGCAGATAACAAATGTGTTTGGATGTGATGAAGAGATTGGTTTAGATGAATATGGAGGAAAATTATTCTTGGCTTCTGTATTTCTCGAGTTGTGGCAATAAGTGAGAATGAGAGGTTGAGAATTAATATGGCTTGCATGCATGGGATCATTCTGCGGTTTGCGGTACCATGAGAGCTAGCTAGTACGTTCAAATTCTAACTTTTTGTAAATACCGAAATTTATTATCCGGCACTCCCTCCGGTTCAAAATAAGTGATTTTTTGATTTTTTTGTGGTCCAAAATAAGTAATTTTCCAGATTTCAAGAATGAATTAATTATTTTTTTCCTACATTATCCTTGGAGTAAATAGTGTTGGAGTATGTGTTAGGAGTGTTTATGAGAGATAGCAAAGGTTAATATAGTCAATTTCATTGCTCATTAATGTTAAAAGATGGATTCCTTAATCTGTGTGAAAACATCCAAAAAATCACTTATTTTGGACCGGAGGGAGTACTCTATAAAAGCCACAGATTGTCTAATATTAGTCATACACATGAGAGAATTTACCTTAGAGACAATGAGTGTCACCGCTTCATTAGATATTTTTACTAATTATTTATCATATAATACGGAAAATTGAAATATTAGATACGAATAATGATAATATGCTAGATTACATGTAATCTGATATATTTTACCCTGGATTGAACATGATTTTAGGTGTTTTGAAGGTTGATATATGACCAATTAAGCTTAATGGTTGAAGTTTATTATTCCCTTTGTTCCAATTTATGTGAACGTGTTTGACTGGGCACAAAGTTTAAGAAAAATGAAGACTTTTAGAATTTGTGGTCCTAAACAAGTCAAAAAGGGGTCCAGGGTATTTGTGTGGTTATAAAAGCTTCTCATTAAGGGTAGATTTGGAAGTTTAAGCTAAATTATTTCCATATTTAGAAAGGGGTCATTCTTTTTGGAACAAGCCAAAAAGGAAATAGGTTCACATAAACTGGAACAAAGAGAGTATGTAGGAAGCCAAGAATGAAAAATAGATTTGAGAAATAATAAAGCTAAAAGGTAAATTCTGGAGAAATGAAAGGAAAATTGTGTCCATGCGGTGAAGTAACTGCCCATATAGAGCACAAGAAAAGCATAGGTAGTGAAGTAAACTCGCATAGCACAGGAAAAACAAAGAAAAATCTGGAATTTTAACAAAATCCTGTACGAAGCACAGTTATATCGCCAATACAAATTTGCATGCATTTTATTTTGAAGGGCAACTTAGTCATTTGGCTCAGGAATGCGATATAAAAACTTTTAACCCTCATTTCAGTCGTATACTTGACCTCAGAAGGCGAGTAAGATTGTTGAAGCAGATTTGAGCTCGGAAAATCTTCAAATCTTTTCTACACGACGAATCGAAGAGTTTTTCTCTATTTTTTCTATCTTTCTTGCTATGGGTATTGGATTGACAATAGTTTATGTGTTTTTGAGTATTAATATGAATAGTTAAACCTCTTTCCTAGGATTTTGATAGAATCAATTATTGAGTGAATTATTGACCATGCTTATCTATAATTGAGTTGTTCTTATAATCTATTTGTTCAATTACGTTTTGCTTGTTGTTAATTGAATGACCATCAATTAACTATGCCTATTAAATCTAGTATTACTTGAGAAAGAATACTTGATTAGGTTGTTGTTGAATATTGTCACTTTTGAGTAAGTTAATAGAATAATTACTTAGATTTAAAATGGGATTATAGAGATAGCAAAACTTTGGCCTGAGAATTGCTAGCTAGGTTTAGTTAGAGAGAAGAATTCTCAAAAATTACTACTTTTGATCGAGATATAATTGCAGTAAAGGAGAACTTACGATCAATGAAGAATAATTCGGTGAGATTATAGTGAACATGTTAAGCCTTCATCCTGATAATTGTGAAAATCACAATCCTAGGCTTTTTTCTTTTTGAATTCACCTATTTCTCTTTAGTTGATAAATTTATTGCTTTAGTATTTTATAGTTACGTAGTTTAAAACAAAAATCTTATTCTTTATAACTCGAAATTGTTTGAACTTGTTTTCTTATTGATATTAAATAGTTATAGTTAAGCCTTAGTTCTTTCTGGAATTCGATCCTGAACTTATAAAGTTATATTTGCAACGACCACTTATTTTTTTTAGGACTAGAATTATATTGGGCGTGATCAAATAAAAAAAAATGACATCGCTTGAATCAGAAGTCCTCAGCTGGTCTGCTCGTGAAAAGCTTCAGCTTTCTTTTAAAGGTCCATAGTTTGATTGTTGGTGATGCAGCTTGCCTTAATAATTTTTTGAGACTTTTACCCCTTAAAATACAAGATGCGAGCTATATTTAGGAATTGTCACGACCCAAATCAACCGTCACGATGACGCCTATCGTGATACTAGGCAAACCACTACTCAACCATCTCAACACAACAAAAACTTTGAAAATAAAGACGGAAGCAATTAATATATAAGAAAACCTTTTTGAAACAGAAATAAATTCGCAACATAAAATAGTTTATCCCAAAACAGTGGTGTCACCGAGTACATAAGCATCTATTCTAGGATACAGTCTACTATAATGTCTAGGGAATAAGAGCTGAAATATAGATAAAGATAATGAAGGAGAGTCAAGGCATGTGAATGTCATACAACTCTCGATACTCTCTGAATCCTTACTCCTCAATCAATAGTCACCATGACCGGAAGCACCTGGATCTGCACACGAGGTGCAGTGTGTAGCGTGAGTAAAACTAACTAAATAAATAAAAAATCCAACCTTTGGACTGAAAGGTAGTGATAAACTCAACCGGCACAGTTCAATATAGAAATAACAGTGAAGAAACGTAGGCATGCTTTCAAGTTCAATAGATAGTTCAGTACACTAAAATAGATTGAATCTGAATGATATGAAGAATATAACTCTTCTACGTCTACATGCCAATGCACGTGCTATATGTGATGCACCATGTTGACAGCCTCCTGTGCTCACAATCTCGAATTCTCAATCACTCGGTACTGTATATGGCCCATACGTTCCAGAAAAGATCCATCCTGGAATATATACATCACTGACCATCAGTCACCTAGTACCAAGTAGGGACAATCCAGCCCGTGAAGAAGATCCATCTTCAGGTATATAATGCTTCAGACAAGGTCTATGTCCAGGGAAGATCCATCCCTCAATAATATCAACCGCACTCACTAGGGGTGTGTACAAACTCCGGAGGGGCTCTTTCAGCCCAAGCGCTATCATAAATCAGTATAACCGCTGCGGCGTGCAGCCCGATCCCAGAAATGTCACTCATAATCAGGCTCTCGGTGTTACTCAGTCATCAATCTCTCCAGTCTCACTCACGAGTTTACAAATGTCATGAAACTATCCCGAACATGATGATATGATGTATCAACAAATAACAACAAAGAATGAGAAATGATATGAAATAAATGAACATGACTGGGTACGAAATATCAATGAGATCAGCAGGTTAACAGCAAGAAATGACTACTATGGGTCTCAATAGTACCAACATATAGCCTAAACATGATCTCTATCATGATTGACATCTCAGTTATTTTGTCACATAGTGAAAACACAGATATTAACAAAATAGGACCACTTTATAGTGCCATAGAATAGACCAGGTCCCAATTCACATGGTGCATTCTCGCACGCCCGTCACTTGGCAGGTGCGTCACCTCAATACCAATCATATAACACATAATTTGGGGTTTCGAACCCTCAGGACCAAGTTTGAAAGTGTTACTTACCTAAATCCGGGCCTACTCCAACATGCCTTTGCCTTTCAAATTAGTCTCCAAACATCCGAATCTAGCCACAAGCAGTACAATACAATCAATATAGGCTAAAGAAATCAATTCCATAAGAAAATATAAATTTATAGCCAAAATCCAAAATCGGCTCAAACCCGGGCCCACATCTCAAAATCCGACAAAGTTACAAAATCCAAAAGCCCATTCACTCACGAGTCTAACCATACCAAATTTACCAAAATACGATACCAAGCGGTCATTCAAATTTCCAAAATTCACTCTCAAAATCTCTAGCCTCAAACTCCAAAATTTTACTTCAAAAATACACCAACTAGGTGGAAAATCAGTGGGGAAAACATAATTATTGTAGAAAAATGAACACAAGGGGCTTACCTCAAGAATGCCTCTTGAAAATCCCCTCAAAACCTCCAAAATCCGAGCTCAAAATGATAGAAATGGTGAAACATCTCGGAACCCTCGTATTTATAGTTTCGGCCCAGGCTTTCGGCATTTGCGGCAACTTAGCCTCTTCTGCGGCTTCGTGGGTGCGAATAAGTCGCCCGCTTCTGCAAAAACTTCCGCTCTTGCAGACGAAAATTCCGCTCCTTCGGGCTCGCTCATACGAGGAAATAACCGTTTCTGCGGAGCCCAGCCCACAAGCCAAATCTGCTTCTACGGTCCTTCTGTCGCTCCTGCGATCACGCAGGTGCGGGAAAGCCATCGCACCTGCGGCCATCTGCTACCTCACATTAACTCCGCATCTGCACTGCTCCTCTCCGCATCTGCTAGCTCGCATCTGCGGTTCCTCATCCGCAGGTGCGATTACACCAGCAAAGACAACACTTCAGCCATCCTTCAACATCAAACTTTGATCCGTTAACCGCCCGAAACTCGCCCAGGCCCCCGGGATCTAAACAAAACATACCAAACAAGTCCTAAATCACGATATAAACTTAGTCGAACTTTAAAATCACCTCAAACAACATCAAAAACACGAATTACACACGGATTCAAGCTTAATGAACTTTGAATTTTCAAATTCTACAAACGACGTCAAAACCTATCAAATCACGTCAGATTGACCTTAAATTTTCTACACAAGTCACAAATGACCACACAAACCTACTCCAACTTCCGAAAATCCAATCCGACCCTAATATCAAAAAATCCAATCCCGGTTAAACTTTTAACTTTTGCCATTTCAAGCCTAATTCTACTATAGACTTCCAAATCACAATCTGGACGTGCTCCTAAGTCCAAAATCACCTAACAGAGCTATAGAATTATCAAACTTCAAATTCGAGGTCGTTTACACATAAGTCACCATACGGTCAGCCTTTTTAACTTAAGTTTTCTATTAAGAGACTAAGTGTCTCAATTCACTTTGAAATCTCTCCGAAACCGAACCAACAAACCAGATAAGTCGTATAATAGCTGTGGAATACAAAAGGAGCAGTAAATGGGGGAAAAAAGCTACAACTCTCTAAATGACCGGCTAGTTCGTTACATGAATAAACCTTCAACCTTATAATTCAACAAAGAGCAGTAAAACCAATTGAGCTATAGTCCATTTAAAAGTTAAACTGACAATGAGTAATTTGAAACAATTGCTATTTCCACAGTAAGTTCCCTCCATTTTCTTTCTTTCTTTCTTCCTTCTAATAAATACCTATAGAAGCATGAAACTTATCCTCCTGTGTTCAGATTAGTGAAATTTTGTTTTACTTTTGCCCCGTTGCTACAACTAAAATTAAAAGAATTTTCTCAGTAATTATGAAATTGAATAAATGATGAGTTTTTGAATAGTTGTTTAGTGCCTTATATAAATAAATGATTAATTTTTTAATATTTTTAATGAGGCTTAATACATTAGAATATATGAAAAAGTGAGTGGAGTTCATTCAACTATAGATACGTTAGAACCTTGGAAAAATCATACTCCCTGTCCCAATTTATATGTCATATTTTTTTTAGGTCTGTTAAAAAAAAATTACACTTACTTATTTAGAAATAATTTAACTTTAAACTTCCTACTTTACCCTTAATATAATGATTATTTTGAGTTCTAGCATCCCCTTTTGTGATTTGAGACTTCTCATAGCACTACCAGAAAATGGGCCTATGAGAACAGTTATTTTGGCAACGGTTTGTGAACCGTTGCCATAGAGTAGATATAGTAACGGTTGCAACTGTTACAATAGAATTTGGGTGGTATCAGCACACTTTAGCCATCAAACAGTTGTAATTGTGACAAAACCGTTGCTATAGAGGTTTGTTTCGCAACGGATGTTTAAACCGTCCCAATAGACATATATATGGCAACGGTTTTTGGAAAAAATTTCCATGGGAAGGGTGTTCATTCCCCCTCATTTTTTTCGCTAAAATTTAGTGAGCCCACCAACTGACCTGTCATTTTTTATATTTTAATTAATTTTAATAATGTAAATATAATAAACGTTAACCGACCTCCAGTATAGTCATACAGTCGATACATCCAAACTCCTCTCTCTCTTTTCTTTTTGCCTTGGATTCAAGAATCCAGCTCCTAAATCCTCTCTTGGACGAATTTCTTCCAAATCTTTCAGATTTACTTTGTCACTTTCACTCTCTCTATATCTATGCAAATACCTCTTCATTGGATCACAATAATCATCAAACCCTAGAGTTCCCAAAGCCGAAAACGTGGTCGCTGTTCACCATTTTCCGTCGGTCTTTCTGGCACTTCTCCGAAGCTTTGCAGGTTACAAATCCAATGAACTCAGATACCCACTTCTTCAAGGACAGTTGCTAGCCTTCCCCAAATCCCCAAATTCTAAAATCATATTTGTGCTCGAATCAGAAAAGCCCAAAATCACCATATGCATGGTAATTTTCTCTCTTCTTTTGGTCATTTTTACTATGTTTTTTAGTTCTTGGCAAAAGGGTTCTTAATTCATGCTGTAGTCTTTTGGGTTCTGTATTTAATTCATGCTGTAGTCTTGGCAAAAAAGTTCTTAATGCATACGTGTTTTATGTGTCCGATGTAGTCTTGGCAAAAAGATTTAAGATTTATTATCTTAGCTGTGTATTATTTTAACTTTGCTAACTATTAAGTTCCTCTGTTTACTTTGTTTGGCTATATAAGTTTCATTTATGAATCCCTTTTTTCATTTGCAACTGTCGGAGTGATCCGCCGTTTGGCTCATACTGATGTATCTGCTACTCATAGCAATAGAAACTTATAGTGTGGTTTTGTCAACTTTTATGGTTACTGTAAATAACCACGGCCCATTATGCACATCGTTCTATTATGTTATATGTCTTCTGGTTATGGTTACTATTTCATTTCAATATAGGCTTTGTGTCGTTCAGTGAATATTCTAATATCTAATCACTATCCTTTCAAGTGAATATTGAATATTGAGTTAAGTTTAACTCATATGATAATAATGCATTAAATTTAATTCTTCAAAGTGCATCGCTTTGTCTTTCAAGTACTAGCAATTCTTTCAGATAGAATTGTCATCTTTCCATTGACTTAGCATCAACATGATACTATTGGCCTATGTTCTATGAATACCCGTAATATTTGTTGAGGTAGTTGTTTCTATAAGTTTTCAGAAAAAATAGATTAAACAAACGAAGAATGAGAGAGTTGCTCACTTGTTTCAATCATCATGCTTCTGCCATGATTTTGTGCTAAGAATGTAGTTATTTAGTCAGTTTATAACTATCTTTATCTCGGTAAAGCAATGGTAACGTTTAGAGTTTAACATAACTCCTTCCACTCGTGAAAGATTTGAGGAAAGAGGCTACATTCTAAAATAGACAAACACAAAATCAAAGTTTAAATATTCCTACTAGTAAATCGGCAAGCAAAACCCCAAACAAACTGAGTGTTCCTACTAATAAATCGGCAAGCATGGCCCAAATAAAACTTTCAGAATGCTAACCTATAGAAGGCCACACTCCCTTTCATTGATTTGCCAGAATACAAAAGTAGTCTGTTGGATACAAAAGCATTATGTTGAATTTGCCTCATATGAGCCAATAAAAACTTGGGTTCTAGAGACATTTATCTATACATGAAGCTTTAGTTTTCATACACTAATTTCTGTATTACATCGCTTTAACTTTTTATAATACTATATTCTAATAATTTTCGTCTTAATTTTATTGCACGAAATTTTTCATACTGAGATTAATACTTGAAGCTTTTTTTGCCTGCAAATTCTTGGTTTTTCTTAAGGTTGTATCTCGATCGCTATAATAGCAATCTGGTTTGTTCTCTTTTCCCACTCTATTTCTTCTGCTTTGAGTTTTACGATTGAAAATTTGATTTTGACTTGATTTGACTTGCGGATTAGATGTACTTTTAGCACTACAAGTGGTTAGAATTGCAAATTTGGCTATAGAGTTGAACGGACGATGCTTCAATTGAGATTTCCTTGTTTGCTTTGACTTGAATATGTCAAATGTGTGTATTCCTTGTAATTTGCCAACGGCTAATGTAACAAGACTCATTTTTTGGTAGCTTCAAGTGATGTTAATTTAACAAATTTACTGATTTTGTACGTATACTGGTCCCTATAATAATTTTATAATGTTGGAAATAAATCAGTATTAACGCACTAACAGAAATATGGAGTGAGATTTAATTTGTGTGTAAGCAGATTACAAAATATAATCAATTAACTAAGCTTATTTCCAAAGTGCCAGCTGTTTTTACTTAACTTGTAGTAAGAATAACAACGACTTACATCAAGTGATAGATTGATCAACAATGAAATGGACAAAGAAACCTTGCAACAGTTCTCTTCTTAAATGTTCACTTGGAACAGACGTTATTGTAATGGTTCAGAAACCGTTCCTACAGACCAGTTATTGGAACGGTTCTAACCGTTGCAATATTACATGGCTGATACTAGCACACTTTGGCTATAAAACCGTTGCCATTAATTAGAAGGAACTTAATGGTTGTTATTGTTTAAACATGACTCTATACATTCTTTGAAAAGTATAATAACTTAATCACATCTTTCCTGTTCATATTGTAAGAGATGATTTTTAAGAAGTTAACTTTTAAAGGTCTTAAATTGCTTTAGTGTTTGTGACTTTATAAGTTTCACCCTTAAAAGCAGTGGTCAATGTCAAATTAGTATGCTTTTGGTTTATTTGGTTAGTTTTGTTGATTTACTTTTATCGTATAGGATATCTATGGATAATGGTGATAAAAGTTGGATGAATCTCTTGAGATGGACGGATGAGTATATTCGTGGAGTGAATGATTTTCTTGATAAGGCATTTGAAAGAGCCGCCCAAAGAAATGACATATTATGCCCCTGCAAAAAGTGCATGAATCGCTATTGGTATTATAGAAATGTGGTGGAGGATCATTTGGTTGTTCATGGATTTGTTGATGGTTATACCAAATGGGTTTTCCATGGGGAAGGATTTTCCTCGAGAAATACACCTCATCCAAGCAATGATGATGAAGGTTCTACTATGCGTGACGATATTGATGGACTACTTCATGATCCATTTAGAAATATAGAGGTTCAGGCAGGGGATGAAGAAGAAGTTGGGGAAAGACTATCTGAAGATGCAAAGAAGTTTTTCAAATTGCTAGAGGAAGGAAAACAAGAGTTATATACTGGGTGTGAAATTTTAGTAAACTGAGCTTCACTATTCGATTGTACTTGCTTAAATCATTGCATGGGTTGAGTAATATGGCTTTCTCTAATTTGTTAGAGTTGATAAAAGAGGCATTTCCATTTGCTCAGGTATCAGAATCTTTCAACAAGCTAAAAACATGATAAAAAATTTGGGTCTTAATTATGAAAAAATACATGCATGCCCTAATGATTGCATGTTATTTTGGAAAGAAAATGCGAATGCTGATAATTGCATATATATACTTTCAAAATAGCACATATGCAGTTATAAGCATGCATAAGCATTATATAATTTGTTTATAATTTTTAAAGGCTCTAAATGGATTTATTTCTCCCCTTTTATTTATAAAAATCTCCAATAATTATCCTTCAAATTATTTTTGTGGTGATTTATTCCTCTAAATTCTTTATTTATGCCAAAATATTATTTAAATATTTGTAGTACATTTTTTTATAATTTTCATTTACATTTTAAAGCTAAATTGTATATCTTTGCAATAATAGCCCTACTAATGCATAATGTAACGACCCGACCAGTCGTTTTGGGCTCTAGCATGTCGTTCGGAAGTTTGAGGCCATGAGAAGCTTCACTTCAAGTATTATGACTTGTACGCATGGTCGGAATCGAATTCCGGGAAGTTCGAAGTTGATTTAGAAAGTTAATTCTAATTTCGGAAGCTTTAAGTTGAAAGAATTGACTAAGATTGAATTTTTGAGTAAATAACCTTGGAATAGGAATTTGAATGTTTTAGCAGGTTCGTATGATGATTTCGGACTTGGACGTATGTTCGGATCGAATTTTGGATGAACTGGGAGTGTTTCAGCGCTTATTGTGGAAGTTAGCATTTTAGAAGAATTTTACAAATTTGGGTTGAAGTGCATTTCAATGATATCGATGCTCGTTGGGGATTACGGGTCTGGGAATAGCTTCGTGTGGTGACTCTTGTATTGAGAGCGCGATCGAAAGTGAATTTGGAGGTCCGTAGGTCATTTTGGAGTCATTTGGCGAAAGTTAGAAATTTGAAGGTTTTTGAGAAGTTTGACCGAGAGTGGACTTTTTGATATCGGGGTCGGATTCCAATTTTGAAAGTTGGAATAAGTCCATAATGTTGAATGTGACTTGTGTGCAAAATTTGAAGTCATTCCGAATTGATTTGATATGTTTCGGTGCAAAATATAAAAGTTGGAAGATTTGAAAACTCATAATTCGATTCGATGCGCAATTCGTATTTTTGACGTTGCTTGAAGCCTCGATTAAGTTCGTATTGCATTTTGGGACATGTTGGTATAATTGGTTAAGGTCCCGAGGGCCTCAGGTGAATTTCGGAAGGTTAACGGAATGGATTTCGGACAATAGGAGTTGCTGCATTTTTCTGCTGCAGAAGCTGTTTTTGGACAGCATTGGTGCAATCGCAGAGCTGATTTTGAGAGATTATATCTTTGCAATCTATAAGGAATTTGAATATTTATAAAACATAAAAGTTATAGTCCTTGCATTCTAGTTTCCATAAAGATAAACCATTTATCATTTGGATATTTGTACAGAAAGTTATGATAGATTTAATAAAGGCTAGTAAAGCAGTTTTGCCAGATATTTCTGATGCGTGGAGCCAACTTTGGAAGCTTATATCTCAAAAATATAAGGAGTTATATAGTAGACAACCTAACAAATGAAAGTTCTTCGAGTTTTTTTTCTAATTATTTAAACCGTACATCATTTGTATATTTATACAAGGAGTTATGGACGTTTTAGTAAAAGGTGTCCAGCAGGGAAAAACTTGTAATATGAGGTACAACATGCACAACGCAAGGTACAACTCGCTGAAGCACCTATGCCTATATAAGGTAGTCGTGCAACAACCATTTTTGGGGGCTTTCTTGAGCTAGGGATTGGTTCTTTCATGGTGGATTCGACCTTGGGGACTACTTAAAAATACAAGGTGAGTTTTTTTTTTTGAATATTTTAAGTTAATAACATCATATTAACAGTAGTATTAACATCATTCAATCTTTGAAATCCCTAGAAATCTTCCAAGTTGTTCAAGAACACCAAAATTTTTTAACATTGGATTTTTAAGAAAAAGCTTCAAGAAGGTAATTCTAATGTTTCAAGATCATTACTTATGAGTCGGTGAGAGTAATTCTAATATTTGTTTCAAGTTGTTATGGTTGGATAATTGATTTCATAATCCCTAGTTCATAGCATGAATAGTGTTCTTGAGAAAATGAGGGAAAGATAAATAGTGTTCTTAGAATTGAAATTAAAGGATGTAATGAACCTATGAAATCATTTTCTAGCTTAGTTGGAAGTGTTCAACTAAGTAATCACCAAATTAAATATTTTGGAAATGTTGGTTAAGGAAAACGATGAATAGTAATTTGGCGGTGTTGGAGAATTAATGTAGTATCGTTGATGACTTCTAATGGGTATTAAATGATAAGAGCAAAGTTGAATGTGCTAGTGAGTGAACCTATTAGACGATTTGAGCCGGAGGCTTGTAGCCAACTTGTGAGCCATATTAATAAATATTTTTGAGTCATAGTTTGATTGTAATTGAGATTATAATTGTCGATATCAATTTGTTGGTGGCGTATGAGCATTTTACTCAATGTTACGATGTCGGAGGAGGATTAAAAGCTTGTGAATGTTAATAAAGCAAAAGTGAGTTTTGGAGCGTTGGGCATCAGTCGAGTTGTTGAAAGGCTTGGGAGCCGGCTATGGAACTTGAAGCGAGGTAAGTCTCCTTTTTAACCTTGTAAGAGGGAATTGTCTCCATAAGTGAAATAATTGGTTATGTGCTTCTATTTGTGGGGGCTACGTACGCACGAGGTGACGAGAGTCCGTGCGTAGCTACTATTATGCTTAAGTCCGGGTAGTCTAGGACCCAAAAGCATGCTATACCTGAACTATTTGTAATCTTATTGACAACTTAAATTGATTAAATCATATCGAATTAGTAAAAGAATTTCTAAAAAAAAGGATTAAACTTCATTTTCTTAAATCGTTAAAAGAGAATTGGCTTTTGCTTGGATAAATGTTTCCTGATTAATTCTTAATTGACTGTTTGAAAGTGTGTATCTATAAGTACCTGCGTCGAATGTATGTAACTCTATTATTTATATTTGACCGCGTCGCATGTATAATTCGCGAGCGGGGTAATAGATGCATCTATGGTTCGCGCTGTTCGTCCCTAGCCAGTGCACATTTTACATTTATGTTGGATCGGGCTGTACGACCTCGACATGATTTGCACGTGCTTGTAATTCTTGCTTGAGATTTACAAAAATTGATATTACCTCCCTAGTCCGAGATAAATTGATAAACAATGGAATATGAATTTGGAGACTTCTTAATAAAAAAGGATTGTTTACTTGTTTTCTTGATTTACTTGAATTTACTGTCGTTTCTAATAAATCCATGATTATTCACATTATTAATACATTATTATTGGACCACTAGTAAGTGTCGAAGTCGACTTCTCGTCACTATTTCTTCGAGGTTAGACGGGATACTTACTGGGTACACGTTGTTTTTGTACTCATACTATACTTGCTATGCATTTTTGTTTCACAGGCACATGTATGTCTAGTGGCCTAGTTGGGCGTAGTGGCATGGTTGATACGGAGACTTAGGTGAGCTGCACCTCTAGAGACGACCCACAACCAACAGAGTCTCCTTCAGAGTACTGTACTGTATTTTCTTCTCTATCCAATTTGTATTCCGGACAGTCATTGGTT
Organism: Nicotiana sylvestris; assembly: GCF_000393655.2. Taxonomy (NCBI): domain Eukaryota; kingdom Viridiplantae; phylum Streptophyta; class Magnoliopsida; order Solanales; family Solanaceae; genus Nicotiana; species Nicotiana sylvestris. Next base: position 82,359,164 of record NC_091057.1, on the reverse strand, counting down.
TTCCTGACAGTGATGTCCGGCGCCATCACGAATCTTAGTGGATTTTGGGTCGTGACACATAATTACATTGTTGATGCATAAAATGATCTTTTATATTTTTAAAATATTAAGCAACTATTTTAAATCATTTTGGTACACAAAAATATTTTTTAGAAATTATTTATTATTTCTTATAAATTATATAGTATTAAAAATGGCTATTTAAAATCTCGCCTATTTTATTTTCAATTTCAGCCCCAACCTAACCCAATTTCTAAACCTCTTAGATCTGTACAGATCTGAGGTGATTCTGGTTTTTTTTATGTGAGTTTTACAACAACCTTATGATTCTTTATAAGAATCGTATGATTTTTCATCTTTTCCTAAAACTAGGGTTTCCGAAAATTCTTTTAATTGTTTGATGATTTATTGTGTTTAATCTTCTGGTTCTCATATATTTTGACTGATTTTATGAGTCTACTACAACCTTAGCTCGCTTGTGCAGAAAGCCCTAATTTTTAGGGTTCTTCGCTTGGTTTCTGAGTACTGGTACATCTGACTGTGTTCTTGATTTGGGTTCTTGTGATTTCCCGTGATTTTCTTAATATGCTTCTATTGAACTTCTTAGTTTGACCTTTCACTGGTTCTATGTGCTTTTGTTCATCTTGACTATTTATATCAAGACCTGTATCTTTCTCATTGAATCAGTGTTGTTTAAATTTTTGTTTTGTTAAAGTTATATGTCGATTCTTGACTATTCATGTTTTACCTTATTTTATATGTTAAACATGCTGACCCTTTCATGACTTTCTCTTTGATTATTCTGAATTCCTTATTTCTTGGTTTGATTTGAACACTTTTCCTTAAACTTTTGATACTTACCTCTCTACTCGATTTGATTGAATTGCTTGCTTTAATTAATTTTCCCTTGCCTTGTCTATATTATTGCTCGATTCTTACTGTTATTTCCTTAATTAGAACTCTATGTATCTACCCCTAATTGCTTATTCTGCACCTATGTCTTTTGAACTCTTTCCTTATTTGGTACCTATACTTTACCTTTTGAAATGACTCTCTTAATTAAGGGAAGACTTGGACTGATTTTACTTTAATTGATTCCGAGATTCTCCAATTACTGAACAATTTGATTCTTACCTTATTTACCTAGCTTTCAAACTACTATATATATATATATATATGCTTTCTTCTACTCTTATTACAACAACATTAGTTCCAAAAATCACTACTCTTTGCACTCTAAAGTTCTCTTTCTCTTCTGCTGCTTGTGATACTCACTGATCTAGCCGTCTGAAAGCCAAGGCTAGATATTGGAACTCTATATGCTTTATATCTGCACCCTTTTCTTCAACTGGTGTGTCTCTAATTAAGTTTTGAGAATTAAGCCCTATGTGTTTCATTCCTGCACTAGTTCACCAGTTATGAATTCAACTTGTATCCTTGTTTATTTCTTTGCTCAGCATGTCTAAGCTCTGGCATGTTCAATGCTTGTTTTATACTCTGCACCGTTTCCTGCTTACTTCTTCACCTAGCATGTCCAAACTGTATGTTTAATATGATCAAGACATGCCAACTATTATCCATGTCCTAACTACTTACTGAGTCTCTAAGATCCTAAGTGTTGCATGCAATCTGTAACTATATGTTTCCTCTATCCCTATCCACGTACCCTAATGTGATTCTTATGTGCCAGAGTCTCTTTATCCCCATGTGAGATCTGTTTGTTAAGTGTTCTTTTCTGAATCTGGATGTCTCTTATGACCAACTGATTGTTTTCTGTTTGGTACTCTTCTCAAACTGTTTTTTACCACTAAAGTTATTTATATATCTGAAAAACTTTTCTACTTGTGGAGTCACCTCTGTACTATTTTCAAAACAAAGCTATGTCAAGCACTCTCACTTTACTCTTAGAATACTAAGTTCTGCCCTTCTGACATGTGTACTGCCTTGAGATCCTTGAGATCTCTCTAAACTCTAGCATGTCAGAGCGGCCTTTCCACACTGCACCTAAGTCAGTTATTATTTGAGAAAAGGTCTAGGTGTGAGCACTGCCCGGGATCCTTGAGATCCTTAGGGAACTCTGACATACCTAGACACGAAATTGTCCATGGAACTTTAGCATTTGAGGCTATTGGAGGCTTGGGAAGCCATTTAAGCCTACTGGAGGCTCCCTATAAATTAACTACTATGTATTTATGTATTTTTATTCATTGGTCTGTAATAATTATAGTAAACAACATTGGGATGATTAGTGAAAAAGGTGGATAGTTATATATATGTTGGTTAGCTTGGGTAGATATCATGCCTATAGGGTTGTGTTAATTCAAATGCGTTTACTATGTTTTCTTTACTTCTACGATATTAGAAACCATGCCTATAGGATCTAAGTAGTTTTATAATTAGATATCATGCTTATAAAGTAATTGAAGTTCAGTTTTTCATTACAGCATGTATTCACATTCGTCTTCTTAGAAATCATGCCTATAAGTTCAAAAGTCAGCTTTAATAATTAGATACCATGCTTATAGGAATTAAAATCAGCTCTAATAGAAATCCTGCCTATAGAACTCAAAACCAGTTTAGTTAAATAAATCAGTTTGATTCATTGTTTGAATTAGTTGACTAATCTGTCCATTTCTTAATAAATTTTCAAATATTGCCTTCAGTTAATACCGTTAGAAAGCATGTCTATAGGATCTTAAGTTGTCCGTTTTAAAAACTGTTCACTGTTTTACTGCACTTCTAATCAATGTAGGTACCATGCTTTTAGGACGTCACTGTTATGCGTTTAGGCAAGCCTCTAGGGTGATTCAAATTCTGCAACTATAAAACCATGCTTTGTTATTTAAAACTGTTCAGATTTAACAGGTCTGAAATCAGTAGGCAAGCTAAATAGGTCTTTGACACTTCAGTCTTAATTCAATGCTGTATACGTTCTGCTCACTTAGATATCATGTTCTAGGATTTTCTTACATACTTGACTGTTGTTTGAAGACGTGCACTTACTTGTTATATCTGTGGAGGTGACTGCGAGCCTGTAATTTGCTCTTTTAAATGCAGTCCTAATTGTTCTTGATTAACGCCTAGACTTTTATCCTTTAAAACCTTAGGAAGGTCTAAAACTATCCAAAAGTAGAGGTCCTAAAATACCTCCAAGGCCACAAGGAAGGGACAGGTAGTGCACACATAGGACATCTGTCAAGGTTATTAGAACGCTTTAGGCTATGACCAAGGGGAGGGAATTGGGTAGTAAGGATATGATGACTACACGCTAATGTCACGTATAGCCCCTCATTGAGGAGTGTTTACCGGATATTGTGTGGGGTGATCCTATAGGCTAATCAACCTAGGACCCCTCTTTTCCCAACTCCTATATGTTTTAAATGAATTTACTTCTCTTTACATATGTTCAAACCTTTTCCCCGGTTTTTATTATTTGAGCCATACATGTACTTAGGATGTCAAAACATGCCTTTATCTGCAAGAATGTGTTTCAACTATTTCTTTGATAAAAGGACTAATTCACAAGTATAAGTTCGGCCGGGACCCACCGTTATGGACCGAGAGGGGTGCCTAACACATTCCCCTCAAGTTTATTTCGAGCCCTTACCCTAAATCTCTGGTAATGCAAACTAGTCTAAGAGTTAATCACTCTAGGTGCCCTAACGCACCCTAATTCGTTAGGTGGTGACTCTTCGAATAACCAAATCCCAAAAGGAAATGAGTTATTACTCCCCATGAATGTCGAAACCTGGATTTTTCTCTCTCCGCGGAGGGAAAAGGGGGAGCGAAAGCATGTCGACTCTGTTGGGGATACCTTTAGGCTCTTACCATAACGAATTTATCTTTTGTGAATTAGTCCAAGTATGTTTTATCCCGTACCCTTTCCCCTTATTTTGATTTAATTGTCTATTTTTCTTTTAAGCATTTATGATTCTTTTATTCCTGAGACTTGTCTCTTTGTTTTCTTTTCCGTAACTGTCTTTCAATTATTTAAATACTGTATTTATTCCTACGTGCAAATACTTGACTACATGCTATTTATTGCTGCTTATATCATGCTCCACATTATATTCCACTCGTGCGTATTAGATCTTATAGCAACGCTTGATTAGTGGTTGCGCTCTTCCTATTTATTATCCTTAAATTTGAAAAGACTTATTTGCGGTAAAACTAGTCGATTAGCGGTGCAGTCGACGGTTCTGTGCCTTTCTCCCTCAAGTTGTCTGCTTGATGGTACTAGTCTAAACCCCCATAGTAACCTTACTCTGATCAAAATCATGCATGCATCATGGTCAAACCTAGTCGGATCAATTATGTTGTCCACATAATGATCTTTTACGATGAGCCTTATCCAAAAGCCCCCCAGGGGTTCCATTATCCCAACAGATACAACCACGTTCTGTGCATTAATTTGGAGAACCAAATGCCAATATGCTAATCATAAATGTATAAATAGTCGAGTCTGGTGAGGGAGAAGGGCCTAACTCTTTTGTTTTTCAGAAAATGAGGCACGAGGTCCCCAAATTCGGTATAGATAGCAACATTCCACCATTGCTGCTAGATTGGTGGGAGAACCTTCCCTCAAGTGACAAGAAACATGTAAGAAAGTACCTGGGTAACTTGCTTTCCCTGCTAGACATTGAGCCAAACAACAAGTTGATCGAGGCTTCCACTTTGTTCTGGGGCAGTGAGAGGTCTGTGTTCCATTTCGGCGACATAGAAATGATACCACTTCTAGAAGAAATTGGAGGGCTTGCGGGATTGACTTGGGATAGTCTCGGGTAATTGGTGCTAGAGAACCGTACCGGTAAAGGGTTCTTAAAGATGATGGGGCTGAAGAAAAATGCTGACCTGGTATGCCTGAAGGAATCTTACATACCCTTCGAATATTTGTATGAGAGGTATGACTATAGCAAGTCCTACCGTACCTACCATGATGGGCTCTCTCTCACTTCTCTGCGCCACATCCACCGCAGAGTGTACATGTTCATTGTATGTTTCTTAGGCCTAATAGTATTCCCAATAAATTGAAAAAATCCACACTAGGTTGGCCATGGTCACCAAGACTTTGATGGAAGGGATCAATGGACAGACATACACTATAGTCCCCATGATCATAGCCGACATCTATAGGGCTCTAGAGCGCTGTCGAAGAGGGGTCAAGCATTTCGAGGGTTGTAACTTGTTGCTGCAGTTGTGGTTGTTAGAACATTTTCAAAAGGGTCACTATCACCAAAGAATTTTCGCGAAGGTCTTGAAATGACCATATTGCCTTCCATCACCCCAAGCGGATGACTTACATTCCAGACAGGTTTGCTCAGCCGGAAAGTGCCAAAGGATGGGTAGAGTTCTTTGACAATCTGACCGAGGAACATGTACAATGGATGTTTGAATGGTTCCCAACAGACGAATTCATCATCAGATCCAGGGACGCTCCACACCTGGTGTTGATTGGGTTGAGAGGGATATAACCTTACGTGCTTATCCGAGTTATGAGGCAAGCAGGCAGGAAGCAGGTTGTACCAACGGTTGCCAAGATGAGTCATTTCAAGGCGGAGTTTCAAGACGACAATGTCCCTTACAAGTACCAAGCTCAGCACATGCGGCACTGCAAGATCATTGTGGAAAAGAACACCGTTGATCCAGACAGGTATCATGCGGGGTGTGGAACTCTCTACCCAGGATGGTTAGAGGACAATCTAAAAGGAATGGTGATGGCAGGAGCTTGTCAAGGGAATAGAATCATAGACGAAGAAGCTGAAGTTCAAGTCAAATACAACAAGCTGCGCAAGAGGGTCCACGACTCTGAGAATAAGCACCAGGAAATACATGAGAGGAATGTGAGGTTGATCGAAGAATGGAAAGAAATGGCGTCACTTCCAATAGGAAGTTGGAATATCTGGAGCGAGGAATAGTGGAGCTAGAAGGTAAAGTCATAAAAAGGATCGAGGATTGCCAGAACGCTGAAGGAACTGAATGAGGACATCTGGCCAAAGACTACTTGTTGTTGGGTCTGCGCGAGTTGGGGGACTTGTATGATGGAGTTAGGAATATCGAATCTGGAGAAGGTCCTTTTGGGACCAAATAGGCTAGATATATTTGCTTTTCTAAAATGTAATAAGGCTAAGTGCCAGTACTGACTTACTTTTCTATTATCTTAATGTCGTTTTGGGATTTGTCTATTTTTACATTATGAAATAAAGTATTTATTGGCATCCAAAGTTCTCCAAATCTATTTATCGCAAGGCCTACGTCGGGCAAAATGAGGCTCCCAAAATTAGGACACAAATTTATATTTTCGCAATATGTGTTTAAATACTGCAAACATTTCACAATCCTCATTGACTCGTTCCCTTTTGTTTTTCCTTATTTTGATTATTCCTATCCCCTTAGGTTGGTTCACTCATACTGGCCTCATCAGCGTATCATACCAGATCTAGAGGCCCTCCACCTCCTCCTCCTCCAAGCAATACAAAAGGCAGAGGAAAAGCTAAAATGGACGATTTAAGTGGCATCCGAAAAGAGAATGTTGAAAACACAGAAACTTCAGATGGACGGAGTACTCTGGCACCAAACGACCTAGTCTTGAGATTGGAACAAAAGATACTAGAACTGCAAGGAGAACTTGAGCAGGTTTGCAACTTAGCAAGCTTGTCACTCATCCTGAATGTCATTGACATCAACCAACAGAACACAAAGAACCCGACACCTCCCCAAAACACACAAAACCAACTTCTACAAAATCCTCCCGCACCAAATCACTATGTAACTCCACCCCAAAATCTCAATCCATTGCCAATACCAACTCCGCCACGACATCACCATCAACCAATTCACTACCCACCAACCACCACTTACCATACTCCTCAAAATATACAACAACCCATTCCCGATCCCCAAAACTCCACCAATGACCATCATTATACCCAAGTCCCTGGCACCTATCAAAGCAACCGAATATATGTGGAAATTGTATCTCACTCTATCCAACAATTCTCCTATACGCTGGAATCCTCCGAGAAATACCTACTCATTAAAAACATGGCTGAAGAACTCAAGAAGTTGACAAGCCGAGTTTAAGGTGTTGAAGGTGGCAAATGAATAGAAGGTTTGAACTATGAAGACATATGCATACAGCCAGACATAGAACTGCCAGAGGGATACAAACCTCCCAAGTTTGAGATGTTTGACGGCACAGGTAATCCCAAGGTCCATCTGAGGACCTATTGCGACAAACTTGTCGGGGTCAGGAAAGACAAAAAGATCCGAATGAAACTCTTTATGAGGAGTCTTACTAGGGATGCTTTGTCCTGGTACATCAGCCAAGATCCCAAGAAATGGTCCAATTGGGTGAGTATGGCGTTGGATTTCATGGACCGATTCAGGTTCAATACAGAGAATGCATCGGATGTTTTCTACATTCAGAATCTTAAGAAGAAACCTACTGAGACTTTCCGTGAGTATGCTACTCGTTGGAGGTCAGAGGTGACCAAAGTCAGGCCATCTTTGGACGAGGAACAGATGAACAAGTTCTTCGTCAAAGCACAAGATCCACAATATTATGAAAGGTTGATGGTTATCGAAAATCATAAATTCTCTAATATCATCAAACTTGGAGAAAGAATCGAAGAAGGAGTTAAGAGTGGTATGGTAACGAATTTTGAGGCACTATAGGCCATAAATAAGGCATTACAATCGGGTGGCATGTCGAAGAAGAGAGATGTTGGGGCAGTAATGGTGGCTCAGGGCCCGAAATCTCCACTTACATATCAAACACCTCCACCCACATATCAAACACCTCAACCCACATACCAAGCACCACCGCCCACATATCAACCATCATCTCCCAGATATTCCCAACCAGCCGTTGTCCATCACACCTATAACTCTTAACTGTCTCATTTCCAATCACCCTCAACCCGTCAAAATTATCCAAGACCACGACCAAACTTTGACCGCAAGCCACCTAGACAATATACTGTCATTGCTGAGCCCATTGACCAACTATATGAAAGATTGAAAGCCACTAGTTATGTCACCCCCATTCCTGCTATGGCATTAGAAAATCCATCCCAATGGGTCAATCCAAACAAAACTTGTGCGTACCATTTCGGTATGAAGAGGCACACCACTGATTAATGCCGAATACTAAAGGATAAGATCCAGACGCTAATCGAAAACAAGGTCATACAGGCCAAGGAAGCCATACCTAATGTTTGCAATAACCCCCTCCCTGATCATAGAGGTGGTGGAGTACATATGATAAAGACGAATGAAGAATGGGACCCTGAGGGGTCGATTGGGCTTATTCGAGAAGGCTATGACTTTAAAGTTGCAGTCACACCTACTCCTATTGTGGTACAGACTCAGTTACCAATCGAGGTTGAGGTAGTTGCACCGGTTCTATTTGAGGTAGAGGTAGCTCCACTTGTGGCCATCCCCGCTCCATTTGAAGTAGAAGTGGTCACACCTTTCACTATGATAGTATCAACCACACCTCTATTCGACTAAAAAGCAATACCATAGGATTACGTTGCTAAGGCTCGGCGAAAAGGGAAGGCCAAGGTAGAAGAATATGATACTGCACAAGGAATGACTAGGACTAGAAGAGTCTATACACCTGAACACTTGGGAGGATCAAGTAAGGATGCCACTACCAGGCAGCCTGTCATTGAGACAAGGCCAGATGACCTGTGGAGGAAAGTACAAGCAAAAGAGTATTCTGTCTTTGATCATTTGAACAAAACCCCTACTTAGATATCTATCCTATCACTATTGCAAAACTCAGAGGCACATTAGAATGCCTTAATGAAGGTGTTGAGCGAGGCGTATGTACCCAATAACATCACTGGCGGAGAAATGACCAATATGGTGGGACAAGTACTGGAAAGTTATAAAATCATCTTCCATGAAGATGAGTTGCCGCATGAGGGTGGAATCACAATCGAGCATTGCATATTACAGTGCAATTTGAAGACAAATTCATTGCCAGGGTCTTGGTTGACGGAGGTTCAAGCCTCAATATTTGTCCGTTGGACACTCTAAAAAGGTTGGACAAAGGTTTTCATGAAATACGGGTAGGAAGCATGAACGTGAAAGCTTTCGATGGGTCCCAAAGGGCCACAATTGGGGAAATCAACCTTTGCTTGCAGATGGGGCCAACTTGGTTCGATGTCGAGTTTCAGGTGCTTGACATACCAGCCTCATATAATCTTCTGTTGGGCCGACCATGGATCTATGTTGCTGGAGCCATGCCTTCCACACTACATCAAGCTATGAAGTTCGAATGGAATCATCAGTAGGTGATCATTCACGGAGATGGGAGTAACCCCATTTACACTAGTCAAACCATCCCGGCTATTGGACATAGAAGAAGGCTAGGAGGGGAAACCTATCATCACATTGAGCGGGTCAATGCCGTCGAGAAGGATAAATGGTGGAGTAGTAAAATAGAAAGCATATTGGTCTGGTCTGGATATGAACCCGGCAAAGGGTTAGGAAAGAACCTCTAAGGTATCACTAAATAGATACGGCTGAAAGGTCATGGTACCACCTTTGGGCTCGGATATCAGTACACATGGCAAGAATATAATGATTGGTCGCCTCCATGGCGCGGACCGTATTACCCTCTCGAGCAACTAGTGCTACACTTAGAACAAGCTTTTCACCAAGCTGATATGATATTGGGGACTGCAGAAGAGGAAGCACTAGCTTGGTTGAAGAATTTGTTCTTGGAGGATGAAGACATGGACTGCAGTACCATAATTGAGGAGGAGGAGGAGAAAGGCCTTACTATTTAGACCGTAAAGAAGGGAGCTGTTCTCAGGAACTAGACCGCCACACCATCCCGAGCCCGTTGAGTCCCTAGGTAGCTTGGCAGATTTTACTTCTATAGCCATTCTAGGCATTTAAGATTTCCAGTAATTTTGTTTCAAGATTTACTTGTTTCAAAATAAATGCTCGAATTCATCGAACCGTACTTGTCTGGATGATTTTTCGGTTTTAATCAAATGCATTTGCTCCTTATTATTCATTACTATTTTTTTTACACTTTTTCTTTCTACAATGTTATTATTACTTTTTTTGATGAACCAGTGACTGTGACATGTAATGAGGTAACACAACATGAGAATAATGATTTAGATAAAGAAGATGAGATACCTGAGGAAGTTGTCAGGGAGGTTGAAAACTATGAGAATAAGCCTAAGTCCAACCTGGACGAAACCGAAGTAGTAAATTTGGGGAACGCCGAGACCGTCAAGGAAACTCACATCAGCATTAACTTGTCACCAATAGAGAAGGAAGAGTACATTCATTTCCTAAAAGAGTATGAGGACATTTTTGCATGGTCATATAATGACATGACCGATTTGATCACGTCCATAGTGGCTCACAAGTTGCCTACTAATCCTATGTGTCCGCCAGTAAAGCATAAACTCAGAAAGTTCAAATCAGAAATGAGCTTGAAAATCAAGGAGGAAGTTACCAAGCAGATCAAAGCCAAAGTTCTCAGGGTGGTTGAGTACCCAACCTGGTTAGCTAACATTGTGCCAGTTCCGAAGAAGGACGAGAGAGTCAGAGTATGTGTTGACTATCGGGATTTAAACAAAGTAAGTCCCAAGGACGACTTCCCACTGCCAAATATACGCATCCTGATTGATAATTGCACCAAGCATGAACTCCAATCTTTTGTAGATTGCTTCGAGGGTTATCACCAGATCTGGATGGACGAAGAAGATGCAGAGAAAACAGTTTTTATTACACCTTGGGGGGGTATATTGCTATAAGATGATGCCATTTGGTCGGAATAATGCTGGGGCTACTTACATGAGAGCCATGACAACCATCTTCCATGATATGATACATAAGGAAATAGAGGTGTATGTGGACGATGTAATTATCAAATCCAAGAGAGCCGCAGATCACACAGCGGACTTGAGAAAGTTCTTTGACAGGCTGAGGAGGTACAACTTGAAACTGAACCCTGCAAAGTGTGCATTCGGGTTTCCCGCATGAACGTTATTGGGATTCATTGTCAGTCATCGAGGGATCGAGCTAGATCCATCTAAAGTCAAGGATATTCAGGAGTTACCACCACCTAAGAGCAAAAAGGACATAATAAGCTTCCTAGAATGTCTCAACTATATCAATCGATTCATAGCATAGTCCACAGTCATATGTGAACCCATCTTCAAAATGCTGAGGAAAGATGCCGAAATAAGATGGACATAAGATTGTCAGAGGGCCTTAGACAAAATTAAGGAGTATATGTCCACACTACCAGTTCTGGTCCCGCCGAAACCAGGACGCCCGTTGCTACTATATCTATCTGTATTGGATGGAGTCTTCAGATGTGTTTTGGGACAATATGACGAGACAGGAAGAAAGGAGAAAGCCATATATTACTTGAGTAAGAAGTTCACACCTTATGAAGCACGGTACTCTCTAGAACGCACTTGCTGTGCTTTGACCTGGACAGCTCAGAAATTGAGGCATTACTTCTATGCCTATACTACATACCTTATATCCAGGATGGACCCTCTAAAGTACATATTCTAGAAGCCCATGCTGATTGGGAAGTTAGCCAAGTGGCAGATACTGTTGAGTGAGTTTGACATCGTCTATGTAACTCAAAAGGTAGTCAAAGGACAAGCATTGACAGATCACCTTGCTGAAAATCCGGTGGGAGGAGAATACAAACCCTTGAAAACGTATTTTCCCGATGAAGAAATATCATTCATAGGAGAAGACATTACCGAAGCATACGACGGTTAAAGGATGTTCTTTGATGGAGCTGCAAATTTTAGAGGAGTAGGTATTGGAGCAATTTTGGTATCATAAATGGGTCAACATTATCCAGTATCTACTAAACTCAGATTTCCCTGCACCAACAACATGACAGAGTATGAAGCCTGTGTACTAGGGATCAACATGGAAATCGACATGAACATCCAGGAGCTGCTGGTGATCGGTGATTCAGATTTGCTTGTGCACCGGGTACAAGGAGAGTGGGCTACCAAGAATTCCAAGATATTGTCGTATTTGCACTATGTGCAGGAATTAAGAAAGAGGTTTGCGAAGATAGAATTTTGACATGTGCCCAGAATTCAGAATGAGTTCACCGATGCATTGGCCACTTTGTCATCTATGATACAACATCCAGATAAGAATTATATTGATCCCATTTCGGTGAAGATCCATAATTGGCCAGCATATTGTGCTCATGTTAAAGAAGAAACAGATGTAAGCCTTGGTTCCATGACATCAAAGAGTATTTGTCGAAGGGAGAATATCTGGATCATGCGAATCACACTCAGAAACACATACTCCGGAGATTGTCCAATCATTTCTTCCACAGCGGAGGAAAATTGTACAGAAGAACTCCTGATTTGGGTTTACTAAAATGTGTCAATGCAAAGGAAGCTTCTAATCTACTTGAGTATGTACATGCCGGGACCTGTGGCCCGCACATGAATGGTTTTGTCTTGGATAAGAAGATACTCAGGGCGAGATACTTTTGGATGACCATGGATACAGACTGCATCCAGTATGTCCGCAAATGCTTTCAATGCCAGGTGCATGCCGATATGATAAAAGTGCCACCAAACGAGGCAAGCTCACCTTGGCCATTCGCCGCCTGGGGAATGGATGTTATTGGTTCAATTGAGCCCACTACTTCAAACGGACGCAGGTTTATTCTGGTAGCCATTCATTACTTCACAAAATGGGTAGAGGTTGCATCTTACAAAGCTGTGACCAAGAAAGTCGTCGCAGATTTTGTTAAAGATCGCATTATTTGCCAATTCGGAGTTCCCGAGTCCATTGTTACTGATAATGCTGCCAATCTCAGCAGTGATCTGATGAAAGCCATATGTGAAACTTTCAAAATCAATCACAAGAATTCCACAACCTACAGATCTCAGATGAATGGAGCCGTAGAAGCTGCCAACAAAAACATCAAGAATATACTAAGGAAGATGGTAGAGAACCATAAACAATGGCACGAGAAGCTACCTTTTGCTTTATTGGGATACCGCACTACGGTTCGCACATCACCCGGGGAAACTCCCTACATGTTGGTTTATGGTACCGAGGCTGTCATCCCAGCCAAGGTAGAGATTTCTTCTTTAAGGATCATACAGGAAGCTTAACACAGCGATGCAAAGTGGATAAGGAGCCGCTAGGAACAATTGGCCCTTATCGATGGAAAGAGGATGGATGCAGTGTATCACGACCAACTTTATCAGAACAGAATGTCCAAAGCTTTCAACAAAAGGGTCAAACCAAGGCAATTTGCACCAGGTCAGTTGGTGCTGAAGAAGATCTTCCCACATCAAGATGAAGCCAAATGGAAATTCTCTCCCAACTGGCAAGGTCCGTATATGGTTCACAGGGTGCTGACAGGAGGAGCACTCATACTTGCAAAAATGGATGGAGAAATCTGGCCAAAACCAATCAATTTAGACACAGTCAAGAGATACTATGCTTAGATTATTTACATTTCCTCATCTAATGTAATTGAACTATGCTTGACCTAATTCCCATTTAAGAGGGGATACGTAGGCAGTCTTATGGGTTCGGGCATATCATAATAAAATTTCTGTTTCCCCAAAGATCAGAAATTGGGGCAGATTTTTGAGGAGGACCCTCAAAATTCCGGAGTAAGTCTAGCTGACGCCATCGCATGCCAAAAAGTTAGAAATTGGTTAGGAAACTGGGGTAGAATTTTGAGAATCCTTCTCAAAATTCTAAAGAAGGTTCAACAAGGCATATTATTCGCGAACAGTCAAAGAAACATCTATTAAACTAGGGCAGAATTTTGAGGAGGACCTCAAAATTCTAACATGAGAATGCTGTAATGTCTCTAAAATGTGTTACAGTCACTAGTTCATCTAAAATTACTTGATATATCAATACGTTTCTAAAATAACTCTATTTTTATCTATAATTGCATATTTTCGAAAACTCTATTTCCATAATAGTCAGGTGTTACCCAGGGAAACTCGAAAAGGCCTCCGGAATGGAGCCAAAGCAAGGCCAGTAGACGAAGGCACGAACCAACCTCCCCTCACAAAACTTATAATTTTTCTTTGAACGCAGGCACATCTAACGTAGCGATAGCATTCGCAAATAGATACACATAATAGAATTCGCTATCAATCAGGATATCAGACACCAAATATATCTCCAGCTAAGACATATACTACTCTTATCTGCTACCTGCTCTCCGCATGAGGCTAATCCTTGCCTCCACATTTGCATGAGGCTAATCCTTGCCTCCATATTTGCATGAGGCTAATCCTTGCCTCCTTATTTGCATGAGGATAATCCTTGCAAATTTTGAGAAGGATTCTCAAAATTCTGAAGAATGTTCAGCAAGGCCTATTATTCGCGAATAGTCAAAGAAGCATCTATCAAACCGGGGCAGAATTTTGAGGAGGACCTCAAAATTCTAACATGAGAAAGCTGCAATGTCTCTAAAATGTGTTACAGTAACTAGTTCATCTAAAATTACTTGATATATCAATAAGTTTCTAAAATGACTCTATTTTTATCAATAATTGCATATTTTCGAAAACTCTATTTCCATAGTAGTCAAGTGTTACCCAGGGAAACTTGAAAAGGCCTCCGGAACGGAGCCAAAGCAAGGCCAGTAGACGAAGGCACGAACCAACCTCCCCTCACAAAACTTACAATTTTTCTTTGAACTCAGGCACATCTGACGTAGCGATAGCATCCACCAATATATACACATAACAGAATTCGCTATCAATCAGGACATCAGACACCGAATATATCTCTAGCTAAGACATATACTACTCTTATCTGCTACCTGCTCTCCGCATGAGGCTAATCCTTGACTCCACATTTGCATGAGGCTAATCCTTGCCTCCATATTTGCATGAGGCTAATCCTTGCCTCCACATTTGCATGAGGCTAATCCTTGCCTCTATATATGCGAAGCTAATCCTTGCCTCCTTATTTGCATGGGGCTAATCCTTGCCTCCATATTTGCATGAGGCTAATCCTTACCTCCGTATTTGCATGAGGCTAATCCCTGCCTCCGTATTTGCATGAGTGATAGGCTTTGGAATCGTTTGCGGAATTCGGAAGTTTAGAAATCCTTAGGCTTGAATCTGAGGGTGATTTGGTGTTTCTATGTTGTTTTGAGTGTTCCGAAGGTTGGAATAAGTTTGAATGGTGTTATGTGACTTGTTGTCATGTTTGGTTGAGGTCTGGAGGTCCTCGAGATGAATTTGGGTGGTTGACAGAAAGTTTGGCTTTAAGTTGATGCTGCTGATTTTTGCTGCTTCTGTCATTTCCGCATCTGCGGATTGAGGACTGCAGGTGCGAGGCCGCAGAAGCTATACGGAGATCGCAGTTGCGGAGTTTTGGCCTTCAGGAGAAGAACTGCATATGCGGTTATTTGGACGTATCTGCGGCACCGCACCTGCGTAGATACGGTCCTGGACGTTTAAGTGAAAACCACAGGTGCGGTTGCTTGGACTGCAGAAGCGATTGCGCATGTGCGAGATTTGGACCGCAAATGCGGAAGTTCTGGGCAGAAAGTATATAAGCTCCCCTTCGCGAATTTTAGTCATTCTTCCACCATTTTTGGATGATTTTGGAGCTCGAAACAGTGATTTCAAGAGGGAATCGAGCGGTTTCAGTGAGGTAAGCTACTTGGGTTTTATTAATTGTGTTTCTAATGATTGTTCCACTACTTAATCATGAAATTAGTGGGGAATTTAGGGTGAAGTTAAAGGATTAGGGCTTGAGTTTTGGAGAGCTTTGATTGGGTATTTGAGGGGCCATTTGAGATCTAATTTTGATGGTTTTTGTATGTATAGACTAAAGGAGTTTCTAGTTTTGCGATTTTTGTTGGATTTCGAGATGTGGGCTCGGGGGTCGGGGTTGAGTCGAATTTGGGATTTTGGTCTAATTTGATTGTTTTCATATGGAATTCATTCCTTTAGCATATATTGATGATCATATACTGATTTTGGTTAGATGCAGAGCATTTGGAGGCCGAGTCGAGAGGCAAGAGCATCGCGGGTTAGAGTTTTGTCCGGTTCGAGGTAAGTAATGATTGTAAATCTTGTCCTGAGGGTATGAAACCCTGGATTTCACATCGTTTCACTATGTTGAGGTGGCGCGCATGCTAGATGACAACTGTGAGGACGTGCACCGATGGGGATTATGACTTGGTCTATCCCATATCAACTATTAAGTTGCATATTTGACTGAAACTGTTTGATACTATTATGCTTTGGAGAGTATTACTATATTTTGAGCTGAATACCATATTTGGGCCTCGTGCAAAGTTGTTTGGACCCTTAGGGTTTTTTACTACTATTCCTCATTGTTTTGATTTAATATCTGCACTCAGTTATGCTATGTTTTACTGATTTCATAACTCAGTCTTATTTACTTCATTTTGATGCATAAAATGATATTTTGGGCTGAGCACCCTGTTTTGATTGATAGTCCAGGTGGCTTGAGAGGTTTCTGACTGAGTGAGGCCGAGGGCCTGTATTTTGAGGATATCATGGGATCGGCCTGCGCGCTGCAACATGTTGTACTGATTTGTGATATATGAGAGGCCAAGAGCCTAATTTATTATGCCACGAGATGACTTGTTATAACGTTTGGGTTGTATGAGCCCCTCCGGAGTCTGTACACCCCCAATGAGCGCGGGTACCCTGAGTGAATGATATGATGTTGCTCGATGGGGCTATTCTTGATTCGTGTTATGCCCGAAGGGCTGATTACAAATGATTGTGAGGTTGCCCGAGGGGCTGGTTCTGATTGATATTATGCCTGAGGGGCAGTGTATGATACATGTCTTGCCCGAGGGGCTATTTATGATTTTCATCATCTTTATTCTAAACTTTATTTAATCTCTGCTGAAACCGTTAGAAAGACATTTTTTAAAGGATTTTTACCGAAATTGAATTTTAATGAGATGATTTAATTTATATACTATTAACATACTGTACTTACTATGGTGTTATGACGTAGATTATGTGTTTTCTTACTGCTCAGTCTTTATTTACTTTTATTACTTACTGAGTTAGCATACTCACATTACTCCATGCACCTTGTGTACAAATCCAGGAGTTGCTGGACGTGATAGCAAGCGCTGATCTTTCATCCATAAGGACATTTGGAGTCGGCAAGGTAGTTGCATGGCGTTCACAGCCTTGCTTTTCTCCCTCTTATCTTTCTTAGACTATATTAGTATTTTCCAGATTGTGATAGCCTCAGTTGTATTCCGACAGTCCTTAGTAGATGCTCGTGACTTGCGACACACCGATATCGGGCTTATGTTTCTTCCACACTTGTTATTTAGACTTATACTGTGAATTTTATTAATTAATAGCTTAAAACGTCCTTATTATGAAATATTGGATTGATTTGGGATTTTGTTGGCTTGCCTAGTTTCATGATAGGAGCCATGACGACCGAGTTGGTTTTGGTGTCGTGACAACATCGGTGCAGTTCCCAAAACCATTAATGAACGTCAATTGATGGCCGACCATTAGCTTCTTCAAACCGTCATAGTAAACATTGTAAATAGATCTTCTTCAATAATTTTCTCAAATTTACTTTCAAAACTTCTCTTAATCTTCAGAACACTCTACTTCCTTCAAGTTCTCTGATTCTGCAAGTTCTCCGAATCCCGTTGTCAACCTTTTCTTAAAACAACAAATCTCATCTTCTTATTTCTCTGAATACACATAAAAATGGCAAAAACATCAAAAACTATTCCTCAAAAGGAGAAAGCTTCTTCATCGTGGTCGGCTGGCGATAAAACGCTGGTGGAGCCATGCATCGAGGATTGTATTCCCGGGATGTGCAATCTCACTTAACAATTTCAAGGTTTAGAAACCCTTGTCGGTTCTTGGCCGATGTGAGCCAATGTCGAGATATATATGCTCGATAACTGAGGGCGACCTTAAGCAGGTAAAGAAAGAATTCTATTGGGAAGGCAAAAAGGTGGTGATTCTGACCCCTGAAGAGGACATCACTACTTACGTGAAAGGGTTCTAAAGTGGTTACTACTTACTCAGGTTCTAAAGGGTTTTAAAGGGTTCGATCTTGTTATCCTTGACTTCTACCGCCAATATCAAATAATGCTAGGCCAAATCCATCCTTCCTTTTGGCGCATTGTCATTTTGCTTCGATTCTTCGCGATCAAAGTCAAAGGGATGCCTTTTACCGTTGACCATCTCATTATACTGTATAGCCCCAGTCTCTATCAAGGCGGATTAATAAGGCTTTAGCGTTGGGCTACCAAGGTGTTGTTCTCGAGCATAGACGAGGACAAGGATCAAGGATGGATGGTCCGGTTCGTCCGAGTGAGGACTTCTAACATAATGCCGGCCGAAAAGATGCCATTACCCAAAGAATGGAACATGAAGCGTGAGTACAAATCTACCTATAGCTTATGTTTATTGTTTTTTTTCTTTTGCCTTTTCTTATTGACATCATTTCCTATGATGCAACGGTTTCTTGGGTTCCCGGTGCAATCCCGAACCTTAAGGATTGGGTTTGGAAACTGGCCTTGACCTCACCGTATGCAAAGCGCTCATAGCGCGATTTGGTAAAGGGCCAATGGGAGGCTAAAAATCACGGTAAGCTTCTTTACTCGTGTTTGATGCTCTTCTCTAAGATGTTTTTTTTCTTTTTTTATTTCTACTTGATTTCCTTTCATACATGTCTCGGGGACAATGCTGTCATAAGGCCCCCGTCTGGGAAGGAGGAGGAGGCCCCGAAGCTGGCCAAAGATAATAAGAGAAAAAGGGTCTCGCCCTCCGATACTCCAAAGCCCAATAGAACAAGGTTCGCAGGTCAAAGAAAGACATTACCGTCCTGCCTGCAGATATAGTTCAGTGATTACGAGATGAAGAAGAGGTGGATGAAGACGCTGCCTTCGAGCTGGTGGTTCGAAAGAGCAGCGCCGAGGTACCAAAGGTCGCTGAGCCAGTGATGACCGAAAAGGTTCAGCCTTAGACCGAGGAAATCTCGAAGGATGGTCCGAGCAAAGCCCCCAAATCATCAGAGGCTGAAAATGCCTCCCGCCATGATGAGAAATCGGTGGAAGTACCTAAAAAAGCCAGTTCTGAGTCCCTTCAAAATGAAGAGAACACCCCAAGTGGCCCGCTTGGGGCAATAGACATTAGTGATTTGCCGCCCCTCCCTACATTTTCCAGGGGAAAATTCAGGAAGCCTAGGCCATAGGGACCCCCGATGTGGAAGCGGCCCATGAAGAGGAGGACCTTTTTCGCAGTTATTTCACGGGGGTCGAAGATGCTTCCGACCTGGGTGATGCATCAAGTATCTTCGATGAGGCTCATCGACTCATGAGTCAGGTACGCCTTAGCTCCCTTTATCAATATCACCTTTGTCTTTATTTCCTCATGTCTCATTTCCTTTCTTTCTTCATAGGCTTTGACGTTTCATTGGGAAGCATTATCTAAATCCCGGGCAGAGTTGAACTGGTGTGAGGACAATCTTAAAAGGCTTACGGAGGAGAGAGATGCCCTAAAACTTCTCAGTGGACAAATAGAAGGGGAGATCAAGGATCTCCGGGCTGAATTGGCAACAACTCAAAAAGAGAAAACCGACCTGATTGAGCAGGTAATGAAAACTTTTTAGAGGTGTGATGTATCAGTTCGGGGATGATGACTAATATTTCGATCCTGCAGGTTCAGCAAAAGGTCGAGAAGATCTAACAGCTCCTTGAAGAGGCCAAGATGAAGGAGGCAGAGACTTTGGTATGGAAACAAAACATGGACCGCCTTGCCTCGGAGAAATATACTGCTCGGCCTAGTTGTCTTCGGTCGAACGTCAACTCCAAAGCATGAAGAAGGAAAACTTGGACCCAGCCAAACAAATTGAGGAGCTCGAGGCTTGGTTGGCCACTGAGCTTGCAAAGGCCACATCTGAGGCAGAAAAAACAAAGGCTGACGCGGAGGCGGTCATGGTCGTCTACCGAGCTGATGCTGAACCTGCTCATGCTCGAGCAAAGGAAATTTCTGATGCTGCTAAGCTCGAGCATTCTGCGTTGTTGAGCATGCCAAATGCCAGTATCGGAGAGAGACTCTCAAGGAGATTCATGCTCGTGGCTTTTCCTTGCTACCAAGATTGAGAATGCAAAAGTACTCGAGGCCGAAGCTATAACATTGCTTTCTTCTGATAATGATGACTCCGGGAGCGTGAGTAGATCCGAGAGCGGAGATGATGAAGATGAGTCTCCCGGGGAAGATTAGGCATTTAGAATTTTTTTTGTGTAAGACCCTGAGTGGCCTTTGTAAATATTTTTGCATATATAAAAGATCTTTTTTCTTTCTGACTCGTCTCCAATTTCTATTTTGTGAAAACTCTGTTTTACTTTTCACCTTATGATAATTTTGATATACTTTATATCTTGTGAGAATTTTGACTCACTTCGTTGCCTTGCGAAAATTTTGTCGAAGTCGGATTACTATAGCCTCTATAATCGAATGAGTACTTGCTCGAACTCAGAGTAGGAAAAACCCTTAGGTTTCAGTTGAACGAGGGTGGATTCTTGAACTCAACAAAATGGCCCTTAGGCTCTTGAAATAGGTTGATATGGCTCTAAAAAGAATGGTTTTTCTCCCTTTTCGACTTAAAAGGTTAATCGTATAAAATTTTGTTATGCCTTAGCACGAGATAAATCTGTTAGGTTATTCGGGGGTTAGTTTTATTGAAACCCTTTACTCTGTTATGCCTTAACATAATCTTGTTCAAGAGTTCGAACAATTTTTTACCCCTTGAGGTTTTTGAGGGTTGATTTTGTCGAAACCCTTTGTAATTTTGCCGAGGGTAGCCTTTTTAACCGATTTTATGAAGATATTTGAAGGCCTGTTTTGTTACGGAATTTGAACGTCTCTGAACCGTGTTAGTATGGTCATAGCCTTTAACTTGAGATTTTTCCTTTGGGCTTGTTCCTCGATTACACTTCGGACTTGTTCGAAGTGTCAGTCCCCGAGTGGGAGTGGGAGTGGCCTATAAAACCGAGGACTGCCTTTTCAATGTCTTATGGTCCGAAGTTTAATAATTCGAATATGTCGACTTTTGGGCGGCAGTTCCTGAGTACGGGGTTGATAGCTCGAGCTTTAGTTGCGATCGGCACTTGAGCCAATTTTTGCAATAGATCATAAGTATAGTAGAAACTGTAAAGTAGAAATTTCACTAAGTCATGCAACATCTAGTAAGGAAAAATACTTCTTTCAATAGATCATTCAAGCGTACATGTTTTGCCATCGGGGCTTGAGTAATCTATATGGACAAGGTTCATTTGACCGTTTGGCCCTTAACAAAATTTTCATATCGAGACCCTATTGATACGAAGTATTTTGCTTGAGAACATAACATCCGAGGGTGATGCCCCGGTATTCGAGGTTGATTGTAAAGAAGCCTCGGATACTGTTGAATTGTCCCAAGGTAGCACAAATAATTGTTGCCTCGTTAAAAACCTCGTCGGAAAAACCCATTTGGGATAAAAACCGATCTAAGGGAAAAAGAGTGCAACGCGTGCTTAAAACCTAAGGTCTTCGTGTTGAAGAATTTATCGATGTCTTCGATCGAACACCTACAATAAGTTAGTATCAAACACAAATGAAAATGGAGAAAGTCATACCTTAGCAATAATATCGTTTGAGGAGTGATATGTTCCAACTATTAAGAGAACGGTGTTGCCTTAGCAATAACTAAGAGCTTCGGCACCATATACCAAGGAGAACAGTGTTTCCCCCGTACTGGATTTTGACGTTGTTCGATACGCCCAAAGGACTTCGGGCAAAATTTCTCTCCATTTTCCCTTAACGTCGTTCAACCTTTTCTTTAGATTCTGAATGATGGTCTCGTTTGTTGATTTGGCCTGTCCATTCACACTAGGATGATACGACGTTGATAATATTGTATACGGTCAAAACTGGGCCTACCCAATTGTGCTATTTGATCGAGACAAGGGAACTGCATTGGGGGTAGCCTCGTAATGAATAATGAGTCACACCCGAGCTCGAAGACGAGACATCGAGTCCAAAGATCGAAGTGCCTACCGAGATCGATGCCAACAATAACCAAGGCCATATATGACAGACTTCGAACGAAGCACAATAACGGAAAAGCGAGATATCCGTAACCGGTCAAAGATCACGGCGGAAATCTCGAAACAGATCAAATCAAGGGCGGTTATTTGTGCCAATCATGGGATTTACTTCCATAATTAGAATTGTATCATAATTAGGATTCCTCTACTATATAAAAAGGAGTCATCATCATTTGTAGACACCTTACATTCACACTGATCAAAGCAATATATAATTCTATCTTTAATTTACATTCTCTTGTTCATCAGCTTGTTATGTTCTAACTGTTCTTGTTCTACTAGCTCGAGGGCATCCCAGCTCGAGGGCTCTGCTCAAATATTGGTTTGCTTTATATTATTGCCAATCTTCATTACTTATCTTTACGTTAATCAATTGGTATTAGGTGAAATCACGTATCCTTAAAACCATGTTATCCAGCGAACAATTGTCAAATAATTGGAACAACCTCGTGTTGATATGTTCCAATTATTTGGCAATTGTTCGCCGGATAACATGATTTATAATGTGGTTTTAAGGATATATGATTTCACCTAATACTGATTGATTAACGTAACTATAAGTAATGGAGATTAGCAGTAAAATAAAGCAAACCAATATTTGAGCAGAGCCCTCGAGCTAGTAGAACAAGAACAATTAAAACGTAACAAGCTGATAAACAAAGAGAATGTAAATTGAAGAGAGAATTATATATTACTTTGATATGTGTGAATGTAAGGTGTCTAAAAATGATGGGGACTCCTCTTTATATAGTAGATGAATCCTAATTATGGTACAATTCTAATTACGGAAGTAAATCCCATGATTGACACAAATAACCGCCCTTGATTTGATCTGTTCCGAGATTTTCACCGTAATCTTCGACCGGTTACGGATATCTCGCTTTTCTATTATTGTGCTTCGTTCGAAGTCTGTCATATATGTCCTTGGTTGATGTTGGCCTCGATCTTGGCAAACACTTTGATCTTTGGACTCGATGCCTCATCTTCGAACCCGGGTCTGACTCATTATGATGCTACCCCGATGCAGTTCCGTTGTCTTTTCCTAGTAGTAGTAGGTACTGCCTTCCATTATTCTTCTCTCAGACGAACAAGACATACACCTTCACGAAAAGCCATGGCGACAGGCTTCTTGTTGTAGGAGAAATCCTAATTAATACAACACATACATGAAAGACTTAGTTCAAAATGGAAACAACAAAAAAATTATTTTTCAACACTTGTATCTAAAAAACATCTGAAAGATGCTGTTAGAATCATAACATATACAGTTATAAGAACTAACCTTCTCCGAACAAATTCTGTTTTAACAATACCAATCGGCCACCTGAAGTTTCATTGATGCAGAGTCTTGAGGGATCTGATGATCGCAATGACCTGTTGCTTGCTGCAATAAGTATGATCTCATAAAAGACTTCGGAATCTGCATCAGTCCCAAAAGGTGCGTTGAAGGAGAATTAGCATGTTTTTAAACTTCCCTTATTTCTAATTATACAACAAACTAATAGTATGGTTAGATCATACTAAAGTCATGCAGTACCAATTCAATTTAGACCATTCTGTCCATATTAAATGGCTAATCTCTACTACCTAAAGATAAAGAGATTGGTGATTGGTAAGAATCTTTCACTGTCTCGACCCAAAACTCCAACCAAAAGAGGTACCTTACTCACCTCAGGGCTTGGTTATGGATTTTTTGAATTCGTGGCTGCACCCAACTTCCACTACTTTGGCTATTTTTCTTTATTTAGCAAGCATTAAATGTTCAAATCCTTACATTGGCTGAGTAAAGCATCCAGAAACTTTGTAAGGATTCTCGGCCACAATTCTTTTGACATGTACTCATAACGCCGGTGTTTGTTTAGTTGGATTCTTTTAAGTTAATGTTTACAGAAAATAACCTGGTGGCCAAAGTTCTGTCTTTTCTGGAATCTGTTACTCTGTCAACAAAAGTATAAGGCGGAGCAACTCCGAAGCCTACTTAAACTTGATTCACTTGTTCTCTCCTTGTCATTTTATCTACCAATTCAGTTTTCTGATATTTTCCTCTTTGAATATGGCAATTAATTCTGTATCACTACAAAGCTTCTTGAGGGGATGGCTACTCTTTTGCTGGATCATTTTGTAAATGATTTGGGCAAATTTTTACTACTATATAGAAACGGGAGTTCAAATGTACAAACAATGTACGAACAGGGGTAATTTAGGAATTGTAGTTATTTTTCAAGGGCATTTCGGTATTTCAGTTTCAAACTTTCAATTGCAGCGCTCCCATATTCGTCTTCCAAGTGACACGTGTTTTATAGTTTCCCCTTTTTTCGACAACTGACTATTAGTTCCATTTTCACTTCTATTTCCCATATACTCCACTTTTTATTTTGTTCTTCTCCCTCGCCTTTCTTTTTTCTGAGTCATGATTTTGGTGCATTTGCCGGAAGTTTTTTGTATGTCCTTTCATTGTAATGGGTCTTTGTTTTAAACCCTCCAAAACTACATTAAAAGCTTTGTCTTTGGCAGTGAAAGATCAGAAGATCCATTGATTTGTCAAGTGTAAGTGATGACATCTTACATAAATTAAAGGAGAGATATTTTCGCCAAAGCTAAATATCTAAAGAAATCGAGAAGTTGGTACTTGGGGTTATATTGTCATCTACTTGATTTTTCCGTGATTTTCCTGCTTCTTTTTTTGAATGTCGTGTGTTTGATTTTGTATGAGTGTATTAACTTTTAATTTGTGATTGCATGGCTTAAAAAAACTAGGGCTTGATGCCTTTAGATCAACTATGCTGAAGTAATTTATTTTTATTCTCTTTCCATTTGGAGAGATGTTGGATTCTATTAAGCTTTCGGCTTTTCTTGAAATTGGGAGTCAACTATCAACTGGCTCTTATTATTATTTTCTACAGTACTTAAACTTAAAATTTGATTTCTATATGTTTGTTCTCTTCTGGGGGTACTGTTTATATTGTTCTTAAATGAAAATGCAATATGAATTTTTTTTTTTATTTTCTCAATTTGATTTTTGCCTTTTGTTCTTTGTAGGCTCATGTCAATTCTGGGTTTGGAGGTCTCTATTTTTATATGTGAATAAATTACCTAGATCGATATATATTTTTCTATGAATTTGCTACAATTCCAAATCCAATTACAATTTATACTTTTTTTGGTTTTGCAGGGAAGTAAAGCTGATCAATTTCAGATGTTAGCTACGGCATGTTTGTCGCTTGCATCCAAGATGGAAGATATGGATGCTCCTTTGACTGTTGATTTGCATGTTACTTAAATTTATCAACAGGTGATATGAATTCTCTATTTGTAATGTCGAATCTATATGATAAAGATGCTTGTGTTCTTAGCTTTAAATGGGTGTATTTTATGGTTATAATGACATCAGTACCTTGTACCTTGCTCTTCTGTTAATTTCTTTTGTGGTTAGTTTCTTGCTACCCAAAATAAATGGTAATTTTGAGTACTACATGAATTTGCCCATCTTCAGAGTAGGCAAAGTAAATCTCTTTCTCTTTCTCTCTCGCCTTGAGGCGTTCCCCATCAAGCAACGGTGGAGGTAGAAAAGGCATATTTTTGACGCTCTAGAGCTTTATGTTCTGTTGACAATGAATTGACAGTAGCAGAAGTATGGCAAAATTGGATTTTTTTCTCAATGAATTTTGTGTTGCTATTTTATGGTTGTTCGATGTAAGGCTAATAATGACTGCAATTTTCAGAAGATGTCATTCATTTTGTGCTCCAGCATTCTTGCCTTGTCCGATTAGTAATGAGTAAGTTTTTCTTCTATTGCTTTACTGTATTTGGCTATTGCACCTAAGAGCCTTTTGTGGCTATACATAGATGAAAAGAAATAGCTTCTTATTTTATAGCATGTCAAGCAGGTGAGAATGAAATTGAAAAAAGGTAACAGCTTCCTTAAAAGCTAAATCTGTTTAGTGTTGGTGAAGCATGTTAAAGGATGGTGAATTAACAAATTTAATCTTGCAGATAAAAGTGAGGACATATTTGAAATCAAGGTTGTGGGAGAAAAAGCAGAGAGTACTTCCCTAGACATACAGCTGAATACATAAGAGTTTATTAGGTTCTGAATGACTCTTAATGTTCCATGAATGATTGTTTATAACACCCAATCGACATAGTGATTTTCATTTGGAAGGTATGTAACTTATTATTGAGCTTGCAGTATATTAACCTATGTATCATTGCATTTATCTTCTCAAGAAACCAGAAAAATGAAATGGATACAGATTGTGCTTATGATAGGGATTCTACGACCATTTTTATTGTCCTTGTGCTTATTTTAATATTGGTGGGTGCTTTATTGTAGATGCAAATATGATTTTAGGGGAAAAATATTAGAAGATGCTGGCTATGTAGTTGGAACATGAATTTTGAAATTCCTCTACCAAAGGAAAAAATGTATGAAATTGCTTTTGCAATTTACTCCCTGTTATTTTAATTTTAACTATAACTGGAAAATATATATCTTAACTAGAGAGTTGGGAAGTAGGAAAAATTTTAGAAAGGAAAAAAAAGAAAGAGCAAGAGTTTGGTAAAATATATTTGTTGTATTTGTAGTTGTGTATAAGAAACATGTTGAAATTTACTCTGTTTGCTTGCATGTGTTTTCTATTGCACTACTGCTACTTTGTCTAATTTTGTGTTAACAAGAAAAATTAGGTATGGCTTTTAATTATTCAAAGTTATATCTCCATTTGTTTGCATGTATATTTGAAAGTGCTGGCTGACTAAGGTTAGAAAGCCTAGAAAGTGGAATGAAAATGGTACAAAAAATCTTAGGATTACTGCCATTAGACTCCCTTATGAATTGTGGGTTGACATAATCTCGAAGGAATATAAGAAATGTTATCAGAAGGCTAGCATACATAAATTATGAGATATCAGGCTTAGCATACATAAAATATGAGATATCTGGCTTAGTTTTAGGATTGAGTCCTATTGTGGGAGGCTTGAAAAATACTGGGACTTCTATTACAGCAGCTCTGTCGACATTAGTTGGCACAATAGTTAGATCGTCAACCTCAACAGATTGGGAAGTGGGTAAGGATTTTGGAACTAAATGTTTGTTGATAAGCAATTTTACCATACTTAATGTTGATCATGTTGTAAGAACATTGAGAAAAGGTAACCAATTGAGGCTAAATCAAGAAACTATGGTCCTCTGACTCTTAAAACACATAAGCTCGGCATGGATAAAAGTGGTTTGGATCATAGCTAGAGCCTGTCGTGTTTGGTGAATCTTGTGCATGGTATATATATTTGGTACAGTAGGAATATGAACAAGAACAGGGAGAATATCATTAAAAAAATCATACGAGGCATCAAGGTGTAATTAAGTAATATTTGTCACTGAGCTTTAAGTTACTCAGGAAGAAGTCCATTGTTGTGCTCGACTAATGATTGACATACACAAATGATGATTTTACATTATTAGTCTGGAAAAGACATTGATAGTGCTATTTTCCAGCTACATTGTAGCATTACAAAGCTCATGAAGTTATTGAACATATATGTAATGAATATGCAGCTAAATTCACTCTTTTCCATGGCCACAAGGAAGCATTGGCCATATTGGTGCCCTTAAATACCTTGTTACGCTGTTGTAGCCATCCCGTTCTATTATGGTTTGTTTTGCATGTGTTGTTCATACAGATAAAGGTGAGTTTACGCTGAAAAGGAATTAATGATAGCCATTTTTGGTACTTCTTTGTTATTCTTGCCCGTGAGTGAGAATTAAGTATTTTGTATTTCCGTCTGTGGTAGCCATAGGAAAGCAATAGCAATTTCGTCTTATGAGTTTGATTCAATTGAGTTTGGGGAGGGTAGATTATATGCAAACCTTACCCCTACCTTGTGGAAGTAGAGAGGTTATTTCCGATAGACCCTCGGCTTAAGAAAAGCGATTTTCAAAACAGGTCTGAAAAAAAAAGGCAACACGATAGTAATAGTGTAGTCTTAGTTGACATGTCTCATATTTTATATTGATGTAATAGTTGTTCTAAGATCTTCTCAACGCTGCAGGGAAGGAGAAAAGACGCAGGACTTCTTGGTATTTATCTTTCTTGGCATTACATGGATAGTGGCGTAGTATGAAAAGAAAAATGACACCACTACTTCAATTTGTCTAATGTGTATGTACCTGTTAATTTTTCAAGTTCTATTTTGTTTTTGTTAGAGACTCAAGTTTGTCATGATAATGGTTATAAATTAGATATTTGTGCTATTTAACTAGGTGATGCTTGACTATAAAATTTATACATAATTCCTGCGATCTTGTGGGCCGTTCACTAGTGCTGAAACTGCTTGCGTAGACTGGAGCGAAAATACCCAAATTTAAATTTTACTCATGTTGGGCCCGTGCAGTGCACGGGCATGCACTACTAGTTACTTTAGAAGGTGTAGAAAGTGAATTCGTTATTAGTGATTGTTTACTCGTGAAACGGTACTGTTGAATTTGGTTTATAGACAAGTGAATTAACTTGATCCTGAAATAATAGATGAATTGGATAAAAATGTACTACTTAGACTTGAAGTGGAGACAAAATGTCGGAAATAATAATTTCGGGAGCAGGGCTTTCGGGCACAATGGCAATGAAATCAAGAAACAATAAGATAAAATTATATTAAGCTTTGAACAGAATGTAACTTATGTTTGCCAGAATAATCATATCCCCTACAATGATAATAGAGCTTATTATTTATAGTTGCACCTAGGGAACAAGGTCTTAGGATCAAGTCCCTCTTTAATGTAAATTATGAGGGCCATTGAAGAATGTGTAACGACGGGCATGAATGCCATATTCTTTTATAATGGGCAGTATACTAAATGTTGTAGAATATTCTTCATTAAATGCTTTCGGGTGGCAGGTATTTATTTCATTTTTATGAGTATTATTCTTTCCGGTAACAGACAAAATCGCTGCCTTCTATTTCAGCCATCCTCTATCTTCGACTCCACGTGCCACTTTGTCGTGCGATTATTCATTATAACGTATTTTACCCCATACAGATATTCTCCCTGCTTTCCAGTGGCATAATTTTGCATCACCGGGAAGTTGGTAGAAATATTCTTTTTGGCGGAAAATTTACTGACTCCATCTGAAAGGTTTCTAACGGTTGATTGGACGCACGTTTCTCCGCATTTAATGCCTCGAACATGCGTCATCCCACGATTTCGCATAAGTTTTGCTGGTTATCGAGGTAATTATAGACACGAATTTAGCCGCCTATACCTTCACTTATACGCATCAACTTCTTTCATTTATACTTCATAATACTCTAAATTTTCTAAGACTTTCTTTACTCAATTCATCCTTAGACTTTAACATTTCTTTAGCTCCCTTCTTTGAGAGAAAAACCCTCCCTTTAATAAAAAATGACCTCTTCTTCAAGAAAACCTAGTTCTTCAAAGAACAAAGGCAAAGCTGATGATGCTACTCCTCGTACGGTTAGTTCCATCGTCCCAAAGAACTTGAATACCACCAAAGATTTTGGAGAGAAGTTTCCTTCTGCTAACCCTTGTATGTGGGTTGTTGGCAGATACACCTCTTCATCCATCCTTCTAGTATTCCTGTTGTGAAGGAAGATTACAATTGCCAAGATTTAGACATTATTGCTCCTGATCTGATGGAGCGAATAACCATCCCCAAGAAGGGCTTCACGTATTTTTATACGTATCCTTTCACTTTGGAGCCATTCTTTTTGAGCAGAGAGCTTGATTCCGCTATTGTTGAATTTTGCATACGCTACCAAGTGAGCTTAGCACAGATAAGTCCTTCTGAGAGGATAATCGCTTGTCTTCGGCATTTGTGCCAGGAGACAGGAGATGAGCTAACCCTATCTCGGTTAATGAATCTCTATTCCCCCAAGATTTTTCTCGGGGGGAATGATAAACTTTAGAAAATATGTCCACCATGCCTTGCTACCAAGGACATCATTCTGGCTACAACGTCACCCTTTCCGGAGTTGTGGAACCATGCAGTAAGTCCATCTTTTATCCCTTTTTCTAGTTAAAGATCATGTCATGTCGTTACTGATTCCTTCTCTTTTATTTGTTTCAGCAACTCAGTGGGTTCCACCGCAGGTTGAAAGTTTGGACAAGTGGGTCCAAAAGATTTTGGATGTCACTACACCAGAAACCCACACGTGGAAGGAATTAGCCCTCAAACACGGATGGAAAGCTAAAAATCATGGTAGCAAAACTCATCTCGTCTTTCCTTTTCATGTAAAGAAGTTGTTTCCCCCTTTTTTCCTTTGCTGAATTCATTTCTACCTAGGGCTCAGTTGTTGTCCCTAAGGAGGACGTTTTGGCTGATCCTACTGATGCGGCGAGGCTGATGTAGAAAGCCTATACGCAAATAGGTATTTCCGGGCCTGCTTCTGGTGCAAGTTCTTCTTCTCGGATTCCCCGCCCAGAGAACAATCGACAAAAAAAAAGATGCTCATCTGCGGTTAGGGGAACAAATAGAAAGGCAAACAGCGCAACACCCGATTTGTCTTCTGATATTTTGGTGACAAGCGTCGCGTTCGAGCTGGTCCCAGAAACCATGGTGATCGATGATGATGGAAAAGACAATGATGATAGGGCTTCTCTACATAGAGGACAACAATCTCCATCAACTCAACGGAATGCCCAATCTGTTGAGTTAGCTGTGCCAATCGGGGATGATGCCTCGACACTCTTGAGGGAGTTTGATATGGTAGAAGATGCTAACTCACGCTTTTGAGTCCTAGCTGTTGCGCCCGGTACTATAGGGCGAAGTACCGGGCTTCTTCCATCTTCGATTAATGAGCAACCATCAACTATTATTGCACCTGCCACAACCACTTCTCGCCCTACAATGCCATATGATTCATCTCCCTCTTATTTAATTCAACCTTCGCCACCAGTAGGTACTACATCATTTGTGCCGGCCACAGCTACCCGAGAGGATGATGTCCCTTTTCCCCATTTCCCAATTCATGGGACTTGAGGCAAAATTATGCTTCTTTCTCAAGAGATCCCAAAAGGAGGAGGAGCGCCACCCTCTCGGTTTCCACTGGATGCAATCTGTTGTCTCGGCTGATGGAACTTGATAACTATCTGAAGCCCCTAACTTCAGAGAAAGATTGGAAAAAGATACAAACTCACTCGGGAGAATGTTTGTTGAATAATGTCATACACAATGCAATGACGGTATAGTCTTTGTTTTCTTTGGTTGTTTCTTCTACTTGTGTAATGGAAAAGTTTTGAATTTGCATTCTTGTTTTGCAGGCCAATTTCCTTGACTCTGAGGGCCTTCAAAGGTTGATTCGTAATAAGGAGGAACTTGCCTCCGAGAGGTATCAACTTTCGGCCGAGAGGGGCCAAATTGCTGCTCGCCTCTCAGAACTTGAAACTTGAGTTGCTAAGGTTGTTGAATTGGAGGCTCAGTTGCAGCAAAACAAATAGGAAGCAATGACTATTAGCTAAGAGGGTTTTCCATTAAGGGCATAATATGAAGAAACTAAGGCCAAATTGGTTAAAGTTTATAATACTATCCTTACTGCATTCGATCGTAAGGTTGCCTCTTCTGAAAGATTGCATAATTTGGAGGCAGCCTTAAACTCCAAGGCTAAAGAACTTTCTGTTGTCGGAAAAAAGCATGCCCGGTTGGAGGAGAAATATAAGAAAGCGTTAGAGCGTAATAAGATTTATGGCTCAATTGTCCGTGATTTTGAAACCAACCTCCAATCCATGAGATTCGGGCGAGATAACCTCTATGATTAGGTCGGCCAACTTAAAGGAGAACTTCAGCGTCGAGCGGCTTTCCTCATTGTTGAAAAAACATATGCTATGTACAACATGAGGAGAAAAAACTTGGAAGAGGCTAAAGTGGGTGTCGTTGACTTTGATATTGAAATCGCTAAAGCTCGTGAGCTAGAGTTGGCTGCTTGAAGGGGTCTTTCGGTCAGGCGTGATGCTACCGATTCTTCTGGTTTCAGTTCTGAGTTCTCGGGAACTGAAGAGGAACTGAAAGGTGATGATGCTGAGGGCCAGAATGATGAAGGCCAGGATATCGAACCGGTGTCGGATCTACCCACTTCTCCTGGAGGCGTCGATGCTTCTCTTCCTTTGGGTTCCGAAGATGCAGAAGCTTAATTCTTGATTTCCATTTCAATCTTTTGTACTTGTGTCGTTTGGAAAATTTTTTGTAAGTAAAAACACTTTTTTGTTCAAGTATCATATAAGTTTCCCTTTTTGCATATTTTTGTTTAAACATTTGCGCAAGTTTGTTCTATACATCTTTTTTTGCTTAAGTGTTTGCCCAAGTTTTATTATTTGCGTCTAATCATGCAAGGCTTCAGGTGTATTTTTCCTTGAAAGCATTACGATACCGGGCATAAGTTCTTCCGAAATCAACCCTTTAACGTGAGGGTTTTTATAAGAGAGGGCTCTCTTATGTTTACGGTTCTCTTGAAGAGGAAGTCTCATGTTCATTACGACACTAGCATTTGAAGTACTTGTTTAACTTTCAAATGATAAAATCAATTCATCGTTCAGAAAAGAAACAAGATAGAAATAAAAGGACTTTACTTTAGTCCTTCCGTTTTCAAAAAGTACATAAGCATTCGTTATGCTAAAAAGAAATTGTCATTTCTTCTGGCTAACATGTACAACTTGTTTCTACGGGGCTGGCCGCAGAGTGTCCGGTTCCGATGATACAAATATGTTTCCCGTTTTTATATTCCGGTCGACAAGGTAGTTATTGTTGCCGCATCCTCATATCATCCCCCCTAGTATTCGAATGCGAAGAATGCAAATTTGAACACTGGAAGTTTTGAACCTTCGAGGATTCCACCAATGAATTACTAGATAATCATCAGTTCAGTAACAAACTTCACTTCCCCTTAGGAATTTATTCTACCGAGCCAAAGACTATCTGACAATACCCTAGTAGTTTGCACTTGTGAATGATCGGGTAACCTTTGTTCGATAGCAAAACTTAACTTCCCACTAGGAACTTTTCTACCGAGCAAAAGATTATCTAACCACTCCTGAGTGGTTCTTCGCTTATGTGACTTTCTATTAAAAGCTCTTATTACTGCTGCTGAAACCTTCTACGTAGTATGCTTTCCGTTGTTGCCTCGTTAAAAACCTTGCTAGAAAAACCCAATTGGGACAAAAACTAAACGAAAGTAAAAAGAGTGCAGCACATACTTTCAGTATAGGTTATGTTCATCAGTAATAGTATCTCTTGAGATGTGCCACGTTCCAATTTCTAGGCAACTTTTCTCCATCTTGATTCTCCAACTTATATGAACCTTTTCCGGTGACAGCTGAAACCCGATAAGGGCCTTCCTATGCTGGACTTAGCTTCCCTGTACTGAGTTCACAAGTGTTTTGAGTTACTTTCCTTAAAACCAAGTCTCCCGCTTTGAAATAATGGAGGTTGGTTCTCCGATTATAATATCTTTCTATTCTCTGCTTTTGAGCTACCATCCTTATATGCGCCAAGTACCTGCGCTCATCGAGAAACTCCAAATCGACCAACATTGCTTCGTTATTTGCTTCTTCATATGCCTGGAAGTATCTCAAGGTAGGCTCCTCTATTTCCACTGGGATCACGGTTTCTGCTCCGTACACAAAGGAAAAAGGAGTCTCTCCTGTGCTCGATTTGGCCGTTGTTCGGTACGCCCATAGTACTCGGGATAGTTCTTCAAGCCATCTTCCTTTTGTGTCTTCCAATCTCTTATTGAGGTTTTGTGTAATCACATTGTTCGTTGATTCCATTTGACCATTTGCACTTGGATGATATGGAGAAGATGTGATCCTTTTGATTTTCAAATCTTCAAGGAACTTTGTGTTCTTTGGGCCTATAAATTGTGGCATGTTGTCGCAGACTATCTTTTTTGGTATCTCAAATCTGCAAATTATGTTCTCCCACAAGAAATCCACCACTTCACGTTCACCGATCTTCAGATAAGGACCTGCTTCAACCCACTTAGAAAAATAGTCAGTTAAAATCAAAAGAAACCTTACCTTTTCGGGGGCCCGTGGCAGTGGTCCTATTACACCCCATCTTTTCGTACATGAAAGTATGCCATGAGTGAATTGATGAAAGCTCAGGAATGAGATTATTTTGAGATTATAAGTATTATGCTATTTCAAGCAAGTGATAAGTAAATTCGTGAAGGTGAGAGAGTAATCAAATCGATGAAAATGAACTTCGTCGAAGTTTGGCATTTTGAGATAAAATACGGTCCTGACTATAAATACCCTGTATTTATGGACTACTGCCATACAAGGTACCACATGACCATGATAGTAAGGTATATGAAGTGTGTTAAAAGTGAGTATTATTCTAAATAATTTGGGATAATTCTTAATTTTGTAGATAATCGAATAATTATTGATTAATGATGTGGATAATTGTGGTATTAAGTAGGATTAAATGGATAAGAATTTTTTTGGGACTTCCACGTGGAATTAAGCCAAGCCAAAGTGGCACTAATATGATGATGAGTCAAAAGACATAAGCTTACTTGATTACACGTAAGAGTCCTTTGGATAGTTTAGAGAACAGGACTAGTATTGTGTGGTCTCTTAATTGATAATAGGACCAGCCCTTATGTAATTTAGAGTCCTTTGGTTTCTTATTTAATAATTTTGCTTGCAAAGATCAGCAACATTATCAAAACTCATGCAAGGATCTAAAGCTACTTTGATCCAATATAACGTTAAGGATGCAAACTTTTTCAAGAAGTTTAAACAAATGGAACAAGACACATACAATCTTACTTGATTGTATGGTTTCTTACATGATAATGTTACTTGCCTTACCAGCAACGGTGGATAATTCTAACAGAGAAATTCTCAACAAATGAATTCATATGAATTTCACAACGCTACAGCAGTATGAGACGCAATTTGGAGGGGTACGGTACAATCTTTCTCAAGAATATCATATGGATTTTTTCCTACTTTGATCTGCCGTTATGTGTTCTTCGCAAAAGACGTGTGTTAGAGGAATTTTCAAGAGAATCGGTCTGGGTATGTTATGGCTATCCCTTCTTTCTTTTGGCATGATCCATACGATACAAACGAAACATGCAAATGCACAATTTCCATAGATGATTCTATTCATAGAAATATTAGAGATGCTTATGTTCTTGATTTCCCATGTATCATATTATTCTATCATATGTTCATGGGTCTCAGAAAATACGTAAGTTATGCTCTATGGGAGCTAACAAATATGATTTAAGAAAAGGACGAGATATCAGGATCCGGATGGGGTTAGAGTAACCCAAAATGGAGGATGAAATGTTTGTATTAGTTGACATTGCTGAAGTATATTGTAAATGTGCTAATAGATCTTTTTGTGAGACACCCAGATAGTGCACTCTAGAATATTACAATTAGATATGAGTAGCATGATCAAAAAAATTCAGAAGATAGGCACTGAAAATCGGGAAGGGATAAATATTACCTTAGTGTGACTCTCGTCCCTAGTAAAGCGAGGACGTTAAGCAACACGAAGAGCCGATGAATGAAGCAAGAGGAGCTAAAAGCGAAAGAATGTTGTGTTGAAGTTTCCACAAGAAAGGGATGGGCAGAAATATTAGCAGAGTAATGAGAAGAGAGATAAGGAAGAATTATAAGTGAGATATGATACATGGATGACAATGGTAGAGTGCTACAAAACCTATAGTCAAATGAAGAAAGAGACGAAAGGCGATGGACCTTAAGGCAAAAAAAGAATATAGGCCATACAGTCACATCCTCATTTCGAGAAATAAGTTCGGGACCCTAACGTGATTAACAAAAGGAAAACCCCAGAGTAATAGAAATCAGTATGGACTTGTTACACCCCAAGTTTTCATACGTGAGAGTACGTCGTAAGTCATTGATGTAAGCTCAGAAATGAGATTATATTTGGAAGAAAATAAAGTAAGTTAATCATGTTACCTTGGAGGTTACAAATATTTAAGATCATGAATAACGAGTACCAAGAGGGTTGGAAATCTTAGAAGCTAAACCAATTGAAGAAAATAAGTTTCGTCAAAAGTCGACAAGTTTGGAATGTTATAACATGTACTTTGGGGTAAGACTAGGGTTCTTAACATGATAAGGAGGATATTCTATGAGTTATTTTAGTCGTATGATAATCATTTTCAACATTTTGAAGGCAAGCAAGTTGTGGAACAAGAGTTGGCAAAGGTCATCACAAGTTACATTCATAAATTTGCTGAAATTTAGGTCAAATGTATCTGAGAATTTATCTAAATATACTTGGAATCATGGGGTTTTCTACCTACCAAATTGAAGGTCTACGAGTCTACTTTCTAACGCATTAAACCGTTCGTCAATACAACATCGGAGTAGACAGATATTCATGTTTTCGCGAGATCGCGCAAGCAACTCCCAATGGGACCCACTTAGGTGGTGGTTGACCTACTTCAATTTATAAACGATTTGAACGCCTATTTTTGCTCATTTTTCAACTAAAATTCATCTCCAAACTTCTACTAACCCTCCTAAACATATACCACAAGGGTTTGAAGTGATTACACCATATTTCAACATCAAAACTTAGTTCTAGTGAAGAACAACACCTCTTTGAGGTTGTGTTGTCATTGAGGATTGTTGTGGGCTGTATTTGGATGAAATTCCAAGTTGTTGCTGCTTTCTATGGTGAGTATAACAGCCTACTAATTGTGATTAATCTTGCTTATATGTTGGTTAAGTTGTTAGGATGATAAACTACAAGATAATACTTGGATTAACTTAAGTCACTTCTATGGTGTTGTATTGCTATTGAGGGTTGTTGTAAACTGAATATAACTTGGATTTTGACTTGAAGTTACTGTATAAGGTATGTATATTGTTATCTTGCTTGTGCCTAAGGTTATCTTGATGTTGATTAAGTTAAATGGATGGGCTAGACATGAACTAGTGAATAAAGTTGCTAATTGAGGATAGTTGAAGTTGTGGATTATTTTCATTGTTATAAATATATGGTTTAAGGCTGGAATCATTGATTAATGACTTCATTATCATGTTAATGATACTTTTATGTTGAAGTAAGAAGTCTATAAGGATTGATAAGGGGTATACAGATTCCAATCGGAGCTTGCCGCTCGTCGTAATGTAGTTGTGACTTGTTGTTGTTATATGGTGTCTTGATATTAATAATTATGTATTGATGGATTTCTCTGGTCATTGTTGTTTGTATATGGTATTGCAGGAGGCCCTTGTTAAAAGGGAGATGCTGCCAAAATTTACGTAAATGAGCTACTAGCTTAAGTTATAGACTTAGCCTTTGTTCAGCACTGATTTTGAATCTCCTTATACTATGATAGATTGAGTTGACTTGTTTGAAGAGTTTCTTGGAAGTGATTAAGGACTCAACGGGTTTAAGGTATGTTAAGGCACTTAATTCTTTCTTTTGGCATGATCTAAAGTGACATGAACATAAACGGTACGCTAATTCATAACGGATATACTCCTAGAAACTAAGGTTGTCCATGTTCTTTCCTTATAAAGTTATTCTAAGCAAGTGTGTATAATCCTTAAATCCCACTAAGGTTCATATTGATGGTAGGGATGTCCATAATGTTAATCGAAGCTGCAATGACCTTACATCACTCCGAAAGGGTTAGAACGTAATTCCATGAGTCGAGCATGCATTATATATATATATATATGTATCTATTTTACTCTACCGAGCCGCGCTATAGTCGGCCGGGTATGGCACCTATTGTGCAACCACTGATCAGTTGGGTTTACCGAGCTCCACGTGGCCGGGTACGATTCTACCGAACCTTATGATGGTCGGGTACGCTTTTACCGAGTCCTCTTTGAGGCCGGGTACGATATGATGATGATGATGCCCACAGAGGCGAATGTTTTAAAAAGTTTATGTATATATATGTATTATGCATTTCATATCAGTAACCCCCAGAGGCACTCAGATGTTACAGGTTGTATCTCCTCTATCTCTCTCTTTACATTACTGTTCTTGTTTAAGCTTTCCTGCCTAACATACTCGGTACTTTATTTGTACTGACGTCCCTTTTGCCTGGGGACGCTGCATTTCATGCCCGCAGGTCTCGATTGATAGGTTGACAGTCCTCCTAGTAGGCTATCAGCTCAGCGAAGGTGTTGGTGCACTCCACTTGCTCCGGAGTTGCCTATTTGGTCAGTATGCTTTGGATATGTATTGATTGGTATGGCAGGGCCCTGTCCCGACCTTTATGATTTTATGTACTCTTAGAGGCTTGTAGACAGATTTCAGGTGTATGGATAATCGTATGGCCTTGTCGGCCTATGTTTCGAGTTTACTAATGGTCATGTCGGCCTTATAGGCCCGTATGTCACATATATTAGTTTGTATATCATGTTGGGTCTTCATATGTTGAGTATTCCCTTATGTTTTATTCTTGTTATCTCATGACGGGTTTTCTGGCTCATTTACTCATGATAACATGTTAAGAAAGATATGTTACGTTGGTACTCGGTTGAGTAAGGCACCGGGTGCCC
This sequence comes from Nicotiana sylvestris, assembly GCF_000393655.2. Classification (NCBI taxonomy): domain Eukaryota; kingdom Viridiplantae; phylum Streptophyta; class Magnoliopsida; order Solanales; family Solanaceae; genus Nicotiana; species Nicotiana sylvestris. Next base: position 82,320,492 of record NC_091057.1, on the reverse strand, counting down.
GTCGCGGCCCTTCGATTTGGGTTGTGACAGGACTGGTGAACAAGATAAACTAAACATGAATTAGGAACTAAGTGATTTGATAATAGTCAGCATCATGAGAATTTAAGATCGTATTCCGGCAATAATAGAATGGACAACAGAAAATGATCCATGATGAATTCAGAGAATGGTCATTCAGGGATACGCTTCCCTAAAGCAAGCAATGTGAGCAAAGTTAAGCTTAATAGACTATATGTGCCGGTTACACTAATTGCCACCATTGCAAGTAAGGAATTTTGTTATCCTTGGTACAGAAGGATTACCGCAAGGTGAGTAAGGTTCATCGATGATATGAAAGGACGCCAAAGATGAAGAGGTAAAACATCTACAGGTAGGTCGTCGTAGCTCCAACTCTCAGTACTCCCCAAAAGGGGGGAATACGGGAGTGATGTGATGTTAAGTCAGAATTAAGTGATTCTAGTAATTATGGAATGGTAAAGGAAGAATGCGATAAATGAGATTGCACTTAACCAAATCCTATAGATATGCTACGATTCCAGAATATTATGCAAGCACGACGTCACGGAGAGGAAGTAAGGTTCTGTCCTAGGATGTTATTGATAAAAAAAAGAGCCAGTGCGAGAGGTAAGTTAAGACAAAGAAAATAACCCAAGAAACTTTACGTGGAATATTGATATGATAATGGGCCAACGAGAAGCTAGCAGTTGATTCAGGAAGAGCCTAGTTATGACTAGACCGGTGGTTACAGACGAATCAACAGATCGTGCAAGATAAACATATTAAAACCCAATATAGTAAATTCATCCTTGTAGTAATGTCATTATAATACTTGAGATATATTTAGACAGGAATCAGGGTAGTTAAAGGTACCGTATGAGTGCTACGGGGATACAAGGAAGTGCCACTGGGAAGGCAGTCAAAATATCAGTTCAGAAGCAACCCTACAAGCACAAGGGCATGGAGGTAAGCAACTACGGATGATTATAGGCAAGGAATAAGGCTTTACGAGAGTCAAGAGTTCTCCGTAAGTACTACAATGAAAGACTACCTGAGGAAATAAGGAAGAAAATTTCAACCTAAGCACAATGACCTAAAGAGGAAATGGTCGTGTAACAACAGTCTCACAACAACATTGTAAGCACTCTAAAGGAAAGTGGCACCTACTGTGGCTAATGAATAGGAAGTAAAATTAAAAGTAATATTCAAGATCATATGAGTTGCACGAAAACTGTGGTATGTGTGGACACTAAGATAAGCTAAGTATGCACGCAACAAGGAGGCAGAAGACCAGGAAAAATAATAGCTTACGTTTAAAGAAAATTGAGAAGGAATGAAAGGAACTATTCGATCAATGATCCAGAGTTAGTTACGTTTTGAATGTACTTACGATTTCAGAGTATACATATATGTTGACAATCATATAGCCATAGAGGACTCCGATAAAAGTTAAAAGAAAGAATTGAGTCCAGGTCATAGACAAAGAATTGAATTGTTAGAAGATTATATCCTGGATATTCTATAGCATCCATGAAGGACTAAAGTAATAATTAATACCATGAGCCACAGATCGGAAGGTAGCTTAAGCCTACACGAAGGTTGATCAAATGGAAGAGGAAACTAAAGAGTTACATCAACTAAGTAAATCAGGAGTCTGATTATTGGACCTAAAAAATTATAGAAATCGTGATCGAGAACATTGCAGGACCAGCCTTAATATCAGAGGTACAAGAGAGGTAGTACAACAACCATAGTCTATAACGACTCTACAATAAAGCCAGATAGAAAAGTGACAGCCTCATAAGAAGTTATTATGAAGCTCCCACCATATTGCAGTATTATAATAAAGCTTCAAGTTGTGGAAGGGAGGTTATGAAAGATATAGAAGATGTGATGCAAGATTTTAAGGTAAGTAAGATAAAGGTAAACAACATACGAGATACTCAAATGCAAAAGGTTATGAATAGTCTATACTTCGGATAGAAGGCTAGAAGCACGGGGATTCAATATCTAGGAATGATAACAACATCGTCAATGGTATATTTTCCGGCCTATGGTTTCTAGGTATTGGGAGGCCTAGTTAGGAGAGCAAAGAAGAGCTAGAGACGACGTGATATCTTGCTTGATGTTCCAGAATAACATAAGGAAATCTGTGGTGCAAGTAAGTTAAAGGAAGGTTGTGAGTAGTATAAATAGATATATGTAGTACGCAAGCTAAAGTATGGTAAAGCAACAAAGTTTTAGGAAGACAGGAATAAGGACAAGAAAGGGCGAATGAGAAGGTGACGAGAAACAGATAAGTTCTCGGGATTAAGCCCGTGAAAACAAGAGATCTGATGATTTCTCGAAGTTATAGAAAGCTCAATATAGACTGAATGAACTCAAAGGAGTTACTCATCATAAGTAGCATTTAAAAGAGAAGGAATGTTGCCCTAATAGTAAAATAAGGGTATAATTGTGGGAGATAAAGGATGACTTTTGGACCTTCGATTGGGCAATGATTTGAAGAAAAGGATTCATGGATTGTACAGGAATAATTTACTCATGTAAGGTGAATCAAATTGAAATGCTAGGAAATACAGTTATGGAAGTATAGTATCGTCCCCATCTGGGTAAGGAAAATCACTTCAAATTTCTTCAATGCCATGTGAGCCTTGGTGATTACGTAAGAAGTTCCAAATTTTCAGTGGTAAATTGTGGATCAATATTAAGGTGAATCAACAATGGATGGACAAAAGTTACAAAGTATGAGATGAGATTAGGTTGTCATCCTTTAGGTGAACAATAATAAGGAAGCATTAAAGGACTTGGATTCATACATATGGGATAAGCAACGAAAGTAACCGGGAATTGGTAGCAGACCTCAGTAAGGATAAATCTAGGTAAGAGTTATGGTATAATATGACCTACCTAGGTACAGTAAAGTCATACGGATGGATAAAAAAAAGGTATAGCAATAATTGTGAGTTCAACAAAGTACCGAACGAAGAACTTCAGTATACCCATATATGCTCATTGGGACCTCTTATCAAGCTCTGTATATGCAAACAAAGTGAAGCCTAGAAATTGGCTACAAGCTCAAGGAAAAATGAGAGAAGAGTCACATAGGCGCACTTACAAGATCAGAGTCGTACAGGCTGCATGATAGAAGGTAGAAACAATTATGAGATTGGAAGGATTTCGACCACAAGTCGTGGTATGAGAGAGGTCTAAAAGGGGAGAATGCCCTGGCCTTTGGAATTATTCACAGAACGGTTGCCTAGATGGCAAGGAGAGTACTAAAGTATTCAAAAGACATAAGTTATGAAAATGATAGGTGCATCAGTCAACATTCGAGGACGAATAATCCAAATAGGGGAATGGTGTTACACTCCATGTTTCCATACATGAAAGTATGCCATGAGTGAATTGATGAAAGCTGGGGAATGGGATTATTTTGAGATTATAAGTATTATGCTATTTCAAGCAAGTGAATCGTGAAGGTAAGAGGGTAATCAAATCAATGAAAATAAATTTCGTCGAAGTTTGGCATTTTGAGATAAAATACGGTCTGGACTATAAATACTCTGTATTTATGGACTATTGTCATACAAGGTACCACATGACCATGATATTAAGGTATATGAGTGTGTTAAAAGTGCGTAGTATTTTAAGTAATTTGGAATAATTCTTAATTATGTGGATAATCGAATAATTATTAATTAATGATGGGGATAATTGTTAAGTAGGATTAAGTGGATAAGGAATTTTTTGGGACTTCCATATGGCATTAAGCCAAGCCAAAGTGGACTAATATGATGATAAATCAAAAGATATAAGCTTCCTTGATTACACGTAAGAGCCCTTTGGATAGTTTAGAGAATAGGACTAGTAACATTGCTTGTGTGATCTCTTAATTGAAAATAGAACCAGCCCTTATGTAATTTAGAGTCCTTTGGTTTCTTATTTGATAATTTTGCTTGCAAAGATCAGCAACATTATTAAAACTCATGTAAGGATCTAAAGCTACTTTGATCCAATTTAACATTAAGCATGCAAACTTTATCAAGAAGTTTAAACAAATGGAACAAGACACATACAATCTTACTTGATTGTATGGTTTCTTACATGATAACGTTAATTGCCTTACCAGCAACGCTGGATAATTCTAACGGAGAAATTCTCAACAAATGAATTCATATGAATATCACAACGCCACAGCAGTATGAGACGCAATTCGGAGGGGCACGGTACAATCTTTCTCAGGAACATCATACGAATTTTTCCCTACTTCGATCCACCATTATATGTTCTTCGCAAAAGATGTGTGATAGAGGAATTGTCAAGAGAATCGGTCCAGGTATGTTAAGGCTATCCCTTCTTTCTTTTGGCATGATCCATACGATACAAACAAAACGTGCAAATGCATAATTTCCATACATGACTCTATTCATAGAAATATTAGAGATGCTTATGTTTTTGATTCCTCATGTGTCATATTATTGAATCATGTGTTCATGAGTCCCAGAAAAACACGTAAGTTGAAAAAGTTTACTTCATGATATTATTCAAAGGCATAATGGTCTTATGACACACCAAGAGATTTTACTGACGTACTTTTCATGCATTGCATTCATTTACATTGACCCATGACCAGATGATGTTATATATGCGTATATATATATATATATATATATATATATATATATATATATATATATATGTATATGGGATATGGGAAAAAGTTATGGCGTTATATATGCATCACCACCTGATCAGCTGGTGTACGTTGATGATTTGCCCATAGTGGCCGAGATGATATGATGGGATGCCCTCAGAGGCTTGATGATATTATGAAGGCATATACCCATGCATGATATGACATTTATATGCATATGCACGACATTATAATATTAAATGATTCACAGAGTTATTCAGATATACATGTTGAGTCTTTTACTCTATGTTTCTCTTATGTCTACTAGTTACTGATTTTCATTCCTTACATACTCGGTACATTATTTGTACTAATGTTCCTTTTGCCTGGGGATGCTGCGTTTCATGCTCGCAGGTCCTGATAGATAGGTCGAGAGTCCTCCAAATAGGCTATTAGCTTAGCGGAAGGTGTTGGTGCGCTTCATTTGCTCCAGAGTTGCTTCTTTGATTAGTATGATAAGTGCATGTATTGATTGGTATGGCGGGATCATGTCCCGACCTTTATGATATTATATATTCTTAGAGTCTTGTAGACAGATGTCATATATATGTATACTTGTATGGCCTTGTCGGCCTATGTTTTGAGTATATAAAGAATCATGCTGGCCTTATAGGCCCATACTTCATATGTATAAGCCTGTATTCCCTCATGATTTATTCCGGTTCATTTATCTATGATATAATGATATGAAAGATATGTTATGTTGTTACTCGGTTGAGTAAGGTATTGAGTGCCGGTTGTGGCCCATCAGTTTGGGTCGTGACAGGTCCAGCGATATCCATCCCCCACTTCATGAATGGCCATGGAGACAAACCGAGTTTGATGGTTCTGTTAGTTGATGTACCAACAACGTGTAGCATTGACACTTATCGTATTTTTTAACAAAAGCTTTAGCGTATTGCTCCATTCGGGGCCAGTAATATCCTTCCCTTACCAACTTTAACAAAAGCATTGACAAACCGAATGATTTCAATATTAGTACAGTTGAATTTATATGTGGTTTATAGACAAGTGAATTAACTTGATCCTGAAATAATAGATGAATTGGATAAAATTGTAATATCTAGCCTTGAAATGGAGACAAAATGATAGAAATAATAGTTCCGGGAGCGGGGTTTTCGGGCACAACAATAATGAAATCAAGAAGCAATAAGACAAAATTATATTAAGCTTTGAACAGAATGAGCTTATTTTGCTAGAAAATCTGTATCCTTTGCAATGATAATAGATCTCACTCTTTATAGTTGCACCTAGGGAACAAGGTCCTAGGATCAAGCTCTAATCTAATGTAAATTATGAGGGCCATTGAAGAATGTGTAATAGCGGGCATGAATGCCATATTCTTTTATAACAGGCAGTGTAATAAATGTTATAGAATATTCTTCATTAAATGCTACCGAGTGGTAAACATTTATTTCATCTTTATGAGTATCATTATTTCTGGTAACATACGAAATCATTGCCTTCAGTTTCATCCATCCTCTATCTTCGACTCCACGTGTCACTTTCTCATACGATCATTTAATATTCCATATTTTACCCCATAGGGCTTGATCCTTCGTTACGTATTATTGCATATGTTCCTCTTTGGCTTCAAAGATCATGTAAACCTAATTCACCACTAGCTGGGAGTCACATTTGATTTCTATGACCTCGAAATCTAGTCATCAGGCCAATTCGAGTCCTGCAATCAAAGCTTCATACTCCGCTTTATTGTTAGTCAGAGGAACCATTCTTATGGCTTGTCTTAGGGTTTCTCCTGAAGGCGTGGTCAATAGTATGCCAAGCCTGGACTCTTTTACGTAGGAAGATCCATTCTTACATAGGTTCCAAACTATTGATGTCGATTCTGACACCATCATTACTTCTTTGGTAGCCAGAAGTAACAATCTTGGACCAAAATCGGCCACAAAGCTGGCCGAAACTTGTGACTTAATCGCAGTTCTAGTTTATATTCTATGTCAAATTAACTCATTTTGAAGGCCCACTTGGCCAGCTTACTCGAAAGTTCGGGTTTATGAAGGATATTCTGCAGGGGAAAGGTAGTGACTACCACTATCAGGTGACATTGGAAATAAGGCATTAGATTTCGAGCGGCGACTACAAGAACTAAGGACAACTTCTTCAAATGCGGGTAGCGAGTTTCTGTTCCTGTTAAGATTCTACTAATGTAATAAATTGGAGATTGCGTACCTTTGTCTACATGGACTAAAACGGTGCTTACCGCTACTTCTAAGACCGCTAAGTAGATTAATAATTTTTTGCCTTCCTCTGTCTTTGATAATAACAGAGGACTTGACAAGTAGCTTTTTCAAATCCTTTAAGGCCTGATGATATTCCGGAGTCCATTCGAAGTTATTCTTCTTCTTGAGTAACAAAAAGAAATGATGGCATTTTTCTGAAGACCAGGAAATGAACCTGCTCAAAGAGGCCAATCTCCCCACAAGCCTTTGAACTTCTTTACGCTCGATAGTTGGTCCGGAATGTCTTCGATGACTTTTATTTTGTCGGGTTAACTTCAATTCCTCTTTGTTATACTAGGAATCCCAAAAACTTACCGGAACTGACACCGAACGCTCACTTCTTAGGGTTAAGCTCCATATTATGCTTCCTCAAGATGTCAAAAGTCTCTTGCAAGTGTTTGAGATGATCACATGCATTCAAAGACTTAACAAGTATATCGTCTATACAGACTTCAATGGTTTTCCCTACTTATTTTTCATACATTTTATTTGCGGGCCGCTGGTAAGCGGCTCCGATGTTTTTTAGTCCGAAGGGCATCATATTATAGCAATATGTGCCGAAATTTGTTATGAATGAAGTTTTTTTCTGATCCTCCGGTTTTATCTTAATTTGGTTGTACCCGGAGCAAGCATCGAGAAAACTCATTAACTCATGCCCGACGGTTGCATCAATCATTTAATCAATGTTTGACAATGGGAACGAGTCCTTTGGGAATGTCTTATTCAAGTCCTTATAGTCTACGCACATGCGAAATTTATTATTCTTCTTTGGAACTACTACTACGTTAGCTGCCAGTCTGGATACTTTACCTCTCGGATTGAACCGATATCAAGTAGGCGAGTTACCACCTCTTTGCTGAATTTGTTTTTGACCTCGACAATAGGACATATTTTTTTGTCTTATCGGAGGAATGTTGGGATCCAAGCTTAGCTTATGTACAGCTATTTCCGTCGGGATACGTGTCATATCTGCATGCTACCATGCAAAACATCGGTATTAAATATAAGAAATTCAATAAACCCATACCTGAGCTCGGGGTGCACTCATGTCCCCAAGTGGAATTCCTCTCCAAAAACTTTTCGAACAATACGACTTGCTCAAGCTCTTCCGCTGTGGACTTTGTTGCATCCATTTCGTTTGGTACCTGGGAATACCTTGGCACATCATAAGATTTTGACACCTCTTCTCCCCAACTGACTTGATTCGGGAGCTGGCGTCGGGTCCTGTAAGTGCTATGCCGCATGCTCTTTCCCTTTACTACTGGAGACCGAAATTGCATTAATCTCCCTTGTTGCCGGTTGGCCGCCCCTTATTTGTTTGATTTACTCGGGAGTTGGGAATTTAAGCAACTGGTGATATGTCGATGGCACAACTTTCATCACATGCAACCATGGTCTTCCCAGGATAATATTGTAGCCCATATCACCATCCAATACCTCAAAAAGGGTCGTCTTCATCACCCCTTCGGCATTCATGGGTAGCAGAATCTCTCCTCCGATTGTCATGCTCGCTAGGTTGAACTCGACAAGGAGCTTTGTGGCCGGAATGATGCTTCTGGTAAGTTTGACTTGCTCCATTACCCTCCATTGTATAATATTGGCCGAACTCCCTAGATCCACCAAAACACGTTTGATTTTAAAATCTAATACATTTAAAGAAATTACCAATGCATCATTGTATGGAAGCAACAATACGTCTACGTCTTCCTCCGTTAAAGTGATGTGATCTTCAGCGACTTCCCGGAGTCTCTTGCGGTAGGTTACTGATACCTTCGTCTTTTTTGCTATCGAGAAGGTAACCCCGTTAATCTCGTTCCCCCAAAAAATTATGTTGATCGTTAGGTGCGGGGGATCTTCTCCTGCTTTTGAGCTCTTCCTGTCATCACTATTGCGACAATAATTGTTCTTAGCATGGTCACTTAAGAATTCCCTGAGATGGCCATTTTTCAGTAGTGTCACCACCTCTTAACGCAGATGTCAGTAGTCCCCAGTTCAGTGACCGTTTGTCCCGTGGTATTCGCACTATAAATTAAGATCCCTCTAGCTGGGATCAGATCTCATTAGCTACGGGAACCGTGCTTCTTTAATGTTTCTCACAGCCGATACCAACTCTACTATGCTGACTTTGAAGTTATATTTGGAAAGTCTGGGGTAGGAAGAATCTCAAGAACTCGAAGTTTCCTTGTCCTGTAACAACCTATTACTCTAGCCGCGATCAGTTCTTCTATCGATCACGAACCTATCCGCCAACCGAAAACCTTTGCCGCATATTTCGGCCTATTCATAGGGCAAAAATCGGCTCCTTGAAGACCATCGATCTGTGTCGAAATCATCTTTTGATTTCTCCTTGTTCTTCTCTCGACCCTTAACCGACATCGGAAAATCGAGCTACTCATCCTCAATCCTTATTTTTGAAGAACTACGTACAGTCCTTATAGTCTACGCACATGCAAAATTTATTATTCTTCTTTGGAACTACTACTACGTTAGCTGCCAGTCTGGATACTTTACCTCTTGGATTGAACCGATATCAAGTAGGCGAGTTACCACCTCTTTGATGAATTTGTTTTTGACCTCGACAATAGGATTTTTTTGTCTTATCGGAGGAATGTTGGGATCCAAGCTTAGCTTATGTACAGCTATTTCCGTCGGGATACGTGTCATATCTGCATGCTACCATGCAAAACAATCGGTATTAAATATAAGAAATTCAATAAACCCATACCTGAGCTCGGGGTGCACTAATGTCCCCAAGTGGAATTTCCTCTCCAAAAACTTTTCGAACAATGCGACTTGCTCAAGCTCTTCCGCTATGGACTTTGTTGCGTCCATTTCGTTTGGTACCTAGGAATACCTTGGCACATCATAAGATTTTGACACCTCTTCTCCCCCAACTAACTTGATTCGGGAGCTGGCATCGGGTCCTGTAAGTGCTACGCCGCATGCTCTTTCCCTTTACTACTGGAGACCGAAATTGCATTAATATCCCTTGTTGCCGGTTGGCCGCCCCTTATTTGTTTGATTTACTTGGGAGTTGGGAATTTAAGCAACTGGTGATATGTCGATGGCACAACTTTCATCACATGCAACCATGGTCTTCCCAGGATAATATTGTAGCCCATATCACCATCCAACACCTCAAAAAGGGTCGTCTTCATCACCCCTTCGGTATTCGTGGGCAGCAAAATCTCTCCTCCGATTGTCACGTTTGCTAGGTTGAACTCGATAAGGATCTTTGTGGTCGGAATGATGCTTCTAGTAAGTTTGTCTTGCTCCATTACCATCCATTGTATAATATTGGCCGAACTCCCTAGATCCACCAAAACACGTTTGATTTTAAAATCTAATACATTTAAAGAAATTACCAATACATCAATGTACGGAAGCAACAATCCATCTACGTCTTCTTCCGTTAAAGTGATGTCATCTTCATCGACTTCCCGGAGTCTCTTGCGGTAGGTTACTGATACCTTCATCTTTTTTGCTATCGAGAAGGTAACCCCATTAATCTCGTTCCCCCAAAAAATCATGTTGATCGTTAGGCGCGGGGGATCTTCTCCTACTTTTGAGCTCTTCCTGTTATCACGATTGTGACAATAATTGTTCTTAGCACGGTCACTTAAGAATTCCCTGAGATGGCCATTTTTCAGTAGTATCACCACCTCTTAACACAGATGTCAGTAGTCCCCAGTTTAGTAACCGTTTGTCCCGTGGTATTCGCACCATAAATTAGGATCCCTCTAGCTGGGATCAGATCTCATTGGCTTCGGGAACCGTGCTTCTTTAATGTTTCTCATAGCCGATACCAACTCTACTATGCTGACTTTGAAGTTATATTTGGAAAGTCTGGGGTAGGAAGCATCTCAAGAACTCAAAGTTTCCTTGTCCTGTAACAACCTATTACTCTAGCCACGATCAGTTCTTCTATCGGTCACGAACCTATCCGCCAACCAAAAACCTTTGCCGCATCTTTCGACCTATTCATAGGGAAAAAACCAGCTCCTTGAAGACCATCAATCTGTGTCGAAATCATCTTTTGATTTCTCCTTGTTCTTCTCTCGACCCTTAACCGACGTCGGAAAATCGAGCTGCTCATCCTCAATCCTTATTTTTAAGGAACTACTTATAGTCCTTATAGTCTACGCAAATGTGAAATTTATTCTTCTTCTTTGGAACTACTACTACGTTAGCTGCCAGTCTGGATACTTTACCTCTCGGATTGAACCGATATCAAGTAGGCGAGTTACCACCTCTTTGATGAATTTGTTTTTGACCTCGACAATAGGACATTTTTTTTGTCTTATCGGAGGAATGTTGGGATCCAAGCTTAGCTTATGTACAACTATTTATGTGGGGATACGTGTCATATCTGCATGCTATCATGCAAAACAATCGATATTAAATATAAGAAATTCAATAAACCCATACCTGAGCTCGGGGTGCACTCATGTCCCCAAGTGGAATTTCCTCTCCAAAAACTTTTCGAACAATACGACTTGCTCAAGCTCTTCTGTTGTGGACTTTGTTGCGTCCATTTCTTTAGGTACCTGGGAATACCTTGGCACATCATAAGATTTTGACACCTCTTCTCCCCAACTGACTTGATTCAGGAGCATGCGTCGGGTCCTGTAAGTGCTATGCCGCATGCTCTTTCCTTTTACTACTGGAGACTAAAATTGCATTAATCTCCCTTGTTGCCGGTTGGTCGCCCCTTATTTGTTTGATTTACTCGGGAGTTGGGAATTTAAGCAACTGGTGATATGTCGATGGCACAGCTTTCATCACATGCAACCATGGTCTTCCCAGGATAATATTGTAGCCCATATCACCATCCAACACCTCAAAAAGGGTTGTCCTCATCACCCCTTCGGCATTCGTGGGCTGCAGAATCTCTCCTCCGATTGTCACGCTTGCTAGGTTGAACTCGATAAGGAGCTTTGTGGCCAAAATGATGCTTCTGGTAAGTTTGGCTTGCTCCATTACCGTCCATTGTATAATATTGGCCGAACTCCCTAGATCTACCAAAACACATTTGATTTTAAAGTCTAATACATTTAAAGAAATTACCAATGCATCATTGTATGGAAGCAACAATCTGTCTACGTCTTCCTCCGTTAAAGTGATGTCATCTTCAGCGACTTCTCGGAGTCTCTTGCGGTAGGTTATTGATACCTTCATCTTTTTTTCTATTGAGAAGGTAACCCTGTTAATCTCATTCCCCCAAAAAATCATGTTGGTCGTTAGGCGCGGGGGAACTTCTCCTGCTTTTGAGCTCTTCGTGTTATCACGATTGCGACAATAATTGTCCTTAGCATGGTCACTTAAGAATTCCCTGAGATGGCCATTTTTCAGTAGTGTCACCACCTGTTAACGCAGATGTTGGTAGTCCCCGGTTCAGTGACCGTTTGTCCCGTGGTATTCGCACCATAAATTAGGATCCCTCTAGCTGGGATCAGATCTCATTGGCTTCGGGAACCGCTTCTTTAATGTTTCTCATAGCCGATACCAACTCTACTATGATGACATTGAAGTTATATTTGGAACGTCTGGGGTAGGAAGAATCTCAAGAACTCGAAGTTTCCTTGTCCTGTAACAACCTATTACTCTATCCGCGATCAGTTCTTCTATCGGTCACGAACCTATCCGCCAACCAAAAACCTCTGCCGCATCTTTCGAGCTATTCGTAGGGCAAAAACCGGCTCCTTGAAGACCATCGATCTGTGTTGAAATCATCTTTTGATTTCTCCTTATTCTTCTCTCAACCCTTAACCGACGTCGGAAAATCGAGCTGCTCATCCTCAATCCTTATTTTTGACTCGTACCGATTGTAAAGATCTGCCCAAGTTGTCTCTTGGAATTCAAGAAAACTTTTTTTCAATTTTCGAGAAGCAACGGAACTCCTCGGATTTAATCTTTTGGTGAATGCTTCAGCCTCCCATTCATTCGGAATGGACGGCAGCAACATCTTTTCCTTCTAGAACCGGGTTACAAATTCCTGCAGTAACTCGGACTCTCCTTATGCAATTATGAAAATATCGGCCTTTCGAGCCTATTCCTTTCTGGCCCTGGCATGGGCCTTAATGAAAGAGTCTACGAGCATCTCAAAAGAATCTATGGAATGCTCGGACAAAAGCGAATACCGCATTTAGGATCCCTTCGTGAGAGTCTCTCCGAATTTCTTTAGCAACACTGATTCAATATCGTGGGGAGCTAAATCATTCCCCATTCGCCGTTGTTTTATTGGTGGTGATATGCTCCTGAGGATCTGAAGTCCCATCATATTTCGGCAGGTCCGACATTTTAAACCGCTTCGGAATCAATTCTGGTGCCACTCTTTCTTTGTACGGCAATTAAGTAGACTTCTTTGAGTCTAGCCCATTCAACACTAGTGGTGCACCCGGGATTTAGTCCATGCGGGCGTTCACTTCCCTCATAAACCGTATGAGTTCATTTTTAAAGGGATCTCTCCCGTTGTTATTAACAGATCCGCTCCCCCCGGCCCCATCAAAGTCGACTCGCCCCTTGGGTGTTGTTGTCGACCCTCTGCGTTTTTGATTTTTGAGAGCACTGGGAGTAATTGGGCCTCGCACGTTTGCATTATTGGAAGCACCCGATAACACATGCTTTAGTTCTGTCATTACCTTATCATGTCGTGTGAGATGACCTAGAATGGCCTCTTGTTGCTCCTGCAGGACCCTTACCACTTCGTCAACGTGGATCATCAGGAGTCGCTTCTCGAACATGTTGCAAGTATTGCCTTCCATGGACTGGCGTGGCCTCGTTCCCCTCGCTGCGGGTATCGATGATCGAATCCTCATATTGAGGGTGATTTCCTTTAGCCTCAAGATTTTGTGTGTTGTTAACACCATTATTTGCCATTTCCTATGATTGTTTTCTAAGAAAAAATAATCAAACACGTTAGTAACAAAAGGCAAAGATCAACTTAATTACACAACTGTCTAAGCCCCACGGTGGGCACCAAACTATTTATCTGTAAAACGGTGCGGTTGAATTTATACGTGGTTTATAGACAAGTGAATTAACTTGATCCTGAAATAATAGATGAATTGGATAAAATGCAATACTTAACCTTGAAGTGGAAACAAAATAACAGAAACAATAGTTCTGCGAGAAGGGCTTCCGGGTACAACAACAATGAAATTAAGAAGCAATAAGATAAAATTATATTAAGCTTTGAACAGAATGTACTTTATGTTTGCCAGAAAATTCGAATCTCTTATAATGATAATAGAGCTCACTATTTCTAGTTGCACCTAGGGAACAAGGTCCTAGGATCAATCTCTAATTTAATGTAAATTATGAGGGCCATTGAAGAATATGTAACGGCAGGCATGAATGTCAAATTCTTTAGTAACGGACACTGTACTAAATGATGTGGCAGGAACTTATTTCATCTTTATGAGTATCATTCTTTTCGATAACAGACGAAATCATTATCTTCGGTTTCAACCATCTCTATCTTGTTTCCACATGTTATTTTCTCATGCGATCATTTATCATAACATATTTTAGCCCACGCAGTGATCAGTACATGAAACTTAGAACTTTGACACAAGGACAATGATTGATGCATTCAGAATCCACAACTATACTTAATGGTGCAACAACTTACGAAATAAAGTTCATCTTTGGACAATCAAGCATAAGATTTTACATTGAAGCATTTTCATTCTGTACCCAAAGTTAGAGATTCTAGAAACACTCATGTGTGCTCAACTAATTTTTACTTTGTGTTGTATCAATGTAAATGTAAATCTACAAGTATTTTCCTTGTTTGCCCCAATTCTAGGGATGACAAGCGGTGCGGTTGCGGGGCAAACCCGCATAAATCCGCGAAGATTTTAACCCGCCTCGCTTCACGTAGCATTTTCACCCGTGTTTACCCGTTCCATACACACCCATGTCCACCCGCCCCGCCCCGCATAAATTTTTTATTTTATTTTGTTTGTTTATTTCTATTTTATATTTTAGCTGAAATTTTCAGTTTAATCAACCAAAAATTTGAAAGTTTTTTTGTTGCTTTTGTACTAATTCTTCAATTTAAAAAAAAAAGAATCTGTTGCTCATTGTGAAAAGCAGATGACCCCTTATGTATTAATTTAGTATTCATTATAAAATAGTATTTACATTCCTATAATATTATTTCTAATATTCCTTGATGACTTGTGTATAGCCCAACCTTTGACTTTGATTGTGAAAAGCGGAAAATAGGCACGCAGTAGTTTAGAGTAGAAGGACTTCTTTCCTTGCGTTTTTTCCATATTTAGCAGTTCCATATTAATCGGTTTCATTCCGATCGATCAGTCGAAACCCTCTTCAGTTATTGTGAAATTTCTCAGGGCTCTTCTCTATGAAGAATGCCTCCACGTTCTTCGTCCATTCCCGTTCGATGGAGAAAGAACTTCTTTCAGGTGTCCGGTCAAACTTGCTTAGGCCGAGTAAGCAACTGAAGAAATTTCGTATGCAAGTTTTCAGTATTAGAAAGGTCTGGGTGATTGCAGTATATTTTTGCTTATAGTTAGCTCCGCTTAAGGTAGTGAAGTGAGCCATTAGCTCATATTCCGCATCTAAATCATTAGCTCAGCTAAGGAATCAAGCACCCAATTCGATAAGAGCATCAAATACGAATCACGTCCGAGACAGGAGAAATTGTCAGCCATAAAATGGGAACAACAGCTTAAGCCATTAGGTGTAGGCGCTTTCCAGAGGTGGAATCTTCTAGTTCTTCCTATTTGACCCAAACACGTCTTCCTATTCCATCTTTTCTCGAATCTCCTTTAACGGAAGAAATAGAAGCTCGAGAAGGAATACCATAACCTCAGCGAATGAAATAGGTTTTGGTATTCCTTCTCGTCCTATAATTATAGTAGTAGTAGAACTGGGCGAAGTTGTCTCAATTACATCGATCCTAAACTACGTCCATCCAAGTATTCTTGTCCTTACTCTTTCGATCGAGCACTAGCATCGGTCCTGGCAAAGACCCCTCTTTCGTTCGAGCAAAGGAACCACACTGCTGTCGCTGCCCTTCGGGCACGCCTCCTATGCTTATCACTCACCTACGCTCTTGCAGCATGCCCCCTTCGGGCAATACAGTCGCTACCCCCTGGTATGTGCCACTTTCCTAATCAAAAGATAGGAGAGAACCCCTTCTCCCGAAGTTACGTGGTAATTTTGGCTCAACGTGACTCCTCTGGCCTTCTTCTGTCACAAACCAAATATGCTTTAGATTGATTCCGCCGGACCAACATGTTTGGTTTCCACTTCGCGATATTGTGCCAATTCCAGTTTTGAACTACCGGACTATTCGACAACGTGAAGACTACAATCTCGACTTAGAATAATCAAACGCCCATTACGAGTCACATGGGCACCCCCATCAGGTAAAATAGTTGTGATATCCCCATCAAGATCCAATAATAAAACTAATTTGGTTGAGTCAGCTAAAATTTTTTGACTCTGAAAGAAGTTCAACAGGAAAGTTAAAAAAAAGTCTGCTTTGATCAAAAAATATTAAGCACGGAGTATTATATTTGTCTTTCCGAAACAAAAGTCTATAAAAGACCATAACTTGAAGTTATCATCAAACTTAAAAGAAATAAGAAAAGAAAGAAAAATTACTTAAACCCGCATAAACCCGCATGACCCGCAACCCGCCCCGCATCAATTTTTATGAAAAGGTATTTCAATCCGCCCCGCCCCGCCCCGCACCCACATACTGTAACCCACCTTGCCCCGCATAGCTTTAAACTCGCACCGCCTCACACCCACACAGTCCCATTTGCCATCCCTACCCAATTCTCTAGGGATTACCTGTGATTCTCCACTTATCCTTAATGTGGGTCGAAATCTTTACAGCAATAAAAACTGATAAAGAAACAAGTCGAAAAAATAAACTTTAACCAACACAGCACTTCTCTGCTACGTAAAGAGCCAGTAAAAGCACACGAATTGCTAGGACCCATTTGGACATAGTTCCCAAGTAATTTTTAAAATACTTATTTGGATGGAGTTTGATTTGAAACTAAAAATATATTTGGACATAAATTTTGGGGTAAGTTTTGACATGACAAAACATGTCAAATGATCATGATTTGGTCCAAAAAGTGATCTTAAGTTATATTTGGGGTTTGATTTTGGCTACATTTTGGCAAAATAAATTTGGGTTTTATTTCGCAAACATATGTTTGGGCATAAATTTTGGCTACATTTTCGCAAAGTCCCAAAACCAACGCCAAAATATCACTATTACATTTTTTAAAAATTGCCCAAACTTTTATTTTTTATAAAAGAGCCCACCATTTATTATTTTGTAACAATATTTTTTCGTCTTCTTGGTCATCTGATAGTGTATCATGTAGTTCATTATAAAAATGATAATTTTGTACCAAATTTATTTATGTTCAGGACTATAGTTTGCGATAATATAATGAATGTTATTGATAATGGTATTGTTGAGTATTTGTGATAGTTTTTAGAATTTGTGGGTATAAATCATGTTTCATGTTTTTCCAAAATAAATTTGGGAAATATGTTTTGAAAACTGATGTCCAAACACATTTTCATCTTCAAACCAAACTTCACCCAAGTCAAATTTTTTTACACAAATTTGGAAATCTATGGTCAAACGCTAGCGAAGTTTTGTTTTTCAAAATCTCCCAAAAATTAGATTAATTCTATAACAAATACATTTTTTAAAAAAATTAAATAAACCTTATGGCCAAACATCGGGTAAATTTCACAAATGGTCATATAACTATGACTTTTTTCACCAAAGTCATTTAATTTTTTTTTTTCTCAAAGAAAATTGTGTTTGTATTAGCGGAAAATTATGTTTTCCGATTACTATGATTTTTGTATGATTTAGTAAAAGTTTTAGAATTTTTATGTAAGAAAACAAAGTTATATGGCTTCGATAAGAAAAATTATAATTATATGATCATTTGTAAAATTTACCCAAAAAACGGCTACTAAAACTCCACAACTTGCAACTTTCGCATTCGGTCCAAGAACCAAGAGATTTGTTGAACTACTTTCTAACCAAACAATATCTCTTATTGCCTATTCTTTCCCTTTTCTTGGTCTAACCTTTTAATCTTTTACTTTTGACCAAATATTGGTTAAACTTTAAAGTAAAAGATTGTGGAATATCAGATAGATTATTTGTACACAAGCTTAAGAAGATTGATAAAAAGCAAAAGGCAAAGATGCAGAATCAGTAGCATAAAACCACATGAAGTCACCGGCAATGGCAACAGTTATAGTCCAATCGAATATCACTTCAAATCATTTCCCTCTTTTTTTTTTTTTTCTTTTTCTTTAATTTAATATTTTTACCAATAATGCAGCTCCATTATTCAGAAGGGTTCTGCATAGAGTGTGAAATGGGAATGGGCACACTGACTAAGACCTTAGGAGTCGTTTGATTCAAAATCAGATTATCCCAATATCATAATCTTGAGATTATAACAAGGATAAATAATCTCACCTTTTATATGTAATAGATAAAATCTCGAAAGTTTGATATAAATTTATCTCTGATTTTTACTAATACTCACAATCTAATACTGGACAAATTTAATCGCAAAGTTTTTCCTGGGATAACCCTTAGTTCCTATAACCAAACGGCCCCTAGGGTTTTGATTTAGAGTTTTAGTCCCTATCTAGGCAAGGAATCATTTCACAAACATCTACAATAAGTAAACTGTAAAAGTAACACAAGACCCCATGCCCCCCCCCCCCCTCTTTCTCTAGTCTTTTGTTCAGTCAGAAGGGGCAACACGAATCTTGCTGACTAATTGGATCATGGAATTATCAGTCACATAGGTAAGAACTAATGCTTCCATATGTTCACTACAATCCGTATTAACTTACTACTTCGGTTTCTTGTTTTGAAAAACTGGATTTATTTCAAATTATTTGATATTTAAAATGATAAGAAGTATTTAATACTCCCTCTGTTTCAATTTATGTGAACCTATTTTTTTTTTGGTCCGTTCCAAAAGAAATGACCCATTTCTAAATTTGGTAGTAACAATTTAGCTTAATCTTACAATTATATCGTTAATGAGAAGCTTTTATAACCACACAAATACTCTGGGCCCTTTTTAACTTGTTTAGGAACAGTAAATGCCAAAAGTCTTCATTTTTTCTTAAACTCCATGCCCAGTCAAATAGGTTCACATAAATTGGAACGGTGAGAGTAGTACTTAATTCTAATTTTTCAGCTTCATCCTTATTGCCCTAATCAGTGAATTGTTCATTAAGTGAGATATTTAAATGGCAAAATACATAAAGATCCCATTAAGCTTGTCCAAAAACAGGTTTGAACACTTAAATTAAACGGAAATTTTTTTACTCCCCTATTTTTGTTCGGGGTGAATTAAATGACACTCTAACATTATAATACCAGTCTCACAATATGATGTGCTTTACACATGCCCCACATCATTGCCACATTAGAGCCATGTTAGAGCCACGTCAGAAATTATCTAAATTTTCATTTTTTTAACCTTTTCGTTTCTTTTTGTCTATTCACATTTTTTTCCTTACTCATTATTTAATACACTAATAAATCACTAATTAATTATTAAATTTCTCTTAAATATATTTTTTTTTCATCGAATTCTCATCCATAAATACACTATAAATTTAAATCACCTTCAATCTTGGTTTACTCTCCTCTTCTTTCTTTTTTTTTTCCTTTATCTAATTATTTTAATTTTTTATTTCAATATTGAACATCTTCTATGATTTTTTTGTTCGATTAACCGCAACAGAGAAAATACGAAAATAATAAATTAATTTCTTAATATTCAGAACAAAGAAAAATTCATTGAATAAAAAATAAAAAGAAAGAAAGAAGATGAGGCAGATGGTGAGAAAGAAAAAACTAAAAGAAAAAGGGAAGAAGAAAGAAGATGAAAGATAGTGGAAAAGGAAAAAAAAGAAAAAAAAAAAGAATATGAGTAGCATAACAAAATTTGAACCAAACACGCTTGAGAGCTCTCAAGCTCTAGCGACAGACGATTTTGAGAAGACAAGTGTGAGCAGCTCGCGCGAGGTCGTTCATGGCCATTCTGGCCGGCGACCAGCCCTCTACAATGGCTAGTCTGCCTCCCCAAGCATTCCCCACCATTCCTAACACTACTACACAGTCCAAAACACTACTAGATTACTCCAACATTCTTAAACCTAATACGATTAATGTGAACATGCAAGGCAATGCAGTTGTGAAGGCTACTGCCGATCCAATACCAATGAGACGAGCAGATTTTGTCAATGGGTAGCCATTAGTTACGCTCATTGAAGCAGAAGTTGTTCGCATGAACGTGATAGAAGGTCTTCAATATGCAGTAGTTGGCAAGTTTGCGTATGGATGGCCAGAACTCTCAGAAATTCGTAGGATTGTTCCTGCTCAATGTGGCATTAAGGGAGAGTGCAACATTGGTTATCTGAGGGGCAAACATGTGCTCATTCGTCTGACATTATGTCAAGGCTTCATTGATTTATCGTAAAAGGTACATATTATGTTAAGGACAAAACTTGCATGGAATACCAACTGAGACCTCTTATTTATGATTCAAGATTTAAGGCTGGGGAAGAAACACCTATGGCTATGGCATGGATATCGTTTCCAGGTTTGTTGCCTACTTTTTTTGTCAAGGAATGCTTGTTTTCTCTTGCTTCTGCAGTGGGGAAACCATTACACTTAGATATGGCTATAATCAACAAGATTAGACCTAGTTGTGCAAGGGTTAAAGTTCTTGTGGATTTGTTAGTGGATCACCCTAAGAAAGTGAGGATGGATATCATAAATGAGGCATCTGGAGATAAGGACGGAGTGGGTTAATATTAAATATGACATGATGCCTAAGTATTGCAAGGAGTGTAGACTTCAAGGCCATGATGATTTTGAATGTTGGAGACAACATCCGAAATTAATGGTGCATGATACTGGGAAGCAAGCTGCAGTTGATAAGGTTAATGACAAGGGACAGAGTAAAGAGCCTTTAATAATTCTATCAAGTGGAAAGGTTGTTGGCAATGTTGGTGAGCAACGGAAAGAGGTAAGGGACAATCGTGTGAAAAATGGTGCAAGACAAACTGTGGTGCAAGGTCAAACTAGTAAGGAAATTGTTCTAGTAGATCCTAACAGTGTGCAGCAGGTTCAGAATGTTGAAGGTGATCATCAGACTAATGAGATATCAGGTAGGGAAATTGTTCTAGCTACTGGACATGGTCAGCAAGGCAATGGTAACACAAGAATGGAAATTGTCCTAGCATTAGCAGCTACTGGACATGATCAACAGAATAATTTTAATACAAGAAGGGAAATTGTCCCAGCTGGTGCAGTGACTAATCAGCAAATTCAAGTTGCTAATAAGTTTACTGCTCTAGAGGATCAGGATGGTGAAGATGTGGAAAATAATCAGTTGATGGTGATTGAAGAAAGTACTGAAGCAAGAAGTCCTAATCTAACTGGGACTTTAAATCCTAAGGCAGCTGAATTTACTCCTAAGTCAGTTGGGATTGGGAGTTCAGCCAAGAAAGGAAAAAATTCAAAACGTACTGGGAATGGGAGTGTAGTAGCTAAGGGTGTACAAAAAGAATCTACAGCAGCATGGGTGAATAGAACTTTTGCAGGTAACATTGTTGCAACTAACCAATCATGCCAGGAAATTCCATCCGAGGCAACTGAATTTGATGCATCAGTTAAGGAGTCCAATGTTAATGAAAGACTACAACTTAGTGGAGGGAAATTATGGAGTGCACAAACTGAAGAGGATTCAGAGGAAGGTGAATTACATGAGGGTGCCAGTGGTGAGGAAGAGTCAACAGATGAGGAAAAGGAGGAAGAGGAACAAAGTGTTAATGGCTCTTGCCAACAAAGAACATAGCAAGGCAGATGACAAAGGTGGAAAGACTAGTGAAGTTATAGCTGATCAAAGTGAAGTTGCAGCTGTAGTCAATCATCAGATGAATACAATAACTGGAGATCAACCTGTGCAAAAAATCACCAGTCCTAATCCTAGTAGAGTGTTACCTCCAACTAAGCCTAATATAGGTGCTGGATCTGCAATTTGATTAGGCTTGAAACCAAAGCAAAAAAAAATAAGAAATTGGAAAGATATAGGAGGAGAATTGGAATGCTGCAGGCTTTTTCAAATGTATCTAACAAAATTTGGGTATTTGTGGATGATGACCATGGAGTTGACATAGTGTATGATTTGGAACAACAACTGACTTTGAAGCTCACAAATATGGATACTCAGCTATCATTTATGGTCACCTTTGTATATGCAAAATGTGATTCCATAGAGCGTATTGAGCTGTGGGACAGCTTGTACAATCTGGCTAGTGATATGTCCTTACCTTGGCTTGTGGGAGGGGACTTCAATGTCATATGGGATGAAGAAGAAAAATTTGGAGGGCTTCCTGTTTCTTTGAATGAGATCAATGACTTTAGGCACTGCATTAGCACTTGTAACCTCGGTGATCCAGCCTTTAAAGGTAGCATCTATATGTGGTGGAATAGGAGAGGCGAAGATGACTGTATTTTTAAGAGACTGGATAGATGTCTGGGCAATATAGAGCTGCAACACGTATGGCCTAGCATAGAGGTAACTCACCTGTCCAAAATTGGTTCTGATCATAGTCCCATGCTATTGAAATTTAATCCTGATGCTGCCCCAATCAAGAAAACTTTTAAGTTTCTAAATTTTTGGTGTAAGCACTCAACTTTCAAGGATGTGGTGTTACAATATTGGAAGGCAGACTTCGTAGGTGATCCATTCTTTGTGTTCAATCACAAGCTTAAAAAACTGAAGAAAGCATTATCAATATGGAGTAGGGCTACATATGATGGCATTTTCCAAAGAATTGCTACTCTTGAGGAAGTGGTTCTAGTTCATGAAGCTCAATTTGAGAGGTTTCCTACGTATCAAAATAGAGAAAGGTTACAAAAAGTGCAAACAGAACTGATTAGATTTCTTGCATTGGAGGAAGAATTTTAGAAGCAAAAGTCTGGAATGTCATGGTTCCAAGATGGAGATAGGAATACAAAATTCTTTCACGCGCAAGTCAATGGCAGAAGAAGAAGATTACAACTGAAAAGAGTACATAACTTTGATGGTAATTGGCTAGAGGACAGTAATGATATGGCTGATGAAGCAGTGAGTTTTTCCAAGCTCAGTTCCATGAAGAAATAGTTCCGACATCTTTTGATATTCTTGATCATGTTCCAACACTGGTGAATAATGCCCAGAACTTGGAGTTAGTTCAACAACCTACGAAAGAGGAAGTCAGACATGCAGTATTTGGATTAAATGGTGAAAGTGCAGGGGGTCCTGATGGCTTTACTGGATGCTTCTTTCAGTTTTGTTGGGATATAATTGGTGATGACATTGTAGACATGGTGAAGGCCTTCTTTAATGGATGTGAACTGCCCAGATATGTGACGCATACTAATCTGGTCTTATTACCAAAGAAGAAAGAAGTGATTACTTTCTCAGATATGAGACTTATTAGCCTTAGAAATTTTGTTAATAAGATGTTTTCTAGAGTTGTGCATGAAAGACTAGCAGTATTGCTTCCAAATCTCATATCTGAAGAGCAAGCTGGTTTTGTAAAGGGAATGAGTATTGTAGAGAATGTTCTCTTAACTCAAGAGATCATTACAGATATTAGGTTGAGAACTAAAGTTGGGCCAAATGTAGTGACTAAATTGGACATGGATAAGGCTTATGATCGACTGTCATGGTTGTTCTTAACTAAGTGTTGAGGAAGATGAGCTTTGGTGAAAGGTTTATTGGTTTGGTATATGGGATTGTTTCAAACAACTGGTATTCTGTATTACTTAATGGGCAGCATCATGGGTTTTTTAAATCAACAAGAGGGGTGAAACAAGGTGACCCAATATCACCTACATTATTCATATTGGCTGCAGAAGCATTGTCAAGAGGGCTGAATTCATTGCATAGTAACCTATATTTCTGTGGCTTTGGTCTTCCCAAGTGGATCCCAAAGATTAATCATCCGACATACGCGGATGATACCATTATATTTTCTTCCTCTGATGCAACATCACTGAGATTGATCATGGAGGTATTAGCAGGTTATGAGAGTGCTTCAGGTTAGCTTATCAACAAGAACAAGTCTACTATATATTTGCATCATTTAGCAGGGGAAGAGATGATGGATAAGGTGCATAGAGTAACAGGTATTGCCAAAACGAAATTCCCATTTACTTACCTTGGCTTCCCTATTTTCTATGCTAGGAGAAGGATGGACTACTACCAAGGACTCATGACTAAGGTAATGGATAAGCTGCGGGATTGGAAAGGGAAATTGTTGTCTATAGGAGGAAGGGCTGTTCTAATTTCTCATGTTCTTCAGAGCATGCCAATACACATGTTGTCTTCAGTCAATCCCCCACCTTATATGATTAACAAACTGCATAAAATATTTGCTCAGTTTTTTTTGAGCAATACAGTAGGAGTAACAAATAGGCATTGGGCTTCATGGAGCACTCTATATTTGCCTTGTGAAGAAGGGGGTGTTGGATTTATATCTTTATATGATGTTTCCACAACTTTGTTTTGTAAACTGTGGTGGAACT
Organism: Nicotiana sylvestris; assembly: GCF_000393655.2. Lineage (NCBI taxonomy): Eukaryota > Viridiplantae > Streptophyta > Magnoliopsida > Solanales > Solanaceae > Nicotiana > Nicotiana sylvestris. The sequence goes on along the minus strand of NC_091057.1, from coordinate 82,295,918 downwards.
TTAGAACTAAACCTAGCCTATGAAGTTCTTTCATGAGTCAGAAGTACTGCAAAAAATTGAACCCTATAATTGTTCCTTGGAGAGATGGCTCTCATGTTTGGAGAAAGATGTTGGAATGTAGGGATCTCATAGAGCATCAAATAATGTGGCAGCCTAAGATGGGGTCTTCACTATTCTGGTTTGAAAATTGGGCAGGTTTGGGAGCACTCTATTTTGTTACTCCTCCTGATTTTGTGTGGGATGAATCCATACAAAACATATATGATGTGGTGGACAATGGTGAATGGGATGAGGGAAAGATTAGAGAAATACTTCCAGATGAATTAGCAAATCACATTATACAACATCTGAAGCCTACAGTCGTGCATGATGTAATTGGCAAACCATTTTGGATGCTGAAATCAAGGGGTGAGTTCAGTGTGAAATCAGCTTGGGAATATTTAAGAAGGAGGAATGTCACGACCCGAATTTCCCACCCTCGGGAATCGTGATAGCGCCTACTAATGAGAGCTAGGAAAGCCAATCCTTAACTACTTACTTCATTATCAAAATTACTTCTTCTTAACAAATATAAGGTGATAACATGAAAATAGTGGAACTTTAAGTAATTAAGCGGAAGATAACAATTAAATGTCTAAAATCTGCATCTATTACAAATACTTAAGTCTTAACCACCCAAAACCTGGTGTCACAGTGTCACAGACGGTCTAAGATTTACTACATACAAAGTCTGAAGAAATAATAATACACTGTTCCGGAATATAAGGAAAATGAAACAGGAAAATAAGAATAGAGGGAGACGCTAGGGCCTGCGGATGCCTGCAGGTCTAGCTTGGATCTCCGCATGGACTGAAGGTAGCCTCCACACTACGGTCCAAAAGCTGCTCCGGAATCTGCATATAGTGCATAGTAGTATCAGCACAACCGACCCCATGTGCTAGTAAGTGCCTAGCCTAACCTCGGCGAGGTAGTGACAAGGCTAGGACCAGACTACCAAATAAACCTGTGCAATTTAACTATATACAGCAGAAAAGAAGTACTGAAAGAAGCAGTCATATACAGTCAAGTATGGGAGGGGGAAAAACATGCTGTGGAAAACATCGAATAATAACAGAAGAGCAACAAATAAATATGAGGATCACCACAGTTCAATTGAAAATAGGAAGGGGAAATCATGTTGCGGGGTACAACAAGTATCAACAGGAAACCAGCAATTTAGTGTAGAGAAACCGTAACACAGTTATCAATAAAAATTAGAAAATCAAAGACAAATGCACGGCATCACCCTTCGTGCTTTTACTCTCTCTCACCAAAACAATACACGACATCACCATTCGTGCTTTAACACTCTCTCACCAAAATAATACACGGCATCACCCTTTGTGCTTTATGCTCTTCCTCACCCAAACAACAATCACAAGGCAAATAGGGTAAGGGAATCTATAACCTCGAAATAAAACCAAATAACAACAGAAAATCAGTAAATAAACATAAACGACAACATAACTCAATTATCAGCAAGAATCAAGGAAATCAAGGACAAGTGTACGACATCACCCTTCGTGCTTTTACTCTCCCTCACCATAAGAATCAATACAATAGGCACGAAATGGTATATCATGTGGCACGACATCACCCTTTGTGCTTTACACTCTTTCCTCACCATGAAATCAATATAATAGGCACATAATGGTACATCGTGCGGCACGACATCACCCTTCGTGCTTTACACTCTTTCCTCACAAAACAAACAATGCACGACATCACCCTTCGTGCTTTAACTCTCTTCCTCACCCAAATAACAATCACAAATAATAGGACAAGGAAATAAAGGAAATTTGCAATAAGAATCCCGGCAAGAGAGCAACAAGTCAACAATTAAATCCCGACAAGGGAACAACATCAATAACATCCACATCCTGGCAAGGGAAATAACAAATAAATCAACAATAGCTCGGCAAGGGTGACAACATAATGATATCTTCTCTTTCTCACTTTTAATTCACAATTCACTTCACAACTCGAGCCAATGCTATAGAGGTTAAATTATCACTTATACCTTCACAACTCATTTCATAACTCAAGCCAATGCTCTAAAAGTTCAATTGTCACTTATACTTTCACAATTCGTTATACAACTTGAGCCAACGCTCCTCAATGTTCATAGGTCACAATTCTTTCCACAAACTTTATACAACAATTAGAAACCATCACCAAGGCATGAAAGATACAACGAATTCATGATAATCACAATATAAAGACTCATAGGCATGCTAGATACCAACGTATAGATACTCATCACCATGCCTATACATCATACTCAACAATTACCGCATAGAAAATAGGACTCAACTCCTAATCCCTCAAGCTAAGGTTAGACCAAACACTTACCTCGAACTTCCACGGCCAACTCAAGCCTCAAACACCGCCTTTCCTTTCTAATTTGGCTCCAAAACAATCGTATCTATACATAATCGACTTAATAACATCAATAAATGCTAAACAATCCAATTTCAATTCTTAATTATAGCTTTCCAATCATTTTTCCCAAAAAACTAAAAATTAACCCCGGGCCCGCTTGGTCAAAACACGAGGTTCGGACCAAAACCTGATCACCCATTCACACACGAGCCCAAATATGCAATTAGTTTCGAAATTCGACCTCAAAACGAGGTCTAAATTCCAATTATTCAAAAAGCCCTAACACTACCCAAATTCCCAATTTCTACCATAAAAACCCTAGATTTTTGGATGAAAATTTATGAAATGCAACGGGAAATTGAAATGAAAAGGTTTAGAATCACGTATCAATGCTTTGGGGAAGAACTTGTTCCTAGAAAATCGCCTCAGTGCTCTCTAGTTTTGAAAATATGGGCTATATCCCGACTTAGCTATTGTTTTAAGTGCTGGGTGATAGTGTTCATCACATTCGCGAGAACACTGTCGCGATCGCAAAGAGCTGCCAGTAAGTGGACTTACGTGATCGCGATTTCCTCTACGTGTTCGCGAAGGGTAAGCCTCCCTGACCATTGCATTCGCGGACAACATTACGAGTTCGCGTAGAAGGAAAGACAAGTCCACAGTCCACCTCTAGTTTACACTACGCGTTTGCGTCACACAGGTTGCGTTCGCGATGAGCAACCCCCCAGTGCTCTGATGGAGTAGTATTTTGATTTACTTTTAGTGGAGCAATTGTAGAAAAGTCTAGGAAGACCGTTGATAGTATCAGCATCTGAAATATTTGGAGCTCCTCCAGTTTGAAGGGCTTGATTGATATTTGTCTCTGTATTTTCATTCCACTATTCACCTATAATCCAAACACAAGGATACGTAAAATTTTATTATCCTAATCATCAACCAATCCAGTACCCACCAACCGCTACTTATCACACTCCCCAGAACACACCACAACCCATTTCCGATCCTCAAAACTCAACCAATGACCACCACTACACCCAAGTTCCTGGCACTCACCAAAACAATCCTATATATGTGGAAACCGTACCTCACTCTACTCAACCAACCTCCTATACACCAGAATCCGCTGAAAAGGACCTGCTCATCAAGAATATGGCTGAGGAACTCAAGAAATTGACAAGTCGGGTTCAGGGTGTCGAAGGAGGCAAAAGGATAGAAGGTTTGAATTATGAGGACCTATGCATACAGCCGGATGTAGAACTGCCAAAGGGTTACAAACCTCCCAAGTTCTAGATGTTTGATGGCACAGGTGATCCCAGGGTTCATCTAAGGACCTATTGTGACAAACTCGTCGGGGTTGGAAAGGATGAAAAGATCTGGATGAAACTTTTGATGAGGAGTCTTACAGGAGATGCTTTGTCCTAGTATTGTAAGGCCCCGTGAATTTCCTACCCAGAACCCCGAATCACGTGGTGCCAAGTTAGGAGCTGTGCATTAAAAAAGTCAAGAAATAATATTTTCCAGAGAAGTGCGATTTTGCGGTCGAGAATGCGGTCGCATATCAGGTATGCAGACCGCATAGGGGCATAGTCACCGCAAAGTGAGTCAATGTGTTAGTCAAATTTGAGGTTAAATATGCGGTCCATTATGAGATCGCATAACCGATATGTGGACCGCATAGTCGTCGCATAATTTCCTTGGGATTTTGTAAGGAGCAGTTCTGCGGTGCATTATGCGATCGTAGAACGGGTATGCGGACCGCATTTTTGCCGCATACCCAGACAGAATGTTCAAATTTTGGGAGCACTAGAGAGAGAGAGAGAGAGAGAGAGAGAGAGAGAGATAGAGAGAGAGAGAGAGAGAGAGAGAGAGAGGGTCTTAGAGAGGGAAGTGCTTCCCATCAAATTACTCCATGAAACCTTGCCAAATCTTTGAAGATAATCAAGTGAGGGCACCTAAATCTTCATCCTAAGAGGTAAGACTTCATTACCTCAGCTCTTATTCCTATGCTTAGCAATAAGGGATCGCTAGTGAAGTAATTCATGTGTATAAGAATGAATTTCTTGCATGCATATCACACCATAGAATATTGGGAGGTAGTAGACTAAAAAGAAAGCAGTTGGGGTATTAAATGATAGAAATTTCTCTCAAAAGGGCCTAAGATCACAATGCACCTTTAGTGTTTGATAGTATGCTCAAAACAAGCTAGAATCTCAATCTCGTCTCTAATTCTCGGTTTAATTTGTAATTCTTACACAATACATCGAAGTGCTAAAAGTTCCGGAATTTTTTAAGGAATAAGGAAAGCTTTATTGAGGTATGTATGGATAAAACCCCGTCTTTTAGAAATTGAGCTTCATCATTGGTTGTGTGAGTACGGTAAGATTAATTAAATTGTTGTATTGATTGATATTTCACTTGACTTGGTGTTGCAACCTTATATGCGTGGAAACTGTGTCTAAATTGATCAACGTGCTATTCTTGATAATTTGAAAATGTGCAAGGACTATGAATCGTGTATCGAAATGCTTAGACGTTAGATTGAAATTGAAGTGCGTTGTTGTGCCATTTACATAAAGTCTCATCTACGCCTACAACCTTATTTGCTCTTTTGTGCCATACTCTCTTGGATTACAAACCTAATGTTGAAAATGGGAACAATGTGAAACGTGAATTGTGGAATGTGAAAATTGTGGCCCCAAGTGCCGGTAAGCTAATACATGGGTAACCAAAGATTGGAGTGAGGTGAATAATGGAAAATGGTAACGCCTCAGTAAGACGGCCTAGCCGATCGGGCCGTGATCAGACAACATGACATATACACATGGCGGTTATGCATTGATGATTGAAACTGGAAAGTGTGAATAGAATATTGGTAACGTCTCCGGGAGACGGCCTAGCCGATCGGGTTGAGATCGGACTCCGCTCAAGATAGCAGTGGTAATGTGAACAATGTGGAACAATATGAAATGCCAACTAAAGGCTATGGAAACATGATGTAAAGGTTGTGTAATTCTTTCATGTTGATAATGTGGTGATCGATTAAAGTTTTGAGTTATACTTGTGAGTTCTTATTCTTGTATGAAAGTTCTTTCTAAGTAGTTGATGTTTAGTTATACATAATAGTGCTATTCGATGGCACTAACGTCCCTTTTGCTGGGGGCGCTACGTCTTTAATGGATGTAGGTATTTCTATAGCAGGCAGTGTTGGTCACAACTAGAGCTGCATCATCCTTTCAGCTGACTTGGTGAGCCCCACTTCGTTTCGGGGTCCTATTTCATATATTCATCATGTACTTTGTATTTGAGGTATAGCCGGAGCTTTGTTACCGGTATTTCCATATTACATTACTCCTCAGTTGTGTTTATAGGCTCCGTAGACAGGTTGTGGGTAGTGTTGGGTATTGGAATTAAAGTAGAAATATTGATGTTTGGCAAAGATTTATAAAACTTGTAATATTTTGATAATGATTTAAGCTGCTAATGGAAATGAAATGGAAGTTAATAATGAAATACTTACTAAGTATGGTTAATGAAGTCCATGTCCTACTTGTTCGTGAATTAGTTTGGGTAGAATGAAACCTAGCAGGCTTGCTCAGTCAGGTTTACTCGGTTGAGCACTGGCTGTGCTCCTCGATTTTTGGGGTGTGACAGGTACATTAGTGTCACGACCCCAACCCCGGCCGTGATGGCGCCCAACACAATGCTAGGCAAGCCTGACCGACTAACATCTCACGATCTCTTTCTTTATAATTCAATACCAATTTTCGGGATTTAATACCAATTCAATATAAATAGAAGTATGAATTTAACAGATGAAATGTGCGGAAACCATAATCACGAAAAAAAAAACTCTGTAAAACAGCCCACTGATCCGGTGTCACAAGTCTGAGCCTCTAATACAAGGTTTCAACAATCTAATACAGAAATATGTCTAAAATACGGAATGATAAGTGGAGATAGAAGGAGAAATTGGGTCTGCGAACGCCATGCAACTACCTCAATAACTCCGATGAAGACAGAACGGCAGGATAGCTCGCTTTATTCCTCAGGAATACCTGTACCTGCACACATGGTGCAGGGAGTAATGTGAGTACTCCGACCCAGTGAGTAATAACATTAAATAATGGCTGACTGTATGAAATCACGTAAAGGCACTAAGCAGTTCTATATCCAAACAGTAAAATCATTTAAGCCACAATGAGTGAGGAACTCATGTGAAATTCTTTAAACCAGGTAAAATAGATATAATCAGTATAAATCAGCTCCTTAAGCATTTCAGTTCATTTATTCGTTCTTATCCTCAATTCTCAATTCATATACTTCTCACGATAACCGAATTAAAATATATATATACCGCTGCGGCGTGCAGCCCGATCCGTATATCGCTGTGGCATACAGCCCGATCCATAATAATAATAGTCGACTGTGCTCACTGGGGGTGTGCAGACTCCGGAGGGGCTCCTTCAGCCCAAGCGCTTTATAATTGCTGCGGCGTGCAACCCGATCCATATAAGTAATTGCTGCAGCGTGCAACCCGATCCGTAATGTGTATAATATATATATATATATATATATATATATATATATATCTGCTGCGGCGCGCAGCCCGATCCATATCATATAAAATATCCTCACTATTGGGTCCTCGACCCCTCTCAGTCATTTAAAAATCACAGCCTCTCTGGCAAAATGTACGGTCGGGATCTCAGCCCTCATATCTCTTCCTATTTATGATTAACATTTCAAAAATTTGGTTCATATCATTCTTAAACAATTGGAAACATGACTGAGGATATAAATTCTTTAACAAAATAAGTGAGGAAAACCAGTCAAAAATCCCCTAAGGGTTCTACAGGTCGGCACAAGGCCCCATCGTGGAATTTAACCTCACGCTCGTCACACAACGTGTATCTCAACTTAGTATAGCACTACGTTGTGCAAATCCGGGGTTCCAAACCCTCAGGACATCATTTAAAATCATTACTCACCTCAAACTGGCCAAAACTCTAGCTCGCTATGCCCTTGCCTCTCAAATTGGCCTACACGCGTCGAATCTATCCAAAATCAGAACGAATATGTCACAATATGCTAAGGGAACAAAGCCCAAGCGAAAACATTCGAAAAATATCAAAAATCTCGAAATTAGCAAAACCCGAGCCCCGGGCCCACGTCTCGGAATCGGGTAAAATTTACATTTTCAGAATCCTCATATCCTCACGAGTCTAACCATACCAAAATTATCCAATTCCGATACCATTTGGTCCTTCAAATCATCATTTTACATTTTTGAAAGGTTTCACAATTTTCTTCCCAAATTCCATCTCAAATCACGAATTAAATGATGAATTCAGCGATAGATTCATGTATTCTAGCCAAATCTGAGTTAAAATCACTTACCCCGATGAATTCCTTGAAAAACCTTCAAAAAATCGCCAAAATCCGAGCTCTCTAGGTCAAAATATCAAATAAACCCAAAATCTCGTATTTATATAGAGTACCCTTCAGGTCTTCTCACCGCGGGCCGCACCAAATCGATTGCGGTCCGCACCAATTGACCGCGGTCCGCACAAGCCAGTGTGGTCCGCGCGACACCTACCGCGGCCGTTCCCGTTTTTTGTGCGGTCCGCACGATGCCTACCGCGGCCGCGCCCCTTCCGCGCAAGCCAGCGCGGTCCACGCGACGCCTACCTCGGCCGCGCCCCTGCAGTCCTCTTGGACCTGCTACAGCTGCTGCACTTTTCTGTTATATTTTTCAACTCAAAACTTCCCGTTAGCCATCCGAAATCACCCCGAGGGCCTCGGGACCTCAACCAAAAGCACCAACGCATCCTAAAACATCCTCCAAACTCGTTCCAATCCTCAAAACACCTCAGACAACATCAAAACCATCAAATTACATCGAATTCAAGCCTAACAACTCCAAGAACTCTTGAATTATGCTTTCGATCAAAAAGTCTATCAAATTTCGTCCGGATGACCTGAAATTTTGCACACATATCCCAAATGATACAACGAAGCTACTGCAACTCTCGAAATTCCATTCCGACCCCTATATCAAAATCTCACATATCAACCGGAAATTGCCAAATATCAATTTCACCAATTCAAGTCTAAATCTTCTCTACAACTCCAAAACCCATTCCGATCGCGCTCCTAAGTCTCAAATCACCTCCCGAAGCTAATCGAACCATCACAACTCACATCCGAGCCCTCTAACACATAAGTCAACATCCAGTTGACTTTTTCCAACTTAAGCTTTCTTAGAAGAGACTAAGTGTCTCATTTCTTACCAAAACCACACCAACCACAAACCAATCAACCCGATCACATAAAATATGGATAATGAAGCATAAATAAGCTGAAATAGGGGAAGACGAAGAGGTAACTCATGAGACGACTGGCCGGGTCGTCACAATTAGCCAGGATCCTAAGAAATGGTCCAACTAGGTGAGTATGGCATTTGATTTCATGGAATGATTCAGGATTAACACAGAAAATGCACCAGATGTTTTCTACAATCAGAACCTTAAGAAGAAGTCAACCGAGACTTTCGACGAGTATGCTACTCGATGGAGGTCGGAAGTAGCCAAGGTCAGGCCAGCATTGGACGAATAGCAAATGAACAAACTCTTCGTCAGAGCATAGGACCGAGGTCAGTGGGTTAACCCAGTTCGATCATTTCGGGGTATGTTACGCCTTGGAGCGTTTCTCCTATCTTTGATGTATGGTTGATACCTTTCCTTGTTTGGCTTTGGCTCTTTTGTTAGGAGTCTACTTGGATATACCAAGCTTGAGGGGGCTCCTAGTTAGTTGTCCTTGACCCTAATCTTCGACTGATATCAGTTGTAGATATCCGACCACATCACGGCGGGGTATTCAACCAAATTCTGCTTCAGTTGCTTCGAAACCATCGAGCATCGGTCATTCAAGCCTTGGGTGAAGGCGGGTACTGCCCAGTCATCGGAGACTGGTGGTAATTCCATTCGCTCCATTTGAAAGCGATATACAAACTCCCACAACATCTCGTTTTCTCTTTGTTTGGTCTTGAAGACGTTAGATTTCCTTGTAGCCACCTTGATGGCACCGGCATGTGCCTTTGTGAAAGAGTCTGCCAGCATGGCAAATGAGTCTACTGAATTCGGAGCTAGGTTGTTATACCACATCATGGCCCCTTTTGAGAGTGTTTCTCCGAACCTTTTTAGCAGGATGGATTCGATCTTATCGTCCCTCAGGTCGTTGCCCTTCACTACACAAGTGTAAGCAGTGATGTGCTCATTGGGGTCTGAGGTTCCGTTGTACATTGGAAGGTCAGGCATTCTGAACTTCTTTGAGATGGGCTTTGGAGCGACATTTGACAAAAATGGCTTTTGCACGAATTTCTTCGAATCAACACCCTTCAGGATCGGGTGTGCGCCTGGGATCTGATCGAAACTCGAGTTGTAGGTCTCCACCTTTTTGTTGTTGGCTTCTATCATTTTTCTCCCGATTCGATCCTTTTTGTGAGGTCCTCGAGCATCTTCATAATAGCAAGGTCTGCTACTGACCCATTGTTACTCGATCGGCTCGAGGAGTCATTTCCGGTGCTGCTGTGCTTGGAGTTTCTTGATGGCTTTACAATTGAGCAATTGTCGTTGTTGTGCCTGTAACATTTCAAAAATAATTTGAAGGCTAACCTCTTGTTCCTCCCAAGCTAGGGTTTTCTAGGTTTCTTATTGGTCTCCTTGTCTTACGCTCCTATTAGTATAGGAGCTTATATCGACGTGTTGGGCATCACGCGAGACCACATCCGCGGGGATTGGCTCTGGCACGACCTCAGGGTTTAGTGGTGGTGCGCTAATACCTGGAACAACCACACTATTTTCTCCATGGTCCTCAAGACCGTTGTTTTCATATGCATTTACTGAGTTAGACATTTTGACCTGAAATCAAAGATTCTTGGGCAAGAAAAAGCGTAAAAGATAACTTGCGTTATGTAGTAAACAAACAAGAAAACAATCACTATTAGTTTTATCGCCATGGTGGGCGCCAAACTGTTTACCTTGAAAATGGTAATTACAATTAAACTTGATTTGATGATTCTAAAAATATGTGATATGTTTTTATGCTAGTTTGTTAGGTAGTATATACTAAGTGTGAGACTAGAAAATAAGATAAGAACTTGAAAATGATGCATTTAGGCAAACTGAGCGGCTAAGAATCGGAGCCTCGAGCCTGACTATACGGGGCCTCGAGGTCAAGCTCGGTGCTGTGTTATGAACGGCCGATGAAGAATTAATAGTTTTGAGAGCTTTGATGAAGGCTATTTATGGACAATAATGAGCAATAAATAGAACATTATGAATATAAGCAATAAATGTAAGTTGTGAAACCAAGAGAATATGTTTAAGTTAGAGAGCAGAGAATATTTCTGTATTCCCAACATAGTACAAATGCATTTATTACAAAGATATACGGTTGGTACAACCATTTAATGCCACGGTACAGGCTTGTACTATCTAATAGGCTTGGCCAGCTTCAGTCACGTACCTTGGGAACTTCCCGTTAGTCCATCATAGCCACAGGTTTTCACTGCCTTGAGACCGAGTGTATGGAATCCCTCGGATTCGGGCCTCGAACCTTTCGAGAATGGGCTACAAGATATCATAATGATCATAAAATCAGACCCTCTGATTTTTACCGTATACAAAAAGAATATTTCATACCCTGACCCAACAACTATTTTAAATATTACATTTTATCCAAAGTCATTTTTAAATGTACAAATTTTAGTCCGTTCTTATCCCCAACCTAGCAACTTTTTTGTTTTATAGTTCATAGTTTTCTAACTATGAATCTCCTCAAATCATCCACTACCCAATAAAGTTCCTATTTATCTACGTTGGCACCCCCCTTCAACCGATTTTTTTAAACTTAATATGGATGGTGCAACCTCTACCATAGTGGGTAGAATGGAATTGGAGGAGTTTTCTAAGACTCCTTGGGCAACTGGATTTTTCGTTTTCCAGGAAATATACCAACTACTGATAGGTACAATATGGAGTTGATAGCACTGTTTCATGGTCTCCAATTAGTCAACCTTCGAGGCATTACTCCTCAACAAATTGAACTTGATGTGCTGGAAGTGATCAACATGCTCTCTAAATCTATACTCACTCCACTAACATCTTACTTGATTACACTTTCCTGCTGCGCTAGTTGGGTGATCCACAGGTACTACATACATACAAGGAACAAAATAGAGTTGCTAACAAGCTTGTTGACGATGACTGCTTGCATATGACATCCAACTTCGTCGCTTTTTTGTTGATCCTCCACTTTTTGTCCATCATGTGCTGCAAGATGATCTCTCTGGAAGACTTCATTTACGCCATGTCACAACTAGTTCTACTGTGATCACTACTTCCTCTACAAATCCCACATTTTGTAATGACTTGTCTTCGAATCATCCCCCTCCTTTTAGACTTTTGCAAAATGATGTAATTGTACCAATTGGACTTCCATGTTTGTTACCTCCCTAATATGATATAATGTGTTTCTTTTGGACAAAAAAAAACTATGTGCAGATTTTAGACCCTTTTAAGATAAATTCAAAAAGAGTCTAGATTTAAACCTAACATGCCAAATAAAATTGAATCTGAAACTTCAGGGGAGTAATGTGCAAAATTCCTCCAAAGGGAAATAAGGTGCAAGCGTGAGTTTCAGTTTTTGGGTGGGTGAAAAACATTTGACAGCATTGCTTTATTTGTTTTTTTTTCATATGATGCAAAAGCATTGGAGTACATCTTTAACAATAGTGGATAGTGATTCTACTAAAAAAATAGGAAGACGAGTATGAATTTACTATTTACAACAGACTTTCCCCAGTAGAGACACACGACCCATATGCTAAACGATAGTCCTTTAGTCGGGTGAAGTATACAAATAGCCCTTAAAGCTGATAGTCTTAAATTTTTGTTCTCGCTTGTCTCATAGGTAAAACATTAAGTTTAATTAGTGTTGCCTCTCACTTGCTCTAAGAGCAATACTTTTAATTATTGACATTGAAGTTTTACCCATAAGGCAAACGACGATCAAAAGTTAAAGAAGAACCAAAACTTTTTAGCATTCAAAATACTCTTAGCCATCCCAAAAAGTATAATATTTATTTTTGCCTTTAGTCAGGCTGATATTGAAGGAAAATTTATCTATCATAGCTAAATCTAAGAATCTATTTATGGATGATAACAAACTTCTAATTTAATTATTTTTCATAGCTTTTCAGTTTACTAATCGTAGCTATGCCAAATACATAGAGTTATTCATTTGTACCAATCTTTTCCCTCAACTCTCTCTCTCTCTCTCTCTCTGTTCTTCCTTAACTCTCTTTGATTTTTCCCTCTCTCTTCACCCTCTGCAAGACTGTCGTTAAACTCTATTGCCGCCAGTCATGTTCTCATGTAGAGCTATACTAGAGCCTAGCCAAACTGTCATCTCTCTCTCTCATCTCCGCCATTAGATCCAGCCGCCTCTCTCTCTCTCTGTCACACATCTTCACCGTCCGATCTAGATCTGAAAATCACGAAGTTGTGATTGATCTATTATCGGCAGTGAAAACAATGGAGGAGGAAGATCGGAGGCGTTACCATATCTGGATTTGACGGAGATGCATGAATTCATGGCTTGTTCTTCTTCTTCTTTGTATCTCACATCTGAGTGTATTCGTTTGATCAGATTTTGGTAGATACAACGTGATAGTGTATTCTCAGTTTTGGCCGAATTTTTGTTCATCTATATTTTTAGTTTTAATACAACGTATACATTATTTTGTTTGGTCGTACATCTCAGACAAAATTTCTTATCTTCTACATACAATGATATAAATACATTACATTCTGTACAAATACATTTGTTTTTGTATTTTTGCATGTATTTATGTATTCCGAAGGTTATTTTTTGTGGCATATCCATATATTTTTTAAATTTTGTTATTGAATATAGCCGAACTAAATACACTAAACTGAATACAGTATAAAAGTAGTTACAAATGAATATAGTGGATTGAATACAGGCTAATATCATTGTATTTTTTAAATTTTTATTGTTTGAATACAGTCGAATTGAATACAATGAAATTGAATACAATGTAAAATAGTTAATAACGAATATAGGCGAATTGAATACAATGTATACAACTGAAATGAATACATCGACATACACTCTATTTATTGAATTTTTGTTGTTTGAATACAATTGAATTCAATATAGTGAAATTGAATACAACGTAAAAATGTAAGAATGATGTCACGACCCAAGTTCTCCCTCTGTGAACTGTCGTGACGGTACCTAGTCTCTACGACTAGGTAAGCCTAACAAAACCTCAAAAATGAAATAAGATGCGAAACTAACAATTAGCAGGAATATATAGTAAAGGAGTTTAAAATGTCGCTCGACAATTTACAATAATAACACTCTCTCAACTGAATATAACACTCCAAAAACCCGAAATCTTATGAAAAATAGTATATCTAATCTCCAAAAAATTTAACAACGAAGAAAAATACAGGAAGTCTGTAACTAAAGGAAGAATAGAGAGGGCCTTCTAGGTTTACGGACGCGGCATATATACCTCGAAGTCTCTGGATCACCTCGCCTCACTGGAAGTATGGTTGAGAAGTAGAACCTGGATCTGCATACGAAAAATATGTGCAGGAAAGGGCATGAGTACACCACAGCGGTACTTAGTAAGTGCCAAGCCTAACCTCGGTCGAGTAGTGAAGAGGAAGGTTAGGGCTATACAGGATATATATATATATATATAGGTAAAACAGTATGAACACATGACAGTATAATTAAAATACTAACAGTCGACAAAGAATAAAATTACAAAAAGAATATTCAGTACATAGAGATAGCAATAGGGGATCTCCCAGGATATCGTCTCGTAGTCCTAAACGTAAGTGTACAGAGGATCTCTCGGGATATCGTCACATAGTCCAAATCGTAAATATGTAAGGAAAACTCCCGGAATACCGATCTGTAGTCTCAAAGTAAATATCCAGTACAGGGGGATCTCCCGGAATACTGATTCGTAATCCCAAAGCAAACATGCAGGGGGATCTTCTGGAATATCGATTCGTAGTCCCAAAGTAAATACACAACAGTCTCAAGAAAGAATCCTACAATTCTATTCAAGTTTGTATCAGGAAAATAGGAAATTTCTACCCTAAACATGCTACACAAAATCCAAGTAAGCAGTTAAAGTAGGTAAGACAGTTAAGTCACATAAACATGGTTTCCTAAACTAAACATGAGGCTTCATATATTAGTGTTGCTCAGTTAAAAGAAAACACAGATATTTACTTAATGAAAATGGGGGTTTTCAACAATTAGCACATGTACGCACTCGTCACCTCACGTACACAACATTCATATAACAATAGTACCAAAATCTTAAGGGGAGTTCCTCCACATAAGGTTAGGCAAGCTACTTACCTCGAACCAGCTCAAAAATCAATCTGATATCACACTCTTGCCACGAGTATCCAACTCTGAGTGGCCCAAATCTAATTAAATCAATTACATAACATAAATAAAACTATAAGAAACTAATTTAACTAATGAATTTAAAGTTATGGTGAGAAATAAGAAAATGTCCAAAAATCCTCCCCGGGACCACGTCTCGGAATCGGTTAAAATTTACCAATTTAGAACACCCATTCACTCACGAGACCACGCGTCCAAAAATCACTCAATTCCGACAACTAAAACCCAATCAAAAACCAAAAATTTGGTTGGGGAACTTTTCCTCCAAATCCCCATTCTTCCACTCAAATTCTTAGTTTAAATGAGGAAAATAACAATAGATTAGTGTATTAGACTCGAATTAGAGTTACAATTCATTACCTAGTAGTTATCCTTCAAAATCTCTAAAGAATTTGCCCTCGACCAAGCTCCAATTCGATTTTAGAAGTTATGAATTTCAAACCCTCGATTTCTCTTTTTCTGCCCAGCGAATTCCGCTTCTCTCACTTGTCCACCACACCTGCGGTCTCGCTCCTGCTGGTCCTACACCGCACCTGCAAAATTTCATTAAATGCCCAGATTTTGCACCTGCACCCCTTTACTCGCAGATGCGGTTCTGCTTCTGTGGTCCTTGAGCCGCATCTGTGACCTCTGATCCCCAAGCCTCAGACCGCATCTGTAGTCACCAACCCACTTCTGTGGCACCGCACCTGCGGTCCAAACTCCGCATGTGCAAAACCAATAGGTTCAGCAAGTTAAGAATCTGCCTAAGTCCAATTCAACTTCCGTTAAGCATCCGAAACTCACTTGAGTCCCCCGGGACCTCAACCAAACATACCAACCAATTCTATAACATCATATGGACTCAGTCACACCCTAAAATCATATCAAACAATGCTAAAATCATGAATCACCCTCCAATCCATGCCTAATGAACTTGAAATCTCAAGAATTCTACAACCGATGACGAAACCAACCAAACCATGTTAGATTGACCCCAAATTTTGCACACAAGTCACATTACACACTACAGAACTATTCCAACTTTTGAAATTGGATTCCGACCCCGATATCAAAATCTCGCTATCGATCCGGAAACTTCAAAAATTTAACTTTCGGCATTTCAAGTCTGAATAAGCTACGGACCTCCAAAACACAATCCGAACATGCCCCTAAGCCCGAAATCACCCAACAAAGCTAACAGAATTCCATTCTGAAGTTGTCTTCATACTGTTCCGACTATGGTCCAAATTCTAAACCTTAAGCTCTTATTTAGGGACTTAAGTGTCCCAAAATATTCCAAAACTCAAAACGAATCTACCCGGCAATTCACAATAACAGAAATAAACATGGGGAAAGTAGTTAATAGGGGATCGGGGCATTAATTCTCAAAACGCCCGGCCAGGTTGTTACATCCTCCACCTCTTAAAATATTTTTTCGTCCTCGAATGAGCATAGAGACATACCTGAAGTGGTGAAAAGATGAGGGTAACGACTGCGCATATCCTGCTCGGTCTCCCAAGTCGCCTCCTCGACTGGCTGACCCCGCCACTGAACCTTTATTGATGTAATGCTCTTTGACCTTAGCTTTCGAACCTGCCTGTCCAATATTACCACTGGCTCCTCAACATAAGATATATCCTTGTCCAACTGGACTGAACTGAAATCCAACATGTGCGATGGGTCACCGTGATATCTCTAGAGTATCGAAACATGAAATACCGGATGAACTCCTGCCAAACTGGGAGGTACGGCAAGCTCATAAGAAAACTTCCCAACACGTCTCAATACCTTAAAAGGACCAATAAACCTCGGACTCAATTTGCCCTTCTTCCCAAATCTCATCACGCCCTTCATAGGCGAAACCCAAAGCAAGACCTACTCTCCAACCATATAGGAAACATCACGAACCTTTCGGTCCACATAACTCTTCTGTCTGGACTGGGTTGTGCGGAGTCTATCCTGAATCACCTTAACCTTCTCCAAGGCATCCTGAACCAAGTCTGTGCCCAATAATCTAGCCTCGCCCGACTCGAACCAACCTACCGGGGATCTACACCGCCTACCATACTAAGCCTCATACGGTGCCATCTGAATGCTGGATTGATAACTGTTGTTGTAGGCAAACTCCGCCAGTGGCAAGAACTAATCCAATAACCTCTAAACTCCATCACATGCACGGAGCATATCCTCAAGAATCTAAATAGTGCGCTCGGACTGTCTGGCCGTCTGGGGGTGAAATGTTGTGCTCAACTCCACTCGAGTATCAAACTTATGCTGTACGGACCTCTAGAACCGTGATGTGAACTGAGTACCTCTATCTGAAATGATAGAAACTGGAATACCATGCAGACGAACAATCTCACAGATATAAATCTCAGCCAACCGCTCTGAAGAATAGGTAGTACACACAGGAATGAAGTGCATGGACTTGGTCAGCCAATCCACAATTACCCAAATGTCATCAAACTTTCTCAAAGTTCATGGGAGTCCAACTACGAAATCCATGGTGATACGCTCCCACTTCCACTCCGGAATCTCTATCTGCTGAAGCAAGCCACCCAGTCTCCACTGCTCATACTTTACCTGCTGACAATTGAGGCACCAAGCTACAAACTCAACTATATCTTTCTTCATCTGCCTCCACCAATAGTGTTGCCTCAAATCCTGGTACATCTTCGCGACACCTGGATGGATAGAATACCGTGACCTCTGGGCCTCCTCTAGAATCAACTCCCAAAGCCCATCAACATTAGGTACACATACCCGACCCTACATCCTTAATACCTCGTCATCACGAATTGTCACATCTCTGGCATCACCATGTTGAATCTTGTCCTTGAGGACATGCAAATAAGGTTCATCATACTGATGCTCTCTAATACGATCAAACAAGGAAGACCGAGAAATCACACAAGCTAGAACCCAACTAGACTCCGAAAGATCCAATCTTACAAAATGGCTGGCTAGGGCCTGAACATCCATTGCCATGGGCCTCTCCACTACTGGTAGATATGCCAAACTCCCCAAACTCTCCGCCCGGTGACGCAAGGCGTCGGCCACCATATTGGCCTTCCCTGGGTGGTATAAAATAGTTATATTATAGTCCTTCAACAGCTCTAACCACCTCCTCTAACACAAATTAAGGTCCTTCTGCTTGAATAGATGCTGCAAACTTCGGTGATCAGTATAGATCTCACAAGGAACACCGTACAAATAATGATGCAAAATCTTCAAGGCGTGAACAATAGCAGCTAACTCGAGATCATGGACAGGATAATTCTTCTCATGCACCTTCAGATGTTTGGACGCATAGGTAATCACCTTATCGTCCTGCATTAATACCACTCCAAGGCCAATCCTCGAGGCATCACAATAGACAGTAGAAGACTCCGAACCTGTAGACAATATCAATACTGGGGCTGTAGTCAAAGCTGTCTTGAGCTTCTGAAAGCTCTCTTCACACTCCTCCATCCACTTGAACGGAGCACCCTTCTGGGTCAGCCTATTCATAGGTGCTGCAATAGATGAAAATCCCTCAACAAATCGATGGTAATAATATGCCAAGCCTAGAAAACTATAGATCTCTATAGCTGAGGATGGTCTGGGCCAACTCTTCACTGCTTCCACTTTCTTCGGATCCACCTTGATCCCTTCACTCAATACCATATGACCCAAGAATGCCATGGAATCCAACCAGAACTTATATTTTGAGAACTTTGCATATAATTTCTTTTCCCTCAAGGTCTGAAGCACTGTCCTCAGGTGCTGCTCATGATCCTCCCTACTTCGGGAGTATACTAAAATGTTATCAATAAAGACAATGACGAACGAGTCAAGATATGGTCAGAATACACTACGCATCAAATGCATAAATCTTGTCGGGGCATTGGTCAGCCCAAATGACATAAGAAGGAACTCGTAATGACCATACCGAGTCCTGAAAGCAATATGCGGGATGTCTGGCTCCTGAATCTTCAACTGATGATAACTTGAGCGCAAATCAATCTTAGAAAACACTCGGGTACCCTGTAACAAATCAAACAGGCCATCAATATGAGGCAAATGATACTGGTTCTTCATTGTAACTTTGTTCAACTGGCGATAATCGATGCACATACACATAGAACCATCCTTTTTCTTCACAAACAAGACAGGAACACCCTAAGGTGATACATTGGGCTGAATAAAACCCTTGTCAAGCAATTCCTGCAACTGTTCCTTAAACTTAGGAGGAGCCATATAATAAGGACGAATAAAAATAGGCTGAGTGCCCGACAACAAATCGATGCCGAAACCAATATCTCTGTCAGGCGGCTTACCCGAAAAATCCGATGGAAATACATCAGGGAAGTCACGTACTACTGGGACTAAATCAGCTATAGAGGTATTAATACTGGCATCTCTCACATAGGCTAGATACGCATCACACCCCTTCTCAACCATTTGCTGAGCCTTAAGGAATGAATTAACTCTAAGGAGTGTGATCTAAAGTACCCCTCCACTCTACACGCGGTACACCTGGCATAGCCAGCATCACAGTTTTGACATGAAAATTAAGAATAGCATAATGGGGCGAAAACCAGTCCATGCCCAAGATATCATCAAAATCTACCATACTGAGCAATAATAAATCGGCTCTAGTCTCAAAACCACTAAGAGCAATCAAACACGACCGATAAACATGGTCCACAATAAGAGAATCTCCCATAGGAGTAGAAACATAAATAGGGGAACTCAAAGAGTCCCGAGATACGCCAAAATGTGGGGCAAAATAAGAGGATACATAAGAATAAGTGGAGCCTGGATCGAATCAAACCGATGCATCTCTATGACAAACCAGGATAATACCTGTGATGATAGAATCTGAGGCAACAACCTCAGTATGGGCAGGAAGGGCATAATATCTGGCATGGCCTCCCTCTTTAGGACCTCTACCTCCCCGACCTCCTCCTCTAGCTGGCTGAGCAGGTGAGGTAGCAACTGGTGTTGTAATTATAGCCTGGGAACTCTGCGGAGATGCATCCCTCCTAAGTCTGGGGCAATCCCTCACCATATGGCATGTATCGCCACACTCAAGACAAGCTATGGGAGGACGTAGAGGCTGTAACTGGCTTGGGCCAGGTCTACTGGACTGACCACTGAAAGCACCCCATGCTGGAGGTGCACTAGATACTATCACATAATAAGGCCTTTGGGTTCTAGAAGGA
Source organism: Nicotiana sylvestris (assembly GCF_000393655.2). Lineage (NCBI taxonomy): Eukaryota > Viridiplantae > Streptophyta > Magnoliopsida > Solanales > Solanaceae > Nicotiana > Nicotiana sylvestris. The sequence continues at coordinate 82,275,786 of NC_091057.1, read as the reverse complement.
GCTGGAATACCACTGGCGCTTGAAGAGCTAAATTAAGGGGGCGACTCATATAACCCCTACCATGACGAACTACAGCTGGAGCAAGGGCACCATAATAATGGCCCGAATCTTGAGACCTCTTAGCCTCCCTTTCCTCTCTATCCCGAGCAAGCATGCCCTCTACTCTCCTAGCAATGCTCACCACCTGCTGATAAGAAATATCCATCTCCAACTCCCGGGCCATGCTGGACTTGATGCTGAGAATGAGGCCCTCAATAAACCGGCAAACTCTCTTATGAATTGTAGAAACCAAGGCCGGTGCATGTCTAGCCAAGTCGATGAAATGAACAACATACTCCGAAACAGTCATAGTACCCTAGTGCAAATGCTTAAACTCTGCGCACCATGTATCCCTGAGGCTCTGAGGAACATACTCCCTCAAGAACATATCTTAAAACTGGGTCCATGTAAGGGAAACTGCCTCAGCTGGACTGTCCAACTCAAAAGTACGCCGCCATTGATAGGCTGTTCCTTGAAGCTGGAAGGTAGTAAAAGAAGCCCCACTCAATCCTGATATACCTATAGTGCGGAGGATACAGTAGCACTCCTCCAGAAATCCCAGTGCATACTCTGATGCTAGACCACTGAATGTAGGAGGCTTGTACTTCTTGAACCTCTTAAGCCTCCACTGCTCATCCTCTGAAGTTGCTGCCCTGTCCTCAGGCTGAACTGGGGCTATAGGCGATACCGATATAACCTATGGGATCTGATCAACCTGGACCCACTGTTCTAGGTGTAGGCGGTGGGAGTGTGTGCTCCTCTCCCGGCCTAGGATGTGGTTTCATCAAGGGGAATCAGCCCTGCATGAGCTAGAGTGGTGTGCAGTCTCATAAACTGTGCAAGGGTCTCCTGAAGAGCTGAAGTAGTAGTAGCAGTAGGCATATCAGGTTCCTGGGCTCCGGTTGAAGCTGCTGGTGGCTCCTCTGTGGTAGCTCGTGCAGGTGCTCTAGTTGCACCACGTGCGCGTCCTCGGCCTCTACCCCGACCCCGACTTCTAGCAGCTCTAACAGGGGGCGCGGGTATCTTGTCCTCTCCGATAGCACATGTCCTCACCATCTGTGAGAGAATAGAAGACAAAATTTTAGAATTTTGAAATAAATAATCTCGCACGAAAAGAATCAAATGAAGTGAAATTTTCCTAACAGATATATAGCCTATCGAAGATAAGTACAGACGTCTCCATGTGATCCGCGAGACTCTAATAAACCGGCTTGTGATTCATCACTCCTATGAACCTAGAGCTCTGATACCAACTTGTCACGACCCAAGTTCTCCCTCCGTGAACTGTCGTGACGACACCTAGTCTCTACGATTAGGTAAGCCTAAAAAACCTCAAAAATGAAATAAGATGCAAAACTAACAATTAACATGAATATATAATAAAGGAGTTTAAAATGCCGCTCGGCAATTTACAATAATAACACTCTCTCAACTAAACATAACACTCCCAAAACCCGAAATCTCATGAAATTACAAGCTATAAAAGTACATAGTGTATCTAATCTCCATAAAATCTAACAACGAAGAAAAATACAGGAAGTCTGAAACTAAAGGAAGAATAGAGAGGGACTTCTAGGTCTGCGGAAGTGACAGATATACCTCAAAGTCTATGGATCGCCTCGCCTCACTGGAAGTATGGCTGAGAAGTAGAACCTCGATCTTCACACCAAACACATGTGCAGGAAAGGGCATGAGTACAACACAACGGTACCTAGTAAGTGCCAAGCCTATCATCGATCGAGTAGTGACGAGGAAGGTACGGCAGAGCAGTTTTATATATATATATATATATATATATATATATATATATATATATATATATATATATATATATAAATGTAAAGGTAAAACAATATGAAACATGATAGTATAATAAAAATACTAACAGTCAATAAAGAATAAAATCATAGAAAGAATATAACTCAGTACACAGAGATAGCAATAGGAGATCTCCCAGGATATCATCCCGAAGTCCCAAACAAAAGTGTGCAGAGGATCCCCCGGGATATCGTCCCGTAGTCCAAATCGTAAATATGTAGGGAAAACTCCCAGAATACCGATCCATAGTCCCAAAGTAAATATCCAGTACAGGGGGGTTCTCCCGATGTCGCGCCCCCTTTTTCCTCGTAGAGTCCGAGTTTTGACATTCATTGGGAACAACTCGTTTCCTTTTGGGAATTGGGTATTTGAATTTGAAGAGTCGCCACCTAACAGATTTAAGGTGCGTTAGGGCACCTAAAACAAGTAACTCATAAAACCAATTTGCATTACAATAGATTTGGGTAAGGGCTCGAAATACCCTTGAGGGGAAGGTGTTAAGCACCCCTCGTGGTCTATAACGGTGGGTCCCGCCCGAACTCAAATTATGTGAACTAGTCTTATAAACAGATAAAGAAAATTAGACAGATTGGTGTTACATTTAAAACAACGGGTAAAAGGGGTCCTAGGTTCTTTAGCCTATAGGATCACATGTGTACAATACCCGATAAACCTTCCTTAACTAGAGGGATTACACGTGGCATTAGTGCATAGGTCATCATATCCTCTTACTACCCAATTACCCTCCCCTTAGTGGTTATATAAGTGCTTTTAATTAAATGAACTCTATGCGTGCATTACTCGTCCCTTCCTTATGGCCCTAAAGGTATTTAGGACCTCTAATTAGGGTAGTTTTAGACTCTCCTAAGGTGTTTAAAGGATAAAAATCTAGGCGACAAGAAAGAACAAATAGGACATTCACATAAAGGTGATTAAAGGCTCATTTTTACCTCCTCGCATAAGCAAATAATAGCACGTCTCAAACAGTAGGATTTCAGATATTTCAATGGATCCTAAAGCAGAAAAACTTGGTGAGCATGATAAACAGAATATGCAGCATTGTGTTAAAGATAGGTAATAGAGACCTAATTAGTTTGCCTACTGATTTTAGGACCTGTTGAATATAGGTAGTCCACAAATAATTAAGCAAAGCACATTTTATCCATTGTAGGATTTTAATTACCTATAGGCTCGCCTAAGTATGGATCTAAGAGGCCCTATAACATGATGATTAATTGTTAATCAAAATTCTAATAACCAATTTAAAACCAGCAGTTTGAGTTCATTATGTCCTATAGGCATGCTGTCTAGGTGCAAACGTTATAGAATAGTTCTTTATACACATTATCTCTATAGGCATGATACCTAAGTGTGGAGGCTGCTTTTTAAACTTACTCTTATAGACGTAATTGCTACGGAGAAAACTGATTATGTACGATCTAGATGTAGTTATAGTATTTAGGCGAGGGTAATAAAAAGCCCTAAAGCATGGCTTCTAATGCACATAAGATAATCACATGATTATTAGGCAGAATTAATAGCGACGTAGTGACAGGATTTCTAAACAGGCATGGCATATGCAGAACTTTAGAAAGCAGAAGTTTTAGAACAAATGATATGATGCACCTATAAACATGCATAAAAAATAATCCCATAAGCATGATTTCTAATACAAGTATATAATCATAATGGTCCTAAAAGTATGATTTCTATCTGATTCTCTATAATATATATATATATATATATATATATATATATATATATATATAAGGTTCCTCTCATTTTACTAATAGCCCAATATCTGTTTACAAAGATTATTACAGACCATAAAAAAATGAATTACAAAATAAACCAAGCTATGCTATAGGGAGCCTGAATAGGCCCAACATGAACCTGGAAAAATCAGGCCTTCAAACAGTCCAAAGTGCCATAGTTTCATAGTGCACCCAATAGTATCCTGGTGTGTCAAAGTTCCCAAGGGCCTCAGGGACCCCGGGCAATGCTCACACTATAAAACTTCAAAGTAACCCTTTGTGAGCAAGTTTGGAAAGCCAACTCCAGTGTGTCAAAGTTCAGAGGAGCCTCATGGACTCATAAGTAATGCTCACACTAGAGGGGAAAGACCCTAGGTGTTCTTAGAATAAGAGTTTAAAATAGGAGATTGTTTTTAAGAAAATAGTTTTGGATTCTCAGGAAGTAGGGAGCAAATAGGGTCATTCAATCATTGTAACTCAAGCAATGTTCCCAGCAGTCAAATAGTATACAGAAACAGGGAAACTTAGAGTTTTAACTTAGTTTATTAACTGTCACTAGGTGAGCATACAATCACATACAGAGAGATAATAGGGCTGGGGAGCCATATTGTGAGAGGTAAACATTCTAAGAGCATGCTAGTGGAGAAGTAGACATAGGTTCAGTTTAGACATGAGCAAGTATGCAGACTTGCTGAAAGCATGTAATGACCCGGCCGGTCATTTCATGAGTTACCACTCTATTTTCCCTATTTCTACTTCTTATTGCTCTGTTCAGTTGTATTATATGTTATCGGGTTGATTGGTTCGGGTTCGGAGAGGTTTTGGTAAGGTTTGAGACATTTAGTCTCTTTTGAGTAAACTTAAGTTGGAAAAGTCAACCGGATGTTGACTTATGTGTTAAAGGGATCCTATGTGGGTTCTGATAGTTCAGATAGCTTCGGGAGGTGATTTGGGACTTAGGAGTGTGATCAAAATGTGTTTTGGAGGTCCGGAGTAGATTTAGGCTTGAATTGGCGAAATTGGAATTTTGGTATTTTTCGATTGGTAGGTGAGATTTTGATAAGGGTCGGAATGGAATTCCAAGAGTTGCAGTAGGTCCTTTGTGTCATTTGGGATGTGTGTGAAAAATTTCAGGTCATTCAGACGTGGTTTGATAGACTTTTTGATTGAAAGAGGAATTTAGAAGTTTTTGGAATTCTTAAACTTGAATCCGATGTGATTTTGGTGTTTTGATATTCTTTTGGGCGTTCCAAAGGTTGGAACAAGTTTGAATGAGGTTATGGGATATGTTGGCATGTCTGGTTGAGGACCTGAGGGCCTCGGGTGAGTTTCGGATGGTTGAACGGACCATTTTCAGTAAAAGAAAGTTGCAGATTTTGGTTTCAATTGTTGCAGACATTTTTGTTCTTTGCGTTCGAGAGTAGACCCTTGCGTTTGCGAAGGGTCAGGAAGGGAGGCCGGAGATTTTGCCTTCACTTTTGCGAGGGGGGTCCCACGTTCGCGAAGGGTTGGAATGGGAAGCATCGCGTTAGCGAGATGCCGGACCGCATTCGCGATAGTTGGTAAGGCTGAAGCGTCACGTTCGCAATGATGTGTTCGCGTAGGAGAATTTTGGTCAATGGAATTTTGTACTTCGCAAATGCGAGGCTTTGACCGCGTTCACGAAGAAGGACTTCTGATCGCGGGAAGAATGTTTAAAAGGCCATTTTCGCGAGTTTTGGCCTAAGTTCACCATTTTGACTCGGTTTTTGAGCCTTTTGAGAGAGATTGAAGAGGGAATCAAATAGAACTTGTTGGAGGTAAGAATTTTGGACTTAATTAAACATGAAATTTGGCGAATTTGAAGCCTAAATTGGGGAGTTAGCGCTTGAAAACTTGAGACTTTAATCTAGGAATTTGAGGGGACATTTGTGGTCGGATTTTGGTATTCTTGGTATGTATGAACTCGTGGGAGGATAACGATTTTGTTGATGTGATTTTTGTCAAGTTTTGGGACATGGGCCCAGGGTCGGGTTTGGCCAATTTCGGGATTTTTGGTATAATTTGTTTATTTTCGCTTGGGCTTCTATCCTTTAGCATATTCTAATGTTATGATTCTGATTTTGGGTAGATTCGGCAAGAGTTGAGGCTGAGGCGAGAGGCAAAGGCGTCGTGGAGTAGTAATTCACCCGGTTTGAGGTATAACCATTATAAATCTGGAACTGAGGGTACAAAACCCCAGTATTTCAAATTGTTTTGATAAATGAGGTGACACACATGCTAGGTGACGAGTGTGTGGGCATGCACCGGTAGGGATTATGACTTGGTCCATCCCGTAGCGTCTATTAAGTCGCGCACTTGATTTGAAACCTTATGATATCTCATGTTTTAGACATTTATACTGTATTATGGGATGGATGCCATGTTTGAGGCCTTGTGCCGACCTATTGAGACCCTTAGGGGCATTTTTACTATTTTTCCTCACTCTATTTTATTAAAAGCATAACCTCAGTCATGTTTTACCTATTTATTGTTTTAAACTAGTTTTATCATTCTACTTCTTAATGTGAGAACTGTTCGGACTGAGTTCCCTGCTTTCTATTGTTACGCCTGAGTGGATGTGAGGTTAATGACTGAGAGAGGTTGAAGACCTAATGGTGAGGACTATAAATATTATGGATCCGGCTGCACGCGCGCAGCAATTTTATATGTATATATTATGGATCGGGTTGCACGCCACAGTAATACTTATATGGATCGGGCTGCACGCCACAACTGTGATGACCCGGCCGGTCGTCTTAAGAATTAATGCCCTGATCCCCTATAAACTACTTTCCCCAGGTTTATTTCTACTATTTCGATTTGTCGGGATATTTGATTTTGAGTTTCGGAGAGCTTTGGGACACTTAGTCCCTAAATGAGAGCTTAAGTGTTGGATAGTTGACCGTAGTTGGAATAGTGTAAATACGGCCTCAGAATGAAAATCCGATGGTTCCATTAGCTCCGTTGGGTGATTTCGGGGATAAGAGCGTGTTCGGTGTGTGTTTTGGAGGTCCATAGCTAATTTAGGCTTGAAATGCCGAAAGTTGAATTTTTGAAGTTTCCGGTCCGATAGTGAGATTTTGATCCGAGGGTCGGAATGGAATTCTGAGAGGTACAGTAGTTCCGTTGTATCATTCGGGATGTGTGTGCGAAATTTCAGATTATTCGGACGAGATTTGATAGACTTTTTGATCGAAAGCGTATTTTGAGAAAAATTGGAGTTCTTAGGCTTAAATCCATGGTTAATTCGAGGTTTCGATGTTGTTTTAGGTGTTTTAAGGATTGGTAAAAGTTTGAATAAGGTTTTATGATATGTTGATGCCTTGGGTTGAGGTCCCGGGGGCCTCAGGGTGATTTCGGAGGGTTAATGAGAAAATTTAGAAAATGTTGCTGCTGCTGTATTTTTTTGCTGCTTCTGGTATTTTCGCATCTGCGATTTGGGGACCGCGGACGTGGCACTGTAGAAGTGGCTAAGGGACCGCAGAAGCGGATTTTATCCTTTACTTCAGGTTCCGTAGAAGCGATGTCGCATCTGCGAAAAGGTAATCGCAGATGCGAGTTCTGGTATTTAAATGAAAGTCGCATATGCAACATAGTTTCCGCAAAAGCGGGACCGCAAGGGTTGCAAATGCGGAAATTGCTGGGCAGAACATATAAATAGTTACCTTCGCGAATTAGAGGGATTCTTTCACCATTTTCATCCGGGTTTAAAGCTTCTAAGAGAGATTTTTGAGGAAAACAAAGGGGAATCACTTGGAGGTATCATCCTTGACTTCATAACTCGTTTCTATGTGATTAAAGACCTAATTAGTGGTGAGAAATTTGGGAAAATGGGTAATTAGGGCTTGAGTTTAAGAGGCCTTTAAATAAAGATTTGAGGGGTCATTTGGACTCTGATTTCAGTGTTCTTATTATGTATAGACTCGTGAGAATACGAGGTTTCTGAAAATTTAAATTTTACCCAATTACGAGATGTGGGCCCGAGGGGTGTTTTGGTCATTTTATATAATTTTGCATATTAGCTTAGAATTTAATTGTAGAATCAGTTACTTGAAGTGTTATTTACATTATGCAATTGAATTTAATAGATTTGGGCCATTTGGAGTCGAGTACTCGTGGCAAAGACGTGGTGTTGGGTTGACTTTGAGCTGGTTCGAGGTAAGTGGCTTGCCTAACCTTGTGTGGGGGACCTTCCCCTTAGGATATGATATTTTTGATAATTGAAATGCCTTGTACATGAGGTGACGAGCACGTACTTGAGCTAATTGTTGAAAATACAGTTTTTCCTTAAGTATTTCAATTGTGTTCTTTTTCCTGTTTTATTTTACTTGTGAATTTAGCCTGTTGCTAGTTTAGAAAAGCATGTTTAGTTGACTTAATTGCCTATTTGCTTAAACTGCCTTAATTGCATTACGTGAAGCATGTTAGGCTAGAATTAACTGTTTACTTGGTATGGAATTTAGCTTAATTGGGTATTCTTGTGTTGCTACAGTGTGTTTTTACTTTGGGACTATGCGACGGCATCCCGGGAGATCCCCTGTACCTATTTATGATCTAAACTGAGGTATGGGATACCAAGAGATCCATGGCACATATATTGAGGATACCAAGAGATCCTCGGGATACCAAGAGATTCTCGGGATACAAAGAGATCCCTAGCATATATTGAGGATACCAAGAGATCCTAGCATATATTGAGGATACCAAGAGATCCTCAGGATACCAAGAGATCCCCGATTATCATCCTTGTTATGAGTGGTGCTTCCTTGCGGTTTGACTTCATCTCTGTTTCCATTATTGCACTCTTATTATCTTTTGTATATTCTTACTATAGATTTTCAATTATACTGCTTATCTTATCCTGTCATCTTTATATTTATTTAGTCTCAGTAGGGCCCTGACCTTCCTCATCACTACCCAACCGAGGTTAGGCTTGGCAGTTATTGAGTACCGCCGTGGTGTACTCATGCCTCTTCTGCGCATGTTTTTCATGTGCAGATCCATGTACTTCTACTCAAGCCTACCATCCTTGAGGGAGACGACTACTTAGAGACTTCGAGGTACATCTGTCGTGTCTACAGACTGAGGAGTCCCTTTCTATTCCTGCCTTTTTGTATTTAGCCCTTATGTACTTTCTGTTCTTATTAGACAAATTCCGGAGTTGGAGCTATGTAGTATTTCCTTTTCTTAGCTTGTGATTCGTAGGTTTCCGGGTCTGGATTTGGATATTGGTTTTGAGATTTATATATGGTGTATGTCGAGTGGCACATTTAAACATTGTTTTTGCCTTATTTATGTTTTTAAATTATTTACTTCCGCAAGTTTTGGTTATCTTCCGCAATTTAGGCTTACCTAGTTGTAGAGACTAAGTGCCATTATGATGGTTCACAGAGGGCGAAACGGGGTCGTGACAAGTTGGTATTAGAGCTCTAGGTTCATAGGATTCATGGATCACAAGCCGGTTTATTAGAGTCTCGTTGATCGGTACGGAGACATCTGTACTTATCTACGAGAGGCTATGTAACTGTTAGGAAAATTCCACTTCATTTGATTTCCTTGTCGTGCGATATTTTGATATCACAATTCTAAACTTTTGTCTTTTATTCTCTCACAGATGGTGAGGACACGTGCTACCCGAGATGATCAGGCACTCGCGCCCCCTACTGCAACCGTCAGAGGTTGGGGCCAAGGTAGAGGCCAAGGACGCGCACGTGGTGCAGTCAGAGCACCTGCACGAGGTACCACCAGTGGATCCAGACGGAGTCCAGGCACCTGACACGCCTACTGCTACCACCACTCTAGCTCTTCAGGAGACTTTGGCACGGTTCATGAGCATGTACACCACCTTGGCTCAGGTAGGGTTGCTACCCCTTATTGCAGCTACGTCTCAGGCCGGGGGAGGAGCACAGACTCCCACCGCCCGCACTCCTGAGCAGTGAGTGCATGTTGAGCAGGTCCTTGAGTTTATTCCTGTGCCGCCTGAAAGGGCCAGTTCAGCCCGAGGATAGGGCAGCGGCTTCCGAGGATGAGCAGTTGAGGCTTAAGAGGTTCAATAAGTACAAGCCTCCTGTATTTAGTGGCCTAGCATTGGAGGATGCTATGGGATTTCTTGATGAGTTTTACCGCATTCTCCGTACCATGGGTATCTCAGGATCGAGCAGGGTTTCCTTCACTACTTTCTAGCTTCGAGGAGCCGCCTATGAGTGGTGGCGCACCTATGAGTTAGACAGTCCAGATGAGGCTGCTTCACTGACTTGGGCTCAGTTTTCAGATCTGTTCTTGAGAGAGTATGTTCCTCAGAGCCTTAGGGACGCATGGCGTGCAGAGTTTGAGCATTTGTGCCAGGGCGCTATGACTGTCTCAGAGTATGCTATACGTTACACTAGTTTGGCTAGGCATGCGCCAGCCTTGGTTTCTACTATCCGCGAGAGGGTTCGCTGGTTTATTGAGGGCCTTATTCCCAACATCATATATAGCATGGCTCGTGAGTTGGAGATGGATATTTCTTATCAGCAGGTGGTGAGCATTACTAGGAGGATTGAGGCTATGCATGCTAGGGAGAGAGAGGAGAGGGAGGCCAAGAGGTCTTGAGAGTCGGGCCATTATTCTGGTGCTTGTAACCCAGCTGCAGGTCGTCATGGTAGGGGTTATATGAGTCATCCTCTTCATTCAGCTCTTCCAGCAGCCAGTAGTGCTCCAGCTTCTCTTAGGCCTCAAGAGCCTTATTATGCACCTCCGGTTTCTAGCGCGCCTCCTGTGCGAGGTGCTTTCAGAGGTCAGTCCAACAGCCCTGGCCCTAGCCAGTCGCAGCCACCACGTCCTACCAAAGCTTGTTTTGAATGTGGTGACACACGCCACGTGGTGAGGGATTGCCCTAGACTTGGGAGGAGTGCACCTGTACAGACTTCTCAGCCACAACGTGCCCCGCAGAGTTCTCAGGCTATGATTACAGCTCAAGTTGCTACCCCACCTGCTCAGCCAGCTAGAGTTGGAGGTTAGGGAGGTAGAGGTCACCCTCGAGGGGGAGGCCAGGCCAGATACTATGCCCTTCCTGCCCGTACCGAGACTGTTACCTCCAATTCTGTCATCACAGGTATTATATTGGTTAGCCACAGAGATGCATCGGTTCTATTCGATCCAGTCTCTACTTACTCTTATGTGTCTTCTTATTTTACTCCTCATTTGGGTGTACCTCGGAATCTTTGAGTTCCCTTGTTTATGTTTCTACACCCGTGGGAGATTTTCTTGTTGTGGATCACGTTTATCGGTTGTGTTTGGTTGCTCTTAATGGTTTTGAGACCAGAGCCGATCTATTATTACTCAACATGGTTGATTTTGATATTATCTTGGGCATGGATTGGTTGTCGCCCCATTATGTTATTCTTGATTGTCACACCAAAATCGTGACACTGGCTATGGTAGGTGTACTGCGTGTTGAGTAGAGGGGTGCTTTAGATCACACTCCTAGTAGAGTTATTTCTTTTCTTAAAGCTCAACATATGTTTGAGAAGCGGTGTGACGCGTATTTAGCTTATGTGAGAGATGTTAGTATTGATACCCCTTCAGTTGATTTAGTCCCAATAGTACAGGATTTTCCCGATGTGTTTCCAGCTGATCTTCTAAACATGCCACCTGATAGAGATATTGATTTTGGCATTGATCTGTTGTTTGGCACTCAGCCCATTTCTATTCTTCGGTATCGTATGGCTCCTCTTGAGTTGAAGGAGTTGAAGGATCAGTTACAGGAATTTCTTAATAATGGTTTTATTCGGCGCAGTGTATCACCTTGGGGTGATCCTGTCTTGTTTGTGAAGAAAAAGGATGGTTCTATGCGTATGTGTAATGATCATCGCCAGTTGAACAAGGTTACAGTGAAGAGCCGTTATCCTTTGCCTCGTATTTATTATCTATTTGACCAGCTTCAGGGCACACGGGTGTTTTCTAAGATTGACTTGTGCTCAGGTTACCATCAGTTGAATATTCGGGAGCCAGATATCCCGAAGACTACTTTTAGGACTCGGTATGGCCATTACGAGTTCCTTGTTATGTCATTTGGGCTGACCAATGCCCCAACAGCTTTTGTGCATTTGATGCACAGTGTGTTCCGACCGTATCTTGACTTGTTTGTCATTGTCTTTATTGATGATATGCTGGTGTATTCCCAGAGTCGGGAAGATTATGAGCAGCACCTGAGGACTATGCTTTAGACTCTGAGAGAGAAGAAGTTATATGCTAAGTTCTCGAAATATGAGTTTTGGTTGGATTCAGTGGTATTTTTAGGCCACGTGGTATCGAGTGAGGGTATTCAGGTGGATCCGAAGAAGATAAAGGCCGTGTAGAGTTGGCCCAGACCATCCTCATCTACAACGATCTGCAGTTTCCTTGGTTTGGCATGTTACTACCATCGTTTTGTGGAAGGATTTTCATCGATTGCAGCCCCTATGACCAGGTTAACCCAGAAGGGTGCTCTGTTCCAATGGACGGAGGAGTGTGAGGCGAGCTTTCAGAAGCTTAAGATAGCTTTGACCACAGACCTAATTTTGATATTGCTTATAGGTTCGGGGTCTTATACGATCTATTGTGATGCCTCGAGGGTTGGCCTCGGAGCGATGTTGATGCAGGACGGTAAGGTGATTGCCTACGCGTCCAGACAATTGAAGATACATGAGAAGAACTACCCTGTACACGACCTTAAGTTAGCCGCCATTGTTCACGCCCTGAAGATTTGGCGCCATTACTTATACGGTGTTCCCTGTGAGATTTATACTGACCATCGAAGCTTGCAGCACCTGTTCAAGCAAAAGTATCTAAATTTGCGCCATAGGAGGTGGTTAGAGTTGCTAAAGGACTATGATATCACTATTTTGTATCACCCGGGCAAGGCCAATGTGGTGGTTGATGCTTTGAGTCAGCGGCAGAGAGTTTGGGGAGTTTGGCTTATCTACCAGTATCGGAGAGGCCTATGGCGATGGATGTTCAGGCCTTAGCCAGCCAGTTTGTGAGATTGGATCTTTCGGAGCCTAGTCGGGTTCTAGCTTACGTGGTTTCTCGGTCGTCTTTATTTGACCATATCAGGGAGCGGCAGTATGATAACCCTCTTTGCTTGTCCTCAAGGACAAGGTTCAGCACACTGATTCCAAAGATGTGACTATTGGTGATGATGGGGTATTGAGGATGCAGGGTCGGATTTGTGTACCCAATGTTGATGGGCTTCGGGAGTTGATTCTGGAGGAGGCCCATAGCTCGCGGTATTCCATTCATCCTGGTGCTGCGAAGATGTATCAAGATTTGAGACAGCACTATTGGTGGCAGATGAAGAAAGATATAGTTGGATTCGTAGCATGGTGCCTTAACTGTCAGCAGGTGAAGTATGAGCACCAGAGACAGGTTGGGTTGCTTCAGCAGATAGAGATTCTGGAGTGGAAGTGGGAGCGGATCATCATGGACTTTGTATTTGGGCTCCCACGGACTTTGAGAAAGTTTTGGGTGATTGTGGATCGGTTGACCAAGTTCGCTCATTTCATTCTTGTGTGTACTACTTATTCTTCGGAGCGGTTGGCGGAGATTTATATCCGGGAGATTGCTCGTCTGTATGGTATTCCGGTTTCAATCATTTCAGATAGAGGTACTCAGTTCACATCACGGTTCTGGAGAGCCGTTCAACATGAGTTAGGTACTCGGGTAGAGTTGAGTACACCATTTCACCCTCAGACGGACTGACAGTCCGAGCACACTATCCAAATTATTCAGGATATGTTCCGTGCATATGTGATTGAGTTTGGAGGGTCTTGGGATCAGTTCTTGCCATTGGCGGAGTTTGCTTACAACAACAACTATCAGACCAGCATTCAGATGGCACCGTATGAGGCTTTATATGGGAGACGGTATAGATCCCCGGTGGGCTGGTTTGAGCTGGGTGAGTCTAGATTATTGGGCACGGACTTAGTTTAGGATGCTTTGGATAAGGTTAAGGTGATTCGGGATAGGCTCCATACAGCCTAGTCCAGACAGAAGAGTTATGCGGATCGGAAGGTTCGTGATGTTTCCTATATGGTTAGAGAGCGGGTTCTGCTTCGGGTTTCACCTATGAAGGGCGTTATGAGATTCGGGAAGAAAGGGAAGTTGAGTCCGAGGTTTATTGGCCCTTTTGAGATATTGAGGCGTGTTGGGGAGGTTGCTTATGAGCTTGCCTTACCTCCCAGCTTGGTAGGGGTTCATCCGCTATTTCATGTTTCGATGCTCTAGAGGTATCACGACGATCCGTCGCACGTGTTAGATTTCAATTCAGTCCACTTGGACAAGGATCTATCTTATATTGAGGAGCCAGTGGCAATATTGGACAGGCAGGTTAGAAAGCTGAGGTCAAAGAACATTGCATCAGTGAAGGTCCAATGGTGGGGTCAGCAGGGGAGACCGGTCTAAGGGTTGCAAGATATGCTACAAGGTTGAATCAGTCCACTAAGGGATGATCTTATACATGATTTTAGCGAAGTGTTCAAGTCAATAGCGTATCTCCTATAAGAGAAGGAGATTTCTTCACCCCTACGTACGACAGGCCCTTCTTTAAGAGTGCCATTTCCCCAGCCTCCAATCGTCTCAGAAGAGAAGACTAAGCTCAGACGAATTGCAGTCCGCCCTGGTCGAGGAGGCGACCTGGGAGACTGAGCATGATATGTGCAGTCGTTACTCTCATATTTTCACTACTTCAGGTATGTCACTATGCTCGTTCAAGGATGAACGAATGTTTAAGTGTAGGAGGATGTGACGACCAGGCCAGTCGTCTTAAGAATTAACGTCCTGATCCCATATTAACTGTTTTCCCCAAGTTTATTTCTGCTATTTCGATTTGCCGGGATGTTCGGTTTTGAGTTTCAGAGAGTTTTGGGACACTTAGTCTCTAAATGAGAGCTTAAGTGTTGGAAAGTTGACTGTAGTCAAAACAGTGTGAAAACGGCCTCCGAATGGTATTGCACTCTTATTATCTTGTGTATATTCTTACTGTAGATTTTCAATTGTACTGCTTATCTTATCCTGTCATCTTTATATTTATTTAATCTCAGTAGGGCCCTGACCTTCTTCGTCACTACCCAACCGAGGTTAGGCTTAGCACTTACTGAGTACTGTTGTGGTGTACTTATGCCTCTTCTGCGCATGTTTTTCAAGTGCAGATCCAGGTACTTCTACTCAGGCCTACCATCCTTGAGGGAGACGACTACTTAGAGACTTTAGGTACATCTGCTGCGTCCGCAGACCGAGGAGTCCCTTTCTATTCCCGCCTTTTTGTATTTAGCCCTTCTGCACTTTCTGTTCTTATTAGGCAAATTCCAAAGTTAGAGCTATGTAGTATTTCCTTTTCTTAGCTTGTGATTCGTGGGTTTTCGGGTCTTGGATTTGGATATTAGTTTTGAGATTTATATATGGTGTATGCCGAGCGTCACATCTAAACACTGTTATTGCCTTATTTCTGTTTTTAAATTGTTTACTTCCGCAAGTTTTGCTTATCTTCCACAATTTAGGCTTACCTA
Source organism: Nicotiana sylvestris (assembly GCF_000393655.2). Taxonomy (NCBI): domain Eukaryota; kingdom Viridiplantae; phylum Streptophyta; class Magnoliopsida; order Solanales; family Solanaceae; genus Nicotiana; species Nicotiana sylvestris. The sequence goes on along the minus strand of NC_091057.1, from coordinate 82,260,629 downwards.
GTCGTAGAGACTAGGTGCCGTCACGATGGTTCACGGAGGGCGAACCGGGGTCGTGACAACAACGATATATATATTGGATCGGGCTGCGTGCCACAACAATATGACATTTGGGCTGTAGGAGCCCCTCCGGAGTCTGTACATCCCCAGTGAACGTAGTCGACTATAAACTATGGATCGGGGCTGCATGCCGCAATAGTTATTATGTGTATTGCTATTATGAGGGTATTTGAGCCTGAGTGCTCAGTGTGAGTACTGAGTGAAGAGAGCTGAGTTACGAGTGACTGAGAGGCTTGCTCGAGAGGCTATATTTATGAGTGATACCTTGCCCGAGGAGCCCATTTATGATATTTTTTGCTGATTTCACTCTTCTTTTAAAATAAGCCTCTGTTGAAACTGAAGTTTTATGAAGAAACTGGTTTTAAAACTATTGAGTTTAACTGATAATCTGTCGTTTACTCTTCTATATGTTTTTAAATTGCTCGTTACTGCTTTCAGACCTTATTTACTTTAGTTACTTACTGAGTTGGCGTACTTACATTACTCCCTGCACCTTGTGTGCAGATCCAAGTGACTGAGCGGTAGAGTGAGGGTCCTCAGCATTGTCAGAGTTTGCCGAAGATTGCAAGGTAGTTGCATGGCGTCCGCAGACTTGCTTTCCTCCTCTTATCCTTGTTTTGCCCCATTTTATACTTGTTATGTATTATACAGTCAGATTTGTATATTTAGAGGCACTAGACTCGTGACACCAGATGTTTGGGCTGTGTTAGTTTAATGTTTTATTGATTTCCGCACATCTTTAGCTATTTTATACATTTCTTATGAAAATTGAGATTTAAACCCGTGTTAGAAAATGGTTTTATAAAGAAATTTGCTGTGATTAATGGTTTGGGTTGGCATGCCTAGTAATGTGATAGGTGCCATCACGACCGGGTATTTGGGGTCGGGACAAAGCAGAAGCACATAGGTTTGGTTAAACATGAGTAAACAGGTTGAGAACAAGACACATAGGTTCAATCAAACGTAAGTATACATGCTATTGCAGTAACATATAGGTTGAATAGAAGTAGACATGCTTATTGTAGTGAACACATAGGTTTGCTTAAGAAAAAGAAAGGTATGCTGATTATAAGGAAACACACAAGTCAAATTGAATAGCAGTAAGCATAGAGTCTAGTGAACATGCTAATAATCATGAGGCATAGGATCTAATGAGATAAGTAGACATGCTGATAACAGGATACATAAGGGATTAAATAGCAGTAGACATGCTGAGTGGGAAACATATAGGTTCAGAAGAAAGACATGCTGATTATAAGAAAAACACATAGGTTTAATTGAATGGAAATAGTGGGAGCATACCAATTAAGAAAGTAGAAACAGAAGGTAAAGTAGGCAGAATTCAACCGCCTAGCCTTGTCTTTCAGCCGACCAGACAAGCAATGAACAAAAGTAGCAGAGAGAGATTAGAGAAAGTTTATGTGTGTGTGTGTATGTGTGTGTTGGAACTATTTTTCGTTGTGTAAAGAAGACGAAATGAGAGTTTATATAGCACTTAGTAAGGTAGAAAAAATAAGGTAAAGAATAAATCAGAGTTCATAAAACAAGATAATCAAATAAATCAGTTAGTTAATTGGGGACTTAAATTAATCAATTCCCATAGAAGAATCCGGGAAAGACCCCCTTAGATTGGGGAGAATCCCTTAGCGATTCAGATTGGGATTCAAATAAGGTAAACAAATCAATCATGTACCATATATGAGTCAATTAAATCCCTAAATCAGACTAATAATCTAATTAGGGAGACTAATACTAATTAAAGTCACAACTAAGGAAAATAAGTGTAACGACTCGGCCAGTCGTCTCATGAGTTACCGCTCCATTTTTCCTATTTCTACTTCTTTATGCTTTGTTTATTCGTGTTTTGTGGTATCGGGTCAGTCGGATCGAGTTCGGAAAGGATTTGGTGAGGTTTGAGACACTTAGTCTCTTTAGAGTGAGTTTAAGTTGGAAAAGTCAATTGGTTGTTGACTTGTGTGTTAGAGGGCTCGGATGTGAGTTCTGATGGTTAGGTTAGCTTCGGGAGGTGATTTGGGATTTAGGAGCGTGATCGGAATGAGTTTTGGAAGTTCGGAGTAGAGTAAGGCTTGAATTGGCGAAATCAGATTTTTGGCGATTTCCGGTTAATAGGTGAGATTTTGATATAGGGGTCGGAATGGAATTCCGAGAGTTGTAGTAGTTCTGTTGTGTCATTTGGGACATGTGTCCAAAATTTCAGGTCATTCGGGCGTGGTTTGGTTGGGTTTTTTATCAAAAGCGAAATTTAGAAGTTTTTGAAAACTTAGGCTTGAATTCGATGTGTTTTGGTCGATTTGATGTTGTTTGAGGTGTTTTGAAGATTGGTACAAGTTTGAATAAGGTTTTGGGATATGTTGGTTCCTTTGGTTGAGGTCCCAGGAGCCTCGGGTGAGTTTCGGGTGGTCAATTGGGCCATTCCATGAAGTTGGAACCTGGAGAAAATTGCAGGTCACTGCTGCAGAAAAATGACCTTCGCATACGAGAAGGGTCAGTTGAGGAAGCTGGAAATTTAGCCTTCACGTTCACGAGAGAGGCTCCGCATTTGCGAAGGGCTAGTCAATTGTGCATTGGGTTCGCGCGGGTGTTGTCGCATTCGCATAGAAGGAATGGGCAGTTGAGCTTCAGGGGGGCATTTTTTCATCGCGTTCGCGAGAGGCGGAACGCAAAGGTTGGTCGGAGCAAAGCATCGCGTTCGCGATGGGGATGTCGCGATTGCAAAAGAGGAAAATTGGTCAAAGTTAATTTGTGCTTCGCGAACGCAAGGCTTTAACCACGTTCGCGAAGAAGGATTTCAGGCCTAGGCAGAAGGTTTAAAAGTTCATCTTGTCCGCGAATATGGGGTTTATTTCTTCCATTGTTGGTCATTTTTGGAGCTATTTGAAGGATATTGAAGAGGTATTCAAGGGGAATCACTTGGAGGTAAGAATTTTGGACTTAAAACTCGATTCTATCGTGAAAGTTACCTAATAAATCATAGAATCTAAGCCTAAAATTGAGGAATTACAGTTTGAGATTAAGAGACTTTAAAATGAGAATTTGAGGGGTCATTTGGACTCCGATTTCAGTGTTCTTGGTATGTATGGACTCATGGGAGGATAAGGATTCCATTGATATGATTTTTATCGAGTTTTGAGATGTGGGCCCGGGGCTCGGGTTTGGCCATTTTCGGGATTTTTTGTATTGTTTGATTGTTTTCGCTTGGGCTTCATTCCCTTAGCATTTTTTGACACCGTGATTCTTATTTTGGATAGATTCAACGCGAGTGGAAGACGATCCGAGGGGCAAAGGCATCGCAAGTAGTATTTTCACTGGCTTGAGTTAAGTAACCATTGTAAATTTGGAACTGAGGATACAAAACCCTGGTATTTGACTTTTTTTAATAAATGTTGTGACGCACATGCTATGCTACGAGCGTGTGGGAGTGCACCGGTAGGGATTGTGATTTGGTCCGTCCCGTAGCGACTATTAAGCTGCATATTTGATTTTGATATATGCCATGTTTGGGGCCTTGTGCCGACCTGTTGAGACCCTTATGGGCATTTTTACTATTTTTCCTCACTTGTTGAAAGCATATCCTCAGTCATTTTTACCTGTTTAAATATTTAAAACTAATTTTATCACTCCACTTCTAAATGTGAGGATTGTTCTGACTAAGTTCCCTAGTTTCTACTGTTGTGCCCGAGAGGCTGTGAGGTTAATGATTGAGAGAGGTTGAGAACCTAATGGTGAGGATATTTATATATGTGTGAGTTATGGATCGGGCTGCACGCCGCAGCAACACTTATATGGATCGGGCTGCACGTTGCAGCGATATATATATATATATATTGGATCGGACTGCGTGCCGCAGTGATATGATGCTTGGGCTGTAGGAGCCTCTCTGGAGTCTGTACATCCCCAGTGAGCATAGTCGACTATAAATTATGGATCTGGCTGCATGCCGTAGCGGTTACTATGATTTCTATTATTATGAGATATTAATGAGCCTGAGTGCTGAGAGTGAGTACTAAGTGATGAGAGTAAGTCACGAGTGACTGAGAGGCTGCCCGAGAGGCTATATTATGAGTGATACCTTGCCTGAGGGGCCCAGTTATTATATTTTTACTGATTTCACTCTTCTTTTAAAAAAACAAGCCTCTGTTGGAAAAATTTCTAAGTATATGATTTCAAGTGTTTAAACTGAAGTTGAAAATTTTACGACAAAACTGGTTTTAAATTGTGAAATGGTTTTGTTATCCTGTTGTTTATTCAGTTATATGGTTTTAACTGCTCTTCACTGCTTTCATACCTTATTTACTCTAGTTACTTACTGAGTTGGCGTACTCACGTTACTCCATGCACCTTGTATGCAGATCCAGGTGCCCGAGCGGTAGAGTGAGGGTCCTCAGCTGATCCAGAGTTGCCGGAGATTTCAAGGTAGCTGCATGGCATCCGCAACCCTGTTTTCTCCTTCTTATCTTGTTCCTTTCTGCATTTTCTAGACCTATGTTGTATCAGACAGTCAATTATGTAGTAGAGGCTCTAGACTCGTGACACCAGATATATGGGGCTGTGTAGTATCATGTTTATTTGACTTCTGCTTATACTTTGTTATTTTTAAACACTTATTATAGAAATTTGGTATTTAAAGCTGTGATAGAAAATGGTTTTATAAAAGGAATTTGTTGTAGTTAATGGTTTAGGTTAGCTTGCCTAGTAATGCGATAGGTGCCATCACGACTGGTATTTGGGGTCGTGATAAGTTGGTATCAGAGCCTAGGTTACATAGGTCTCGCGAGTCATGAGCCGGTTTAGTAAAGTCTCGCGAATCGGTATAGAGATGTTTGTATTTATCCTCGAGAGGTTGCAGAACCTTTAGGAAAATCTTCATATTCTTGAAATTCTTGTCGTGCGAATCTATTGATCCAAATACTAAACTTATGTTTTTCCATTCTCTCACAGATGGTGAGGACGTGTGCTACCGGGTAGGGTGGACGACTACCAGTACCACCAGTTGGGGCCACCAAAGGTCAAGGACGCGGTCGAGGCCATGGTAGGGGTGGAGCAGCTAGGGCAGCACTTGCAGATTCACCAGCTGCCCCAGTTCAGGATCAGGTCCCTATTGTGGACGCTACAACAACACCAGCTCAGGCACCGATTGTGCTTATAGTGATTCTAGGCCTTCTGGAGGCTTTAGCTCAGATCTTATCAGTGTGTATCGATTTGTCTCTGGCGGTCTTAGTTACTATGGCCGTAGCTACTTCTCAGGCCGGGGGAGGCACCCAGACTCCCGTTGCTCGCACACCTGAGCAGGTTGTGCAGGGACTCCAGACACCGTAGATACCTCCAGCCCAGTCGGTTGCACCAGCTCAGGAGTATGTGGTACCTGTTATGCCGAACGACGAGAAGCGTCGACTAGAGAGGCATGGTAGACTCAAGCCTCCGACTGTTAGCGGTGCAGAGGGTGAGGATGCCCAGGGGTTCTTGGATAAGTTCCAGAGGATACTTCGTACAACGGGTATTCTAGAGACTAGTGGTGTGGCTTTTACCACCTTTCAGTTTTCTGGGGTTGCCTTCACTTGGTAGGAGGCGTATGAGAGGCGTAGGGCTATTGGTGCAGCACCCCTTACCTGGCAGCAGTTCTTTATTCTCTTTCTGGAGAAGTATGTGCCACAGTCTCGTCGAGAGGAGCTGCGTAGGCAGTTCGAGCAGTTGCATCAGGGAGAGATGATTGTGACACAGTATAAGATGCGGTTCTCTAAGTTAACTCGTCATGTGGTCTGGTTGGTTCTGACAGATAAAGAGAGGATTATGAGGTTTGTTGATGGTCTCACATATCAGCTTTGGATTTTCATGACTAAGGAGAGGGTGACAGGTGCTACTTTCTAGGAGGTTGTTGATATCACCCGTGAGATTGAGTCGGTTCGCCGCCAGGAGCGAGATGAGAGGGAGGCTAAGAGGCCTCAGGGATCTGGTAGCTTTAGTGGTGCTCCTTTGAGGGGTCAGTTCCAGTAGGGCAGAGGCCACTCATTCAGACAGGCTCATTCAGCTCACCCAGGTTATCATGGGGCATCATCGGGTCATGGTTTCCACATTTCTCATTAGGGCCACTCATCACTTAGTACCCTTCCAGCCCAGAGTTCATCGTGTGCTCCATCAGTGTAGGGTTCTTCAATGCCAGGTCCTTCTATTGATCATTCCGGTGCCAGGGATTCCCTTCAGTCCCCATCTCTAGCACTGGGGAGTTGTTATGAGTGTGGAGAGTTTGGGTATATGAGGAGGTAGTGTCCTCATCTTCATGATGGTCCGTCTCAGTAGAAGGGTCATCCCTCGACTTCTACTCCAGTTACTTCACCACCCACCCACCCAGCTAGGGGTGGATGTCAGTCAGCTAGGGGTCTCCCTAGAGGGGGAGGTCGATCAGGTGGTGGTCAGGCTCGTTTCTATGCATTTCCAGGAAGACTTGATGTTATTTCTTCAGATGTCGTGATTTCAGGTATTGTTTCAGTCTGTCACAGAGATGCCTCTATATCATTTGATCCCGGTTCCACCTTTTCTTATGTGTCATCATACTTTGCCCGTTATTTGAATACGCCTCGTGAGTCTCTTGTTTCACCTGTTCATGTATCTACTCCAATGGGCGATACTATTGTTGTAGACCATGTGTACCGGTCGTGTGTGCTGACTATTGGAGGTCTAGAGACCCGAGTGGATCTTTTATTATTCTGTATGGTGGATTTCGATATCATTTTGGGCATGGATTGGCTATCTCCGTGTCGTGCTATTTTGGACTGTCATGCCAATGCAGTCACATTAGTTGTACCGGGTGTGCCACGGATTGAGTGGCGAGGTTTGACTGATTATGTCCTAGTAGAGTGATCTCATTCTTGAAGGCCCAGCGTATGGTTGGGAAGGGATGTCTTTCGTATCTAGCCTTTGTGAGGAATGTTGGCGCAGAGACTCCTAGTATTGATTTTGTTCCATTTGTGAGGGATTTTCCCGATGTGTTTCCTGCAGACCTACCGGGCATGCCACTAGACAGGGATGTTGATTTTGGTAATGACCTAGTACTGGGCACTCAGCCCATTTCTATTCCGCCGTATCGTTTGGCACTAACGGAGTTGAAGGAGCAGCTTCAGGAACTCCTTGATAAAAGGTTCATTCGGCCTAGTGTGTCGTCTTGGGGTGTGCCGATTCTATTCGTGAAGAAGAATGATGGAACTATGAGGATATGCATTGATTATAGGCAATTGAACAAAGTAACAATTAAGAACAAGTATCATTTGCCTTATATTGATGATTTATTAGACTAGCTTCAGAGAGCGAGAGTGTTCTCCAATATTGATCTCCATTCGGGTTATCACCAATTGAAGATCAGGGACTCGGATATTCTTAAGACAGCTTTCAGGACCCGATATGGTCATTATGCATTCTTGGTGATGTCTTTTGGGCTGACCAATTCCCCAGTAGCGTTCATGCATTTGATGAACAGCGTGTTCCAACCTTATCTTGATTCGTTTGTCATAGTCTTCATTGACGATATTCTGGTGTATTCGCGTAGTCAGGAGGAGCACGTAGAGCATTTGAGAGTTGTGTTGCAGAGATTGATGGAGGAGAAGCTTTATGCAAAATTCTCCAAATGTGAGTTTTGGATTAGTTCAGTGGCTTTATTAGGGCACGTGGTGTCCAGCGAGGGTATTTAGGTTGATTCGAAGAAGATAGAGGCGGTTCAGAGTTGGCCCAGATCGTCCCCAGCCACAGAGATTCGTAGCTTTCTTGGTTTGGTAGGCTATTATTGCCGATTTGTTCAGGGATTCTCATCAGTCGTATCGCCCTTGACCAAGTTGACTTAGAAGGGTGCTTCATTTGTATGGTCGGACGAGTGTGAGGAGAGCTTTCAAAAGCTCAAGACGGTTTTGACCACAGCTCCAGTGTTAGTCTTGCCATCAGCTTCAGGTTCATATACCGTGTATTGTGATGCTTTGAGAGTGGGTATTGGTTGTGTTTTGATGCAGGAGGGTAGAGTTATTGCTTATGCTTCTTATCAGTTGAAGCCCCATGAGAAGAACTACCCTGTTCATGATTTGGAGTTGGCTGCCATAGTTCACGCATTCAAAATTTGGAGGCATTACTTGTATGGTGTGTCTTGTGAGGTGTTTACTGATCATTGTAGCCTCCAGCACTTGTTCAAGTAGAAGGATCTAAATTTGAGGCAACGGAGGTGGTTAGAGTTACTTAAGGATTATGATATCACTATATTGTACCATCCGGGGAAGGCCTATGTGGTGGCCGATTCTTTGAGCTGAAAAGTGGTGAGTATGGGGAGTTTGGCATATATTCTAGTTGCGGAAAGACCTCTTGCAGTTGATGTTCAGGTCCTTGGCCAATCGGTTCGTGAGGTTAGATGTTTTGGAGCCCAGTCGGGTATTAGCTTGCATGGTTTCTCGGTCTTCATTATATGATCGCATCAGAGGGTGTCAGTATGATGATCTGCATTTGCTTATCCTTAAGGATAGAGTTTAGCATGATGATGCCAGAGATATGACCATTGGTGATGATGGGGTGTTTAGGATGCAGGGCCGGATTTGTGTGCCCAATGTGGATAGGCTTTGGGAGTTGATTCTGGATGAGGCCCATAGCTCGCGGTATTCCATTCATCCGGGTGACGTGAAGATGTATCAGGATTTGAGGCAGCATTATTGGTGGAGAAGAATGAAGAAAGACATTGTGGGATTTGTAGCTCGATGTCTCAATTGTCAGCAGGTGAAATATGAGCATCAGAGATCGGGTGGCTTGTTTCAGTAGATGGATATTCCCGAGTGGAAGTGGGAGAGCATCACTATGGACTTTGTTGTTGGACTTCCACGGAATTTGAGAAAGTTTGATGTTATTTGGGTGATTGTGGATCGGCTAACCAAGTCCGCGCACTTCATTCCTGTGTGTACTACTTATTCTTCAGAGCGGTTGACAGAGATCTATATCCGGGAGATTGTTCGGTTGCATGGTGTCTCAGTTTCCATCATTTCAGATAGGGGCACTCAGTTTACTTCGCAGTTTTGGAGGTCTATGCAGTGAGAGTTAGGTACTCAGGTTGAGTTGAGCACAGCTTTTCACCCTCAGACGGAAGAACAGTCCGAGCGCACCATTCAGATATTGGAGGACATGTTGTGTGCTTGTGTCATTGATTTTGAAGGGTCATAGGATCAGTTTCTACCGCTTGGAGAGTTTTCTTATAACAACAGCTACCAGTCGAATATTCAGATGGCTCCATATGAGGATTTGTATGGGAGGCAGTGTAGATCTCCAGTTGGTTGGTTCGAGCCCGGTGAGGCTAGGCTATTGGGAATAGGCCTGGTGCAGGATGCTAAAGGTGAAGGTAATTCAGGAGAGGCTTCATACAGCGTAGTCGAGGCAGAAGAGTTATGTTTATAGGAAGGTTTGGGATGTGTCCTACATGGTTGGAAAGAAGGTTCTGTTGAAGGTTTCACCCATGAAGGGCATTATGAGATTCGGGAAGAAAGGGAAATTGAGTCGTCGGTTCATTGGGCCTTTTGAGGTGCTTCGGAGGATTGGGGAGGTAGCTTATGAGAATGCTTTGCCACCCAGCTTGTTGAGTGTACATCCGGTATTTCATGTTTCTATGCTCCAGAAGTATATTGGGGATCTGTCTCATGTTTTGGATTTCAGCACGATTCAGTTAGATGATGATTTGACCTATGATGTGGAGCCGGTAGCTATTTTGGGTTGTCAGGTTTGAAAGTTGAGGTTGAAGGATATAGCTTCAATGAAAGTGTAGTGGAGAGGTCGGCCCATAGAGGAGGCTACTTGGGAGACCGAGCGGAAGATGTGGAGCAGATATCCTCACCTGTTTGAAGCTTCAGGTATGTTTCTTGACTCGTTTGAGGACAAACGTTTGTTAAAGAGGGGGAGGATGTGACGACCCGGCCAGTCGTCTCATGAGTTGCCGCTCCATTTCCCCCATTTCTGCTTCTTATTGCTTTGTCTATCAGTTCTATATGTGATCGGGTTGGTTGGCTCGGGTTTGGAAAGGATTTGGTAAGGATTGAGACACTTAGTCTCTTTAGAGTGAGTTTAAGTTGGAAATGTTAACCGAATGTTGACTTGTGTGTTAGAGGGCTTGGATGTGAATGTCGATGGTTCAGTTAGCTTTGGGAGGTGATTTGGGACTTAGGAGCGTGATCAGAATGAGTTATGGAGGTTCGGAGTAGAGTTAGGCTTGAATTGGTGAAATCGAATTTTTGACGATTTCCGGTTGATAGGTGAGATTTTGATATAGGGGTCGGAATGGAATTCCGAAAGTTGAAGTAGTTCTATTATATCATTTGGGACCTGTGTGCAAAATTTCAGGTCATTCGGGCGTGGTTTGGTCGAGTTTTTGATCAAAAGCAGAATTTAGAAGTTTTTGGAAACTTAGGCCTGAATCCGATATGTTTTGGTTGATTTGATATTGTTTGAGGTGTTTTGAAGATTGGTACAAGTTTGAATAAGGTTTTGGGATATGTTGGTGCCTTTGGTTGAGGTCCCGGGGGCTTCGGGTGAGTTTCGGGTGGTCAATCATGTCATTCCATGAAGTTGGAACCTGCAGAAAATTGCAAGTCGGTGATGCAGAAAAATGACCTTCGCGTTCGCGAGAGGGTCCTCACATTCACGAAGGGTCAGTTGAGGAAGCTGGAAATTTAGCCTTCGTGTTCGCGAGGGAGGCTCCACGTTCGCGAAGGGCTGGGCAGTTGTGCATCGCGTTCGCGGGGGTGTTGTCGCGTTCGCATAGAAGGAATGGGCAGTTGAACTTCAGGGGGGCATTTGTTCATTGCGTTCGCGAGAGGCGGAACGCGATCGTGAAGGTTGGTCTAAGCAAAGCATCGCGTTCGCGATGGGGATGTCGCGATTACAAAAGAGGAAAATTGGTCAAAGTAAATTTGTGCTTCGCGAACACGAGGCTTTGACCGCGTTCGCGAAGAAGGCCTTCAGGCCTGGGCAGAAGGTTTAAAAGGTTGTCTTGTCCGCTAATGTGGGGTTTATTTCTTCCATTGTTGGTCATTTTTGGAGCTATTTGAAGGATATTGAAGAGGGATTTAAGTGGAATCACTTGGAGGTAAGAATTTTGGACTTAAAACTCGATTCAGTTGTGAAATCTACCTAATAAATCATAGAATCTAAGCCTAAAATTGAGGAATTAGGGCTTAAGATTAAGAGCCTTTAAAATGAGAATTTGAGGGGTCATTTGGACTCCGATTTCAGTGTTCTTGGTATGTATGGAATCATGAAAGGATAAGGATTCCGTTGATGTGATTTTCATCAAGTTTCGAGACGTGAGCTCAGGGGCCGGGTTTGGCCAATTTCGGGATTTTTTGTATTATTTGATTGTTTTTGCTTGGGCTTCGTTCCCTTAGCATATTTTGATGCCGTGATTCTGATTTTGGATAGATTTGACGCGAGTGGAGGCATCGCGGGGTATTATTTTCACCGATTTGAGGTAAGTAACTATTATAAATCTGGAACTGAGGGTACAAAACCCCAGTATTTAACTTGTTTTGATAAATGCGGTGACGCATATGCTAGGTGACGAGCGTGTAGGCGTGCACCGGTAGAGATTGTGACTTGGTCCATACCGTAGAGACTATTAAGCCACGTATTTGATTTAGAACCTTGTATTATTCCATACTTTAATCATTTATACCGTATTATGGGCTATATGCCACATTTGGGGCTTGTGCCGACCTGTTGAGACCCTTAGGAGCATTTTTATGTTTTTCCTCACTTTACTTGTTGAAAGCATATCCTCGGTCATGTTTTACCTGTTTAAATGTTTAAAACTAGTTTTATCACTCCAATTCTAAATGTGAGGACTATTCGGACTGAGTTCCCTAATTTCTTCTGTTGTGCCCGAGAGGCTGTGAGGTTAATGACTGAGAGAGGTTGAGAACGTAATGGTGAGGATATTTATATATGTATGAGTTACGGATCGGGCTGCACGCCGCAGCGATACTTATATGGATCGAGTTGCACGGCGTAGCGATATATATATATATATATATATATATATATATATATATATATATATATATATATATATATATATATATATATATATATATATATATATATATATTGGATCGGGATGTGCGCCGCAGCGATATGACGCTTGGGCCGTAGGAGCCCCTCTAGAGTCTGTACACCCCTAGTGAGCGTAGTCGACTATAAATTATGGATTAGGCTGCACGCCACAGCGGTTACTATGATTTCTATTATTAAGAGATATTAATGAGCCTGAGTGCTGAGAGTGAGTACTGAGTGACGAGAATGAGTTACGAGTGATTGAGAGGCTATTCGAGAGTCTATATTCTGAGTGATACCTTGTCCGAGGGGCCCAGTTATGATATTTTCACCGATTTCACTCTTCTTTAATAAACAAGCCTCTATTGGAAAAATTGCTAAGTATATGATTTCAATTATTTAAACTGAAGTTGAAAATTTTCGACAAAACTGGTTTTAGACTGTGAAATGGATTTGTTATCTTGTTGTTTATTCAGTCATATGATTTTAACTGCTCGTCACTACTTTCAGACCTTATTTACTCTAGTTATTTACTGAGTTGGCATAATCACGTTACTCCCTGCACCTTGTGTGTAGATCCAGGTACCCGAGCGGCAGAGTGAGGGTCCTCAGCTGATCCAGAGTTGCCGGAGATTTCAAGGTAGCTGCATGGCGTCCGCAGCCCTATTTTCTCCTTCTTATCTTGTTCCTTTCTGCATTTTCTAGACCTATGTTGTATCAGACAATCAGTTATATAGTAGAGGCTCTAGACTCATGACACCAGATATTTGGGGTTGTGTAGTTCATGTTTATTTGACTTCCGCTTATATTTTGTTGTTTTTAAACACTTATTATGGAAATTTGGTATTTAAACTTTTGATAGAAAATGGTTTTATAAAAGGAATTTGTTGTAGTTAATGGTTTGGGTTGGCTTGCCTAGTAATGTGATAGGCGCCATCACGACCGGTATTTGGGGTTATGACAATAGGTAAATCACAGAGAAGTTGTTACATCTCGCGTTTTCATACGTTAAAATTTTCCGTCTTCAGTTAATTAACGTAGACTCGGGGACGAGATCATCTTGACATTAACGTACTTACGCTATATACAACAAGCGATAATAAGTGTTATAAAGGATAAAAGGGTACACGGATTAAAGAACACGAGTTTCGTTGAAAGTGGTCAATTTGGAATAAAATACAGGTCGAGCAATAACACCCGATAATTATGAACTAGTACCACGCAAGGTACCATATGATCACGGTAGTACAATATATAAAGTATATTAAAAATAAATAGAATTTTAAGTAATTTGTAGTAATTTTTAAATTATGCGGGTAATTGATTAATTACCGAATAACAGAATATTATCCAATTAACTAATAAGCGGATAAAACTTAATTAAGTAACTCCAAAAACGTGGCACAAATGCCACAAGGCAAGAATGACTCATTAGTCATCTATGCCATGTGGCAACTTATAAGTCAAATTAAAATCTACTTGATATAAGACTTGATCTTAGGTTTAAATACCTGAAAGGATCTGAAAGAATTCCTTCTTGAAAGATTCAAGAAAAGCATTAATCAGAAGGTAATCTTTGTTCAAATTTCAAGGAAACCAAACCTTGTCATTTCTTTCCAAAATTGAAACGTTTCCTCTCAATTTCAAGGAAACCCAACTTTGTTATTTCGTTCCAAAATTTTAGGAACCAAAAAAAAAAATCGTCCATAAATTTCTAAGGAGCAACCGCAGAAGGTTTTCCAACGGAGTATTATACGGAGTTTTTCTTACTCCAGGAATGTTAAGGCTCTTCCTTTTTTCTTTTGGCAAGATCCAAATTATATTGAAGAAACGAGTAAATACACAATTTCTATAAATTACTTTATTCATAGAAATAGTAGGGGTGTCTATATTCTTGATTCCCCATGAGAATTATTATTATCTTTTGTTCATGGGTCTTAAAATAATACGCAGTTGGAAAAGTTTATCCGGAAGGAATATCGAGATTATTATGTATTTTTCATGCATTTCACTCATTTATACATGTGCATTGACCCATGACCAGATGGCGTTATATACGCGTATATATGTAAATATATTTATATGGGATATGGAAAAAGGTTACGGCATTATATACACACCATCACCTGATCAGCTGGTATATGTTGATGATGTTGCCCACAGTGGCTGCAATATGATTCAAATGGCATTATATACGCGTATATATGTAAATATATGTATATGGAACATGGAAAAAGGTTACGGCGTTATATACGCACCACCACCTGATCAACTGGTATATGATGATGATGTTGCCCACAGTGGCTGAAATATGATTCAAACAACGTTATATACGCATATATATATATGTATATGTATATGGGATATGGAAAGTGGTTATGGCGTTATATACGTACCACCACCTGATCAGCTGGTATATGTTGATGATGTTATCCACAGTGGCCGAGACGATATAATGGGATGCCCTCAGTGGCTTAATGATATTATGTACACTCATACCTATGCATGGCACGCCATTTATACGCATGTTCATGATATTATAAACGTTTCAAAATTTACAAAGTTATTCAGATTTAAAGGTACTTCTATATTCCATATTTCATCTATGTCTTTTACGTACATATTTTTATGCCTTACATACTCAGTACATTTTTCGTACTGACGCCCTATTTCACGGGGCCTGTATTCCATGCCCGCAGGTGCAGGTAGGCCTGCTAACGATCACCCTTCTTAGGATCCCTGATCAGCGAGAGTTGGTGTGCTCCACTTGATCCGGAGCTACTTTGATTTTGGTACAATATGTTTGTATATATATGTATATGGGTATGACGTGGCTCAGTCTCGTCTTTATACAGTTATGTTTCTATTTAGAGATCTGTAGACAGTATGTCTAGTTGGATAGTATGTGGCCTTGCCGGTTTCCAGTTTTGAGATGTATAGTTGTCTATAGCAGCCTTGTCGGCTTGCCCTACATATGTTGTAGGTATATGTATGTATGCCCTTATTGGGCAGATTTCCTTTGTGTACATTATTCTCGTAACTCAATAGTTGTTATATAGGTTCATATCCTAGACGCATGCTTAGGGGTGTTTGACAGGTAGGACTTAGGAACCTATAGCGGCCCATCGATTTGGGTCGTGACAAAAGTGGTATTAGAGCAACTCTATTCTAGGGTTGTCTACAGACCATGTCTAGTAGAGTCTTGTTTATGGGTGTATCGTGCACCACACTTATAAACAGGAGGCTACATGACATATATGATGTTGTCCTCTCTTTTTATCTTAAATCGTGCTATATAAGGATTCATAATCCTAGCGATGTGTTATGTTTTTAGTGATGCCTCCAAAGACTACAACCACTAGCATGGGTCAGAAGGCTGCGAAGGTGTTAGAAAGAGAGATAAGTTATACTACGGATTCAGACCCATCGGAGATCGTGGGTTCTATTGAGGAGGATCTATCTGAGGATCCATATGAGTCATTTGTTCGAGTTGTTTCGACCACTCCAATAGTAGATGGGGTGAGAGGAGTTCCGACCTCACCAAGGCCCTTAGTTTCACAGCCCGTTGATCAGTGTATGAGGGGAGTAGTGCATGGATTGGCACAACCGGGATTCCCTCAGGCTCAAAACTATGTCAGGGCATTTGAGGACACCAGCTCTTCTGAGGTTTCGAATAGTCCACAGTCTTGGGAGTCCGTCAATCAAGGTTCGTCGGTGTATGTTATGGGATACGTAGAGGAAGAAGATAGTAGTCGGGCCAAGAGGAGGAAGGTAACTGATAAGGACATTTAAGATTCCGCTTCGAAGTGTGTTCGATCGAGGTTCTTATTTAGGACGAGGCAAGGACCCTCTATTATAGACATCCTCCAGGTGTTAGTTTTTGGTTGGTGAGTTCCACCTCTTCTTGGAATATTACCAAGTCAAGGTTTTAAATGTGTTTGGTTATTTTATGAGGATGTAGGGAGCCCCGTCCCGACTTGTATATATTATGGTTATGCCTACTTAGAAGTTTTGCAAACAGTATCCTGTATATAGTTTTGGGTATGATATGTCTACGGCCTAGTAGACCCCTATGCATATAACCTTTTTTTTAAAATTAGTCAGGCAAGTTATGTTTTAATATTGTTACCTATATATATGGATGTGGCCCGAAATGGCCCGTGATAGATTTGATAATAAACAAGGATAAGGTACGGTGTGTTCGATTGGATAGAACTTGATATTATAATGGGTATGGATTGGTTGGCCTTTTGTTATGCTAATATCAAGTGTAGCTCAAGGATGGTTTAATTTCAGTCCCCAGGAGAGCCTGTTTTAGAATGGAAAGGTAATACGACATCACCAAGAGGTAAGTTTATCTCCTATCTCAAGGCAAGGAAGATGATCATAAAGGACATTTATCACTTAGTTTGGGTTTGGGATATGGAATTAGAGTTATCAACCATTCAGTCCATCCCTGTGGTGAATAAGTTTTCTAATGTTTTCCCCTATGAACTTCTGAATCTCCCGCCATAGCAAGAAATTGAGTTTGCTATTGACCTACTATCAGATGCTCACCCAATATCTATTCCTCCCTATAGAATGGCCCCCGCAAAGCTGAAAGAGTTAAAAGAATAATCAAAGGACTTACTTGAAAAAGGCTTTATCAAGCCTAGTACATCGCCGTAGGGAACACCCGTGTTGTTTGTAAGAAAGAAAGATGGTTCCTTACGAATGTGTATTGATTATAGGCAACTGAATAAGGTGACGATCAAGAATAAGTACCCGCTAACGAGAAATGATGATCTATTTGATCAGTTATAAGGCGCCAAGTGTTTTTCAAAGATAGACTTGAGGTCTGGGTACCATTAGGTAAGGGTTAAGGATAAAGATATTCTGAAGACTACATTCAGAACTAGATATGGGTACTTTGAATTTCGAGTTATGTCGTTCGGTCTGACCTATGCCCCAACAGTATTCATGGATTTAATGAACCATGTGTTCAGGCCTTTTTAGATCTGTTCGTAATTGTATTTATTGACGATATATTGGTATATTCTCATTCAGAGGCTGAGCATGCAGATCATCTGCATACTATGCTCAGAGTTCTACAAGAAGGGAAGCTATATGCAAAATTTTCTAAATATGAACTCTGGTTGAACTCTGTAGCTTTCCTTGGGCATATTATTTCGGGTAAGGACATTTGAGTGGATACATAAGAGATTGAGGCAGTGAAGACTTTTCCTAAACCCACAACATCAATGAAGGTTCATAGCTTCCTTTGGCAAGTTATTACAAGAAACTTGTATCAAAATTTTCTTCCCTTCTAAGCACCTTTGACCAAAGTGGTATGTGGTGTCTTGCTTGATGTTCCGGAATAATATAAAGATATCTATGGTGCAAGCAGGTTGAAGAAAGGTTGCGAATAAGTATAAATAGATATGTGTAGGTCGTAAGCTAATGTATGGTAGAGCGATAAGGTTCTAGGAAGACAGTAGGAAGGATAAGAAAAGATGAGTAAAAAGGTAACAAGAATGGATAAGTCCTTGGGAATAAGTTCATAAGAGAGCTGATGGTTTCTCTAAGTTATAGAAGACTTAGTATAGCCGGAATGAACTCAAAGGATTCTAAGATTAGTAACGTTTAGAATAGATGAAATATTGCCCTAATAGTGGGATAAAGGGCGAAATTGTGAGGGATAAAAGATGAAGTTTGGGCCTCTGAAAAGGGGAATTTACTGAATTGTACAAGATTAGGATAACCATGTATGTTAACTCAGAAGGGAAATAGGTTTCAATGGGACGACTCTTGCAAACAGAGTTTTCCAGGCCTTGAAGGACAGATTAACTTCAGCACCGGTTGTAACGCTTCCAGAGGGGACCGATGATTACGTTATCTATTGTGATGCTTCAGGCGATGGGTTGGGTTGTGTGTTGATGCATCATGGTAAGGTTATGGCTTATTCTTCTAGACAACTAAGAAAGCACGAGAAGAACTACCCGACCCACGATTTAGAGTTAGACACGGTGATTCATGCACTAAAGATGTGGAGGCACTACTTGTATGGCATTCATGTTGATATCTATACGGATCATAAGAGCCTCTAGTACACCTTCAAGCAAAAGGAATTGAATCTACGTCAAAGGAGATGGTTGGAACTACTTAAAGACTATAAAGTTGATATTTTATACCATTTATGAAAGGCAAACGTAGTAGCCGACGCCCTCAGCCATAGATCTATGGGTAGCTGGTCATATTTATAGCCAGAAAATAGGGGAATAGCTCATGAGGTTCATCAGCTAGCTAGTTTTGGAGTTCGGTTACTAGACTCATGTGATATTGGAATTACTTTTCAGGATACGGCAACATCCTCTTTAGTAACTAAAGTAAAGGAATTCCAGTACAAGAATCCTGTGCTAGTTCATTATAGAGATACCACCCTTCAAAAGGAGAAGACGCTATTTGAAATTACAGAAGATGGGGTCCTCAGATATTGAGGACGATTATGTGTGCCTAATGTTGTAGGGATGCGTCGGCAAATTATGGGAGAAACTCACTATTCTCATTATTCTATCAATCCAGGAGCAACAAAGATGTATTATGATATCAGGGAAGTGTATTGGTAGGATGAAATGAATAAAGATGTAGCAGAGTTCGTTGCTCAGTGTCCTAACTGTCAGCAGGTTAAGATTGAACATCAAAAATCCGGTGGATTATTGCAGGCTATGGAGATAGCATGACTACATGGTGTCCCTGTATCTATTATCTCGGATAGAGGAGCTCAATTTACAGCTAACTTCTGGAAGTCCTTCCAAAAAGGATTAGGGGCGCAAGTAAGTCTTAGTACGACATTTCATCCCCAGACAGACGAACATGCTGAGCATACTATTCAAACACTGGAGGATACGTTACGAGCTTGTGTAATAGACTTCAAAGGTAGCTGGGATGATCATCTGCCACTTGTTGAGTTCGCATATAATAATAGCTACAATTCCAGTATTCAGATAGCTCCATATGAAGCTCTTTACAAACGGAAGTGTAGGTCTCTCATAGGATGGTTTGATGTTGGAGAATCTGGATTACATGAGCCAAACCTAGTTCAGCAAGCCATAGAAAAAGTAAAGCTTATCCGGGATCGACTATTGATAGCTCAGAGTCGTCCGAGGTCATATTCTGATGTGCGACGTCGAGATTTAGAGTTCGGGGTTGATGACTAGATATTCTTAAAGGTGTCGCCTATAAAGGGTGTGATGAAGTTTGGCAAGAAAGGCAAACTTAGCCCACAATATATTGGGCCTTATAGGGTCATTCGGAGAGTGGATCGAGTAGCTTATGAGTTAGAATTGCCCTCGTAATTAGAGTCTGTCCATCCAGTTTTTCATGTATCTATGTTACGAAAGTGCATTGGTGATCCTACCCGAGTGGTGCCCACGAATGATGTACAGATTATAGAGGACTTCTCATACGAGGAAATTTCGGTTGTCATTCTAAACCGACAAATCCGCAAGCTGTGAAATAAGGAGGTAGCCTCCGTGAAAGTACTTTGGAGAAATAACAACGTGGAAGAAATGACTTGGGAGGCCGAGGAAAACATAAAGTCTAGATATCCCTACTTATTTCCTCCTCCAGAGAAGGGTCCGACTGAGACGTCATAACCTCAAGGTGCGTGCACAAATTCTTGTGCTAGCTATTGTTATTGGTCGAGTGAGGTCATCGTCGTTATTAATGATTGTGGTCCTATATGGTATTAAATTACTGGGTTTCTACAAGAAGAGTTGGTAGTAGCGTCGTTACAAGGGCGATTCTACCAAGGTTATATAAATCTCGGAAGGTTAAACATTCGAGGACGGATGTTTCTAAGGGGGGAATGATGTTACATCTCGCGTTTTCATACCTTAAATTTTTCGTCTTCAGTTAATTGACGTAGACTCGGAGACGAGATCATCTTGACGTTAACGTACTTACGCTATTTATAACAAGCGATGATAAGTGTTATAAAGGATAAAGGGTACAAGAATTAAAGAACACGAGTTTTGTTAAAAGTGGCCAATTTGGAATAAAATACGGGTCAGCAATAATACCCAATAATTATGAACTAGTACCATGCAAGGTACCATATAACCACGGTAGTCCAATATATAAATTATATTAAAAATAAATAGAATTTTATGTAATTTGTAATAATTTTTAAATTATACGGGTAATTGATTAATTATCGAGTAACAGAACATTATCCAGTTAATTAATAAGCAGACAAAACTTAATTAAGTAACTCAAAAAACATGGCACAAATGCCACAAGGCAAAAATGACTCATAAGTCATCTATGCCATGTGGCAACTTATAAGTCAAGTTAAAATCTACTTGACATAAGACTTGAATAAGTCTTATGTTCATTTTCATTCTTAGGTTTAAATACCTGAAAGGATCAGAAACAATTCCTTCTTGAAAGATTCAAGAAAAGCATTAATCAGAAGGTAATCTTTGTTCAAATTTCAAGAAAACCAAACCTTGTCATTTCGTTCCAAAATTGAAACGTTTCCTCTCAATTTCAAGGAAAACAAACTTTGTTATTTCGTTCCAAAATTTTAGGAACCAAAAAATCTCTTCGTCCATGAATTTCTAAGGAGCAAAGGTAAATTTTGCTCAATCAACGAAGGTTTTCCAACGGAATATTATACGAAATTTTCCCTACTTCAAGTATATTAAGGCCTTCTTTTTTTCTTTTGGCATGGTCCAAATTATACTGTAGAAACGAGTAAATACACAGTTTCTATAATTACTCTATTCATAGAAAATGGTAGGGGTGTCTATATTCTTGATTCCCCTTGAGAATTATTATTATCTTCTGTTCATGGGTCTCAGAATAATACGCAGTTGGAAAAGTTTATCCGGAAGGAATATCGAGATTATTATGTATTTTTCATGCATTTCACTCATTTATACATGTGTATTGACCCATGACCAGATGGCGTTATATATGCGTATATATGTAAATATACGTATATGGGATATGGGAAAGGGTTACGGCGTTATATATGCATCACCACCTGATAAGCTGGTATATGTTGATGATGTTGCCCCCAGTGGCTGAAATATGATTCAAACGACGTTATATACGCGTATATATGTAAATATATGTATATGGGACATGGGAAAAGGTTACGGCGTTATATATACACCACCACCTGATCAGCTGGTATATGATGACAATGTTGCCCACAATGGCTAAAATATAATTCATATGGCGTTTTATATGGATATATATATATATATATATATATATATATATATATATATATATATATATATATATATATATATATATATGTATGTATATGGGATATGGGAAGATGTTATGGCGTTATATACGCACCACCACCTGATCAGCTGGTATATGTTGATGATGTTGCCCACAGTGGTCGAGACGATATGATGGGATGCCCTCAGTGGCTTGATGATATTATGTACACCCATACCTATGCATGGCACGACATTTATACGCATGTGCATGAAATTATAAACGTTTCAAAATTTACGGAGTTATTCAAATTTAAAGGTACTTCTATATTCCATGTTTCATCTATGTCTTTTACGTACTTATTTTTATGCCTTACATACTCAGTACATTTTTCGTATTGATGCCCTATTTCACAGGGCCTGCGTTCCATGCCCGCAGGTGCAGGTCGGCAAGCTGACGGTCCCCCTTCTTAGGATCCCTGATCAGCGAGAGTTGGCGTGCTCCACTTGATCCGGAGCTACTTTGATTTTGGTACGATACGTTTGTGTGTGTGTATATATATAAATATATATATATATATATATATATGTATATGAGTATGACATGACTCAGTCCCGTCTTTGTACAGTTATGTTTCTATTAGAGGTCTGTAGATAGTATATCAAGTTGGATAGTATGTGGCCTTGCCGGCTTCCAGTTTTGAGATGTATAGTTATTTATAGCAGCCTTGTCGACTCACCCTACATATGTTGTACGTATATGTATGTATGCCTTTTTGGGCAGATTTCCTTCATGTACATTATTCTCGTAACTCAATAGCTGTTATACAAGTTCATATCCTAGACGCATGCTTAGGGGTGTTTGACAGGTAGGACTCAAGCACCCGTCGTGGCCCATCGGTTTGGGTCATGACGGAAGTACTAATTTTAACGGGAAGAATTGGTTCAAATTCCTAATAGAAATCATTTAAGTAAAAAATCCCAAAGAATACTGGTTTTAACAGAAAAATTGTTCAAGACTAAAAATAGAATTAGTCAATACAACTGGTTCACGGAAATTAGCACAATAATGAAAAAAATTGAAGAAAGGTTGGGTATGAACCCTAATTTTAGAAAGAGTAAACGAAGACGAAACAATTAATTAAACCAAGAGATTCATAAAGGAAAACATCCAATGATACTCGAATAACTTCAGATCTACAAAGATCTGAGATGATTCGAATAGTAGTGAAACTAGGGTTTTTAGAAAATAGTAGAGGAAGAGAATCGATTGAAAACCCATGGATTCGTACTAAAAGCTAGAGGAAATCCATACTCACAAACGAAAGTGGCCTGAGACAGGCCGGTAAACAACTTTCAAGCCAGAACAGGTTGGATTCCCATGAGATCTTCTCAAGGACTTATGAAATTAAGCAGCCATAAAGTATAGGAGACCGTTGGTGGTCGAAGAATGCACAGAAACACAATGGAAGGGACGTCCCCGTCGGTGACGGCGATTAGGGTTTGTGATGACCCAAAAGGTCATCACTTGCTTTTAAATTAAATTTTGTGTTTTGGGGCCTTGAAAACCTTATTTAGCATCACCTTGATTTGCGTGCACAGTTCAGGCGCGTAGCCGGAAAGCCTAAATATGAAAATCTATGAAAAATGATAAGTTTTGACTATAAAATGAGTTAATTTAACTTCAGTCAACGTTTTGGGTAACGAACCTGGACTCGTGATGTGACAGTCCCAAAGGATCCGTAGGAAAATATAGAACATGGGCGTATGCCCGGAATCGAATTTCGAGGTCCCAAGCCCGAGAAATGAATTTTTAAAGAAAATTATTTTCTGAATTGTTTAAAGGAATTTGAAATGACCTTCGATTAGAACATGTTGGTATCGGGCCCGTATTTTGGTTCCGGTGCCCGGTATAGGTCTTATATGTGATTTAAGATAACTCTGTGAAGTTTGGTAAGAAACGGATGTCATTTGACATGATTCGGACCTAAATTGCAAAATTTGATGTTTTAAGAAGTTTGAAATAATTCATTGATTTTGAGGTTTAATTCGATGTTAGTGATGTTAATTTAGCGATTTGATCGCATGGATAAGTTAATGTGGTATTTTCGAGTTAGTACGTATGTTTGGTTTGGAGCCCCGAGGGCTCGGGTGAGTTTCAGATGTGTTTTGGAAGGTTTTAAACTCTTAAAAAGTTGCAGGTTTTCAGTTGTTGGTATTCTGATATTTCCTTCTTCGCGTTCGCGGGAGGACCCTCGCAAACGCGATGTGTTAATTATGCTGAAGGAAATTCCTTCTACGCGAACGCGTAACCCAGGTCGCAAACGCGAGGCGTTGGAGGGTCTTCCTTTCGCGAACGCTGGCCTGGTAACGCGAACATGAAGGCTAATTGAGCCTGGGCAGGGGGTGGGGCATTAAACCTACGCGAACGCGACCACATGGACGCGAACGCGAAGGCTCGAGGGGTCATTTCTCCGCGAACACGAGGCGGCTTCCGCGAATGCGAAGGCCTAGCAGGCCTAATCCATCGCGAACGCGATGAGTAATTTCGCCCAGTTATTTTAAGTTCCAAAAACAGAACACATTACGGGATTTTCATTATTTTTCACAAACTTCATCTTCTGCACATCTCTTGGGCGATTTTTGAAGAATTTCTTCACCATAACCTCTTGGGTAAGTAATCATTAACTTGTTTTCTTCCATTTTTATCAACACCCACTAGATTTCTAGGCCTAAAACATGTGATTAAGGATAGAAAATTAGGGATTTGGGCAGAGTTAGGGCTTTTGATTATTTGGGAATTTGACCTCGTTTTGGGGTCGAATTTGAAAATAAATTATATATTCGGGCTCGTGGGTGAATGAGTTATCGGGTTTTGGTCCAAACCTCGTATTTTGACCAAGCGGGCTTTGACCTTTTGGGAAGAATAATTAGAAAGCTATAATTAAGCATTGGAATTGGATTGTTTAGCGTTTATTGATGTTATGATGTCGATTATGTATAGATACAATCGATTTGGAGCCGAATTTGTAAGGAAAGACGGTGTTTGAGGGTTGAGTTGGCCGTGAAAGTTCTAGGTAAGTGTTTGGTCTAACTTTAGCTTGAGGGATTAGGAGTTGTGTCCTATTTGCTATTTGCTTCTTGTTAAGTACGATGTATAGGCATGGTGACGAGTATCTATACGTTGGTGTCGAGCATGACAGTGAGTCTTAAATTGATATTTGTTGTGTTCTTAAATGATACTACAGATGCTTTAATTGATGATTCTTAATATAGAGCAAGGATTTAGTTTATATTCATGGAAAGTAATTATAATTGAGTATTGGTGTTTGCTGAGACGAGTAGGGATGAGTTATGATTGGTTATAGCTGATTCTCCATTGCCGGGACGTATATATACTTTTACTGTTGTATTCCCTTGCCGGGATAGTGTAGTTTATTGTTGATCCCTTGTCGGGACTTGTGGTATGTTTGGGTTTAAGGTATATAAATACATTGGATCGGGTTGTACGCCGCAACATTATTATATATTGGATCGGGTTGTACGCTGCAATAATGTTATATTGGATTTGGTTGCACGCTGCAACAATGTTATATTGGATCGGGTTGCACGCTGCAACAGTAATATAAATGGATCGGGTTGCACGCCACAATATTATTATATATTGGATCGGGTTGCACGCCGCAATATTATTATATATTGGATCGGATTGCACGTCGTAACAGTGTTAAATGATAAGGGATCGGGTTGCGCGCCACAATAGTGTTTTTATTGTTTGTTGTAGAACTTGAATTGTTCTCTCTTATCACTCTTTAGCTTCTGTTGGATTTGATATGTTCCCCATAGCATGTACCCCCTCCCATTTACATTGTTTATTCCTATTTATTTTTTTGCTGTATATTACATAACTGCACAGGTTTATCTGGAGTCTGGTCCTAGCCTCGTCACTACCTCGCCGGGGTTAGGCCAGACACTTACCAGCATATGGGGTCAGTTGTGCTGATGCTACATTCTGCACTATGTGCAGATACCGGAGCAGCGTTTGGATAGTAGCAGATGGGGAGCCAGCCTTCAGTCCACTCAGAGATCCCGAGGTAGTCCTACTGTCGTCCGTAGGCCCGACGTTCTCTTCTATCTATTTATATGTCCTATTTTTACTTGTTTCCGAGACAGACTGTATTTACTTGTTCAGACATTTGTATGTAGTATTCATAAATAGTCCGTGGATAATGTGACACCGGTTTCTGGGTAGAGACACATGTTGGCATTTTCGTACTGATTTTGGTATTATATTAGTCTAAGTCATTCGCTTAATTTTATCTTTCGCTATTATTTAAATGTTGATCACTTGTTAATTCAATTCGTTAAAAAGAGTTAAAAATGAAAGAGATTGAATTTTCTATATTTCATGGCTTGCCTAGCTTCTATGAGTAGGCCCCTCACGACTCCCGAGGATGGGAAATTCGGATCGTGACAGGGTTAGTGGCGAGTTGAGAGAGAGTTGGAGAGATTACGGAATGAAGGGCGACGGAGTGTCATAAATGGGTTAGGTTATGGGGTTGTTTGAGTTTAAAATGGTAAGAATGAATAGGGTCCGTTGATCTCAGAGATCAACGGCTAGGATGAGAAGGGGCCTGGGTCGGGTAGGTTTTTAATTGGGTTAGCATCGTTTAAATTGGGCTTGGGTCAATTAAATTGGATTGGGGGTCCGATTTTGGGTGTAAATTATGGGCTATTTATTAAATGCTCATTTTACTAAATAAAATAATTTTAAAAATAGCTAATTAAATGATAAAAATAATTTTCAAGCATGAAGATGATTTAAAATAGTTTTTCAATATTATAAAAATATAAAAAGGCATTTTCTATATAGATAATATAGTTATGTATATGTAGGGGCTATTTTTACAAAACATGCAATTATAGTCTTAAAAACACAAAAATGTAATTATTAAAATACAATTAAAATATTTGAACACTCATATGAACATAAATGATGAATTTAATGATTAAATGCAGAAAAAGATGGATTTAGGGCCTAAATAAAATTATAGAAAAATTGTAAAATACTTGTGCATGTTGTAAATGCATGTACAATATCTTGAAAGTGTTTATGCATATTTAAAATATATGAGGAAAAAATTGGGTATTAATACTCGGCATATTGTCCTGTAGTCCCAATTATAAATATGCAGGGGGATCTCCCGGAATACCGATCCGTAGTCCCAAAGTAAACATGCAGGGGGATCTCCTGAAATACCAATCCGTAGTCCCAAAGTATTCATAACAGTCTCAAGAAAGAATCCTACAATTCTATTCAAGTTCATCTCTGGAAAATAGGAAATTTCTACCCTAAACATGCTACACAAAATCCAAGTAATCAGTTAAAGCAGGTAAGATAGTTAAGTCACATAATCATGCTTTCCTTAGCTAAACAGGAGGCTTCATATACCAGTGTTGTTCGATTAAAAGAAAACATAGATATTTACTTAATGAAAACGGGATTTTTCAACAATTAGCACATGTACACACTCGCCACCTCACATACACAGAATTCATATAACAACAGTACCGAAATCCTAAGGGGAGTTACCGCACACAAGATTAGGCAAGCCACTTACTTCGAACCAGCTCAAAAATTAATCCGATATCACGCTTTTGCCACGAGTATCCAACTCCGAGTGGCCCAAATCTAATCAAATCAATTGCATAACATAAATAAAACTACAAGCAACTAATTTAATTATTGAATTTGAAGCTATGACGAGAAATAAGAAAATGCCCAAAAATCCTCCCCAGGACCACATCTCGGAATAGAGTAAAAGTTACAAATTTATAACACTCATTCACTCACGAAACCACTCGTCCAAAAATCACTCAATTATGACAACTAAAACCCAATCAAAACCCAAAAACTTGGTTGGGGAACTTTTCCCCCATGAGGAAAATAACAATAGATTAGTGTATTAGACCCAAACTAGTGTTAGAATTCATTATCTAGTAGTTCTCCTTCAAAATCTCTCAAGAATTCGCCCTCCACCGAGATCCAATTAGATTTTAGAAGTTATGATTTTCAAACCCTCGATTTCTCTTTTTTTGCCCAGCGAATTCCGCTTCTGCGAGGGGTCCACCGCACCTGCGGTCCCGCTCCTGCGGCTCCTACTCCGCACCTGCGAAATTTCATTTAACGTCCAGATTCCGCACCTGCGCCCCTTTACTCCCAGATGCGATTTTGCTTCTACGGTCCTTGAGTCGCATCTGCAACCTCTGATCCTCAAGCCTCAGACCGCATCTGCGGTCACCAACCCGCTTTTGTGGTACCGCACCTACGGTCCAAACTTCGCAGGTGCGAAACCAACAGGTTCAACAAGTTCAGAAATTGCCCAAGTCCAATTCAACTTCTGTTAAACATCTGAAACTCACCCGAGGCCCCCCGGGACCTCAACCAAACATACCAACCAATCCTAAAATATCATACGGACTTAGTCGAAACCTCAAATCACATCAAACAACGCATAAATCATGAATCACCCTCTAATCCAAGCCTAATGAACTTGAAATCTCAAGAACTCTACAACCGTTGATGAAACCAACCAAACCATGTCCGATTGACCCCAAATTTTGCACACAAATCACATTATACACTACGGAACTATTTCAACTTTCGGAATCGGATTCCGACCCTGATATCAAAATCTCACTATCGATCCGTAAACTTCAAAAATTCAACTTTCGGCATTTCAAGCCTAAATAAGCTAAGTACCTCCAAAACACAATCTGAATATGCTCCTAAGCCCGAAATCACCCAACGGAGCTAACGGAGTCGAAGAAATTCCATTCTGAAGTCGTCTTCACACTGTTCCGACTACGGTCCAATTTCTAAAGCTTAAGCTCACATTAGGGACTAAGTGTCCCAAAACACTCCGAAACTCAAAACGAATCTTTTCGGCAAATCACAATAACAGAAATAAACACGGAAAAAATAGTTAATAGGGGATGGGGGAGTTAATTCTCAAAACAACCGGTCGGGTCGTTACAATACATCCGAATTCAACATAGTGTATACAACCGAATTGAATACATCGACATACATCACATGGAAAGCAATTGGTAGCTACAAAATATGATTAGCTAAATTATAGCTACGCTCGGCAATAAGCCTCTAATTAATAGTCATTTCTGAAAAATTCTCAATATTTAATAAGACTTACGACTGGCCCCTCTGAGTTTCCATCCAAGTGGCCCACATTTAGACATGTAGCACGGAGTATCTTTGCGAAATATCGTTTGTCTTTTTTACCTTTTTATAATAGATTTTAGATTGAATAAAATAGTCATTTTACTATTTTAATATTTAGCACTTTAAAATTAGTTAAAACTTTGCTTATTAAACTTTTCCCTACTTGACTTACTACATAGAAATTATTTATATTTAGGATATTAAAAGCAATTAAAATTTATCTCATACAAATAAAATAATTTGTTTAAATTTTTCCTATTTCTATAGGTACATACATATTAGGAACGTACATATTATAATTTTAATGATTTTAAAATCCATTCAATGTACATTTTCTCTCAAGTAAAATATTTAAACTATTGTATATACATTAATTTATATAATTATTTTCTTAAAAAATATACTTATGTCATAAAAGTGTAGTCTATCTTTTGACTATAGTATCTTTCATGTTAATTTTCCTAATATTTAGAGTTTAATCAACTAAAATATTTATTTATTAGATTTTTTATATAATATTTGACAACTACAATCAATTATCATTTCAACATGAAAATATCATATAAAAGAATAAAATGTATTCTAAATGAGTAGAACTTACTCAATTGTAAAATATCCTTAATAATTATTTTTCTATTAACGTTTGTAACTCAAAGAAATAATGATGAAACCGTAGAAGTTAAAAATGTATTTTAAATAAATTATCAATAATTATTTTTCTTTATTTTTTAAAATATTCCAATAATTTTTTATATATTATGTTATTTGGTGTGAATTATTTGTCGCTCCCCGTTTCTCGCGAAAGCGAGTTTCGACACATGACAACTCTTTTAAATGGGTATTAAAAGAGAAGAATCGTGACCTAATGATTTTTAAGGTGCGTTAGGGCACTTATTTGCAAATAACTCTGTTTAACTAGTCTGTGTCACCAAAGATCGGGTAAGGACTCAAATTACCTCAAAGAGAAAGTGTTAGGTACTCTTCGAGGTCCACAACTATGGGTCCAGGTCGAACTTTAAACTATGTAGATTATGTAATTAGGCTAGGTGATCAAATAAACAAAGGAGAATATAGAAGTGTCACACCTCCTTTTTGCGCACCCGCCCCGAAGGGTAAAAATGCGCGAGGGTGGAGTTTTTCCAATTTAAGTGACAATATTCGAAATGGGATTATTTAGTTAATTTAGAGTCGCCACTTGGGAAAGGTTTGGCTTTTGGTGTCCCAAGTCACCGGTTTATCTTGAATCCCAAATCGAGGAAATTTTCGACTTTTCCAAATGAAGTCGGCGAACCAGAAATTCTAAGTAAGGAATTCTGTTAACCCGAGGGAAGGTGTTAGGCACCCTCGAATCCCGTGGTTCTAGCACGGTCGCTTAAATTGTTATAATGGCTAGATATCTAATTTAAATATATGTTATGATTTACGTGCTTTTATTAAGTTTAAACCGCTTTTATTATTATCATTTATTTTTATAGAATTGCAACGTCATGAAAATGCATCTCGAACTACGTCACAATCAATGCACCCGTGGTCGTCGACACATTCTGACTCCGTTGAGATTTGGATTTGGGTCACATCAATGCGCACCCGAATTTAAGAATATAATTTACTTAAACCGTGCCTAAAGAGTCTAACGCGTTATTATATGGTGGAAAAGCCATGAGATTCACTAAACGGCCTAGCCTGAATTCTAAATATTATAATTATTTATTGAGGGCCTCGCAATTTGCATTTTTATTTGGCGAGGCTCGTCTCTATTTTAGAAAGGATATCCTAAAGTGGCTACATTTCTAATGCATTTGTCCCTAAAACTAAAAGAAAAGGGACATGCTAATTTAACTATATGCTTTTGCCTAATCCGGATTCTTATCAATTTCTGATTAATTATTTACAAAGTGGAGGGATGTCATAACTTGTGAAACATACTTTAATTGGACAAAGAAATTACATTCGAGATTGACCCAATGTTATACTTGCGTCCAAACGTTTCTTGAATTGAATTTAACTAGACTTATTGAGGCTGAATTTAAGGGAATTAACTACTATGTCTCATTACTTGCGGGGATTCGAACGCGCTTCTATATGCTGCCTAGCGGGTTATGATAAAGGAAAACTAAAAATAAACGAGGAACATTTGTGTAAGGTGGAAATATTCTATTCTATGCATGTCATTAGTTAAACGGGAATCCAGTCAAAAATCTATACCAATTCTCCATGCCTTCTATATACTGTACCATTACATCTTGTACTGGCAAACAACTATAAACTAAGATGCAAGAGGCTAAAACTTGATTAAGTATTATCTAACTAATCTTTCATTACTGAATCACACTAATCAATTTATACAACAGAAGTCAATATACCACAAGCATTACAAAACAGACATCTAAATTTTCTTCAAGAACTCCTTTCATTTCATGCTTTTGAACTGTTACAGTTAACACCAAAGTGGGATTTGAAATGTGTACCTGGAAACACTAAAAATGCAAAGGAGAAGAGGAAGAAGATGGGAAAATCAGTAGCAGCAGGAAACAGAATTAACAGTAGCAGCAGGACATAGAATAGCAGCAGCAACAGGGACAGAATAGCAGCAGCAACAAACACACAAAATAATTGAGATGGGATCAAGACCTCAACTGGGAATACTCAACTAGACCAAGTCTTCGAGTAAAACGACAACAATCAAGCAGACTCAGCTGGGATTTGGAAGAAATCAATGTTGCACAAACAGGTCAAGACTAAAGAAATCAAGACAGCAATCAAAGATGTAATTTCTGATCCTACCTGTCTGTGTCATCAAAGAGAATTCTTTTCCAGTTTTCTGTTTTCCTCACTTTAATTCTCAAAATGTTCTCCCCTCAAATCACTCTGTTCTTGTCAATGTCTATTTCTATGTCTGTGTGTGTATATCTTTCAATGTGTATCACCCTCTCTTTCTTTCAAATTATTCCTCACCGTGTGCCTCTCTCTCTGTCTGTATGTATATATCTGCATGTATTTCAGCTCCCCTTTCTTTCTCCAGCTCTCTTCTTAGTGTACCTCTCTCTATCTCTCCTCCCTCTATTTTATCAGATGTCCTCCCTTTTATAAGCATTCCTTACCCCTTTTACAGCCTGATAGATTAAAAGAAACCCCTCCCATATGCCATCTTCTTTTCAGTTCCACTTTAGCTAATTAAGTATTAAACCCCATCATTCCCTTGGCAGGCTTAAACTTTCCCATTTTATTAACTAAAAAGCAAACATGGGCAGCAGAATATATCTGACAGCATATGCTGTCAAATCATTTTTAAATCAAAAGCCCTTTTATGCAGGAAACAGGTTGTGCACAATGCACATGTTGTGCACAAGTGCACATGCCATCAACTCAGATTTCAATTACAGACCAAGCCTTAGGTTTCTGAAATCATATTAACAACTATAAGTAACTGAACTTGGTTCTTAATTGATTCAGGCAATGTTCAACAGAAGCAAATCGATTTATTTTTGTTCAGACAGTTGAAACTAATTGACGACACATGTCGACTCGACTATATTAGTTATAACACATACAATCGTAGCCAAAAATCCGACATTTAACAGTATCACACAAGGTTCGCATTATATTGACTGAGCAGAATTGTGCTTCGAGGAATCAGTTAATCAGTACAAATTTGGAATTCAACTAATTGCACAACAAATACATACATACACACTATCAGGACAAGTAGAAAAAGACACTCAATCAAACAACAAAGGTTCAGGCAAAGTGGACAGGACACAGTTAATAGAAACTCAAAACAAAACAGACTTCAACAATCATGAACAGCTTTTAAAACAAATCACACGGACTAAAACAAGTAAAGGAAAGAAAGCAAACTCACCTTAAAACTCGAAAAATCAAAAGTTTTGAACTCGGATTTGGACAGACCTTTCTTAAGGCTGAACGGACATTAATCGAAGTGTTTCTCAGATGAGAAACACCTCGATTAAGGTCCATTAGGCCTTAATTTCTTTGGCTCGAACAAAACACGGACCAGTGACGAGGAACCCTAAGGTTCGAAAACTAGATCCGGGATTCATGCTTCCCTGGTCAGATTCGGACCAAACCAAGTATGGTTTGGTCACGAGGGGGGTCTGGGGAGTGTCTGGTATGAATTTAGGGCAGATCGGTGTAGATTAGGTCCCGACTCGAATCTTCAAATGAAGATTCGAGAAGGTGGGATAGGATTCGAGGTGTGTGGTCGATAGATTTGGGTTCAGGACGGCAAGGGGGTTCTATGGTGTTAAGGGCGAGGCTACCGGCGTTCATGCCGCCGGCTTTCATGGCGAAGGTATGCAGGGGCGGCTAGGGTTTGGAGGGTTGGGGTCTTGGTGAAGACGACCTAAAGCAGGGGGGTTTGGATTAGGGCGCGGGGTAAAGGGGGAAGGGTTTATATACGGGGTGGATGCATTGATCTCAACCGTTAGATCAATCTAGATCTACGGTCTGGATCCGAGGGCTTAAGTGGAACGGTGTCGTTTCGAGGGTAAAGGGTTTGGATTGGTCCGGGTGGCAACGGGTCGGGTTCCTCAGTGGGTTGTGGGGAATCGATCTTGACCGTTGATCAATTTGAGATCAACGGCCCAGATCGACCTGGATTAACACGACGTCGTTTGGACGCTCTGGTGTTTAGCTGGGATTGGACCGGGTAGGCCTGGTTTTTGTGCATTGTTTGTTTGGGCCAATTTTAATAAATTGGCCCAATCCGGAAGAAGAAAGGATCTTTTTATTATTTTTATTTCTTTTTCTTATTTATTTTAAAAACAAAACTAAGCAAAATCAAATTAAAATTAAATACACACTCAATACAATTTGCACACACACTAAAATATTTCAAAACAGGTAAAATCAAACAAAATAAAATCACGGACGAAGATGCCTATTTATGATTTTCTATTTAACGACCGGATTACGGTTCGAATTATGCATGACACACACATTTTTTTGTATTTTGTTTTAATAAAGTAAAAATGGGCCAAAGTCATAAACAATTAACGAAGTGCCATGTAAAAATCCAAAAATTGTGCAGCAAGGCCAATTATTATTATTTTTATTTCTTTTGGAGCGATTGTCGTGCGAAACAAAAATCACGTGCTCACAGCTGCTCCTCTTTGTTCGGAAACACGAAGAGTTTTCGTGCAAAGATAAAGTGAGCGTGTATGAGCGATTTTTTGCCTATGGACTACTCCGTGCGAAACACATTTTTGAAAGATCTGACTGAATCTTGCTTCAAAGATTTCCTACATATCCTGGGCTAAACAGGAATCAGGTCAATGTAGTTCGGGAAGTTTTGGTAGCTGGGACTACCATGGGATCGCAATGCTTGCTGCTACTGCGGTTGCTGTTGTCACTGCTGCGTCACTGACCACCTTATTACAACCAAACGAAAATTGAAAACTGAACTAACTACTCATATGCATGTCAACTGCTAGTTACAAGATTCCTATCTATGATTCTTTTACGACTTGATCTTGGGTCTTAGCTGATTCTGCTTGTAGACTCCGATCTGAATCTTGATGCTTACGAGTTGCGGCGACTTGTTTAATCTCTGGGATACTGAGTGAGACGCGATTGGCAGGGTTCAGGGCCTTAACCAAATGTTGGAATCAATTTGCCTTCCATTTACTCCGATATCTCGGGACATCTTCTCTTTTTTTTTTTTTCTTCTTTGATTCCGAACTGGGACTCATCTCGTGGGTCGTTTCGATCCATGTGGCTCGAGGTTAGACCTGCGGGAGAAAACAAACAAACGAACAAAATTTTCTGCCCCAGTTTTACTAGGAAAATTTCGTTAATTATTCGCCAGGAAGTTCATAAAATTGATGAAGGAAGATAAAAATGTTCAGTTCAGGGTTGGAGCCCTAATACCGACTAGCTGGGGAAAGGTTCAGCTTAGGGTTTAAAACCCTAATGCTGAACAAAGGAAAAATTCAGTTTAGGGTTTTAAAACCCTAATGTTGATTGCATGGAAAAGCTCAGTTTAGGGTTTAAAACTCTAATGCTGGCTAAATGGAAAAAAAATTCAGTTTAGGGTTTAAAACCCTAATGCTGACTAAAGGAAAAATTCAGTTTAGGGTTTAAAATCCTAATGCTGATTGCATGAAAAAGCTCAGTTTAGGGTTTAAAACCCTAATGCTGGCTGAAAGGAAAAAGTTCAGTTTAGGGTTTAAAACCCTAATGCTGACTAAAAGGAAAATTCAGTTTAGGGTTTAAAACCCTAATGCTGATTGCATGGAAAAGCTCAGTTTATGGTTTAAAACCCTAATGCTGGCTGAAAGGAAAAAGTTCAGTTTAGGGTTTAAAACCCTAATGCTGACTAAAAGGAAAATTCAGTTTAGGGTTTAAAACCCTAATGCTGATTGCATGGAAAAGCTCAGTTTAGGGTTTAAAACCCTAATGCTGGCTGAAAGGAAAAAGTTCAGTTTAGGGTTTAAAACCCTAATGCTGACTAAAAGGAAAATTCAGTTTAGGGTTTAAAACCCTAATGCTGATTACATGGAAAAGCTCAGTTTAGGGTTTAAAACCCTAATGCTGGCTGAATGGAAAAAGTTCAGTTTAGGGTTTAAAACCCTAATGCTGGCTGAAAGGAAAAAGTTCAGTTTAGGGTTTAAAACCCTAATGCTGACTAAAAGGAAAATTCAGTTTAGGGTTTAAAACCCTAATGCTGATTGCATGGAAAAGCTCAGTTTAGGGTTTAAAACCCTAATGCTGGCTGAAAGGAAAAAGTTCAGTTTAGGGTTTAAAACCCTAATGCTGACTAAAAGGAAAATTCAGTTTAGGGTTTAAAACCCTAATGCTGATTGCATGGAAAAGCTCAGTTTAGGGTTTAAAACCCTAATGCTGGCTGAAAGGAAAAAGTTCAGTTTAGGGTTTAAAACCCTAATGCTGACTAAAAGGAAAAAGTTCAGTTCAGGGTTTAAAACCCTAATGCTGACTAAAGGAAAAATTCAGTTTAGGGTTTAAAACCCTAATGCTGATTGCATGGAAAAGCTCAGTTTAGGGTTTAAAACCCTAATGTTGGCTGAAAGGAAAAAGTTCAGCTTAGGGTTTAAAACCCTAATGCTGACTAAAAGGAAAAAGTTCAGTTCAGGGTTTAAAACCCTAATGCTGACTAAAGGAAAAATTCAGTTTAGGGTTTAAAACCCTAATGCTGATTGCATGAAAAAGCTCAGTTTAGGGTTTAAAACCCTAATGCTGGCTGAACGGAAAAAGTTCAGTTTAGGGTTTAAAACCCTAATGCTGACTAAAAGGAAAATTCAGTTTAGGGTTTAAAACCCTAATGCTGATTGCATGGAAAAGCTCAGTTTAGGGTTTAAAACCCTAATGTTGGTTGAACGGAAAAAGTTCAGTTTAGGGTTTAAAACCCTAATGCTGACTAAAAGGAAAATTCAGTTTAGGGTTTAAAACCCTAATGCTGATTGCATGGAAAAGCTCAGTTTAGGGTTTAAAACCCTAATGCTAGCTGAAAGGAAAAAGTTCAGTTTAGGGTTTAAAACCCTAATGCTGACTAAAAGGAAAATTCAGTTTAGGGTTTAAAACCCTAATGCTGATTGCATGGAAAAGCTCAGTTTAGGGTTTAAAACCCTAATGCTGGCTGAACGGAAAAAGTTCAGTTTAGGGTTTAAAACCCTAATGCTGACTAAAAGGAAAATTCAGTTTAGGGTTTAAAACCCTAATGTTGATTGCATGGAAAAACTCAGTTTAGGGTTTAAAACCCTAATGCTGGCTGAAAGGAAAAAGTTCAGTTTAGGGTTTAAAACCCTAATGCTGACTAAAAGGAAAATTCAGTTTAGGGTTTAAAACCCTAATGCTGATTGCATGGAAAAGCTCAGTTTAGGGTTTAAAACCCTAATGTCTGGCTGAAAGGAAAAAGTTCAGTTTAGGGTTTAAAACCCTAATGCTGACTAAAAGGAAAATTCAGTTTAGGGTTTAAAACCCTAATGCTGATTGCATGGAAAAGCTCAGTTTAGGGTTTAAAACCCTAATGCTGGCTGAAAGGAAAAAGTTCAGTTTAGGGTTTAAAACCCTAATGCTGACTAAAAGGAAAAAGTTCAGTTCAGGGTTTAAAACCCTAATGCTGATTAAAGGAAAAATTCAGTTTAGGGTTTAAAACCCTAATGCTAATTGCATGAAAAAGCTCAGTTTAGGGTTTAAAACCCTAATGTTGGCTGAATGGAAAAAGTTCAGTTTAGGGTTTAAAACCCTAATGCTGATTGCATGAAAAAGCTCAGTTTAGGGTTTAAAACCCTAATGCT
This sequence comes from Nicotiana sylvestris, assembly GCF_000393655.2. NCBI lineage: Eukaryota > Viridiplantae > Streptophyta > Magnoliopsida > Solanales > Solanaceae > Nicotiana > Nicotiana sylvestris. Next base: position 82,223,766 of record NC_091057.1, on the reverse strand, counting down.
GGCTGAATGGCAAAAGTTCAGTTTAGGGTTTAAAACTCTAATGCTGACTAAAAGGAAAATTCAGTTTAGGGTTTAAAACCCTAATGCTGATTGCATGGAAAAGCTCAGTTTAGGGTTTAAAACCCTAATGCTGGCTGAATGGAAAAAGTTCAGTTTAGGGTTTAAAACCCTAATGCTAACTAAAAGGAAAATTCAGTTTAGGGTTTAAAACCCTAATGCTGATTGCATGGAAAAGCTCAGTTTAGGGTTTAAAACCCTAATGCTGGCTGAACGGAAAAAGTTCAGTTTAGGGTTTAAAACCCTAATGCTGACTAAAAGGAAAATTCAGTTTAGGGTTTAAAACCCTAATGCTGATTGCATGGAAAAGCTCAGTTTAGGGTTTAAAACCCTAATGCTGGCTGAAAGGAAAAAGTTCAGTTTAGGGTTTAAAACCCTAATGCTGACTAAAAGGAAAATTCAGTTTAGGGTTTAAAACCCTAATGCTGATTGCATGGAAAAGCTCAGTTTACGGTTTAAAACCCTAATGCTGGCTGAACGGAAAAAGTTCAGTTTAGGGTTTAAAACCCTAATGCTGACTAAAAGGAAAATTCAGTTTAGGGTTTAAAACCCTAATGCTGATTGCATGGAAAAGCTCAGTTTAGGGTTTAAAACCCTAATGCTGGCTGAAAGGAAAAAGTTCAGTTTAGGGTTTAAAACCCTAATGCTGACTAAAAGGAAAATTCAGTTTAGGGTTTAAAACCCTAATGCTGATTGCATGGAAAAGCTCAGTTTAGGGTTTAAAACCCTAATGCTGGCTGAAAGGAAAAAGTTCAGTTTAGGGTTTAAAACCCTAATGCTGACTAAAAGGAAAATTCAGTTTAGGGTTTAAAACCCTAATGCTGATTGCATGGAAAAGCTCAGTTTAGGGTTTAAAACCCTAATGCTGGCTGAAAGGAAAAAGTTCAGCTTAGGGTTTAAAACCCTAATGCTGACTAAAAGGAAAAAGTTCAGTTCAGGGTTTAAAACCCTAATGCTGACTAAAGGAAAAATTCAGTTTAGGGTTTAAAACCCTAATGCTGATTGCATGAAAAAGCTCAGTTTAGGGTTTAAAACCCTAATGCTGGCTGAACGGAAAAAGTTCAGTTTAGGGTTTAAAACCCTAATGCTGACTAAAAGGAAAATTCAGTTTAGGGTTTAAAACCCTAATGCTGATTGCATGGAAAAGCTCAGTTTAGGGTTTAAAACCCTAATGCTGGCTGAAAGGAAAAAGTTCAGTTTAGGGTTTAAAACCCTAATGCTGACTAAAAGGAAAATTCAGTTTAGGGTTTAAAACCCTAATGCTGATTGCATGGAAAAGCTCAGTTTAGGGTTTAAAACCCTAATGCTGGCTGAAAGGAAAAAGTTCAGTTTAGGGTTTAAAACCCTAATGCTGACTAAAAGGAAAATTCAGTTTATGGTTTAAAACCCTAATGCTGATTGCATGGAAAAGCTCAGTTTACGGTTTAAAACCCTAATGCTGGCTGAACGGAAAAAGTTCAGTTTAGGGTTTAAAACCCTAATGCTGACTAAAAGGAAAATTCAGTTTAGGGTTTAAAACCCTAATGCTGATTGCATGGAAAAGCTCAGTTTAGGGTTTAAAACCCTAATGCTGGCTGAAAGGAAAAAGTTCAGTTTAGGGTTTAAAACCCTAATGCTGACTAAAAGGAAAATTCAGTTTAGGGTTTAAAACCCTAATGCTGATTGCATGGAAAAGCTCAGTTTAGGGTTTAAAACCCTAATGCTGGCTGAAAGGAAAAAGTTCAGTTTAGGGTTTAAAACCCTAATGCTGACTAAAAGGAAAATTCAGTTTAGGGTTTAAAACCCTAATGCTGATTGCATGGAAAAGCTCAGTTTAGGGTTTAAAACCCTAATGCTGGCTGAAAGGAAAAAGTTCAGCTTAGGGTTTAAAACCCTAATGCTGACTAAAAGGAAAAAGTTCAGTTCAGGGTTTAAAACCCTAATGCTGACTAAAGGAAAAATTCAGTTTAGGGTTTAAAACCCTAATGCTGATTGCATGAAAAAGCTCAGTTTAGGGTTTAAAACCCTAATGCTGGCTGAACGGAAAAAGTTCAGTTTAGGGTTTAAAACCCTAATGCTGACTAAAAGGAAAATTCAGTTTAGGGTTTAAAACCCTAATGCTGATTGCATGGAAAAGCTCAGTTTAGGGTTTAAAACCCTAATGCTGGCTGAAAGGAAAAAGTTCAGTTTAGGGTTTAAAACCCTAATGCTGACTAAAAGGAAAATTCAGTTTAGGGTTTAAAACCCTAATGCTGATTGCATGGAAAAGCTCAGTTTAGGGTTTAAAACCCTAATGCTGGCTGAAAGGAAAAAGTTCAGTTTAGGGTTTAAAACCCTAATGCTGACTAAAAGGAAAATTCAGTTTAGGGTTTAAAACCCTAATGCTGATTGCATGGAAAAGCTCAGTTTAGGGTTTAAAACCCTAATGCTGGCTGAAAGGAAAAAGTTCAGTTTAGGGTTTAAAACCCTAATGCTGACTGGCTGGGGACAAAGTTCGAGAATACTAAACGATCTCCTTTTTTTTTAAATTTTCTTGTTTTAGTAGAAGATAAAAGGGAGTTTCGTGGAAACTTACCTTTCGAGTGAATTCCTCATTGCCAAATATTTCTTGTACCCGTGTACCTTCTTCTTTGGGTGACACCTGCTTCTTGCACGGTTGTCCTGGATTATACCTGTTTCAACTTTTCAGACAAAGAACAATTGTTAGTTCGGAAAATGACGGTCGATTTGGTGACCTTGATCGTTCCCAGTTGCTTTGTTGCGTCTCTATTTTGGTTGCGAAGTCCCGCCATTGATTTGATTCGAATGGCGAAACCCTTTAGACTGCTCAAGCTTGTATTTCCAGATTCTGCGATGACTTGCTTCGTAAGGCTCTCCTCTTTTTTTTTTCCTTTTTTTTTGTCCCGTTTTGCTTGGAGGTTCTCAACGGGGATTTTATTGGAGGTATTCTGTGGGGATTTGTACAAAAGGAAACTCTGTGGGGGAATATTTACAAAGTGGATTCTTTATGTGGATTTTTGTACAATGGGGCCTGCTGGGGATTTATTTCAAAGCGGGCTTTCTAGGATTTGTTAGGGTAAGCTTGTTGGGGAATTTTTACAAAGGGACTCGCTGGGATGTGCTGGGGAGATTCCATTTTTTTTTTAAATATTGGGGAGACTCTGTGGGAGATTGTACCAAAGGAGAGACTCTGTGGGGATTTGTACAGAGGGAGATTCTGTGGGGATTTGTCTGAAAGTGGACTTGCTGGGGGGAAATTTCTCTTTTCCTCTTTACTTTAAACACCATCACACATCATGATTCCTCAGGCTCGGGCAATAGTAACAATGAAATGAGGCATTTTCCTTCATGAAACGGGATTCCGTGCAAACAAACCTGCCACCTGCCCTTTCCGGTGTATCCTGAACTTGGGGTTAAAACATAAAAGAGATTCGAAAAGAAACAAAGAAAGGAGAAAACAAATTTCAGGAAGGGAGTGTCCTTTTCGGGACGAGAAAGACTTATCTGAGGAAGATAACGCTGGCTTTAGATGACATGACATACTCTTTGGACTGGACGCCTGACCTTCCATGAACTTGCGTTTCCCTGAACCAGAACGGATCTGTGATTCCAAACCGGTGGGGCTTTGCCGAGACCTTCTTGGGGTGGAGTCATTCTTTTCCGGCCAACAGCACCCTTTGCGGGTTTTCGCTGGTTGACCTCTCTCATTTCTCTTCCTGTCATCGCTTGATAGCACTCTTTGCGAGTTTTTACTAAACAAGCTCTCTCATTTTGATTTCTCTACTCCCGTCGCCTCGTGGTGCCCGAAGGTTTTCACTGACGAGACTCTCTCATTTTATCTCTCTCAATTCAAAGCGTGCCAGTCTCCATTTGCAACGTTTATTGGTTCCCCACATCTTCGGTAATTGATCTGGAGGCTTGTGCTTGGTAAAGAGAGGCTGATGATACTAACTTCTCAACTGCTCGACGTGCCCCAGTTTCAATTTTAGGGTGAATGGGATTTTGTTGTTAGTGTGACTGAACCTCAGGGAGAGGCTGCCTACGTATCCTTTCGGAATCAAGTCAAACGTAGTTCAGGCGTCAATCAATGTTTTGTTTTTGTTTATGTTGTTGTTTTTTTTATGGTTTTTTTTTAAGCGGCTCAAAGGTTTGTAGAGAGAATTGGGTAGTGTTTGGGGAGTAGTGGGAAATAAAACCTTCGTCATTTCAAATGTGTCAGGATCACTGGAGTATAAATCAGACATAGTATCTCTTGACTGCATCTGCATTTACTGCTGTTTCGGGGTCATTTCCTTCGATATCACCTAAATACAATGCTCCTCTCGGCAATATCTTTCTTATGATGTATGGGCCTTTCCAATTTGGAGCAAATTTCCCTTTTGCTTCTTCATGATGCGGCAGAATACGCCTCAGTACCAGCTGACCTACTTCGAAATTCCGGGGTCGGACTTTCTTGTTGTAAGCACGGGCCATCCTTCGTTGGTATAACTGTCCGTGACAAACTGCGGCCATTCGCTTTTCATCAATCAACGTCAATTGCTCTAACCGAGTCTTGACCCACTCGCTGTCCTCGATTTCTGCTTCGACAATGGTTCGAAGCGAAGGAATTTCTACCTCTGCCGGTATTACAGTCTCGGTCCCATAAACCAAAAGATAAGGAGTCGCTCCTACTGATGTGTGTACCGTAGTGCGATACCCCAATAATGCAAAAGGTAACTGCTCATGCCACTGTCGGGAACTCTGGATCGTTTTCCTCAAAATCTTCTTGATGTTTTTGTTTTCCGCTTCCACAGCACCATTGGCTTTCGGCCGATAAAGAGTAGAATTCCTATGCGTTATCTTGAATTGCTTGCATACATCTCCCATCAAGTGACTGTTCAAGTTTGCTGCATTATCTGTAATGATAGTCGCGGGAATACCGAAACGATAGATAAGATTTGAGTGTACAAAATCTACTACAGCTTTCTTAGTGACCGACTTGAGAGTGACATCTTCTACCCATTTTGTGAAGTAATCGATGGCAACCATTATAAACCTGTGTCCATTCGAAGCCTTCGGTTCGATTGGTCCAATGACGTCCATGCCCCATGCGACAAATGGCCAAGGTGCAGACATGGGATGCAACTCGGTGGGAGGTGCATGAATCAAATCACCGTGCACCTGACACTGATGACACTTCCGAACAAAGCTAAAGCAATCTTTTTCCATGGTCATCCAATAATAACCTACTCGAAGGATTTTCTTTGCTAAGACATACCCGTTCATGTGAGGTCCACACACACCTGCGTGCACTTCGTGCATGGTCTTTCTCGATTCCTCGATATCGATACATCTTAGGAGATTGAGGTCCGGGGTCCTTTTATATAACAACTCACTGCTTAGAAAGAAACCACTTACATGTCGCCTAATGGTCCTCTTCTGATCTCCAGTAGCGTGCTCGGGGTATTCTTGTGTCTTCAGGAATTTCTTGATGTCATGGTACCAAGGCTGCGTATTTGATCCTGCCTCGATTACATTGCAGTAACCGTGTCTTTCCTTGATTTGGATTTCCAAAGGATCGACGTGGGCGTTGCCCGGGTATGGTAGCATTGAAGCCAAAGTAGCGAGTGCATCTGCCAATTCATTGTGACACCTCGGGATATACCTGAACTCTATTGATGTAAAGCACTTGCTGAGGTCCTCCACATGTTGTCGGTATGGGATAAGTTTGACATCCCGAGTTTCCCATTCACCTTGGACTTGTCGGATGATCAGGTCAGAATCTCCCATAATCAGTAAGTCTTCGACATCCTGATCGATTGCCATATGCATGCCCATGATGCAAGCTTCATACTCAGCTGTATTATTTGTGCAAAAGAAACGAAGTCTAGCTGTGGCGGGATAATGCTGACCAGAAGGCGAGATCAAAATTGCCCCAATCCCTACACCCTTGGCGTTCACGGCTCCGTCAAAGAACATCTTCCAAACATGAGCTTCCTCCGAGATCACTTCTACGGTGTTTACTTCTTCATCTGGAAAGTAGGTATCCAATGGCTGGTATTCCTCATCGACCGGATTTTCGGCCAAATGATCTGCTAACGCCTGGGCTTTCATTGCCGTGCGAGTGACATAAACTATGTCGAATTCCGTAAGCAAGATTTGCCATTTAGCCAGTCTCCCAGTAGGCATTGGTTTCTGAAATATATACTTCAAAGGATCCAACCTGCTTATGAGGAATGTAGTGTGGGCTTGGAGATAATGTCTCAGCTTTTGAGCAACCCATGTGAGAGCGCAGCATGTCCTTTCCAGCAGAGTGTATTTGTCCTCGTAGCCGGTGAATTTCTTGCTCAAGTAGTAGATTGCTTCCTCCTTCTTTTCGGTTACGTCGTGTTGCCCGAGGACTCAGCCGAAAGAGTTCTCCAAGACTGTTAGATATAAGAAAAGTGGCCTTCCCGGTTCTGGAGGGACCAAGACCGGGGGATTCGAAAGGTATTCTTTGACTTTATCAAAGGCTTCTTGACACTCAGTTGTCCACTTAATCGCCGCATCTTTCCTTAACAGCTTGAATATGGGCTCACACGTGCTTGTCAGCTGGGCAATAAACCGACTGATGTAGTTCAACCTGCCCAAAAGACTCATCACGTCTTTCTTTGTTCTTGGGGGAGGCAGATCTCTGATGGATTTTATCTTAGTTGGATCTAGCTCGATGCCTCTCCTGCTTACAATGAAGCCCAAAAGTTTGCCCGACGGAACTCTGAAAGCACATTTGGCTGGGTTTAGCTTCAAGTCATACTTCCTTAGCCTCTCAAAGAATTTCCTCAAGTCTTGGATGTGATTATCCTGCGTCCTGGACTTGACTATCACGTCATCCACGTACACCTTTATTTCCTGATGCATCATGTCATGGAAAATGGCAGTCATGGCCCTCATGTAAGTAGCCCCCGCATTCTTCAAACTGAATGGCATAACCCGATAATAGTAGGTGCCCCAAGGCGTGGTGAAAGCAGTTTTCTAGGCATCCTCTTCATCCATCAGTACCTGATGATACCCAGCGTAACAATCTACAAAAGACTGTATCTCGTGTTTGGAACAATTATCAACGAGGATTTGGATGTTGGGCAGCGGGAAATTATCTTTAGGACTTGCTCTGTTCAGGTCTCGGTAATCTACACATACCCGAGTTTTCCCGTCCTTTTTTGGTACTGGAATCACATTTGCCAACCATGTTGTATATTGGACTACCCGAATCACTCCCGTTTTCAGTTGTTTGGTGATCTCCTCTTTAATCTTGTCACTGACCTCAGTTTTGAACTTTCGTTGCTTTTGTTGAACTGGAGGACAATCAGGATGAATCGGCAATTTATGAACCACTAGATCAACACCTAGTCCCGGCATGTCATCATATGACCAAGCAAACACGTCTTTAAATTCAAAAAGAAGTTGAATTATCGCCTCTCGCGTTTTCTTGTCCGTGTGAATGCTTATCTTGGTCTCCCGGATTTCTTCCGGGGTTCCTAAATTTACCGGTTCAGTGTCATTCAGATTTGGCTTAGGTTTATTCTCGAAATATTCCAACTCTCGGTTTATCTCCCTAAAAGCCTCTTCCGCATCATATTCTGGTTCTGGGTTCATTAATTCGCAGTTAAATAGCTCATTGTGATCTGGGCGTGAAGTCCGCAAGCATGTCATATTTAAAGCCGCATTATTAGGACTGAAAAGGAAGATGAAAGGAAAACTAATAAAAAATTAGAACAAAAGAAATAATGGGAAAGCAATGATGATTTTTTTTATTTTCTTTGGAAAGTTGGAAGACAACAATGTTTACAACTAGGGATTCAAAACAACAAAAAGAAGAAAACGTTCAAGTTATGTCCTGGAGATAACTTGTGACACAGGAAAGGTGGCAGGACAGGTCTACCCGGACTTCCGTCTAGTCGGGAATGGCGTGGCCTCCCAGTTTTGGAGTTTGGCGTTTGGCCCCATGTACATCATCTCAGCAGTGCTTGTGCCTTCACCTGGTTGAACCATGTGGACCTCGTAGAGCATTTCCCTCATCGCCCCACATATCTCCTCGATTTCCTCAGCTGTGAAGACCTCATCATCTTCTTCTTCAACGTACCTTGGCCTGATGAAAGTTGCATATAAATCCGGCAGTGGTTGAGGTAACTTCCAACCCTCATTTCTCCTTTTCTTTGCCCATTCTTCGTCTGCTGGAGTAGGTTTGAAACCTAGTCCAAAAGGTTTCTTGGTGACTGGCAAGGTAATGGGTTCTGTTATTCCTTGGAGGGTTCGTCCAAGCCCCTTCCCTGGCCTAAATCCATGTCGGATCATCTCTTTGGCCACCATAAACGAGGCGTTAGACAAGAAAGGCTGGGGGCAGGGTATTCCCTCTTCGTGCTGCTCTGCTAGTACAATCTCAAAAGCTTGATAGACCGTATGTTCGCTCCCTTCTTTCGGTTCAAGATACGGGATGGATGTGTCTCGATAAATGGCATGCTCATCTTCCCCATGGACCACGATCTCTCGGTCTTCGTACTCGAACTTCACCATCTGGTGAAGAGTGGAAGGCATGGCTCCTGCCGCATGGATCCAAGGTCTGCCAAGGAGAAAATTGTAGGATGTGTCCATGTCGATCACCTGAAAGGTTACTCGAAATTCGACTGGTCCTATGACCAACAACATGTCTATTTCTCCCATGGTATCTCTCTTGATGCCGTCGAAAGCTCTTACGCAGACATTGTTGGGTTAGATTCTTCCGGTCCCAATTTCCATCCTTTGTAGCGTGGAAAGCGGGCAAATGTCAACACCTGATCCCCCGTCCAACATTACCCGCTTGACATAGTAGTCCTCGCATTTAACTGTTAAATGCAAAGCCTTGTTGTGTGCTGCTCCTTCCGGGGGTAAATCATTCTTGCTGAAAGAGATTTGGTTAACGGCGAAGAATCTTTCTGTCATCCGCTCTAGTTGTTCCACCGAGGTTTCAACCGGTACATATGCTTCATTCAGGGTTTTCAGTAGGATCTTTTGATGCTCGGTCGACCTCATTAACAATGACAGCATGGACACTTGCTCGGGGTACTTGCGCAGTTGATCTATCACTTCGTAATCCGGCATTTTCATTTGTTGGAAGAACACTTCCGCTTCTTCAACACTTACGGGCTTCTTTGGCGGGAAGCGCCTTTGTGTGGCGTTGTTCAGTTCTTGGGTATTTGAATACCTTCCAATGAAAGTATTTTCTGGAAGTTCTCCCATGACCTCTTTACCTTTGTACATCACCAAAGTCTTTTGATAATTCCACGGCACTGTGGACGGGTTGGTCATTGGCTTTTGTGGCACGCGTCCGATAACCACTGGCTCATTCAGCCGAGGTGGTTGAATCGTCCCCCGGACCACATAGGCCCCTTTCGGTACGTACATAGGTTTTGTCTTTTTGATCCCGAAGTTCTGCGTCTTCTCAGCTCGACCTCGTGGTATGTAAAGAACTTCATTTTTTACAGATACCACTTTCTTCTCTAACTTCTTTTCAGGCTTGCCTTTTACAGCCTTGACCTCTTCCCCCTTTTCTGGTTTCTGGTCCATTTCGGGCCTCTTCCCCGTGTCGACAATGGCGATTATAGCTTTCAAAGCAGGATCGAACTCTTTGTCTTCACAAATCATTCCGATCAGCGGCCCATTATTGTGAGCAGGTAATGGATTGTTAGTTACGTTCGGGATTTCCTCGTCCCTTAGCACTATTTTCCCTTGCTCTATCAAATTTTCGACCACTCTTTTCAACGACCAGCAGTCATTTGTATCATGTCCCTCGGCCCCTGAATGATAGGCGCATCTGACTCCGGCTTTGTAAGAAGGTGATGTTGGGTTTTGCCTCGTTTGGGGAATTGGTTGCAAGAAACCCAACTGGACTAGCTTAGGGAACAAAGTAGAGTATTGTTCACCGATGGGCGTGAAAGTCCGCCGTCGAGGTGGCTCCTGGGGGCGGTAGTTATTCTGCGGGGGTTGTGGGTTATAGTGGTTGCGGTAAGGAGGCTGATTTCTGGGAGGTGGAGCTGGGCCTCGGTTGGCTTGTTGTGGTGGATGGTTATAAGGTTGGGCATTCATGACCATATAAGGTTGATGAGCATATGCCAAATTTGAGTGGGGGTAGTAGTGTTGTGGGGCTCTTTCCGGAAAATGGGGCCTGGGATGACGATACTCCCTTGCTTCAGAGGCTGCCATAGTCGTTTCTTCCTTCTTCTTCCCCCCTTGTCGTTCCTCCGGAACCGCTTTGGACGGCCTAGGAGGTCGCCCTTATGGCTGCTTGACTCAGAATCCTACCTGTTTTCAAACCATTTTCCACCATCTCTCCAATCTTGATTGCTTCCGCGAATGGCTTACCCATGGCTGACATCATGTTTTGGAAATAGTCAGACTCTTGAGCCTGGAGAAAGGTAGTGACCATTTCCACTTCATCCATGGGAGGTTTCACTCTCGACGCCTGTTCACGCCACTTAATAGCATACTCTCTAAAGCTTTCCGAAGGCTTCTTCTTCAAATTCGACAGAGAGTTTCGGTCTGGCGCAATGTCGATGTTATACTGGAATTGTTTTACAAAATCTCTGGCGAGATCATCCCATATATGCCATCGGGACATTTCCTGATCCATATACCATTCCGAAGCTATCCCTACTAGACTTTCCCCAAAATATGCCATTAGCAGTTCTTCTTTTCCGCCGGCTCCCCGCAATTGGTTGCAATATTTCTTAAGATGTGCAATGGGGTCACCGTGCCCATCGTATTTCTCGAACTTGGGGGTCTTGAAACCCGTTGGCAGGTGCACGTGAGGGAACATGCACAGGTCGGCGTAAGAGACGCTCTTTTGTCCGCTCAATCCTTGCATATTCTTCAAACTTTGTTCAAGGCTTCTCATTCTCTTGGCAATCTCATTTTGTTCTGCAATTCTGGGGTTCTGATCCTGTCCCGGTGCAAGCTCGCACTGAGGCGGTAGAGGATTAGTACTGGTAGCGAACCTAGTTGGTTCCATTGAGAACGATGGTGCTTGGAATGTAAAAGAGGATGAGTCAAAGCTTGGCTTGTACGTGGTAGGCTGTGCCGTAATCGGGCAAGGCGATGCAGTAAAGATGTTCATGCTTGCATCAGTGGATGACATTCGGGGATGAGGCTCAGAAGGCGATCCAGCAGAGAAGGCTGAGGTGGCTGGGTACCCGAATGGGGTAGCAGGATAATTTATGGGGACATTAGAAGTCCCACTTGACCTGGAGAATAATTCAGGGAATCCGGGGACGACACTTGGCGGCTCTTTCCCATTATTCCAGTCGTCCAGCATTTCCAACATGCGGAGCCGTAGGATTCTATTTTCCTCCGCAGTTGCGGATTCAGGTGTGAGGACGGCTGAGATTGAGCTCTCCTCAGAAATAGGGATTGTTTGCAATGGAATTTCTGAAGACATTTCCACACTTCCTTTTGACCTGGTGAAGTAAGTGTGAGTACTGCTTCTGGTCCTAACAACAGGTAGTTGAACACTTCTCCTTGACCTCGTGAAGTATGAGTGCGAGGTCAGACTTTCACCAAACCAACCGTCTTTTCAAAAACCCTGGAAATACTCAACGACAAACGCACGGTTAATTTGTAGCAAATAACAGATAGTTAATCTCACGTTGGGCATGATGCACCTACACAGTTAAGTGGATTACTATATGTTTGCTACGAGAGCATGCATCATTCCGGCATTTTATTAGTTTTTTTTATCTTTTTCTTTTTCTCTTTTGTTTTTCTTTTATGCTTTTTTTTATTTTGCAGTAAAAGAAATGCGACCGGATCCGATGAGGATTGCCTACATATCACGATGCCTACGTGAATCAGATCATTACGTAGTTCGAAAAACACAAATGATCGTAAAAGAAACAACCTCTTTATTGTTGAAAATGTTCTATTACAAACTACATTTTGCAAAAGAAAAAGCGAACTTTGAAAATAAACCTAGATTCAAAATAGACTAAAAATCACCCTGATTGGAAAAACGAGCAGAAGATGCTAAGATACAGATTTGACCTATGAACGCATTATGGTTTTGAAAATTGGTGTCTGCGGGGCATCGTTCGGCCTCACCGCGGTCCTAGGCGTGAGATCCCTCTCAAGTTGCTCCAACTCATGCATAGTCTGCTTAACATAACCCATTACTGCCGAGAGGACGGTAAAGCTGGACATGTTCTCACATCGTAGACATCGTCTGGTGATGGCATGGGCAATGGCCTTGATCCTATTTCTGGTTTGCTTCTTCTCTATGAGTAGGCGTTTTATCTGATCGCTACATATCTTGAATACTTGAGCATCTTGTATATGCTGGTGCTTCAGTTGCCGTACTTCCAACTTCATCTGGGCTATTGAGTCGTACCAGTATCTGCTCTCTATTTGGAAACCCTTGGCCTGATTAGCTGCTTTGATCTCAAGTGTAGCTATCTCTCTCTTTATTTTAGCAATAGTTTTCTCGTGGTCGCCTTCCAATTGATTCAGGTATCGGCGATGCTTATCTGCTCTTGCATCCCACTGTGCCCTGAGCTCTGCTATGACGTTTTCAGATTTCTCCAAACCATCTTGCCATTCCCTGATTTCACCTTTTAGCCTTTTTATCAGCTGCTCGTCTGATCGATGCCTTGGCTGTTTATCTGCATCCACCCTTATCTATTTGATCTTGGCTCTGAGTCTTTCGTTGTCCTGAATTAACCTGTTCCGTTCTCCCAGATTGGTAGCATCTTGCACGTTGTGCTCATATTTCAAACTTTCCACTTGTTGCTTTAACCTGTTGATTTCGGCGCAATAAACTCTTTCCTTTGCTAACCAATCCCACTGCTTTTGCAATGATTCAGTGAAATTCTGGATGTGGGGCCTCTTAGCTGGCCTTTTGTTACAACCCATATCCACATGTGTTAGTTCATGCCATATATTAGTTAACATAAATCCAAGAAGGAATTATCTTTGAGATGATAAGAAGTCAATCTTATTGGTCTTAAGTGATACAAGAGTGTATAAGGGTGATTAACCAGTATTAGAAGTTAAACGAATCAAGGATGTTGTAACTCGTATTTTCAGGTAATCTAGCGGTTCTTAATACACTCAAGAGGTCATTTATTAAGGTATTTTAATCATATAATATCCGTATCATAAGTCTTGAAGTCAAACGAGTTATGAAACAAAAGTCGACAAAAGTTGTCGCAACTTAGGTTCATAATTTTACTTAAACATTAGGTCAAATGTTTCTAATCTTTTCTCATAATTTACAAGGAATTACGGGGTGATCTACCAACCAAATTAAATATCTATGAGTCTAGTTTCCAACTCATTAAACCGTTCATCGATACGATCTCGGAGTAGAGAGATATTCGCATTTTTGCGAGACTGCACCAAGCACCTCTCTATGGGGCCCACTAAGTCGGTTTAAGATATTTGGACCTATATAGGATGACTCCAACCCGTTTTAAGTCATTTCTTTTCACTATTTTCAGACCTTAGAACCCTAGGAACATCCTCTCAAGGTTCTCTCAAGATTCAAGACCCAAAAAAAGGGCAAACAACACAAATCAAGTGTCGGGAATTCCGTGGCGCTAGTAAGTCTCTTGTTCTTCTTGTTGTTGCTCATTTTTGTGTCGTTTCAGCTCGTGTGGGAGGTTGTTTTAAAGGGTTTATGTTCTGTAAATACTCCCTCATGTTCTTAATATCAATCCTAGGTGATTTCAAGCCTTCTAAAGTGATTCTAGTGCCGAAAAACACTAATTGATCGCTAGTTTTGCTTTTTTGTTGTTGTGGCAGCATTGGAGGGATATTTCATGGAAATTTAAGGTCAAATTGGAGTTGTTCTTTCTGTATAAAGGTAAGGAACCTCTTACTCTATATGTATTTAAGATTATCCAAGTTGCGGCTAAGCCATTGAAGCTAGAACTTGTGAGATATATATCGAAAGGTTTGGTAGTAATGTTATTGTTTTGTGGACTGTTTTGCGTTGTTGTTGGGCTGCGTATTTTACTACTATCTTGTGGAGTTTTGGAGGAGGAAGGGTGTGGGGAAACACCATATATATGTAGGGTTATGGGCTGATAGTTATTCGTAACATTTCCAGATTGTTTGACACGACTATGGTGGTCGTCGTATGTATGGAGTGATTAGGCTGTGTGTGGACTATATTGGGAGGCTCAATATGTTTATTATTGATGTTGTTTGGGCTGTTTGGTGACTATTTTTGAATGGTGTGAGGTCATATATATAGGGGAGGTGTTGTCCGTTTCATCGTAAAATAGGTTGTGGTCGATACATAATAGTTATGACGCTTAAATGATAACGATAGTATCGTTTCTCTTATTGTAGACTAAGGAGTTTTGACAATTGCATAGCTTGAGATTGGGGAAGTATATACAAGGTATGTGAGGCTATCCCTTTCCTTCTTTTGCACGACTCCGATTGTACATAATGTAATGAACGAGCTTCCAAAGATACTCTACTCTTAGAAGCTAGCAGTACTTACATTGTTTTCCCTCTTATGGAACGATTGATGTTAATGTTGCTTCTCTTATTCTTATGTTATCAATGTTATTGGTACTTCCTGATTCTTATAAGGTTCATAGTGAAGAGTTAGTCCTAATAACGTGTACAGAGGATACCGACCTTACGTCACTCCGAAAGGTTTAGAATGTGATTCCATGAGTCGAGCATGCATTATATATATGTATCTATTTTACTCTACCGAGCCACGCTATAGTTGGCCGGGTACGGCACCTATTGTGCAACCACTGATCAGTTGGGTTTTACCGAGCTCCACGTGGCCGGGTACGATTCTACCGAGCCTATTATGGCCGGGTACGATATGATGATGATGATGCCCACAGAGGCGAATGCTTTAAAGGTTTATGTATTTATACATATGTATCATGCATTTCATGTAAGTAGCCCTCAGAGGTACTAAGATGTTACAGGTTGTATATTCTCTATCCTTGCTTACATTACTGATCGTATTTATGGTTCCTTGCCTTACATACTCAGTACTTTATTCGTACTGACGTCCTTTTATTTGTGGACGCTGCATGTCGTGCTGCAGGTCCTGATAGACAGACAGGTGCAGCTCCCCCACCACAGTAGACTGTCCAGTTCAGCGGTGATTGGCGAGATCCCTTCTCCGGACTTGCCTTGGTCTTGGTATGCAATTTTTGTTATAGACATTATGGGTATGTCGGGGCCCTGTTCCGGCTATGTTGCAACACTTATGTTCTTTTAGAGGCTCATAGACAGGTGTCGGCTCATGTATAGTTTGGTATGCCTTGTCGGCTAGTTTTTGTTGTATAGTCTTTCATAGTAGCGTGGTAGCTCATACCTTATATGTAGTTTCTTGATTGTCTGGTCATCCCCTGCTATGTATGTTCATGCCGTCATATTTTATTGCTGGTTGTCCATGATCTAGGTCTACCATTTATATTGATCTCTTTAGCCTTAAAAGATAATAATGAAGGTTAGATGAAATGTACGTTGGTGCTCGGCAAGTGTGGTCGGGTGCTAGTCATGGCCCTTCAGTTTGGGTCGTGACAAACTTGGTATCAGAGCAAGTCTGTCCTAGGGGTTGTCTATGAGCCGTGTCTAGTAGAGTCTTGATTATGGATGTGTAGCGCGCCACATTTATAATCAGGAGGCTACATGACATCTAGGGTTGTTACCTTCTTCCTGAATCTAGATCGTGCGTAGAGTTGAGTCGTAAGTGTTCGTCTCTAATATTCACCTTATTTTTTTCAGTGATGCCTTCGACTAGGAAGCAAACGATTAGTAGACGGCTTGATACAGCAGTGGGAGAGGGTACCAGTCAGGTGCCCCAAGTTAGAGCAGGACAAAGTGAGGCTCAAAGTGAGATGCCCTCTCATACCTCATCTACTCCATCTCCTCCAGAGGATATTAGAAGGCACCCAGCGCCTCCAGTTCCTCCGTCTGGCACTCCAGACCAGGATATGCGGAGTGCTTTGCAGTTATTGACTAGCTTGGTAGCTGCTCAGGCTCAGAGGCAGAATACAGGTGCTGCTGAGAAACCAGTTAGTACAAGAGTTCGTGATTTTATTAATTTAGACCCTCCAGTGTTTACCGGATCAGACCCCAAGGAGGACCCACAGACTTTTATTGACCAGGTTCATCGTACACTTCGGGTTATGCATGTTAGTGATACAGAGGCAGTAGAGTTGGCTTCTTATCGGTTACGGGATTTAGCGGTTCTCTGGTATGATAGTTGGGAGAGATCCAGGGGTCCGAACCCTCCTCCAGCTGTGTGGAAGGAATTTTCTGAGGCCTTTCTTCGTCACTACTTGCCAGTTGAGATACGACGAGCTAGAGCTGATAAGTTCTTGAACCTTAGACAAGGTAATATGAGTGTGCGAGAGTACAGTATGCAGTTTGATTCTTTGGCAAGGTATGCTCCCCATATGGTGGCCGAGATGAGTGATAGGGTGCATATGTTCGTGAATGGGTTGGGACCACATCTAATAAATGAGTGTACGACAGCCTCCTTGGTGGAGGGCATGGATATTTCCCGTATTCAAGCTTATGCCCAGACCCTAGAGGATCGTAAGCGCCAGCAGAGGGCAGTTAGGGAGCAGGATAGAGGCCAGCATAAGAGGGCGAGATTTGCAGGGTATTCTGATGACTTCAGAGGCCGCATCAGGCCACAGTTTTCGAGGAGTTCGGCGCCACCTGTAGCTAGTGCTCCTCCACAGTTTCAGAGGCCTCGATATGATCGATCCTATTCTGGTCCAGGTCAGAGTTCGCGGGCATCTGGCTCGCAACATCACAGGGATACTAGTCAGATGAGACCCCCAACACCACATTGTGATCAGTGCGGCAAGGCCCACTTTGGACTGTGTCGTCGAGGTTCTGATGCATGCTATTCGTGCGGGCAGCCTGGCCATATGATGCGGGATTGTCCTAATAGAGGAGGTGATGGTATGGCTCAGCCGACTGGATCTGTGTCTGGTTCTTCCTCATCAGTTCGACCTCCAGCACGGGGTTTTCAGCAGTCGACAGGTCGTGGTAGGGGTAGAGGTGCAGTGCCGAGTTCGAGTGGTGCTCAAAATCGAACCTATGCTCTAGTAGGTCGACAGGATCTCGAGTCGTCTCCAGATGTTGTTACAGGTATTATATCTGTGTTTTCTTATGATGTATATGCGCTGATTGATCCGGGATCTACATTATCATATGTTACACCCTTTGTGGCTAATAAGTTTGGCATTGAACCTGAATTGATAAGTAAACCCCTCGCGGTATCTACTCCGATAGGAGATTCTGTGATTGCTAGAAGGGTATATAGAGGTTGCACTGTGATGATTTGTAGTCGTCAAACCTCGGCAAATTTATTTGAGTTAGAAATGGTTGATTTTGATGTGATAATGGGAATGGACTGGTTGGCCTCATGCTATGCAAATGTTGACTGTCGTACGAAGATGGTTAGGTTCCAATTTCCGGGTGAACCCGTCATTGAATGGAAAGGGAACATTGCTACACCGAAAGGTAGGTTTATTTCCTATCTTAAGGCAAGGAAAATGATCTCAAAAGGTTACATTTATCATCTCGTTCGCGTTAGGGATGCGGAGGCGAAACCGCCTACTTTACAATCAATCCCTGTGGTTAACGAATTCCCAGATGTTTTCCCAGATGAACTCCCGGGCCTTCCTCCTGAAAGGGAGATTGAGTTTAGCATTGATGTGTTGCCTGACACTCAACCGATCTCTATTCCTCCATACAGAATGGCCCCGGCAGAGTTGCGAGAGTTGAAGGTGCAGTTGAAGGACTTGCTGGATAAGGGCTTTATTAGGCCTAGCACTTCACCTTGGGGTGCACCAGTCCTATTCGTGCGGAAGAAAGACGGGTCGTTACGGATGTGTATCGACTATCGACAGTTGAATAAGTCTACTATAAAGAACAAGTATCCACTTCCAAGAATTGATGACCTGTTTGACCAACTCCAGGGTGCCAAGTATTTCTCTAAGATTGATTTACGTTCAGGGTATCATCAGGTGAGGGTTAGGGAGAAGGATATTCCAAAGACGGCCTTCCGGACAAGATATGGGCACTTTGAGTTCTTGGTGATGTCGTTCGGGCTAACAAATGCCCCAGCAGCTTTTATGGATCTCATGAATACTATATTCAGGCCCTATCTTGATGTGTTCGTGATTGTATTCATTGATGACATTCTAGTGTATTCTCGTTCGGAGGTGGAACATGCGGGCCACTTGCGGATAGTATTACAGACGCTTCAGGATCGTAAGTTATATGCTAAGCTCTCCAAATGTGAATTCTGGCTGAACTCAGTAGCATTCCTTGGCCATGTGATATCTGATGAGGGTATTAGTGTCGACACTCAGAAGATCGATGCAGTAAAGAATTGGCCGAGACCTACAACACCATCAGAAGTCCGCAGCTTCCTAGGGCTAGCAGGATATTATAGGCGGTTTGTAGAAGGATTTTCCTCTATATCATCACCATTGACTAAGTTAACACAAAAAGCTACCAAATTCCAGTGGTCTGACACTTGTGAACGTAGTTTTCAGGAGTTGAAGAATCGATTGACATCTGCACCAGTGCTCACTCTTCCTGAAGGAACAGAAGGTTATGTGGTATATTGTGATGCCTCAGGTATAGGTTTGGGGTGCGTATTGATGCAGCATGGGAATGTGATTGCTTATGCATCAAGACAATTGAAGAAGCATGAAAAGAATTATCCAACCCATGATTTGGAATTGGCTGCAGTAATATATGCTTTGAAGATATGGCGGCACTACTTATACGGCGTCCATGTTGACATCTACACAGATCACAAGAGTTTACAATACATCTTCAAGCAGAAAGAGTTGAATTTGAGGCAGCGTAGGTGGCTTGAATTATTGAAAGACTACGACGTCGAGATATTGTATCATCCCGGTAAAGCCAATGTTGTGGCAGACGCTCTCAGCCGTAAATCAATGGGAAGCTTAGTACATATTGAGGCAGGTAGATGGGGGTTGATTAAAGAGCTTCATCAGCTAGCCAATATGAGAATCAGATTGTTAGACTCTGATGACGGAGGTGTTACTGTACAGAATACATCAGAATCATCTTTGGTAGCCGAGGTAAAAGCACGACAATATGAAGATCCTATCTTAGTACGATTAAGAGAAAGCATTCAACAGTGTAAAAGTATGGCTTTTAGGATCGGAAAAGATGGGGCACTGAGATACCAGAGCCGATTGTGTGTGCCTAATGTGGCAGGGTTGCGAGAGAAGATTATGAATGAGATTCATCAATCCCGATATTCCATCCATCCCGGCTCGACAAAGATGTATCATGATGTCAAGGAGCAGTATTGGTGGGATAATATGAAGAAGTCTATTGCTGAATTTGTAGCCCAGTGTCCCAATTGTCAACAAGTAAAGATAGAACATCAGAAACCCGGTGGATTGCTTCAAAATATAGAGATTCCGACCTGGAAGTGGGAGGTGATTAATATGGACTTCATTATTGGATTACCTCGCTCTTATCATAAGTTTGACTCCATCTGGGTGATAATTGATCGACTTACAAAATGTGCCCATTTTCTGCCAGTGAAGACAACTTACGCGGCTGAAGATTATGCAAAGTTGTATATCAAGGAGATTGTTAGGCTTCATGGTGTGCCCATATCTATTATATCAGACCGAGGAGCTCAATTTACGGCTAACTTTTGGAGGTCTTTCCAGAAGGGTTTAGGCACACAAGTAAATCTCAGCACTGCATTTCATCCGCAGACTGACGGACAGGCTGAACGTACCATTCAGACACTGGAAGATATGCTACGAGCATGTGTTCTAGATTTTAAGGGGAATTGGGATGATCATCTTCCACTCATAGAATTCGCCTATAACAATAGCTACCATTCCAGTATTAAAATGGCCCCATACGAGGCACTATACGGGAGGAGATGTAGATCACCAGTTGGATGGTTCGAAGTCGGTGAAACAGAATTATATGGGCCAGATTTGATTCACCAAGCTATTGAGAAGGTGAAAGTGATACAGGAGCGATTGAGGACGGCACAAAGCAGGCAAAAATCTTATTCTGATGTCCGACGTCGTGATCTAGAGTTTGAGGTTGGTGATTGGGTTTTCCTGAGGATCTCACCAATGAAGGGTATTATGCGTTTTGGGAAGAAAGGTAAGCTGAGTCCAAGGTATATCGGGCCGTATAAAATTCTTCGACGGATTGGACAGGTTGCTTATGAGTTAGAATTGCCATCCGAATTGGAATTTGTCCACCCGGTATTCCATGTATCTATGTTGAGAAAATGTATTGGAGACCCTTCTCGAGTCGTCCCTATCAAAGATGTACAAGTTACAGAGGACCTATCATATGAAGAAGTGCCAGTGGCGATATTAGATCGGCAAGTCCGCAAGCTGAGAACAAAAGATGTAGCTTCCGTCAAAGTATTGTGGAGGAACAAAAATATGGAAGAAATGACATGGGAAGCAGAAAAGGAGATGAAGTCAAAATACCCTTACTTATTCCAGAATGAAGATAACAAGGATGCTGGTGGAAGACAGGATACATTGGAAGAAGAAACGGCTCTATGAGGTAAGCAATAATTTGAGAATACTCCTCTTTAATACAAAATGATGATATGTAGATAATGTAAATACGCATAATGCTTTGTGTAGACTTGTGAAACCATATGTTGGGCTTAATTACATGCAAGTTTTTCTAGTGACCATTTTATAGGGGAAAATTGATCGGAAATTTCCATTGGAATCCACGATGATTTAAACTCCCCATAAACCCTTACATTCGAGGACGAATGTTCCTAAGGGGGAGGGTGTTACAACCCATATCCACATGTGTTAGTTCATGACATATATTAGTTAACATAAATCCAAGAAGGAATTATCTTTGAGATGATAAGAAGTCAATCCTATTGGTCTTAAGTGATACAAGAGTGTATAAGGGTGATTAACCAGTATTAGAAGTTAAACGAATCAAGGATGTTGTAACTCGTATTTTCAGGTAATCTAGCGGTGCTTAATACACTCAAGAGGTCATTTATTAAGGTATTTTAATCATATAATATCCGTATCATAAGTCTTGAAGTCAAACGAGTTATGAAACAAAAGTCGACAAAAGTTGTCGCAACTTAGGTTCATAATTTTACTTAAACATTAGGTCAAATGTTTCTAATCTTTTCTCAACATTTACAAGGAATTACGGGGTTATCTACCAACCAAATTAAAGATCTAGGAGTCTAGTTTCCAACGCATTAAACCGTTCATCGATACGATCTTGGAGTAGAGAGATATTTGCATTTTTGCGAGACTGCACCAAGCACCTCTCTATGGGGCCCACTAAGTCGGTTTAAGATATTTGGACCTATATAGGATGACTCCAACCCGTTTTAAGTCATTTCCTTTCACTATTTTCAGACCTTAGAACCCTAGGAACATCCTCTCAAGGTTCTCTCAAGATTCAAGACCCAAAAAGGGCAAACAACACAAATCAAGTGTCGGGAATTCCGTGGCGCTAGTAAGTCTCTTGTTCTTCTTGTTGTTGCTCATTTTTGTGTCGTTTCAGCTCGTGTGGGAGGTTTTTTTAAAGGGTTTATGTTCTGTAAATACTCCCTCATGTTCTTAATATCAATCCTAGGTGATTTCAAGCCTTCTAAAGTGATTCTAGTGCCGAAAAACACTAATTGATCGCTAGTTTCGCCTTTTTGTTGTTGTGGCAGCATTGGAGGGATATTTCATGGAAATTTAAGGTCAAATTGGAGTTGTTATTTCTGTATAAAGGTAAGTAACCTCTTACTCTATATGTATTTAAGATTATCCAAGTTGCGGCTAAGCCATTGAAGCTAGAACTTGTGAGATATATATCGAAAGGTTTGGTAGTAATGTTATTGTTTTGTGGACTGTTTTGCATTGTTGTTGGGCTGCGTATTTTACTACTATCTTGTGGAGTTTTGGAGGAGGAAGGGTGTGGGGAAACACCATATATATGTAGGGTTATGGGCTGATAGTTATTCGTAACATTTCCAGATTGTTTGACACGACTATGGTGGTCGTCGTATGTATGGAGTGATTAGGCTGTGTGTGGACTATATTGGGAGGCTCAATATGTTTATTATTGATGTTGTTTGGGCTGTTTGGTGACTATTTTGAATGGTGTGAGGTCATATATATAGGGGAGGTGCTGTCCGTTTCATCGTAAAATAGGTTGTGGTCGATACATAATAGTTATGACGCTTAAATGATAACGATAGTATCGTTTCTCTTATTGTAGACTAAGGAGTTTTGACAATTGCATAGCTTGAGATTGGGGAAGTATATACAAGGTATGTGAGGCTATCCCTTTCCTTCTTTTGCACGACTCCGATTGTACATAATGTAATGAACGAGCTTCCAAAGATACTCTACTCTTAGAAGCTAGCAGTACTTACATTGTTTTCCCTCTTATGGAACGATTGATGTTAATGTTGCTTCTCTTATTCTTATGTTATCAATGTTATTGGTACTTCCTGATTCTTATAAGGTTCATAGTGAAGAGTTAGTCCTAATAACGTGTACAGAGGATACCGACCTTACGTCACTCCGAAAGGTTTAGAATGTGATTCCATGAGTCGAGCATGCATTATATATATGTATCTATTTTACTCTACCGAGCCACGCTATAGTTGGCCGGGTACGGCACCTATTGTGCAACCACTGATCAGTTGGGTTTTACCGAGCTCCACGTGGCCGGGTACGATTCTACCGAGCCTATTATGGTCGGGTACGATATGATGATGATGATGCCCACAGAGGCGAATGCTTTAAAGGTTTATGTATTTATACATATGTATCATGCATTTCATGTAAGTAGCCCTCAGAGGTACTAAGATGTTACATGTTGTATATTCTCTATCCTTGCTTACATTACTGATCACATTTATGGTTCCCTGCCTTACATACTCAGTACTTTATTCGTACTGACGTCCTTTTATTTGTGGACGCTGCATGTCGTGCTGCAGGTCCTGATAGACAGGCAGGTGCAGCTCCCCCACCACAGTAGACTGTCCAGTTCAGCGGTGATTGGCGAGATCCCTTCTCCGGACTTGCCTTGGTCTTGGTATGCAATTTTTGTTATAGACATTATGGGTATGTCGGGGCCCTGTTCCGGCTATGTTGCAACACTTATGTTCTTTTAGAGGCTCATAGACAGGTGTCGGCTCATGTATAGTTTGGTATGCCTTGTCGGCTAGTTTTTGTTGTATAGTCTTTCATAGTAGCGTGGTAGC
Organism: Nicotiana sylvestris; assembly: GCF_000393655.2. Classification (NCBI taxonomy): domain Eukaryota; kingdom Viridiplantae; phylum Streptophyta; class Magnoliopsida; order Solanales; family Solanaceae; genus Nicotiana; species Nicotiana sylvestris. The sequence goes on along the minus strand of NC_091057.1, from coordinate 82,200,467 downwards.
TCATACCTTATATGTAGTTTCTTGATTGTCTGGTCATCCCCTGCTATGTATGTTCATGCCGTCATATTTTATTGCTGGTTGTCCATGATCTAGGTCTACCATTTATATTGATCTCTTTAGCCTTAAAAGATAATAATGAAGGTTAGATGAAATGTACGTTGGTGCTCGGCAAGTGTGGTCGGGTGCTAGTCATGGCCCTTCAGTTTGGGTCGTGACAAACTTGGTATCAGAGCAAGTCTGTCCTAGGGGTTGTCTATGAGCCGTGTCTAGTAGAGTCTTGATTATGGATGTGTAGCGCGCCACATTTATAATCAGGAGGCTACATGACATCTAGGCTTCTGGGAATTGTCCGTTAGGACTTATCTCAATTGCTTGAGTGCTAAGATCTTCCTCATGAGGTACTGTTTGGCATCTTCCGAACTGTCTCAAAACTCGGCAGGGTGCGTAAGGTTGAATGCTCTTAAGCCCCATTAGTAAGAAATGAGTTTTAGCTGCAGACATATATAGGATCTCATCAACAGGCAACCATCCCAACGTCCATTGTATTTGGCTGGCAGTAAGAGCTTGAAAGAACGAGGTCCATGCCAGGACTCCTTTGGGCAAACTGATCTCTTTGGTTCTCGTGTAAGATTCTTCTATGCAGGTCTTTTCCGGGGAACCATGGCTCAAAATCTCGGAATGATGGCAGAGGTGCTCGGTCATCCATATCTGTAGGAGCAAGTTACAACCTTCGAAGAAATTTCCCCCAGCTTTACAAGCTGTAAGAGCTCGAAAGATGTCAGATACCACCATAGGCGCGAGAGTACTGTCACTTTGCGTGAGTAAAGTGCTGACGACCCCGGATATCTTCAAATCAATGTTTCCGTCTTTCCTTGGAAATACCAGAAGGCCCAGGAACATCATCATGAACGCTACCCGTCTGTGCTTGTCCCACTTCTGACGAACTCCTTTGCTGCACAGTTTGTTGATTGGATTATTGAATCCCCCCTCATGACCGTACCTATCATATATGAAGCATGGAGTACAAAATCCGGCTGCCAGATCCGGGTTGTGGACTGTTCTAGGTATCTTCAATGAATCTAGGAACCGATGTACCGTGACGACTCTTGGGGCGACCAAGTATTTTTCCCTCAAGGGAAGTTCAGTATTCCCGATGTATCCGGCCATTTCTTCCAAAGTCGGGGTGAGTTCAAAATCAGAGAAATGGAAAACATTGTGCGCCGGGTCCCAATAGGTAACCAAAGCCCTTATGATATCTCCCCGAGGCTGGATTTCCAATAAACCCACAAGACCTTTTAGATATTTCCTAACCTCATTTTGTTCTTCAACACCTAGATCATTCCACCATAGTCGTAACTTGACAGGGATTTTGGTCATTATTGAAAAATGTTCATTTTGCATTGTGCTCATCCTGCACATTTATTAAGGTGATTTTAACAAAACGAACTGACTCAAAATATTTTACAGAGGGGATTAAGTTTTGAACACGGCCCTTAAACACTTCGGGGACGAAGATTTTAAGGCTGTGTGGGTCAACTAGACAAAAATGCTAAACAAGACCCAAAGGTGGCTGTTTATGTAAAGTCAACCTTCCGGCGTCCCTTTCGGGAACATTCGGCTATTTATGACAAAACAGCGTCACCCGATTTATTTACGACTCTCTTTTTTTTTTTTTTAAGTTTGAAACGCATTTTTTATTTATTTATTGATTTTGGCTATTTTAGCAAAAATGGGGTTGAACCCGACGAGGGTTGCCTACGTATCTCACATTCGGTGAGAATCAAACCGGCGTAGTTCGGGCTATCGTGAATAGAGAAAACCAAATAAACCTAAAAATCAAGAATACATATTTTTATTATTTTTTTGAAAAGAGATAAAGATTAAAGAAAATATTTGTTACTAATTATTTTTTTTTGGGAAATATTTGGACTATTAGTCTGAATTTATAAAAGGGGTACTACAAAAGAAACAACATTTTTTTGAATTATGAATTTCCGTTTTTTTTTTTACTTTTAAATAAATGCCTTTTTTTTCCTTTTTGATTTTGGAAATGATAAAAAAGAAAATTTTTGTATTTTTTTTAATTCAAACTAAGAAGACAAATTTTGTTTTTATTCTTTTTTTTTAGAAAAATTCCGGCGAGGTTTTGACACTACTTGGACATTGGTTTTATTTTTCCAAAATAAGTAATTATCTCCCTACGCTGCTATTTTCTTTTTAGGAACCTGTCAGCATGCGGAACTGAAGCAAATAAATGCGCAAAACAGATAGGAATGCAGCAGGGTGGTCTTTTCATTTCAGGTTGCCTGTCCTAGACGGACCCAACCCCTGTGTTGAGTCCCCTAAGTCAAATGCAACATGATGCAGATAAGCGTTCCTACTAGGGATCCGGCATGAAGTCAAGTTATTCTAGGTTCGTAACCTGTGTATTTGTTCTAGACTGTGTACCCGAGCGGACAACTCGAGTTGAGGAGGGGGCTACGTACCGGGGACCCGCGAGATCGTCCGGCTTTGTAACTTGTCCGACCTCTTTCTTATTTCAGGTATTGACACTAACAGAATAGGGAGTCTCGACCAGCGAGCTTCTCCCCGGGGGTAAGAAGAGAAGGGTTTCGGCACAGTTTATATACAGTTCAGATAATATCAAAGCGGTAAAAGACAACATTTAGCACGTTATGCAAAAACATGTAATAAAGATCAGATAATGAAGCCAAATATAACAATTATTTTAAGCTCGAATTCTTGAACCCTGAACCAGTGGTTCTGGGTAATCTTCCCCAGCGGAGTCGCCAGAGCTGTCACACCTCCTTTTTGCGCACCCGCCCCGAAGGGTAAAATGCGTGAGGGTGGAGTTTTTCCAATTTAAGTGACAATATTCGAAATGGGATTATTTAGTTAATTCAGAGTCGCCACTTGGGAAAGGTTTGGCTTTTGGTGTTCCAAGTCACCGGTTTATCTTGAATCCCAAATCGAGGAAATTTTCGACTTTTCCAAATGAAGTCGGCGAACCAGAAATTCTAAGTAAGGAATTCTGTTGACCCGAGGGAAGGTGTTAGGCACCCTCGAATCCCGTGGTTCTAGCACGGTCGCTTAAATTGTTATAATGGCTAGATATCTAATTTAAATATATGTTATGATTTACGTGCTTTTATTAAGTTTAAACCGCTTTTATTATTATCATTTATTTTTATAGAATTGCAACGTCATGAAAATGCATCTCGAACTACGTCACAATCAATGCACCCGTGGTCGTCGACACATTCTGACTCCGTTGAGATTTGGATTTGGGTCACATCAATGCGCACCCGAATTTAAGAATATAATTTACTTAAACCGTGCCTAAAGAGTCTAACGCGTTATTATATGGTGGAAAAGCCATGAGATTCACTAAACGGCCTAGCCTGAATTCTAAATATTATGATTATTTATTGAGGGCCCCGCAATTTGCATTTTTATTTGGCGAGGCTCGTCTCTATTTTAGAAAGGATATCCTAAAGTGGCTACATTTCTAATGCATTTGTCCCTAAAACTAAAAGAAAAGGGACATGCTAATTTAACTATATGCTTTTGCCTAATCCGGATTCTTATCAATTTCTGATTAATTATTTACAAAGTGGAGGGATGTCATAACTTGTGAAACATACTTTAATTGGACAAAGAAATTACATTCGAGATTGACCCAATGTTATACTTGCGTCCAAACTTTTCTTGAATTGAATTTAACTAGACTTATTGAGGCTGAATTTAAGGGAATTAACTACTATGTCTCATTACTTGCGGGGATTCGAACGCGCTTCTATATGCTGCCTAGCGGGTTATGATAAAGGAAAACTAAAAATAAACGAGGAACATTTGTGTAAGGTGGAAATATTCTATTCTATGCATGTCATTAGTTAAACGGGAATCAAGTCAAAAATCTATACCAATTCTCCGTGCCTTCTATATACTGTACCATTACATCTTGTACTGGCAAACAACTATAAACTAAGATGCAAGAGGCTAAAACTTGATTAATTATTATCTAACTAATCTTTCATTACTGAATCACACTAATCAATTTATACAACAGAAGTTAATATACCACAAGCATTACAAAACAGACATCTAAATTTTCTTCAAGAACTCCTTTCATTTCATGCTTTTGAACTATTACAGTTAACACCAAAGTGGGATTTGAAATGTGTACCTGGAAACACTGAAAATGCAAAGGAGAAGAGGAAGAAGATGGGGAAATCAGCAGCAGCAGGAAACAGAATTAACAGTAGCAGCAGGACATAGAATAGCAGCAGCAACAGGGACAGAATAGCAGCAGCAACAAACACACGAAATAATTGAGGTGGGATCAAGACCTCAACTGGGAATACTCAACTAGACCAAGTCTTCGAGTAAAACGACAACAATCAAGCAGACTCAGCTGGGATTTGGAAGAAATCAATGTTGCACAAACAGGTCAAGACTAAGGAAATCAAGACAGCAATCAAAGATGTAATTTCTGATCCTGCCTGTCTGTGTCATCAAAGAGAATTCTTTTCCAGTTTTCTGTTTTCCTCACTTTAATTCTCAAAATGTTCTCCCCTCAAATCACTCTGTTCTTGTCAATGTCTATTTCTATGTGTGTGTGTGTATATCTCTCAATGTGTATCACCCTCTCTTTCTTTCAAATTATTCCTCACCGTGTGCCTCTCTCTCTGTCTGTATGTATATATCTGTATGTATTTCAGCTCCCCTTTCTTTCTCCAGCACTCTTCTTAGTGTACCTCTCTCTATCTCTCCTCCCTCTATTTTATCAGATGTCCTCCCTTTTATAAGCCTTCCTTACCCCTTTTACAGCCTGATAGATTAAAAGAAACCCCTCCTATGTGCCATCTTCTTTTCAGTTCCACTTTAGCTAATTAAGTATTAAACCCCATCATTCCCTTGGCAGGCTTAAACTTTCCCATTTTATTAACTAAAAAGCAAACATGGGCAGCAGAATATATCTGACAGCATATGCTGTCAAACCATTTTTAAATCAAAAGCCCTTTTATGCAGGAAACAGGCTGTGCACAATGCACATGCTGTGCACAAGTGCACATGCCATCAACTCAGATTTCAATTACAGACCAAGCCTTAGGTTTCTGAAATCATATTAACAACTATAAGTAACTGAACTTGGTTCTTAATTGATTCAGGCAATGTTCAACAGAAGCAAATCGATTTATTTTTGTTCAGACAGTTGAAACTAATTGACGACACATGTCGACTCGACTATATTAGTTATAACACATACAATCGTAGCCAAAAATCCGACATTTAACAGTATCACACAAGGTTCGCATTATATTGACTGAGCAGAATTGTGCTTCGAGGAATCAGTTAATCAGTACAAATTTGGAATTCAACTAATTGCACAACAAATACATACATACACACTATCAGGACAAGTAGAAAAAGACACTCAATCAAACAACAAAGGTTCAGGCAAAGTGGACAGGACACAGTTAATAGAAACTCAAAACAAAACAGACTTCAACAATCATGAACAGCTTTTAAAACAAATCACACGGACTAAAACAAGTAAAGGAAAGAAAGCAAACTCACCTTAAAACTCGAAAAATCAAAAGTTTTGAACTCGGATTTGGACAGACCTTTCTTAAGGCTGAACGGACTTTAATCGAAGTGTTTCTCAGATGAGAAACACCTCGATTAAGGTCCATTAGGCCTTAATTTCTTTGGCTCGAACAAAACACGGACCAGTGACGAGGAACCCTAAGGTTCGAAAACTAGATCCGGGATTCATGCTTCCCTGGTCAGATTCGGACCAAACCAAGTATGGTTTGGTCACGAGGGGGTCTGGGGAGTGTCTGGTATGAATTTAGGGCAGATCGGTGTAGATTAGGTCCCGACTTGAATCTTCAAATGAAGATTCGAGAAGGTGGGATAGGATTCGAGGTGTGTGGTCGATAGATTTGGGTTCAGGACGGCAAGGGGGTTCTATGGTGTTAAGGGCGAGGCTACCGGCGTTCATGCCGCCGGCTTTCATGGCGAAGGTATGCAGGGGCGGCTAGGGTTTGGAGGGTTGGGGTCTTGGTGAAGACGACCTAAAGTAGGGGGGGTTTGGATTAGGGCGCGGGGTAAAGGGGGAAGGGTTTATATACGGGGTGGATGCATTGATCTCAACCGTTAGATCAATCTAGATCTACGGTCTGGATCCGAGGGCTTAAGTGGAACGGTGTCGTTTCGAGGGTAAAGGGTTTGGGTTGGTCCGGGTGGCAACGGGTCGGGTTCCTCAGTGGGTTATGGGGAATCGATCTTGACCGTTGATCAATTTGAGATCAACGGCCCAGATCGACCTGGATTAACACGACGTCGTTTGGACGCTCTGGTGTTTAGCTGGGACTGGACCGGGTAGGCCTGGTTTTTGTGCATTGTTTGTTTGGGCCAATTTTAATAAATTGGCCCAATCCGGAAGAAGAAAGGATCTTTTTATTATTTTTATTTCTTTTTCTTATTTATTTTAAAAACAAAACTAAGCAAAATCAAATTAAAATTAAATACACACTCAATACAATTATTTGCACACACACTAAAATATTTCAAAACAGGTAAAATCAAACAAAATAAAATCACGGACGAAGATGCCTATTTATGATTTTCTATTTAACGACCGGATTACGGTTCGAATTATGCAGGACACACACATTTTTTTTGTATTTTGTTTTAATAAAGTAAAAATGGGCCAAAGTCATAAACAATTAACGAAGTGCCATGTAAAAATCCAAAAATTGTGCAGCAAGGCCAATTATTATTATTTTTATTTCTTTTGGAGCGATTGTCGTGCGAAACAAAAATCACGTGCTCACAAGAAGTCCAAGGGTCTTATCATAACACATTGAGAATTGGTACAAATCTTTAATGATTACAAGGTTACGAATGCATTGGTCTATGTCAAGTGACTAAGTATAAATTACAAATACAAAAAGGGGGGGCATTCTAAGTTTTTCAGCCTAAAGGATCACTCCGTACAATATAAATAATACTTCGCAACCCCTTAAGGTAGGGGATTGCTCATATTATTCAGCGGGCACAGACTATCATCTCCTGCTACCCAATTACTATACTGAAGTTGTTACTTAAAGGCGCTCTAATTCAATTCTAAATCGTATCCTATGCGTGCACTACTCATCTCATACATGTGGTCCAAGAGGCTTTGGACCTAATATTTTGGTGGTTTTAGACTTTTCTTAGGCTACTCAAAATGATAAAACTAGGCGCGCATTAAAAACAAATAGGACTACACACAATCAACACCAAAGGCTCAGATTCACCTCCTCATATAGACACGTATGCACGCTGTCAATTAGGCAGACAAGTTATAGCTTATACTAGCGATGCTCAACTTATTTAAACGGACAGCTATAGATAGGTAGGTTTGGAGTCAAGGCATGTTAAATTGTTCAAGACCTATAGGCAGGATCTCTACGTGATTCTGCTTTCCAGTAGTATATAAGCAGCGTTCAGGCGAATGAAAACATTGCATGTCCTATAGGCATGATTCCTAAGTGATTATGCTTTCCAGTAATATATGGGTAGTGCAATAATTTCTGGCCTATCATATAGACAAATTGAATGTTGCAAGTCCTTTAGACATGATATCTAATCGTTTTGCATAAATAGGCAGTAAAAACAATCATAATTCTGAATTATTAATGCTGGTTTTATAGGCATGCGTCTTAGACAGGTGACAGTGCAGTGAAAACAACGGGAATAGTCGATTAGAGTATTAGAATCCTATAGCCATGATATCTAGATGAGCAGTACCCTAAAAGTAATTGAAGAAATTGATAAATTAATTATTAGAAGTCCTATAAGCATGGTATCTAGGTAAAAATATTGCATTACTACGCCCTATAGACATGTTGTCTAAGAGTGTTGAGTAGTAGACATGGAAAACATGTATAGCAAATACTGGGACTAACATGTTTTGATAAGTTAAGTACAATGTGTGTGTGTGTGTGTGTGTGACTCCTATAGGCATGACGTCTATCAGTATACAAAAATAAAGTATGCTAAACAAAAACAACAAATAGAGCATATAGACCCAATAGATATGTTCTCTAACCTTATTATGCAAGAATAAAGCATACCCCTTTCCCCTTTTTTAATAACTCTCATCATTCAGTTTTACAAGCTATTACAGATCACTTTAAATAATTACAGGCCCAAATACAAATAGAGGATAACCCAACAATATATCTGGGTCTTCGAATAGGCTTAGGACTTCATGCAGCCAGCAGGCCCAAACTTCAAGCGCAGACAGTATACTTCGAAACCTCAAGAACAAAGGCATGCCCAACTTACTAGGCCCAAACAATTCTAATGATTAAGCTAACGGATGCTAAGTTCAGCCACACAAGTAACAAAACTAATCTTAAAACTGTAATTAGCAAACTAATTTTAATCAGTGCTTATAAGCAAGATCATGCTCAAGTTGGAAAAAACATATAAGACATATATGAGGCAAGCTCATGTTTATCACACCAGAAACAAAGTTTAAGATCAGTAGGATTATTTCAAACTAATTTTCAGAAGCAAGCCTAGTCCAGAATTATTCTAAGGAGCCTTAAGCAGGGGTTTGAACATGGAAATCTAACAGTGTAATGGGCAAGACTAGTGAGATATAGACTGAACATAGAAACTTCAACATAAGAGCCTAATGAGAATAACTAATTTCCAGAGCTTAACATGTGAACTGTTCAGGTAAATAACAATCACCACACAAGGTTTTACATTCAACGGGTGAGCATCCATAAGGCAAGCAGGCATCACATGAATAAAGATGGAATAGATTAGACATATGTTGGATTTCACCCTAGGAGTCTTGAATGATCAGTGAGTACAGGAAAGCAAAGAAACAAATCTTCCTAGGAATTGTAACAGTATTGGCATATAGAATTCATATAATCACAGGGTGACTTCAGGGAAGTAGCAGTTTGTACATGAAAGTCTTAGTAAATACACATTCCAATGAGTTATGGGCATGCATTGGTCCCCTAAGAGGATCTAAGTCATGATAAGCAACAAACCAATTTACACATAAACATAAAGATAAGCAATTAATCAGACTGCACACTTATAATGTGCATACACTAACGCTAACATATTAAGCTAAGCACTTAGACCACATTGTCTCCAAATTGCAGAGAAATAGCAAATTATATATAGGAGGATTCAACATGAACAGAGAAATTTGAGCAAGAACATAGTCTCAAAAAGGGTTTTGGCAAAGCAAGGCAGTCATCATGAATCAATTTAGCTATCCTTATGTCACGGCCTAAAAACTAACCCGTCGTGATGGCGCCTATCATGGTACTAGGCAAGCCAATATTTTCAAAATACTTTCAATATTTAACAGAAATGAATTAAGACATTCAAAATAACCGGAGTTTTTCATAAAAACAGGGTACCCAAAACATAAGTGCGCAAAAATAGTCCAACATCGGGGTGTCACTAAGTCACGAGCATCTAAACAACCAGTCTCGAAACAGAGTCTACAACAGTCTATGACAAAATGCCAATACAAAAAAGAAAAGATAACAAGAAAGGAGAGACAAGGAATGCGAACGCTGGTAGCTACCTCGTAGGTCTCCGATACTTAACCACGCACGAGATCAACGTCTACCGTGCACAGAAATACCTGGATTTGCACACGAGGTACAGGGAATAACGTGAGTACATCCAACTCAGTAAGTAACAATAATAAATAAGGAGTTGAAGATAGTTACGAGCAACACAGTTATAGTTTATTTTCAGTAATTTCGGCAAAGAATAGGCATGCTTTCATATCCGGCAGTTTAAGTCAAATCAGTTTTATACAGTTTCAAGTTTAAGTAATCTAGATATAAAATCTTTTAGAAATTTCACAACAATGACAGATAGCAACTAAGATCCCAAATTGTGCAGAATCTCATAAAAATAATCCAAGAACTCCTAAGCATCCTCTGAAGGTCTACCACATAAGTGAGGGATGTAACTTTGAACTTATATAGCCTCTTCAGCTCATCATCCGACATCGTGGGCCTTTCCTCAGGCTACGTGACAATAGTAGACTGAACTCCCCCAATTTGTAACATACCAAAGATCTGATAACCATCGACCATCTACTCTATAGTACGAATAGCTGTAGTTTGCACTCCGCCCCCTGCTTGGGATGTAGCGTCTATAGTAGGAAACACACTGGCCTAAGCCAAACTCTCGAGCAAACCAACCATACGGACCAAAGCGTCCTGAATAGCTGGAGTAGTAAGTAAACCCTTGGGAACCTAATATCGTTCCATTGGCTCAACATAATTATGAATCTGCTCCAAAACGAGAGCCAGTGGTGACTCCATAGCAGCTGCTCAAGTAGGGGCCCTAGTTACGGCACATGCTCCACCATGCCTCTGCCTCCCCAGCCTCTTGCTGCCCTGGCCTGGGATACTGGCGCCTGCTCAACTGTACCGGAAGAATGTGTCCTCACTAATTGTGAGAGAATAGAAAAGCAAAGATTCAAGCTTAGGGATAAACAAACCGTCACGACAGAGAACAAAAGAAAGAGAAGTTTTCCTAACGGTCCTATAGCCTCTCGAAGATAAATACAGACGTTTTAGTACTGATTTGCAAGACTCTACTAGACTTACTCATGACTCGTGAGACCTATGCAACCTAGTACTCCGATACCAACTTGTTATGACTCAAAATCTCACCAGAGCGGTGATAGCGCCTAACACTGCATGCTAGGCAACCTAACAACCAATATATAGAAATAAACTTCAATAAAAAAATTAAATAGTCTCAACTACGGAATAATATATAAAAAAACTAATGTCAAAACAATGATACAATTAAAAACAACCCCAAAATCTGGTGTCGCCAAGTACATGAGCTCTATAGAATAGGTAAATACAAGGTCTGAGTCAAATATAATTCTGTCCGAAATACTAAAAAGTAATGACATTAAATAAAGAAATGGACTTTAAGGCCTGCAAACGGATCAGCAGTGCTACATCAAAATCTCCAACTAGTCCGGATCCGGCTTATAGGAAGATACCATGATCGGCGACACCTAGATCAGGATATGAAATGCAGAGTGTAGTATAAGTACAGTCGGCCCCATGTAAGTAGGAAGTCTAACCTCGGACTGAAAGCATTGACGATCTTGGCAAGGTCCAATACTCATGTTCAATAGTCAACTACAATAATGACAACATAATAATAGCAAAAGCAAAAGTAACTCAAAGGTTCAACTCTATCACATTAAGAGGAAAATAAGCATGCTTGCCAAATATATCAGTCAAGGCATCGACTTTAATGACATCAAGTATCGAATAACATGAGAAAATAAAACTCTATGACTGCATGACAAGTATTCATGTCAAAATCAATAACATCACAGTTTAATTATCATGTAAATACAATCTCAGCTCATACATAGTGCCTGACACAATTATCCCTCAACCATACTCTCATCACGCTTGTGATGCCTGGCTTAAAGCCTCTGAATCATCACGCGCACTCACACTTAGTACTGTATGAGTACCTGGCATAATCCCCTCACAAAGCACATATCGAATGCCTGCACTCACATGATTATTCATGTCTCCGGAGGGGCGAATCCTAGATCAAGTGCTAATCGCATGAAGAGTTAACGATCAATATCACTCACCCCAATATGGGACCTGAACCAATGTCCTCTCACAATCAATCAATACTCCACTATCAATACCGCTCAGCCCAATATAGGCCGTGGATGAAAACGTCACCTCACAATCAATATCAACACGGTTCTTTAGCCCAAGATCTGTCATCAATCTGTTCAAGTCTCTATATGCTCACATCTCGTCGTGCCATGATCAAAATACCACACGGAGTAAGCTAACGTGCCACAACTCATCTCAAACACATGTCACACACAAAAGGACACTAATGACATGTGAGATAACATATAAAGAATGTATCGAGACAGAGATATAATACGCGAATTTAATATCATGACTGAAAAGCATGACTACAGCTAAGACAAATAGCTCAATATAACAAAAAGAGCTCTATCATATTCCAAATAGATGAATAAATGACCTAGACATGATTTCTAGCATCTATCATGGCTCACGTAGTCAACAAGTGTATAAAATACGACATTAAAGAAAATATGGTATCAAAGCAAACCTAGATTCAACCCGGATCATGAAAAATTATGGTGCACGCATATGTGCTCGTCACTTTGCATATGCGTCACCCATAACATATATCAAACATCATGACCTACGAGAAAATTACCTCGAGCCAAGCCTAGGCAAGATAGTTACCTTAAAGCAAGAGAATCAATATTCCAAAAATTAATTGCCTCTTAAATCGGCATCTGAACGGGTCCAATGTAGCCCAAAACAAATCAATCATGTCAAACAAGGCTATAGGGAATAATTTCAAATAATAAGGCTTCGATCTTTATTCAATTATCAAAAAGTCAACAAAAGTCAACTCCAGACCCACACAGTCCAAACCCGAGTCAAGGAGTAAATTCCGACTACCCATAATTTCACGAGTCTAAATATGTGATTAGATTCTAAAATCAAATCCAAATCATAGCTCAAATTCCTAGTTTTTATTTTCTTATGTCGTAGAAAAAAAATCCAAAAATTTTCTCAAAATTCCATATTTTAGAAGTTAATAATCCATATAGATTCTCGATATAATACCAAAATGGTAGGAATCACTTATCCCAAAGCCATGTGTGAAAATCTGCAAGCCAAAATTGCCCCTCCCAAGTTTACTGTTCAAATTATGAGATAGTGAGCCAAAATCCCGAAATGGCTCTCTATAACCCAACTGCATGTGTTGCATTTGCGACCAGGGATTTGTAAATGGGACCCTCACAAATGCGACCAAAGTGTCACAAAAGCAAATATAACCCTTATGCAGCTGATGTCACAAAAGCGACCCAAAATATCGCAAATGAGACCCTTCATCACAAAAGCAAACTATCCCTCACAAAAGTGAAAGTATCAATTGCGTCACCAGATTTGCAAATGCGAAGCTGGCCTCCCTAATCAAACATCGCAAATGTGATCAACAATTTGCGAAGCTGGCCTCCTCAATCCAACATCGCAAATGCGATCAAAAGTCCGCAAATGCAATTAGAACTGCAATACCAGCGAAAATTCCAACTTCCAAAAATCAATCTGAAACCAAGCTGAAACTTACCCGAGCGCCTCGGGACTCACTCCAAACATTCATCCAACTATATAAACCCCACACGAACTTGCTCGTAAGCTCAAGTCATCAAGATAATATCCACTAACAAGAATCAAGTATCAAAACTCATGTTGCATGCCTTTAAGTTCAAGAACTTCAATAATTCACAACTTACCGTCTGATTCATGCCTAACCAACTCGGAATGCAACTAAACTTTGCACACAAGTTTCAAATGACAAAATAAACCTATTTTGAGTTTCGAAACAATAATTTAAACCCGATAATATCAAAGTCAACTCCCGGTCAAACTTGTGAACTTTTCAAACCTTCAAACTACCAAATTTCGGCAAATAGAGCTGAAACATCCTTGGAACCTCCAAATCCAAGTTCGAACATACATCTAAGTCCAAGATCACCATACAAACTTATTGGAACCATCAAATCACCAATCTGAGACTGTTTTTCACAAAAGTTAAACCTTGGTCAACTCTTATAACTTAAGCTTTCAACAATAGAACCAAGTATTCTTATTCACCCCAAAACCTTCCTAGAACCAAACCAACTATTCTCGCAAGTCACAAAACAATAATCAAGCATACGGAAAACATTAAATAGAAAAAACATGGCTCAAATACATAAAATTACTGACCGGAATCGTTATAATAAAAATTATATTTTGTATTATTGGTAGGTAATATTCGCATATATTATGTACCCCAGAAAATAGGGTCCAAGAGACTTGCTAGCTGGACACAACTCTGTATATATTGAGACGATACTTTGTGAATACAACAAAGTTTTCCCCTGGAATATTTTATCACTAGACCAAGACTCGTTATATTTGTATAAAAAATAATTTGTATAAAATATTTGTCCTCTGTTCAAATGTTTCTGTACGTCTGAGTCTATGCTAAATGCCCTTCTTAAAAACAACTTTGTATGGATAAAACAGGCTTCCAAATTGGGGTATGTCCATATTCGACTTAGTTTGATCTTGTCTTGGAAATATGTTATGATGCAAGAGGGATGTAATTTATATTAGGAGGTCCGGTATGGTCTCCATCCTTTTCTGTGCCTTTAGTTTTTTTCCATTAAGATATTAAATTTAAGTTATATTGATAGTGTAATATAATTTTTTATATCATCAGTATAACTAAATGTATTATAACAGGTTTAGTTACTTACCGATCATTGTCTATGAAATGAATTTATCGTAATTATATTTTAAGCGATCTAATTGTATGTATATTTTTGCATGGTAATGCATATATAACTTAAACTCAAAGTAATGCACGCAAGCTCCTTGAAACAAGGTGACTGATAGTTCTTAAAGAGTCACAGGCTTCACCCAGTGATTTACCTTGCCATTATAGGATGATAAATTAAAAAAAAAAAAAGCGTGAATTTCAATCATGAATTAATTGAAGTAGGAGAACTTGATCTGGACTACTTTCTCCTGTCCACTTTAATTATTTTTTCCTTTTTTTATAATTCATAATATTTGATTTTTTCAAATATCAAAAAGGAATTAATTACTTTTTTCAAAGTTATGATTGGACTAAAGAATAGTATATGTTATATTTCGAATGAAAGGTAGTAGTAAAGATTGACATGGTCAATTTTATTGTTAATTTATATTTTAAAATAGATTCTTTAATATGTGTAAGAATAGTTAAAAAATCACTTAAAGTGAAATGAAGGAAGTATTATTAAAAAAAAATACATGAAAAAAAAAATAGAGATAACAAGTGTTATGGGAGAGCAATGAGCAGAGAGCAAAGAGTGAAGAACAAATCTCTGAAATCTAACAAAAAAAATAAGAAAATTATGTTTCCAAGGTTCTGTCGTTCGCATGAAAAAGAGAAGAATCAGCAGTACAACTACACAACAAAATGGTTCTTTTGACTTTTTCTTTTATTTGGAGAATCTTTTCTTTGAATAATAAGCAGAGAAAAAACCTTTACAAAATTAAATTAAAAATAAAAAGCTCTAATTTAGACTATAGCCAAAGTTTATGATACTTAGTAGTTAGTACATGCTTTTTGTTGGTGCATTTCGATATTATAGGCAGTGAAGAAAGTAGAATAAGTGATTAATTAGACGTGGAGAACAAAATTAGAAACAAATAAAAAGAAAGAAACAAGAGTAATATACTTTTAAGGCATGAATAGATTGTTTCCACACTTGCACCTCCAGGCTTCGGGGTAGTACTCTAAAGTGAAACTAAAACCGGGTTGAATGGAGACTCGAACCGGTTTACATGGCGAACACCTTCCACACTTGGATCTGCAGGTGGGTGGTGATGAACCCGGTCCACTCAGTTTTCTCTGAGGCAGAACTCGCTCAATCACCTCTTGCTGCTCACCACCTATGCTTCACAAAAACATAAATATCTCTAGCAGTTAGGATAACTAAGTACGCGTATATAAATTAATCAGATTATCGAGTTTTAATAAACATAAAATATTTTGAAAGATGGTAAATCCATTACAAAGAGTTTATGCACCAAGAGTGTAAATCTTCTTTACAGTCACGTCGCCTAAAAGAAAATTACAAATAATATTTCACCAAAAATGAAGATTATTACAATCTACGACAATAAATTAAAATACAACAATAGTATAAAAATTCAATACGGCGTGAGTATGTATAAAAAAAAAATCTACTGATATAAAAAGACGTAAATTAGTGAGAAATAGGTGAACTCACTGAGTCGTCGAGTGGGGTTGAGACGAAGAGCTGAAACAACAGAGGTAAGCAAAAGGAAAGTTAATGTGGCTATGGTAGCAAAAGAGAAGCAGGAGGGTGTGTGTTGGAAATGATGATGGCGGCAGTGTAATACGCCCATCGCCCAAATGGAGCTGCGAAAAATAGTGAAGTTATATAGAGACGAGTGTTTGCTACAATTAAGCTATGGAGATAGGGAGAGTTAATGCAAAATTAAAAGCTCAGAAGAAAAATGGAAGGTAGCTGCAGGGGAGGAGACTGCCTTCAATGTGGGGGGATTGGATTCTATTATTGAAAGTGTTGCGTGTGAAGGTGTCAGTCCAAGTCAAAAGACATACACCCTAATTAGCCTATTCATTTATTACAAAGATGAGAGAGAAATTTACCGATGTTTGTTTGTCAATGGTACCTTCTCCTTTTTTTCTTTCTTGTTTTAGCTTTCACTTAGGGGTCGTTTGGCTGGGTATTAGTAATGTTGGAATAAGTTATGTTGATATTATTTTTTATCCATTATTTGGTTTAGTGTATTGAAAATAAAATACATTGCACAGTGGTGTATATATGCTTATCCATGTATTAAAAACTATGGTATTACTAATGTTATGGTTTGTTATGTATTAGTTATACATAAGATGATACCAAATAAGGTGTATAATTAACACATGCATAGATTGAAAAATACTACCAAATAAGAGATTAATTATACCAAAACTAATATATGTATTATTTTTCCCTAATACATCCTACCAAACGGCCCCTTATATTTTAGTACAATTTTTCTACTGACTCCCATGTGTCCTATTTTATGTGGTCATTTAAGAAAGAAAAATAGGAAGCATCTTTATCTTTATAAGATAAGGGTAAGGTCTATGTCGCGCTCCCTTTATTTCCTTCGCGGAGAGAAGTTCGGGTTTCGACATTCATGGGGGTAATAACTCATTTCCTTTTTTGGGAATTGGGTATTTGAAGAGTCGCCACCTAACGGTTTATGGTGTGTTACGGCACCTAGAGTGATTAACTCTTAGACTAGTTTGCATTACCAGAGATTTAGGGTAAAGGCTCAAAATAACCTTGAGGGGAAGGTGTTAGGCACCCCTCTCGGTCCACAACGGTGGGTCCCAACCGAACTTATACTTATATGAATTAGTCATTTTAACAAATAAATAGTTTAAACACATAGTTGCAAATAAAGGCATGTTAAGCACATATATGACTTAAGTAATGGAACATGGGAAAAGGTTTGAACAAGTTGCACATATATAAAGAAAAGTAAAGTTTAAACATCGAAACTTGGGAACGAGGGGTCCTAGGTTGGTTGGCCGACAGGATCACCCCACACAATACCCGGTAATCACTCCTCAATGGGGGCTACAAGTGGCATTAGCGTGTAGTCATCATATCCTTACTACCCAATTCCCTCCCCTTGGTCATAGCCTAAAGCGTTCTAATAACCTTGATAGATGTCCAATGTGTGCACTACTCGTCCCTTCCTTGTGGCCTTAGAGGTATTTTGGACCTCTAATTTAGGTAGTTCTAGAACTTCCTAAGGTTTTAAAGGATAAAAGTCTAGGCGTTAATAAAAAATAATTAGGACTGCATTTAAAGAAAATAAATTACAGGCTCACACTCACCTCCACAAATATAACAAGTAAGTGCACGTTTTCAAACAACAGTCAAGTATTTAAGAGAAAATCCTAGGACATGATATCTAGGTGAGCAGAGATTATACAATATTGAATTAGGACCAAGCGTCAAAGGCCTATTTAGCTTGCCTACTGATTTTAGACCTGTGAATGTGAACAGTCTTAAATAACAAAGCGCAGCTTTTATAGTTGCAGGATTTTAATCGCCCTATAGGCTTGCCTAAGTGCATAACAGTGACGTCATAAAAGCATAGTATCTATATTGATTGGGAATGCAATAAATCAGTAGAATGATTTTTAAACAACAACTTGATATCCTATAGGCATGCTTTCTAGCAATATTAGTTTTAAGGCGGTGTTTGAAAATTTATTAAAGAAACGAGCAGATTAATAAATCAAGCCAATTCAGAATATATAAACATGAATTTGAACTAATTTATTTAACTAAACTGGTTTTAAGTTCTATAGGCATGATTTCTATTAGAGCCGATTTTAATTCCTATAGGCATGGTATCTAACTATTAAAAGCTGACTTTTGGACTTATAGGTATGATTTCTAAGGTGATGAATTTGAATACATGCTGTAATGAAAACTGAACTTCAATTACTCTATACTCTATAGGCATGATATCTATTTATAAAGTCATTTTAACCCTATAGGCATGATCTGTATTATTAAAGCCATTTAGATCCTATAGACATTGTTTCTAATTGTGTGGAAGTAAAGCAAACATAACAAACACACTTAAATCAACATGGACCCTATAGGCATGATATCTAGCCAATTTACCCAACATATATATAACTACCCACCCCTTTTCACTAATAACTCCAATGTTTGTTTACAAAAATTATTACAGACCAATGAATTAAATAAAAATACATAATTCAATAGGAATTAATCTATAGGGAGCCTACAGTAGGCCTAAATGATTCCCAGCCTCCAATAGCCTCAAATGCCCAAAGTTCTATAGCTAATATCATGTCTAGGTGTGTCAGAGTTCCCTAAGGACCTCAAGGATCCCAGGCAGTGCTCACACCTAGACCTTTTCTCAAGTAATAACTAATTTAGGTGCAGTGTGAAAAGGCCAGTTCTGACATGCCAGAGTTTAGAGAGATTTGAAGGATCTCAAGGCAGTACACATATCAGAGGGGCGGAACCTAGTATTCTAAGAGTGAAGTGAGAGTGCTTGACATAGTTTTAAAAAGTTTTGAAAATAGTACAGAGATGACTTTAGAAGTAAAAGGTTTTTCAGAAACAGGAAATAGTTTGGTGGTAAAAAGACAGTTTGAGAAGAGTACCAAAACAGCAGGCAATCAATTGGTCATAAAACATCCAGATTCAGAAAATGCTTAATAAACAGATCTCACGTAAGAATCACATTAGGGTACATGGATAGGGTATAAAGGAAACATATAGTCAACAAACTGCATAAAGCACTTGGGGTCTTAGAGACTCGGCAAGCTAATCATGGACAGTAAGCAGTTAAGACAAAGATCATAGTTGACATGTCTCGAATAGGATTAAACATACAATTTAGACATACTAGGTAAAGAAGTAAGCAGGAAAGAGTGCAGAATATAAAGAATACATTGAACAGGTAGAGTTTAGACTTGTTGAGCAAAGAAGTAGGCAGGAATACAAGTTGAACTCATAATTGATGAACTAGTGCAGGAATGAAACATATAGGGTTAGGATTTCAAAACTTAATCAGAGACATACCAGTTGAAGAAAAGGGTGCAGAATATAAAGCAAATGAAGTTCCAATATCTAGCCTTGGCTTTCAGCCGGCTAGATCAGTAAGTATCACAAATAGCAGAAGAGAAAGAGAACTTTTAGAGTGTCAATGTGTTTTTTGTGAACTAATGTTATGTCCTTAGAAGTGAGAATAGGAGGGAGTTTATATAGTAATCAAAAGCTTAGCAAAATAAGTTAAGGGATCAATTAAGTAGCAATTAGAGAGATTCAGGGAATCAATCACATGTAAAAATCAGCAAGTCTTCCCCTTAATCAAGGGATAATCAAATCAACGGTAAAACATGCTAGATATTTAAGGAAAAGAATCAAGTAAGTTTCGGGTATAGAGTAGGTAATTAGGAGTATATTATCAGAAGTTTGAATTAAGGTAACAATCAATAAAGATCAACATATATCAAATAATGAAAGGGGAAAGCTAATTAAGGCAACGGGTTCGATCAAAAATAAGAATCAAAATTTGTTAAGGAAAAGAGTTCAAATAAAATCAGGGAATAAAAATTTTAGAATAGTCAAGGAGAAAATCACATATAGAGTCACAAGTTTAGCAAATAAAATAAGGTAAGAAATGAATAGTCAGGATTCAACACGTAATTTTAATGAAACAAATAGTTAAATCGACACTAATTCTAGGAGAAAGATATAGGTCTTAACATAAATAGTCAGGATGAACACAAGCATATAGAATCAGCGAAAGGTTGAACTAAAAAATTCAGTAGAGGCATATTAGGACAAGAAAAGCATGAGGAATCACAAGAACCAAAGCAAGAACACAATCAGTATACCAATACTCAAAAACCAGACGAAGAACGTTAAAAATTAGGGCTTTTAGTACAAGCGAGTTAAGGTTTACAAAATCAGTCAAAACACATAAGAAGCAGAAGATTAAACACTCAAAATTCATCAAACATTTTGTAAAAGAAATTTCCGGAAACCCTAGTTTAGAAAAGATGAAAATCACTTGAAAATCATACGATTCTTGTAAAGAATCTCAAGGTTGTTGTAAAACTTATATGAAACAAGTTCAAATCATCTTAGATCTGTATAGATCTAAGAGGTTCAGAAAAAAGAAATTAGGGTTTCGAAGAGAACAACACAGAGGTGAAGAAACATGCTTAGAAACCCATAGATCATAGTAAAAATAGGACGATCTTACTCGGAATCACACTGGAACGGCCTGAAACAGGCGAGAAAGGGACCATAGATGCAAGCCAACTGACCCTGGTCCCTTGAGGACCATGGAGATGGTGATATCAATGTGAGAGAGGCTAATAGAGGCCTGGAGGTGGTGAGAGACCACCATAGATAGCCATAGATGAGTGACGATTAGGTTTGATTAGGGTTAGGTTTGAGAGCGTTTGAGAGATGAGAAGGGTTTCAGGGCGGTGGATGGTGTAGAATTAAAGGGTTATGGGGGGGTCATTTGGTTTATCTTAGGAAGGGTCATTTGTGGTCGTTGATCTTTATGATCAACGGCCGAGATTGAACGGGTTTTGGGGATAGATCGGGTAGAAGGGTTTGGGTTGGGTAATTTGAATTAAAATTGGGCTAGTTATTTGGTCAAGATAGGGCTAAAAATCAAAATAAAAATAGGTAAGATTTTAAATAGCCACTTTAATAGCTATATAATTTATAAAAATAATGATGATTTCCAAAAAAGAAAATTGTATACGAAAATGATTTAAAATAGTTGTTTAATATTTTAAAAATATAAAAGACCATTTTATACATCAATAATGTAATTATGTATTAGTAGGGCTATTATTGCAAAGATGTGCAATTTAGACTAAAAATATAAATATAATTACAAAAAAATGCACTAAAAATATTTAAATACTATTTTGGCATAAATGAAGAATTCAAATGACTAAATCATCACAAAGTAATTTGAAGGATAATTATTGGATATTTTATAAATAAAATAGAAGAAATAAATCGATTTGGAGCTTTTAAAATTATGGAAAAATTATAAAAATGTTTATGCATGCTTATAACTGCATATGTGCTATTTTGAAAGTGTATATGTGCGGAAAGAGTTTAAAATGGTCTTTACCCGTTACTCCTCTTTACCTGTAGATGAAAAGATGCTACCGACATGTATTTGTGCGGAAATTTAAACATGATGCAGATTCCCTTTGGACCATGAAAGTTGTCTTTGGACAGTTAAGGATGACGTCCTCGGACCATGATGTCCTGGGCCATGAATTGTTTAGTGAGGGATTCGCGTGCCATGAAATGGTGTTCTTGAGCCATGAAGATGGTGCCTCCGAACCATGATACTTTTGAATAATGATATGCAAATTTGAGGGATCTTCATGCCATGGCATGGTGTCTTCCGGCTACGAGGATGATGCCTTTTAGACTATGAAGCCCTTGGATAGATTGGCGCTATTTCAGCCCATGATATGCAATAATATGACGTTAACAAGACAAGGCTTAGTCTTGTGAAATGGAGGGCAAAGCTTAGCCCGATTGAAAAGCAAATAGATAGTGCTGGAAATAGAGCAATATTCATGCAAAGAGGGACAATGCTTAGTCTTATGCAAATAGGGAGGCAAGGATTAGCCTCATGCAAATGGGGAGGCAAGGATTAGCCTCATGCAGATATGGAGGTAGGGATTAGCCTCATGCATGAATGAAGGCAAGGATTAGCTTCATGCAAGTACGGAGGCAAGGATTAGCCTCCTGCAGATATAGAGGTAGGGATAAGCCTCATGCAAATATAGAGGCAAGGATTAGCCTCATGCAGATATGGAGGCAGGGATTAGCCTCATGTAGATATAAAGGCAAGGATTAGCCTCATACAAGTACGGAGGCAAGGATTAGCCTCATGCAGATATGGAGGTAGAGATTAGCCTCATACAAATATGGAAGCAGGGATTAGCCTCATGCAAATATGGAGGCAGGGATTAGCCTCATGCAAATATGGAGGCAAGGATTAACATCATACAGATATGGAGGCAGAGATTAGCCTCATGTAAATATGGAGGCAAGGATTAGCCTCACGCAGGTATGGAGGCAGGGATTAGCCTCATGCAGACAGGAAGGCAAGGATTAGCCTCATGCAGATATGGAGGCAGGGATTAGCCCCATGCAAATATGAAGGCAGGATTAGCCTCATGCAAATATGGATGCAAGGATTAGCCTCATGCAAATATGGAGGCAGAGATTAGCCTCATGCAAATATGGAGGAAAGGATTAGTCTCATGCAAATATGGAGACAGGGATTAGCCTTATGCAAATATGAAGGCAAGGATTAGCCTCATGCAGATGTGCGGTGACAAGGCTTAGTCCCCTGCAAAGAGCGAGCAACGAATAAGAGTAGCATATTTCTTAGCTGGAGATATATTCAGTGTTTGATGGCCCGTTTGGTAGTGATTTTGTTTCATGTATATATATTTCCAGACGTTGTTGCTACGTCAGATGTGCCTGGATTCAAAGAAAAATTGTAAGTTTTGTGAGGGGAGGTTGGTTCATGCTTTCGTCCTCTGGCCTTGCTTTGCTCCGTTCTGGAGGCCCTTTCGAGTTTCCCTGGGTAACACTTGATTGTTGCGGAAATAAAGTTTTTCGAAAAATGTGCAATTATTGATAAAAATAAAGTCATTTTAGAAACATATTGATATATCAAGTGATTCACTTTAGATGAACTAGTGATTGTAACACATTTCAAAGATGTTGCAGCTTTCTTATGTGAAAATTTTGAGGGTCCTCCTCAAAATTCTACCCTAGTTTGGTAGATGATCATTTGACCGTTTAACGGTAATGAGCCTTGTTGAACCTTCTTCGGAAATTTGAGAATCTTTCTCAAAATTCTGCCTCAGTTTCTTAACCAATTTCTGACCGTCTGACATTTGTTGGCGTTGGCTGGACTTGCTCCAGAATTTTGAGGGTTCTCCTCAAAATTTTGCCCCATTTTATGATATTGGGGGAAAATGAAAATTTTATTATGATATGACCGAACCCATAAGGCTTCCTATGTATCCCCTCTTAAACGGGAATCATGTCAAGCGTAGTTCAAATACATCAGATGAGGAAATGTAAATAGTCTAAGCATAGTATGTTTTGACTACGTCTGAGTTGATTGGTTTTGGCCAAAGTTCTCCATGCATCTCTGCAAGTATGAGTGCTCCTCCTGTCAGCACCCTGTGAACCATATAAGGACCTTGCTAGTTGGGAGAGAATTTTCCTTTGGCTTTATCTTGATGTGGGAAATCTTCTTCAATACCAACTGTCCTGGTGCAAACTGTCTTGGTTTGACCCTTTTGTTGAAAGCTCTGGACATTTTATTCTGATAAAGCTGACCATGACATACTGCATTCATCCTTTTTCCCTCTATGAGGGATAATTGTTCATAATGGCTCTTTATCCATTCTGCATCCCTGAGTTCAGCTTCCTATATGATTCTTAAAGAAGGAATCTCTACCTCGGCTGTAATTACAGCCTCGGTACCATAAACCAACATGTAGGGAGTTGCCCCGGTTGATGTGCAAACTGTAGTGCGGTATCCCAATAAAGCAAAAGGTAACTTCTCGTGACATTGTTTGTGGTTTTCTACCATCTTCCTTAGTATCTTCTTGATGTTTTTTTTGCGGCTTCTACGGCTCCATTCATCTGAGGTTTGTAGGCTGTGGAATTCTTGTGCTTGAATTTAAAAGTTCACACATAACTTTCATCAGATCACTGTTGAGATTGGCGGCGTTATCAATAACAATTGACTCGGGAACTCCGAATCGGCAAACAATACGATCTTTGACAAAATTGGCAACGACTTTCTTGGTTACAAATTTGTAAGATACGACCTCTACCCATTTTTTGAAGTAATCAATGTCCACTAGAATAAACCTATGCCCATTTGAAGTAGTACGCTCGATCGGACCAATGACATCCATTCCCCAGGCTGCAAAAGGCCAAGGTGAGATCGTTTCATTGAGCTCATTCAGTGGCACTTTTATCATATCGGTGTGTACCTGGAATTGGAAGCATTTTCGGACATACTGGATGCAATCTGTCTCCATGGCCATCCAAAAGTAACCGGCCCTAAGTATCTTCTTAGCCAAGACAAAACCATTCATATGCGGGCCACAGGTCCCAGCATGTATATCCTCAAGCAATTTAGAGGCTACTTTTGTGTTGACACATCTTAGCAGTCCCAAATCGGGAGTTCTTCTATACAAATTTTCTCCGCTGTGGAAGAAATGATTGGAAAATCTTCGGAGTGTGCATTTCTAAGTGTGGTTTGCATGCTCCGGATATTCTCCCTTTGACAATTACTCTTTGATGTCATGGAACCACGATTTTCCATCTATTTCTTCTTCAACATAAACATAATACACCGGCTGATTATGGATTCTTACTGGGATGAGATCAATGAAATTCTTATATGGATGTTGTATCATGGATGATAAAGTGGCCAATGCATTGGCAAACGCATTCTAAATTCTGGGCACATGTCAGAATTCTATCTTCGTGAACCTCTTTCTCAAATCCTGTATATGGTACAGATATATCTTGGAATTCTTGGTGGCTCACTCTCCTTGTACCTGGTGCACAAGCAAATCTGAATCGGCGATTACCAGCAGCTCCTGAATATTCATGTCGACCGCCATGTTGAGTCCTAATAATCTCTTAGAGCATTTTGTGCCTCAATCAAAGATCAATCTGCAATGGCTACTCAAAACTCTCCTATAAGAAGATTGGCAAATTCAAGAAGACGATTATGCAACTACATCATCTATTTCTAAGCCTTTCTAGTTCTTAGTACAAACACTGTATTCTTAAGTCTACAAGTGTTACAAAAGATAGGAAGAGTTAGAATACAAAACGAGAGTTGTGTCAACATTGGAAAGAATTACTATTGTTGTATATCGTTAGTGGTGAACGAACTAAAACCATCACTACTGTAAACATTTATCAAAGGTCTAAGAGAACCCTTATGACCTAAGGGTTTAGCAGATACCGGATAATGTTGACCGGTTTCTAATACCAAAATTGCTCTAATGCCCACTTCTTTGAAATTTGCTGCTCCATCAAAGAACATCCTCCAACCGTTGTATGCTTCGGTAATGTCTTCTCCTACGAATGATACTTCTTCATCAGGAAAATGCATTTTCAAGGGTTCGTATTCTCCTCCCATCGGGTTTTCAACAAGATGTTCTGCCAATGACTGTCCTTTGACTGCATTTTAAGTTACATAGACGATGTCGAACTCACTCAACAGTATTTGCCACTTGGCTAACTTCCCAGTCGGCATGGGTTTCTGAAATATGTACTTTAGAGGGTTCATCCTAGATATGAGATATGTGGTATAGGCACAGAAGTAATGCCTCAACTTCTGGGCCATCTAGGTCAAAGTATAGCAAGTGCGTTCCAGCAGAGAGTACCATGCTTCATAAGGTGTGAACTTCTTACTCAAGTAATATATGGCTTGCTCCTTTCTCCTTGTCTCGTCATGTTGTCCTAGAACACATTCGAAGGCTCTATCTAATACAGATAGATAGAGTAGCAAAGGCCGCCCCGGCTCTAACGGGACCAAAACCAGTGGTGTGGATAGGTACTCCTTGATCTTGTCAAAAGCTTTCTGACAATCCTTGGTCCAACTTGTTTTGGCATATTTCCTCAGCATCTTAAAGATGGGTTCACATAGGACTGTGGACTGTGCTATGAATCGATTGATATAGTTGAGACATCCTAGGAAGCTCATCACGTCCTCTTTGCTCCTATGTGGTGGTAACTTCTGAATAGCCTTGACTTTAGACGGGTCCAGCTCGATCCCTCGACGACTGACAATGAATCCCAGTGACTTTCATGCAGGAACCCCGAATGCACACTTTGCGGGGTTCAGTTTCAAGTTGTACCTCCTTAGCCTGTCAAAGAACTTTCTCAAGTCCGCTATGTGATCTGCGGCCCTCTTGGATTTAATAATGACATCGTCTACATACACCTCTATCTCCTTGTGCATCATATCATGGAAGATGGTTGTCATGGCTCTCATGTAAGTAGCCCCAGTATTCTTTAGACCAAATGGCATCATCTTGTAGCAGTATACCCCCCAAGGTATGATAAAAGTTGTTTTCTCCGCATCTTCTTCATCCATCCAGATCTGGTGATAACCCGTGAAGCAATCTACAAATGATTGGAGTTCATGCTTGGCACAGTTGTCAATCAAAATGTGTATGTTTGGTAGTGGAAAGTCATCCTTGGGACTTGCTTTGTTTAAATCTCGATAGTCAACACATACTCTGACTTTCCCATCCTTCTTCGGAACTGGCACAATGTTAGCTAACCAGGTTGGGTATTCGACCACCCTGAGAACTTTGGCTTTGATTTGCTTTGTAACTTTCTCATTGATTTTCAGGCTCATGTCTGGTTTGAACTTTCTGAGTTTCTGCTTCACTGGCGGACACATGGGATTAGTAGGCAACTTGTGAGCCACTATGGAAGTGCTCAAACCGGTCATGTCATCATATGACCATGCAAAAATGTCCTCATATTCTTTTAGGAAACGGATGTACTCTTCCTTTTATACCGGTGACAAGTGAATGTTGATGCAAACCTCCTTGACGATCTCGGCGTCCCTAGAATTTACTGCTTCGGTTTCGTCTAGGTTGGACTTAGGCTTATTCTTAGAGTTTTCAACTTCCCTGACAACTTCCTCAGGTATCTCATCTTCTTCATCTGAATCCCTATTCTCTCGTTGCGTTGCCTCATTACATGTCACAGTCACCGGTGCATAAGGAAAAGTAATAATAACGATGTAAAAAGAAAAAGTGTAGAAAATAGTAATGAATAATAAAGAGCAAATGCATTTGATTAAGATTAAACAACATCCATATAAGTGTGGTTCGATGAATCGAGCATTTATTTTGAAATAAGTAAGTCTTTAAAACGAAATTACTAAAAAATTTAAATGCTTAGAATGGCTAAAGAAATAAAATCTGCCAAGCTACCCAGGGACTCGGCGGACCCAGGACGGTATGGCGGTCCAGTTTTTGAGAACAACTCCCTTCTTCACAGTCTGAATAGTGAGGCCTTTTTCCTCCTCCTCGTTAATTATGGCACTGCAATCCATGTCTTCCTCTTCCAAGAACAGATTCTTCAACCCAACTAATGCTTCCTTTTCTGCAGTTCCCCATATTGTATCAACTTGGTAAAAAGCTTGATCTAGACATGGTACTGGTTGCTCGAGAAGGTAATACGATATGTGCTATGGAGGTGACTAATCATTGCTTTCTATTTTGCTACTCTGCCATTTGTCCTTCTCAACGATGTTGACACGCTCAATGTGATGATAGGTTTCCCCTCCTAGCCTTCTTATATGTCCAATAGCCGGGATGGTTTGACTAGTGTAAATGGGGTTACTCCCATCTTCGTGAATGATCACCTCCTGACGATTCCATTCAAACTTCATGGCATGATATAGTGTGAAAGGCACGGCCCCAACGACATGGATCCAAGGTCAGCCTAACAGAAGATTATACGAGGCCGGTATGTCGAGCATCTGAAACTCGACGTCGAACCAAGTTGGCCCCATCTGCAAGCAAAGGTTAATTTCCCCGATCGTGGCCCTTTGAGACCTATCAAAACCTTTCACGTTCATGATTCCTACCCGTATTTCATGAGAACCTTTGTCCAACCTTTTCAGAGTGTCCAACGGACAAATATTGAGGCTCGAACCTCCGTCAATCAGGGCCCTGGCAATAAATTTGTCTTCAAATTGCACTGTAATATGCAATGCTTGGTTCTGATTCAACCCTTTAGGTGGTAGGTCATCTTCGTGGAAGATGATATTATGACTTTTTAGTACTTGCCCTACCATATTGGCCATCTCTCCGCGGGTGATGTTATTGGGTACATAAGCTTCACTCAGTACTTTCATTAAAGCAATCTTATGCGCCTTTGAATTTTGCAACATTGATAGGATGGATATCTGAGCTGGGGTTTTGTTCAAATGGTCAATGATAAAATACTCCTTTGCTTGTACCTTCCTCCACAGGTCATCTGACCCTGTTTCAATGACAGGCTACCTGGTAGTGGCATCCTTGCTTGGTCCTCCCAAATGTTCAGGTGTGTAGACTCTTCCAGTCCTAGTCATTCCTTGTGCAACATTGGATTCCTCCATTTTTGCCTTTCCCTTTCGCCGAGCTTCGACAACGTAATCCTAGGGTATTGCTTTTGAGTTGAAAGGAGGTGGGGTTAACACTGTCACTGTGAAAGGTGTGACCACTTCTACTTCAAATGGCGTGAGGGTGGCCGCATGTGGAGCTACCTCTACCTCAAATGGAACCGGTGAAGCTACCAAGACCTTGATTGGTAACTGAGTTTATACCATAATAGGAGTAAGTGTGACTGCAACTTTACAGTCATTGCCTTCTCGAATAAGCCCAATCGACCCCTCAGGGTCCCATTCTTCGTTTTTCTCTATCATATGTACCCCACCACCTCTATGATCAGGGAGGGGTTTGTTGCGGACATTGGTGTAGCTTTCTTTACCTCTATGACCTTGTTGTCAATTAGTTTCTGGATCTTATCCTTCAATATTCAGCACTCATCAGTGGTGTGCCCCTTCATACCGGAGTGGTACGCATAAGTTTTACTCGGATTGACCCATTGGGATGGATTCTCTAATGCCACAGTAGGAATGAGGGTAACATAACTAGCGGCTTTCAACCTTTTATATAGTTGGTCGATGGGTTCAGCAATAGTGGTGTATTGTCTAGGTGGCTTGCGGTCGAAATTGGGTCTTGGTCTTGGAAAGTTTTGGTGATTGGAAATGGGATGGTTGGGAGTTATAAGTGTGATGGACAGTGACTGGTTGGGAATATCTGGGAGAAGAAGGTTGATGTGTAGGTGGTGATACTTGGTATGTGGGAGGATGTGTTTGATATGTGGGTGGAGGTGTTTTATATGTGAGTGGAGTTTTTTGATATGTAAGTGGAGATGTTTGATAGGTAAGTGGAGATTTTGGGCCCTGGGCCACCATTATTTCCCCAACGTCTCTCTTCTTTGGTATGCCGCCTGATTGTAACACCTTGTTTATGGCTTGTAATGCCTCAAAATTCATTACTCCGCTTTTGATTCCTTCCTCAATTCTTTCCCCAAGAGAACTTATGGTTTTCAATGACCATCAATCTTTCATAATACTACAGATCCTGTGCTCTGACGAAGAAATTGTTCATCTGTTCCTCGTCCAAAGATGGCCTGACCTTGGCCGCTTCCGACCTCCAACGAGTAGCATACTCATGGAAGGTTTTGGTGGGTTTCTTCTTAAGATTCTGGATATAGAAGATGTCTGGTGCATTATGTGTGTTGAACCTGAATCGGTCCATGAAATCAGACACCATACTCACCCAGTTGGACCATTTCTTGGGATCCTGGCTGATATACTAGGACAAAGCATCTCCAGTAAGACTCCTCATGAAGAGTTTCATACAGATCTTTTTGTCTTTCCCGACCTCAACAAGCTTGTCGCAATAGGTCCTCAGATGAACCCTGGGATCACATGTACCATCAAACATCTCAAACTTGGGAGGTTTTTATCCCTCTGGCAGTTCTACGTCTGCTGTATGCATAACTCTTCATAGTTCAACCCTTCTATTCCTTTACCGCCTTCGACACCCTGAACCCGGTTCGTCAACTTCTTGAGTTTTTCAGCCATGTTTTTAATGAGCAGGTCCTTCTCGGAGGTTTTCTGTGTATAGGATATTAGTTGGATAGAGTGAGGTACGGTTTCTATATAGGGTTACTTTGATGGGTGCCGGGGACTTGGGTGTAATGATGGTCATTGGTTGAGTTTTGAGGATCGGGAATAGGTTGTGGTATATTTTGGGGAGTATGGTAAGTGGTGGTTGGTGTGTACTGAATCGGTTGATGGTGATGTTGTGGCGGAGTTGGTACTGGTAAGGGATTGAGATTTTGGGGTGGGGTTGCATATTGATTCGGTGCAGGAGGATTTTGTGGGTGTTGGTTTTGTGTGTTTTGGGGAGGTGTTGGGTTCTTTATGTTTTGTTGGTTGATGTCGGGGACATTCAGTGCGAATGATAAGTTTGCCAAGTTGCGAAACTGCTCAAGCTCTCCTTGTAGCTCTAATATCTTTTGTTCCAACCTCAAGACTAGATCATTTGGTGTCGGGGTACTACATTCGTTTGAAGTTTCTGTATTCTCAATATTCTCCTTCCGGATACACTTATGTCATCCATTTTTTCTTTTCCTCTGCCTTTTGTATTGCTTGGAGGAGGAGGTGGATGGCCTCTAGATCTAGTGTTATATGCTGATGAGGCTAGTATGAGCGAACCAACCTTAGGGGATGGGAATAAACAATAAAGAAAAAAAAGGTAGACAAGTCGGTGAGGGTTCTGAAATGTTTGCAGTATTTAAATACATATTGCGGGAATGTAAATTCGTGTCCTAATTTGGAAGACTCGTTGTGCCCGAGGTAGGTCTAGCGACAAGTAAATTTGGAGATCATTTTAGATGACAGTAAATGCTTCATTTCATAATGTGAAAATAGACGAATCCCAAAGCGATACTAAGATAATAGAAAAGCAAGTCAACATTGGCACTTGGCCTTATTACATTTAGGAAAGCAAATAAATCTAGCCTACTTGGTCCCAGAAGGACCTACCCCAGATTCGATCTTCTTGACTCTATCGTACAGGTTCCCTAGCTCGCACAGACCCAACAACAGGTAGGCTCTGGCCAGATGTCCTCCTTCACTTCCCTCAGCATTCTGTCAATCCTCAATCCTCTTTATGACTTTACCCTCAAGCTCCACTAATCCTCGCTCCAGATATTCCAACTTTCTGTTGGAAGTGATAGCCATCTATTTTCATTCGCCGATTAATCTCATGTTTTTCTCGTGTATTTCCCGGTGCTCATTCTCAGAGTCGTGGACCCTCTTGCGCAGCCTGTTGTATTTGGCTTGAGCCTCAGCTTCTTCGTCTATGATCCTATTCCCTCACCAGTTCCTTGCATCACCATCCCCTTCAGATTGTCCTCTAACCATGATGGGCAGAGAGGTTCACACCCCGCATGATCCTATCTGGCTCAATGGTGTTCTTTTCCACAATGATCTTGCAGTGCCACATGTGATGAGTTTGGCACTTGTAAGGGACATCATCATCTTGAAAGTCTGCTCTGAAATGGCTCATTTTGGCAATCCTGGGTACAACCTGTTTCCTGCCTGCTTGCCTCATGACTCGGATAGGGACATAAGGGTATATCCCTCTCAACCCAATCAACACCAAGTGTGGAGCGTCCCTGGATCTGATGATGAATTCGTCTATTGGGAACCATTCAAACATCCATTGCACCTGTTCCTCGGTCAGATTGTCGAAGAACTCAATGTAAGTCATCCGCTTGGGGTGATGGAAGGCAATATGGTCGTTCCAAGCCCTTCGCGGAAATTCTTGCAGATAGTGACCTTTTGAAAATGTTCCAATAACCAAAATTGTAGCAACAGGTTACAACCCTCGAAATGCTTGACCCCTGTTTGACAGCGCTCCAAAGCCCTGTAGATGTCGGCTATGATTATGGGGACTACAGTGTATGTTTGCCCATTGATCCCCTCCATCAAAGTCTTGGCGACCATGGCCAACCTAGTATGGATTCTTTCCCTTTTCATTGGGAACACTATCAGGCCCAAGAAACGCACAATGAACACGAACACTCTGTGATGGATGTGGCCTAGAGAAGTGATAGAAAGCTCGTCATGGAAGGTACGATAGGACTTCCTATGGCCATATCTCTCGTACAGGTATTCGAAGGGTATGTAGGACTTCTCCTGGCATCTCAAGTCAGTATTTTTCTTCAACCCCATCATCTTTAGGAACCCTCTACCAGTACGATTTTCCAGATACCAACAACCCAGGGCTATCCCAAGTCAATCCCGCAAGTCCCCCAATTTCCTCTAGGAGTGGAGTCATCTCTATGTCGCCGAAACGGAACACAACCCTTTCACTGTCCCAGAATAAAGTGGCAGCCTCGATCAACCTGTTGTTTGGCTGAATGTCTACTAGGGAAGGCAATTTACCCAAGTACTTCCTTACATGTTTCTTGTCACTTGAGGAAAGGTCCTCCCACCAATCTAGCAGTAATGGTGGAATGTTGCTAACTATACCAAATCTGGGGACCTCGTGCCTCATTTTATACAAAACAAAAAGGTTAGGCCCTATCCCTCACTAGACTCGACTATTTATACATTCATGATTAGCATATTGGCATTTAGTTCTCCAAATTAATGCACAGAACGTGGTTGTGTCCGTTGGAATTATGGAAACCCCGGTGGACTTTTAGATAAGGCTCGTCTTAAAGGATCATTATGTGGACAATATATTAATCCGACTAGGTTTGACCATGATGTATACACAATTTCAATCAGAGTAAGGTTACTATGGGGTTTATACTGGTACCCTCAAGCGGACAACTTGAGGGGGAAAGGCACGGAACCGTCGACTGCACCGCTGATCGACTAGTTTTACCGCAAATAAGCCTTTCCGAATTTAAGGGTAATAAATTGGAAGAGCGCAACCACTCATCAAGCGTTGCTATAGGATTTAATACGCACGAGTGAAATATGATGTGGAGCATGATATATGCAGTAATAAATAGCATGTATTCAAGTATTTGCACGTAGGAAAAATAAATACAGTATTTAAATAATTGAAAGACAGTTACAAAAAAATGAAAACAAGGAGACAAGTCAGTTTCAGGAATAAAGAGATCATAAATGCCTTAAAAAATAGACAATCAAATTCAAATAAGGGGAAAGGGTACGTGGGATAGAGCATGCTTGGACTAATTCACAAAAGATAAGTTCGTTATGCTAAGAGCCTAAAAATATTCCCAGCAGAGTCGCCATGATATCGCGCCCCCTCCCCCCCCCCCCCCCGCGGAGAGAAGTCCGGGTTTCGACATTCATGGGGGTAATAACTCATTTCCTTTTTTGGGAATTGGGTATTTGAAGAGTCGCCATCTAACGCATTATGGTGCGTTAGGGCACCCAGAGCGATTAACTCTTAGACTAGTTTGCATTACCAGAGATTTAGGGTAAGGGCTCAAAATAACCTTGAGGGGAAAGTTTTAGGCACCCCTCTTGGTCCACAACGGTAGGTCCCGACCGAACTTATACTTATGTGAATTAGTCCTTTTAACAAATAAATAGTTCAAACACATACTTGCAAATAAAGACATGTTAAGCACATATATGACTCAAGTAATGGAACAGGGGAAAAGGTTTGAACAAGTTGCACATATATAAATAAAAGTAAAGTTTAAACATCGGGAATTGGGAACGAGGGGCCTAGGATGGTTGGCCTACAGGATCACCCCACATAATGCCCGGTAATCACTCCTCAATGAGGGGCTACACGTGGTATTAGCGTGTAGTCATCATATCCTTACTACCCAATTCCCTCCCCTTGGTTATAGCCTAAAGCGTTCTAACCCTTTATAGATGTCCTATGCATGCACTACCTGTCCCTTCCTTGTGACCCTGGAGGGAATTAGGACCTCGAATTTAGGTAGTTCTAGAACTTCCTAAGGTTTTAAAGGATAAAAGTGTAGGCGTCAATCAAAAACAATTAGGACTCTATTTAAAGAGAAGAAATTACAGGCTCACAGTCACCTCCACAAATATAACAAGTAAGTGCACATCTTCAAACAACAGTAAAGTATTTAAGAGAAAATCCTAGGATATGATATCTAGGTGATCAGGGATTATATAGCATTGAATCAGGACCAAGCGTCAAAGGCCTATTTAGCTTGCATACTGATTTTAGACCTTTGAATGTAAACAGTCTTAAATAACAAAGCGCAACTTTTATAGTTGCAGGATTTTAATCGCCCAATAGGCTTGCCTAAACGCATAATAGCGACATCTTAAAAGCATGGTATCTATATTGATTGGGAATGCAATAAAACAGTAGAATGATTTTTAAACAACAACTTGAGATCCTATAGGTATGCTTTCTAGTAGTATTAGTTTTAAGGCAGTGTTTGAAAACTTATTAAAAAAACAGACAAATGAATTAATTAAGCCAATTCAGAATATATAAACACGAATTTGAACTGATTTATTTAACTAAACTGGTTTTAAGTTCTATAGGCATGATTTCTATTAGAGCCGATTTTAATTCCTATAGGCATGGTATCTAACTAATAAAAGCTGACATATGGACTTATAGGCATGATTTCTAAGGCGACAAATTTGAATACATGCTGTAATGAAAACTGAACTTCAATTACTCTATACTATATAGGCATGATATCTAATTCCATTTTAACCCTATAGGCATGATCTCTATTATTAAAGCCATTAAGATCCTATAGACATGGTTTCTAATTGAGTGGAAGTAAAGCAAACATAACAAACACATTTAAATCAGCATGGACCCTATAGGCATGGTATCTACCCAATTTACCCAACATATATATAACTACCCACCCTTTTTTACTAATAACCCCAATGTTTGTTTACAAAAATTATTACAGACCAATGAATTAAATAAAAATACATAAATAAACAGGAGTTAATCTATAAGGAGCCTACAGTAGGCCTAAATGATTCCTAGCCTCCAATAGCCTCAAATGCCCAAAGTTCCATAGCCAATTTCATGTCTAGGTGTGTCATAGTTCCCTAAGGACCTCAAGGATCCCGGGCAGTGCTCACACCTAGGCTTTTTCTCAAATAATAACTGATTTAGGTGCAGTGTGAAAAGGCTAGCTCTGACATGCCAGAGTTTAGAGAGATTTGAAGGATCTCAAGGCAATACACATATCAGAGAGGCAGAACCTAGTATTCTAAGAGTGAAGTGAGAGTGCTTGACATAGTTTTGAAAAGGTTTTGAAAATAGTACAGAGATGACTTTAGAAGTAAAAGGTTTTTCAGAAACAGGAAATAGTTTGGTGGTAAAAGACAGTATGAGAAGAGTACCAAAACAGCATGCAATCAATTGGTCATAAAACATCCAGATTCAGAAAACACTTAACAAACAGATCTCACATAAGAATCACATTGGGGTACATGGATAGGGTATAAAGGAAACATATAGTCAACAAACTTCATAAAACACTTGGGGTCTTAGAGACTCAGCAGGCTAATCATGGACAGTAAGTAGTTAAGACACAGATCATAGTTGACATGTCTTGAACAAGATTAAACATACAATTTAGATACTAGGTAAAGAAGTATGCAGGAAAGAGTGTAGAATATAAAGAATACATTGAACAGGCAGAGTTTAGACATGTTGAGCAAAGAAGTAGGCAGGAATACAAGTTGAACTCATAACTAATGAACTAGTGTAGAAATGAATTATATAGGGTTTGGATTTCAAAACATAACTAGAGACATACCAGTTGAAGAAAAGGGTGCAGAATATAAAGCAAATGAAGTTCCAATATCTAGCCTTGGCTTTTAGCCGGCTAGATCAGTAAGTATTATAAATAGCAGAAGAGAAAGAGAACTTTTAGAGTGTCAATGTGCTTTTTGTGATCTAATGTTCTGTCTTCGGAAGTGAGAATAGAAGGGAGTTTATCTAGTAATCAAAAGCTTAGCAAAATAAGGTAAGGGAATCAGTTAAGTAGCAATTAGAGAGATTCAGGGAATCAATCACATGTAAAAATCAACAAGTCTTTCCCTTAATCAAGGGATAATCAAATCAACGGTAAAATCATGCTAGATATTTAAGAAAAAGAATCAAGTAAGGTTCGGGTATAGAGTAGGTAATTAGGAGTAAATGAACAAAAGTTTCAATTAAGGTAACAATCAATAAATGCAAGGGGAAAGCTAATTAAGGCAAAGTGTTCGATCAAAAATAAGAATCAAAATTTGTTAAGGAAAAGAGTTCAAATCAAATCAGGGAATAAAAATTTTAGAATAGTCAAGGAGAAAATCACGTATAGAGTCACAAGTTTAGCAAATAAAATAAGGTAAGAAATGAATAGTCAGGATTCAACACGTAATTTTAATGAAACAAATAGTTAAATCGACACTAATTCTAGGAGAAAGATATAGGTCTTAACATGAATAGTCAGGATGAACACAAGCATATAGAATCAGTGAAAGGTTGAACTAAAAAATTCGGTAGAGGCATATTAGGACAAGAAAAGCATGAGGAATCACAAGAACCAAAGAAAGAACACAATCAGTATACCAATACTCAAAAACCAGACGAAGAACGTTAAAAATTAGGGCTTTTAGTACAAGCGAGTTAAGGTTTACAAAATCAGTCAAAACACATAAGAAGCAGAAGATTAAACACTCAAAAATCATCAAACATTTTGTAAAAGAAATTTTCGAAAATCCTAGTTTAGAAAAGATGAAAATATACGATTCTTTTAAAGAAAATCATACGATTCTTGTAAAGAATCTCAAGGTTGTTGTAAAACTAATATGAAACAAGTTCAAATAATCTCAGATTTGTACAGATCTAAGAGGTTTAGAAAAAAAATTAGGGTTTCGAAGAGAACAACACAGAGGTAAAGAAACATGCTTAGAAACCCATAGATCATAGTCAATATAGGACGATCTTACTCGGAATCACACTGGAACGACCTGAAACAGGTGAGAAAGGGACCATAGATGCAAGCCAACTAACCTTGGTCCCTTGAGGACCATGGAGATGGCGATATCAACGTGAGAGAGGCTAATAGAGGCCTAAGGGGTAGTGAGAGACCACGAGAAATAGCCATAGACGAGTGACGATTAGGTTTGATTAGGGTTAGGTTTGAGAGGATTTGAGAGAAGAGAAGGGTTTCAGGGTGGCGGATGGTGTAGAATGAAAGAGTTTTGGGGGGGAGGGGGGGTCGTTTGGTTTATTTTAGGAAGGGTCGTTTGTGGCTGTTGATCTCTATGATCAACGACCGAGATTGAAGAGGTTTTGGGGCGAGATCGGGTAGCAGGGTTTGGGCCGGGTAATTTGAATTAAAATTGGGCTGGTTATTGGGTCAAGATAGGGCTAAAAATTGAAATAAAAATAGGCAAGATTTTAAATAGCCACTTTAATAGCTATATAATTTATAAAAATAAGGAATGATTTCCAAAAAAATATTTTCGTGTACTAAAATAATTTAAAATA
This sequence comes from Nicotiana sylvestris, assembly GCF_000393655.2. Lineage (NCBI taxonomy): Eukaryota > Viridiplantae > Streptophyta > Magnoliopsida > Solanales > Solanaceae > Nicotiana > Nicotiana sylvestris. The sequence goes on along the minus strand of NC_091057.1, from coordinate 82,163,057 downwards.
ATTGTTTAATATTTTAAAAATATAAAAGACCATTTTATACATCAATAATGTAATTATGCATTAGTAGGGCTATTATTGCAAATATGTACAATTTAGCCTAAAAATGTAAATATAATTACAAAAAATACACTAAAAATATTTAAGCACTATTTTTGGCATAAATGAAGAATTCAAATGACTAAATCATCACAAAAGTAATTTGAAGGATAATTATTGGATATTTTATAAATAAAAGAGAAGAAATAAATCGATTTGGAGCTTTTAAATTTATGGAAAAATTATAAAAATGTTTATGCATGCTTATAACTGCATACGTGCTATTTTGAAAGTATATATATATATATATATATATATATATATATATATATATATATATATATATATATAAAGTATATAGGAAAAATTGGGTATCAACAGTCTACGTACACTCTACCCTCTCTAGATCTCACTCATGGAATTATATTAGATTTATTATTATGATTGTATTTCAAAAAAAATACTTTAAAAATTTGTGATGTAAAACAATCAGCATTTGTGTAGCTATAGATCATCTTATTAAAGTCAAAACAAAAGATATCCCTTTTTTGGGGACAAATTTAAAAAAATTATATCACATAAATTGGAACAGATGAAGTACTACATATACATATTGAAAATTACTTACTACATGTTTTATACAAGCCTTTAGCTATCACGATCCAAAATCACTACCGACTATAGTGACACCTAACCTTACTTGCTAGTCAAGACAACAACAACAACAACAATAATAATAATAATAATAATAATAATAATAATAATAATAATAATAATAAATGAGTCTGAAAGTCGAACAATCATAGACAAATGCCAAATCAGTATAACAAATCCCAAGAACTGTGTAACGCTGAGCCATGAGCTCTAATATATGAATACAAGTATGATAGTACAACATATTGTCTGAAATAATAATAGTAATGAAAGATGGAAAGAGAGGGTAGGGACTGCGGTCAGGAAGAAGCTCTACCTTGGGTCTCAACTACAACATCAACAACTCAACTCTCAACATGGGTCCAACTCCTGGACCTCCACAATTAAGTGCATAGTGTAGTACGAGTACAACCAATCTCATGTACTTTGTAAGTATCAAGTCTAACCTCGGCGAGATAGTGATGAAAGTCATCAATGATACTCACTTACCAACTTGTTCAATTCATAAATATATAAGTACACAACAATAATACCAAAATCTAAGTATGAGCACATGTATAGCCAATCAGTGCATGTAGAAAAGATATGCACGGTTTCTTAACAGTTTAACAACTCAGTATATAGAGAAAATATGCGCCAAACATCAATATATTATCGATAGTTGCATCTAGAGAAGATATGGATTAATAAACAAGATAAGTTATACAGGTTGACATATTGAGAAGATATATATTGTGAATCAATTCTTTAATCAAAGCGGCATATAGAGAGGATATGCATATAGAGGCATGTATACATTCTAGAGCTAACATATAGAGAAGATATACGATGAAAAACATGTATACATCCAAGTCATATGGAGAAGATACCCAAAATCAAATTCTGGTCAGTTTTCCATAATATGCGTGTACGTCGTCAAGAGAGAAACATGAGAGGACGAACCTAGGGGATGAATCCTTATCCATACGATGCATGAGCAACTCACGTGCTATAATCATAGTAACTACACGGACAACTCACGTGCTATAATAGCTCAACCCGCACGGACCACTTATATGTTGTCATTCCAGTCCATTTTATAGAAATCATATACAAGAATACATGTATATGAACAACGGATATAAATAACATACTCATGGACTTATAAAATAGCATGCAAAAGTGAATGCATGTGCGAAGTGTATGACTACAACTCATATTAGGCGGGTATGCCGTACAATAACAAGTATCATTTTAAACATGGAATCAAAACCTACGCATGATCTCTAGCATGATTCAAGAGGTTCATGTAGTCATACAAATGTCGAAATCATGAATCATAGAAACCATATAGTTCAAACAAGGTATAAATAGAAGCCTATAATCTAATCCGGTCATGAATCATACATAGCACCTGCATATTCACTCGTCACCTCACATGTACGCTGCTTTCCACACATTTGAATTAGACAAATACGGTTGAATCCTAAGGGTTATTCCCCTCACAACAAGGTTAGTCAAGATACTTAACCTCAAATGGGAAAAATCAATACTCCAAAAATGCCTTACCTTGCAAATTGGCCTCCAAACAACTCAAATCTCATCAAATAACACACCACGGTATCAAATAAAGCTATAGGAATAAATTCTAAATAATAAAGCTTTAATCTTTAACCATATCTCCAAAAGTCAACGCGGACTAACATGGTCAAAACTCAAGTCAAGGGGTAGATTTTGACTACTCATAATCCCACGAGTCTCAATATGTGATTATATTTCAAAATCGAGTCCAAATTAATGCCAAAATCCCCAATTATACTCTCTTAAATTATAGGCAAAACACCCAAAATTTGTCTTTCACATTCCATAATCTAAGGATAATAATCCATGGAGAAATAAGATATATAATCAAAATCAAGTAAAAATTATTTACCCTCAAAGTACTAGTGAAAACTCCTTCCAAATTTGCCTCTAGCCAAGTTTCAAACTCAAAATAGTGAAAAATGAACAAAATCCTTGAATTATACCATTCTGCTAGGGATTCTTCATTTGCGGCAAACATTGCCGCTTCTGCGAAAAAACCTCGCATTTGCGAGCTTCACTTAACCAGTCGTCCCTTCGATTCTGCGCACATCCCTAGCTTCTGAGAAGGCGCAGGTGCGACCAACCCATTGTTTCTACACTACCATAGATGTGATCACACCTCTACATCTGCAGGCCTCAAGCCCCAAATTCTTCCTCGCATGTGTGACTCAAATCCTCGCTTTTGCAGTCTCATACCTGCACAAAAAATATCACATCTATAATCACTATAATAGTGCGGAATCAATTCAAAACACATACGAGCCCCCATCGACTATACTACAAGTCCTATTACCTTATTTCCCTCCCTTTCCTACTAGACTTATCTATAAGCTCAAAATACCACAACAACCATCGAAGAATTGACGATCAAAACTCACCTCTTAACTTTGAAGCTCCCAACTTCATCAAACATGTTCAAATCATGCCCAAACATTCCAAATTCTAACCAAACTTACAAATCCCAATCAACTAAAAAAGCATAAACAAAGACCTAGAATTTCACTCGGATCCCGATAACATTAAAGTCAAGTTCTGAAATACCAATCGAATCCCGATAAGATCAAAGTCAACTCCCCGTCAAACCTAGGAATTGCCCAAACCTTCAAATTGCCAACTTTCGGTAAATAAAGCCAAAACCCTCTAGGGACCTCCAAATTCAAATTCGAACATACCTCTAAGTTAAAAATTATCATACGAATCAATTGAAAACATCAAAGTACCAATCCTAGGTCGTTTAGTTAAAAGTCAAATCTTGATCAACTCTAATAACTTAAGATATCCAAAGCAGAACTAAGTGTTACTATTTTCTCACAAGCCTTCTCAAAACTAAACCAACAATCCCCGACAAGTCACAAAATAATAAACAAGCACACGGAAAATCAAATAGAAAAGTGAGGCTCAAATACACAAGACGACCAATCGGGTCATTACATGTGATGATCCGAAAGGTCATTTTATATTTTAGAATACAATTCTATGCTTTTAATCCTAAAAAATCTCAATTTTACCCTCTTCGATTTGCATTCATAGTAGGGCATATTTTCGGAAAGCTTTTATGTTAAAAGTTGATAAAAATAAGAAATTTTGCATAAAAACTTCATTTGAGTTGACTTCGGTCAATATTTTTGGTGAACGGAATTGGATTCATACTTTGACGGTACCAGTGGGTCCATATCGTGATTTGGGCCTTGGCATAGGCCCGAAATCGGAATCGAAAGTCCCTAGCCCGAGATATCGGACTTTGTCGATATTTGAAAGTTAAAGACTTAGTAAAATGGAAATGTTTGACCAAGGTTTGACTTTTAGGATATCGGGTCCATATTTTGGTTTTGAAACCCGGTATATCTCTAATTCCCCATTTATGACTTGTCTATGAAATCTGGTGAGAAACAGAGTTGGTTTGACGTGATTTGGACGTCTAGTTGAGAAATTAGAAGTTTCAAAGTTTTCTTGATAATTTCATTTAATTTGGTGCTAAATTCATAGTTCTAGGTGTTATTTTAGTGATTTGATCATGGGAGCAAGTTCATATGATGTATTAAGACTTTTGTGCATGTTTGGTTTGAAGCCCCAAGGGCTCGGGTGAGTTTCGGATAGGCTACAGAGTGAAAATAGGACTTAGAACATTGTTGGTGTTTCAGTTGCTGGTGTAGGCCAATGCGAGATCAGGTATCGCATTTGCAACCTCTACAGGTTCCGCATTTGCGAGCTATTTCTTGCATTTGCGAGGAGTAACTGGGCCAAACAGTCTTCGCAATTGCGAAGAATTCTTCGCATTTGCGAAGTAAATCTTGAAAGGGCAGTGATCGCAAATGCGATCGTAGATTCGCAATTTCGAAGGTCCATGTTTGCATTTGCGAAGGCAACAGAGGTGAGAAGGACTTTGCATTTGCGATGTTCCCTTCGCATTTGGGGGCTTCGCATTTATGAAGCCCAGATCGCAAATGCGACATTTGCAGCTATGTAAAAATGACGTAGATGGGATTTTTCTCCCATTCTTCAAATTTTCAAAACCTAAAACACAAGAGGCGATTTTCCAAAGAATGTTTCTTCCCCAAATCATAAGTAAGTTATTCTAAACTAGTTTCTTTCAATCTTTCACTACATTTTTCAAGATTTCAACCTAAAATCTAAGGTTGTCATGGTGGAATTGGGGGTTTTGGGTAGAAACTAGGGATTTGATAAATTGGAAATTTAGACATCAAATTGAGGTCGGATTTCAAAACTAATTATATATCCAGGCTTGGGGGTGAATGGGTAATCGAGTTTTGGTCCAAATTCTGGTTTGGACCAAGCAGGCCCGGGTATTTACTTTTGTTGACTTTTTCAATAATGGCCTAAATTGAATTCTTTTCGATCGTGGGTAGTTCTTAAGGCTTAAATTGAATCATTTGGTTGGTAATTTACTAGATTTTATTGGTCTGTAGGCTTGTTTGAAGGGAAAAGCTGTCGTTGAGCTTTGGGTTTGGTCGTTGGAGCGAGGTAAGTGTCTGGTTAACCTTGGCTTGAGGTATTAGGTATTACTTGTCTATTTGCTATGTGTTTGAATGTTTGGTACAACGTATAGCTGAGGTGGCGAATACCTATGCATTGTTGTCGAGTTATAGCATGCGAGTGGGTCTTATTCTTGTTATTGTTGCTTTCTTTGATCATATTATCCATGCTTAGACTAGCTACTCGTTATGTTGAGCATTCTTATCATGTTTACGAACCTTGGTATTGATTGAGTATTGACTCAAAGTTGAGGTTGGTATTTTGGAACCAAATGTTGAAGTATAACTTGTTATTGTCATTTCTATCTCCCAGGTATTATTGTTCATTGTTTTGGTGAGGGAGAAAGTTAATGAACGAAGGATGATACTATGCTATATTTTGTAAGTGTTAATGCACGAATGGTGATGCCCTATCATATTGTGAGTGTTAATACACGAAAGGTGATGCCCTGTCATATTGTGAGTGTTAATGCACGAAGGGTGATATTGTGTCATATTATGATAGGCTTAATGATGTTGTACCATATTATGAGAGGGTTAACGCACGAAAGGTGATACCATGCCGCTTTTATTGGTGAGGTTGAGAGTAAAAGCACGAAGGGTGATGTCATGCATTTTTCTTTACCGTGTTTACTTGTTTCTATCTGTCTAAGGTATTTTGATTGAGAAAGATCTTATTACTGATGTGATCCTTTATCTTGTGATCCCCTCAGCATGCCCCATTCCCAATATTTCTTGTCTTGTTTCTTTCATTGTTGTTATTGGTATATATATTGTTACACTAAACAGGTTTAATTGTAGGTGTCTTGCCCTTGCCTCGTCACTACTTCGCCGAGGTTGTACTCGACATTTACCAGTACATGGGGTCAGTTGTACTGATACTGCACTCTGCACTTTCTATGCAGATTTCAGTACTGGTCTGAGCTGATTCTGAGGTTAGCTGCTAGCTTCACGTGATCGGAGACCCAAGGTAGACATGTTGGTGTCCGCAGGCCCTGGCGTCTCCTTTTATACATTCTCTTTACTGTTTCTTTTGTTTCGAAGACAGTTGTATTTCCTTCAAACATTTATTTCTAGTTAAATCTTAGAATTTCGCAAATTGTGACTCCAGATCCGGGTAGTTGTGTACAAGCGTTAAGATTGTTATGGATCTCCACACTCTTTTAACTAGTTATGGTGTAATTGTTGTTAATAACTGAAAGGTTTATGAATTGGCTTGGCTTAATGATCCCCTAATGTTGGCTTGCCTAGCAAGTAGAATGTTAGGCGCCATCACGGTCCCAATGGTGGGAATTTCGGGTCGTGACAAGTTGGTATCATAACACTAGGTTGCCTAGGTCTCACAATTCACAAACAGGCTTAGTAGATTCTGGGGATCAGTACGGAGATGTTGTACTTATCTCTCAAAGGCTACAGAGTTTAGGAATAATGTCACATCTATTCTACTCTGTCGTGCGAATTTGTTCTCTCGTTGCTAATTGAACTCTTCTACTCTTGATCTCTTGTAGATGGCAAGAATATATACTGCATCCTCAGTTGAGCAGCAGCCAGATCCCCTAACGGCAGCTCCTACGAGGGGCAGAGGTCGAGGCTGAGGCCTTGCTAGAGGTCGAGGCAGGGGTAGGGCTCAGCCCAGAGCTCGAGCAGTAGCACTAGTGGCGAAGCCTTAGGTAGAGTTTGATGAGGAGGCTCCAGCCCAGACCGTTCCAACAGGACCAACTCAGATCCCAGAGGGGTTCATCGCCACCCCGGTACTTCATGATTCTTTGGTCCGTTTAGTGGGCCTCATGGAGAGTGTGGCACAAGTCGGCACATTTCTTGTAGCACCAGCCATCTCTCAGACTGGGGGAGGAGCATAGACTCCAACTACTCACACTCCGGAGCAGATGGCTCCCCAATTTCAGACTCTAGCAGCTCAGCCCATTGGGGTAGTACATCTGGGTGTTGCGGCACAGATCGATGATGGATCAGCTATGTCTTTTGAGGCTTTATGGAGATTGGATAGGTTTACCAAGATTTTCCCAGTTCACTTCAATGATGCATCTTCAGAGTATCCCGAGGATTATCTGGACAGTTATCATGAGGTGTTACGGAACATAGGCACAATGGAGACCTATAGGGTTGATTTTCCTGCATTCCAGTTGTCGAGTTCCGCCAAGAAATGGTGGAGGGATTATATGTTGACCAGATCAGTTGGGTCATCGGCTCTCACTTGGGACTAGTTCTCTTAGTTATTTCTTGAGAAGTTCCTTTCTTCACATTGAGAGAGGACTATCGGAGGTAGTTTGAGCATCTTCAGTAAGACTCTATGTCTGTCACTTAGTATGAGATCTGATTTGTGGATTTGGCCCGCCATGCTATTCTTCTGCTTTCTACCGAGAGAGAGAGAGAGGGTGAGGAGGCTTATTGAGAGACTTGCTCAGCCTATCAGATTGCAGATGACCAAGAAGACTGGAGTGAGATTTCTTTTTAGACGGCTGCCGATATTGCCAGGCGAGTTGAGATGGTGTTAGCTTAGGGGAGTGGTCAGGGGTCTGACAAGAGGCCTCATCACTCCGATAGATTCAGTGGGGCCTCACATGGAGGCCGAGGTACTTTTGGTAGAGGCTATCCTCCTAGGCCGTTTCATTCAGCACTCCAGGCTTCTCATGGTTCTTTAGGTGGTCGTGGCCCTCATATGTATTACTCCGATAAGCTAGCCTACAGTGCACCACCAGCTCTTATTAGTGCACCTCATCTCTAGAGTTTTTAGGGTGGTTACTCAGGCCGATAGGGTTAGTTTCAGGTCAGTAGTCATAGCAGTCGAGGTCTTGTTATACTTGTGCTGATCCGAGGCACATTGCTAGGTTTTTCCCTCAAGCATCGAGCAGTTCTCAGCATCAAGGTTCTCGTGCCATGGTTCCGGCACTAGGTGCTTCACTGCCCCCTCCCCCAGCCAGCAAGAGGTAGGGGTCAAACAGCTAGAGGGGGAAGTCGGGGCATTAGAGGTAGAGGTCAGGCCTCTAGAGGTGGAGGCTAGCCAAACAAGGCACGTCCTCAAGATGTAGTTTGGAGTGGTAGGGCCCAGCTCTGATGCTATGCTTTTTCAGCCAGGCCTGAGGCTGAGTCATCTGACATGGCTATTACAGGTACAATTTCAGTTTGTAGTAAAGATGCCTCAGTACTATTTGATCCAGGTTCTACTTATTCCTAAGTGTCATCCTATTTTGCTTCATATTTGGTTGTGCCTCGTAATTCTTTGAGTGCTCCCGTGTATGTGTCCACCCCTATGGAAGATGCTATTGTTGTAGATCGTATTTATCGTTCGTGCGTGGTTACCATTGGGAGTCATGAGACTCGTGTAGATCTCATACCTCTCGATATGGTCAATTTTGATGTCATTTTGGGGATTGATTAGCTATCACCTTATCATGCTATATTGGATTGTCACGCCAAGATGGTGACCTTAGCTTTGCCAAGGTTACCTTTATTGAAGTGGAGAGGGACTCCAGGCCATTCTACCAGTAGGGTTATCTCGTATGTGAAGGCTCGGCATATGGTCGAGAAGGGGTGTCTAGCTTATTTTGCTTATCTCCGCGATTCTAGTACGGAGGTTCCTTCCATGGATTCGGTACCAGTTGTTCATGAGTTCCCATAGGTATTTCCTGCACACCTGCTGGGGATACCACCCGACAAAGATATCGACTTCTATATCGATTTGGCTTAGGCACTCAGCCCATTTCTATTTCGACATACCATATGGCCCTACCAAAGTTGAAAGAATTGAAGGAGCAGTTGCATGATTTGCTTGATAAGTGCTTTATTAGACCTAGTGTTTTGCCTTGAGTGCCCGTGTTATTTTTGAAGAAGAAGGATGGATTAATGAGGATGTGCTTAGATTATCTGCAATTGAATAGAGTCACAATCAAGAACAAGTATCCATTGCCAAGGATTGATGACTTATTTGATCAGCTCCAGGGTGCCAAGGTGTTTTCAAAGATCGATTTGAGATCTGGCTACCATCAGTTGAAGATTAGGGCATCCAATGTCCCTGAAATAGTTTTTTAGACTCAGTATGGACATTATGAATTTCTAGTAATGTCATTTGGGCTGACAAATGCCCCAGCAGCATTTATGGATTTGATGAACCGGGTGTTCAAGCCCTATTTGGATTCCTTTGTGATTGTGTTTATTGATGATATCTTGATCTACTCTCGCAATCGAGAGGAGCATGAACAACATCTTCGGATCGTTCTTCAGACTCTAAAAGACAGCCATTTATATGCTAAGTTTTCAAAATGCGAGTTTTGGTTGAGCTCAGTTGCTTTCTTGGGGCACGTTGTGATTGCTGAGGGTATTCAAGTGGGTCTTAAGAAGATTAAGGCAATCAAGAACTGTCCTAGACCCACTTAAGCTATAGAGATCCGGAGTTTCTTGGGATTGACAGGTTATTACCATCAGTTTGTGAAGGAGTTCTCATCTATAGCAGCCACGTTGACCAGGTTGACCTAGAAGGGTGCCCCATTCAGATGGTTAGACAAGTGTGAGGCGAGCTTTCAGAAGCTCAAGACTGTTTTGACTACAGTGGCGGTGTTGGTGTTGCCCACAGGTTTAGGGCCTTATACAGTATATTGTGACACTTCTCGTATTGGACTTGGTGCTGCAGAATTACCCTGTTCATAACTTAGAGCTGGCAGCCATTGTTCATGCACTGAAGATTTGGAGGCATTATCTCTATGGCGTGTCGTGTGAGGTATTCATGGATCATCAAAGTTTGCAGCACTTGTTCAAACAAAAGGAGCTCAATTTGAGGCAGGGAGGTGGTTGGAGCTATTAAAAAACTATGATATCACCATCTTGTATCATTCCGGGAAGGCCAATGTGGTAACCGATGCTTTGAGTAAAAATTCAGCTAGTATGGGCAGCCTCGCATACATTCCAGACGGTGAGAGACCCCTTGCATTAGATGTTCAGGCCTTGTCCAATCAGTTCATGAGGTTGGATATTTCTAAGCCAGTCGTGTTCTAGCTTGTATTGTCGCTCAGTCTTCATTATTTGAGCACATCAGGGAGCGGCAGTATGATGCCCTCATTTACTTGTCCTTAGGAGCACAATGTGGCACGGTGATGCCAAGCAAGTTACGGTTGGAGATGATGGAGTTTTGAGGATGCAGTGTCGTGTTTGTGTGCCTAACGTGGATGGACTTCGTGACTTGATTCTAGAGAAGGCCCACAGTTCCTAGTATTCTATCCATCCGGGTGCTACCAAGATGTATCAGGACTTGTGGCAGCATTATTGGTGGAGGATAATGAAGAAATATATGGTGGCATATGTTGCTCGGTGTCTAAATTGTCAGCAAGTAAAGTACGAGCATCAGAGACCTGGTGGTTTGCTTCAGAAGATAGAGATTCCTGAGTGGAAGTGGGAGCATGTCACTATGGATTTCATTGTTGGACTCCCACGGACTCAGAGGAAGTTCGATACAGTTTGGGTCATTGTAGATAGACTGACCAAATCAGCACATTTCATTCCTGTGGCAGTTACCTATTCTTCAGAGCGGTTGGCAAAGATTTATATTCGCGAGATCATTCGTCTTCGTGGTGTACCCGTATCTATCATTTCTGATCAAGGTACGTAGTTCACCTTGCATTTTTTGAGGGCAGTATAGCATGAGTTGGGCACGCGGGTTGAGCTGAGCATAACATTTCATCCTCAAACGGACAGGCAGTCTGAGCGCACTATTCAGATATTAGAGGATATGCTCTGCGCTTGTGTTATAGACTTCGGAGGTTCGTGGGATCAGTTCTTGCCGCTCGCGGAGTTTGCCTACAATAACAGCTATCAGACGAGCATAAAGATGGCTCCCTATGAGGCATTATATGGTAGACAATGTAGATCACCGGTTGGGTGGTTTGAGCCGGGAGAGGCTCGATTATTGGGTATAGATTTGGTACAGGATGCCTTGGAAGGATAGACTTCGCACAGCTCAGTCCAGGTAGAAGAGTTATGCCGACCGTAAGGTTCGTGATGTTGCATTCATGGTCAGAGAGAGAGTGTTGCACCGTGTGCCACCCATGAAGGGTGTAATAAGGTTTGGCAAGAATGACAAGTTATGCCCTAGGTACATTGGGCCTTTTGAGTTTCTTGAGCGATTGGGAGAGGTGTCTTACAGACTTGTGTTTCCACCTGGTTTATCAGCGGTCCATCTAGTGTTCCATGTGTCCATGCTTCGAAATTATCACGATGATCCGTCCCACGTGTGAGATTTTAGCTCTATCCAATTGGACAAGGATTTGACCTATGAGTAGGAGCCGGTGGCTATTCTAGCCCGTCAGGTTCGTCAGTTGAGATCGAAGAGTTATCCTACACTACGAGTGTAGTGGAGGGGTCAGCCCGTCGAGGCAGCTACTTGGGAGTCCGAGTTGGAGATGCAGAGTAGATATCCCTACCTTCCCACCAGCCCAGGTAATTTTTTATGTCCGTTCGAGGACGAACGATTGTTTTAGAGGTGGAGAATGTGATGACTCGAAAGGTCATCTTATGTTTTAGAACTCAATTCTATGCTTTTAAGCCTTAAAAATCTCATTTTTACCCTTCAATTCTATGCGTGCACAGTTCGGGCGTATTTCCGGAAAGCTTTTATGTTAATAGTTGATAAAATTAAGAAATTTTACATAAAACTTCATTTGAGTTGACTTTGGTCAACATTTTTGGTAAATGAACCCAGATTCATATTTTGACGGTCCCGATGGGTCGGTATCTTGATTTGGTACTTGGGCGTATGCCCGAAATGAAAATCGGAAGTCCCTAGCCCGAGATATCAGACTTTGTCAAAATTTGAAAGTAAAAGACTTAGTGAAATGGAAATGTTTGACCAAAGTTTAACTTTTTGGATATCGGGTCTGTATTTTGGTTCCGGAACCCGGTATACGTCCAGTATCCAATTTATGACTTGCCTGTGAAATTTGGTGAGAAACAGAGTTGATTTGACGTGATTTGGACGTCCAGTTGAGAAACTAGAAGTTTCAAAGTTTTCTTGAAAATTTCATTTGATGTGGTGCTAAATTCATAGTTCTAGGTGTTATTTTGGCGATTTGATCGCTCGAGCAAGTTTCTTATGATATTTTAAAACTTGTGTGCACGTTTGATTTGGAGTCCCAAGGGCTCGAGTGAGTTTCGGATAGGCTACGGAGTGAAAATAGGACTTAGAACATTAATGGTGTTTCAGTTGCTGGTGTAAGCATCATCAGGTATCGTATTTGTGACCTCTACAGGTTTTGCATTTGCGAGCTATTTATCGCATTTGCGATCTTTGCAGGTTTAGCATTTGCAATCTATTTCTCGCATTTGCAAGGAGTAGCTGAGCCAAACAGTCTTTGCAACTGCGAAGAATTCTTTGCATTTGCGAAGTAAAGCTGGGAAGGGCAGTGATCACAAATGAGATCCTAGAGTCGCACTTTAAAAGGTCCATGTTCGCATTTGCGAAGGTAGTAGAGGTGTGAAGGACTACACATTTGCGATGGTCCCTTCGCATTTGTGAAGCCCAGGTCGCAAATGCGACATCTGCAGCTATGCAAAAATGACTTAGACGAGATTTTTCTCCCATTCTTTAAATTTTCAAAATCTAAAACACAAGAGGTGATTTTTCAAAGAACTTTTCTTCCTCAAATCATAGGTAAGAAATTTTAAAGTAGTTTCTTTCAATCTTTCACTATATTTATCAAGATTTCAACCTAAAATCTAAGATTTTTATGGTGGAATTGGGGATTTTTGGGTAGAAACTAGGGATTTGATAAATTGGGAATTTAGACTTCAAATTGAGGTCAGATTTCAAAACTAATTATATATCCGGGCTCGGGAATGAATGGGTAATCGGGTTTTGGTCCGAATTTCGAGTATGGGCCAAGCGGGTCCGAGTGTTAACTTTTGTTGACTTTTTCAATAATGGCCTAAATTGAATTCTTTTAGATCGTGGGTGAATCGTTTGGTTGGTAATTTGCTAGATTCTATTGGTTCGGAGGCTTGTTTGAACGGAAAAGCTGTGGTTGAGCTTTGAGTTTGGCCGTTGGAGCGAGGTAAGTATCGTGGTTAACCTTGGCTTAAGGGATTAGGTATTACTTGCCTATTTGCTACGTGTTTGCATATTAGGTACAACGTATAAGTGAGGTGATGAGTACCTATGTGTTATTGTCGAGTTATAGCATGTGAGTGGGTCTTATTCTTGTAATTATTGTTTTTTTATTATATTATCCATGCTTAGACTGGCTACTCGTTATGTTGAGCATTCTTATCATGTTTACTGATCTTGGTATTGATTGAGTATTTACTCAAAGTTGAGGTTGGTATTGTGGAACCAAATGTTGAAGTAATACTTGTTATTGTCATTTCTATCTCCCTGGTATTATTGTTCATTATTTTGGTGAGGGAGAGTGTTAATGCACGAAGGGTGATACCGTGCTATGTTTTATGAGTGTTAATACACGAAGGGTGATGCCTTATCATATTGTGAGTGTTAATGCACGAAGGGTAATATCGTGCCATGTTATGAGAGAGTTAATGCACAAAGGGTGATGTCGTGCCGCTTCTATTGGTGAGGTTGAGATTAAAAGCACGAAGGATGATGTAGTGCATTTTCCTTTACCGTGTTTACTAGTTTATATCTGTCTAAGGTATTTTGATTGAGCAAGATCTTATTACTGATGTGATAATTTATCTTGTGATCCCCTCATCATGCGCCCTTCCCAATATTTCTTGTCTTGTTTTTTTCATTGTTGTTATTGGTATATATATTGTTACACTGCACAAGTTTAATTGTAGATGTCTTGTCCTAGCCTCGTAACTACTTCACCGAGGTTAGACTCGACACTTATCAGTACATGGGGTCGATTTTACTGATACTGCACTCTGCACTTTCTGTGTAGATTTCGGTACTGGTCCGAGCTGATTCTTAGTTGCTGGCTTTACTTGATCGGAGATCCAAGGTAGACATGTTGGCGTCCGCAGGCATTGGCGTCTCCTTCTATACATTCTCTTTACTGTTTTTTTTGTTTCGAAGACAGTTGTATTTCCTTCAATCAATTACTTGTAGTTAAATCTTAGAATTTCGTGAATTGTGACTCCAAATCCGGGTAGTTGTGTACGAGCATTAATATTGTTATATATCTCCGCCTCTTTTAACTTATTATGGTTTAATTGTTGTTAATCACTGAAAGATTTACGAATTGGCTTAATGATCCTCTAATGTTAGCTTGCCTAGCAAGTAGAATGTTAGGCATCATCACAGTTCCGACGGTGGGAGTTTCGGATCGTGACATTACATTAACAATCTCTTTACTGGCTCAAAATTGTATTTCTGAAAATAGTTCATACATTTGACCAAACATGGTATAAATTTATACCCTTAACCAAACATGATATAAATTTAATCTCAATCTTAATCCAGGATATTCCACCTTATCCCATCTTATCCCATCAAACTTGGGATTATCTTATTTCACCTCCCAGATGGGATATATTAGTCTAGGGCTAATAATCCAGGATTATAATCCTGGAATAATTTAGTCTGCGTACTAAACGACTTGTTAATATTCTCACTTTTACGCTTAATGACATCGACCTAATATAAAAAATTTATTTTTTATAAGGAGATTAAAAATAAAAAGATATGTGAACTCTATCACTCATTTAAAGAATAATTTTGGTACTTGCATATATTTGACAGTTATGTCAAAGGTCTTCATTAATTCTGAATTTTGTGCCCGATAAAAAACTTTCACATATAGCATGGATGGTGTAAACAATAAGATTTCTTTTTGTTTTATTTAATTACATGGAACTCAAAGACAATGAATTAAGAAATGAGAACAACTCCATATTACAAAATGTCCCGCATTGCATGCTATAAGTATAACTAAATTCCAGTGGTAGCAAAATCCAATGGTGTGTAGGTTAGAGACGTAAAATATTTATATTAAAGCATCAAAATATCTTTTCTTTTTAACCTTTTCTTTAAGAACTATAACTACAAATAGAAATGTTTCTCAAAGTCTCAATGATGTTCACACGAGCTTAGAAAGCACAATAATCTATGCCATCTTTATTCATAAAGTATATGCCAATATTTGCCTCGACACCGTCTAATAAGGCAAATTATCTATCATGTACTCTAGCAAAAAAAAGGAAAAAGAGGCCCTTAAATTTTAGCATTGGATGCAAGCGCAATTAAAGTTTCCTCTCTTAGCTAAAAAAGAATAAGACGTTTGAAAATTTTATTTTATTTATTGTAAAAACTCATTTTGACAAAATTATTGCTTATTGCTTATTAAAGACAAAGTGAGCACAATGCTAATCTACTATCTATATATAGATTATTGCTTATTTAATGTTCCGTTTTGATTCAAATTTAGAAAATTGTCTTGAGGCTGCTTCTTAAAGTCAAACAATATTCTTAATTAAAAAATAGTGAAAGAAACCAAACAAATCATATAGTAGAAAATTTGCAATTTCTTGTGCAAAACTTTTCGGACAAACAGATTAAGTAAAATTTGTTCCAAGAGTATTTTACTAGAACTAAAAATTTTCATCACAAGTATTTGATTTTTTTTTTTTTTTGCAAATGAAATTAATGTCCAAACAGAAACTTTCAAATTTTCTTTTCAACTTGATCTTTAAATACTTTTTTTTTTCTTCAACGTCAAATAAATATTGTCTAAACCCCAAAGTTACTTCTAAAAGAAAATAAATATATATAATAGGAGTATTGATATATATGTTGTCTTTCGATGTACCGGGAAAAGGAGATGATAAGGACTAGTTTTGTTTTTTATCCATTTTTCTGCGAAAAAGCCTGTTTTGTACGACCCAAAATCGGACTGATTGATTTCTCCTGCCTTACAATTGTGCCCTTGGGGGTGTGGGATGGTATGAAGGATTGTCCTTATTTTTCTTCATCCAAGAGCAGAGTATCAATTTAGCTCTTTGTTTCCCTTTCTTGGACCAAAAAAAGGATACGAGGAGGATGGAGGTAAAATTGATGGACCAAAAGTGTAATATGTAAGAAAGTGTAGGAGTGACGAGGTAAAAGAAGAAACCAAGAAAAGTAAAGGAAAGAAATGACAGCACCCGTGTGGTAGTTGCAGAGTACTGTGGTGGAAATGAGGTGCCTGTCTAGTACGAGACGAACATCTGAGCAAGGAAGCAAAGGGCTCCCCCACTTGTACCACGAGGAAGCAACGAGGTGTAGGGACATGCCACCTAGGGATTGAAGAAATAAATTTGAAAAATCATGGTGAAATAAATAGGATCACTTTGTCCTTAACTATAATTTTTAATTTGAACCCTAAGAATAAGAAAAAAAAATTATACGACATTGTTTACCCTAAAAATTAAGTAATAATTAAACTTGTAATGTGGTTTTAAGGATACGTGATTTCACTTAATATCAATTGATTAACTTAGAGATAAATAATGAGAATTGACAAGAATGCAAAATAACCCAATACTTGGACAGTGCCCTCGAGCTGATGAACCCTCGAGAGTAGCAAAGTAAGAACAATTGAAGAATAATAAGTTGATGAACAAGAGAGATAAATATTATATTGCCTTGATCTGTATGAATGTAAGGTGTTTACAAATGATGGGGACTTCCCTTTATATACTAGAAGAATCTTAATTATGGTATAATTCTAATTACAGAAGTAAATCCCATGATTGATACATATAACCGCCCTTGATTCGATCTGTTTCGGGATTTCGGCTGTGATTTTCGATCGGTTACGGATATCTCGCCTTTCCGTTATTGCACTTAAATCAAAGTCGGCCATACTTAGCCTCGATTCCTGTTGGCCTCGGTCTCGACGGACATCTCGATCCTTGAACTCAACACCTCGTCTTTGTGTTATAGCCCGACTCATTGCGAGGCTGACCCTCGGCGTGATCTCCTAGTCTCGATTAAATAACAAAATCGGGAGTGTAATGAGAAGAAATGAACTGAGCCTTCGATTTTGTACCGCGACCAATTATGACGTCACCCTCGTGACGTAAGAGACGGAGGTGACTGAAGCGTCACATCTGCAGCGTTCTCAAGATCATTAATTAGTGCTAGTTGATAGTCGGCCACTAATGACTTTGAACCGTCATACCAAATATTATAAATAGTTCATCTTCATAATTTTCTCAAACTTTATTTTCAAAACTTTTCTTAATCTTCAAAGCTCTCCAACTTCCTTCAAGTTCCTCAATTCTACAAATTATTTACATCCTTTTTGCCAATCCTCTCTTAAAATAACAAACTTCATCTTCTTCTTTATGCTGGGTTCGAAAGCTGGCTTCGACTTCTACATATGCTGAATGCTCGTGGCGCGATTTAGCAAGGGGCCGATGGGAGGCCAAGAATCATGGTAAGCTTATCTTATATGCTTTTGATGCTCTTCTCAGAAACATTTCCTTTCATTTGTATTTGATTTCCTTTTATGCATGTCTGGGGGATGTTGTCTAAATGAGGCTGCCCCCACTTGGAGAAGAGGAGGCCCCAATACCGGCTAAGGATAAGAAGAGAAGGCGGGTTTCGCCTTCCGATATTCCAAAGCCTAGGAAGAGAAAGACTCGCAAGTCAAAGAATGATTCCGCCGCTCTTCTCGCCGGCGTAGCCCAAAAACTAGAAGAGAAGGAAGATGCTGACTATGAGCTGGTAGCTCGAAAAAGGGGGAGCGCCGAAGCTTCGAAGGTAGCTGAGCTAGTGATGGTCGAGGAGGCTGATCTTCGGACCGAGGAGATCTCAGAAGATGGTTCGAGCAATGTCTCTGAGTTATCGGAGGCTGAAGATGTCTCCCGCTGTGACGAACAATCAGCGAGTGTGCCTGTCCGCCGTGATGAACAATCGGCGGGTATGCCTGAAGGGTCCGGTTCCGAGACCCTCCGAGAAGGAGAGAGCACCCAAGTGTCTTGCTTGGGGCAATTAACATTGATGATTCACTGCTTTCCCCATATTTTCTGCGGGGCAAATTTGGGAGGCCTAGTCTAGGGACACCCCCGATATGGGAACGACCCACGAAGGGGATGACTTATTTCATAGCTGCTTCATGGGGGTCGATGATGTTTCCGACCTGGATGCAATGATTATTTTCGATGAGGCTCAGCGACTCTTGAACGAGGTAGATTTCAACCCCCGTTATTAGGTTTACATTTGCTTTCATTTCCTTTTGTCTGATTTTCTTCCTTTCTCCCTAGGCCGTGATGCTTCATGGTGAGGCATTTTCCAAATCACGAGCTGAATTGAACCGATGTGAGGTTGATCTTAAAAGGCTCATAGAGGAGAGAGACGCCCTCAAACTCTTCTATACGTAAAAAGAAGAGGATGTGAGGGACCTCCGAGCTGAATTAGCAATAGCTCATAAAGAGCAGACTGACCTGATTGAACACGTATTCAAAAAATTTCTTATTAGTTTGGTTTGTTGATTCGAGGATGGCGACTAATACTTTGACCCTGCAGGTTTAGTAGAAGGCCAAAAAGACCAAGCAACTTCACGAGGAGGCTGAAATGAAAAAGGCAGAGACTTTGGGGTGGAAGTAGAACATAGACCGCCTCGCCTCGGAGAAAGATACTGCTTGAGCCTAGCTATCTTTGGTTGAGCATCAACTCAAAAGTGTGAAGGAGAAGAGCTTGGCCCGAGCCAAGAAAATTAAGGAACTCGAGGCTCGGTTGACCACTGAGCTTGCAAAGACCACATCTGAGGCAGAAGAGTAAAAACCGACACGGAAGTGGTCGTGGCCGTCTATCAAGCTGATGCTGAAGTCGCTCACACTCGGGCAAAGGAAATCCCAATGCTGCTCAGGTTCGATCATTTTGCGTTGCCGAGCATGCCAAGTCCCAGTCTTGAAGGGAAACTCTCGAAGAAATTCATGCTCGTGGTTTTGACCTCATTGCCAATATCGAGAATGTGAAAGTGCTCGAGGCCAAAGCCAAAGCTTTGCTCTCAGATGATGATGACTTCGGGAGCATAAGTGAATTCGAGAGCGGAGAAGATGAAGGTGGAGCTCCCGAGGAAGATTAGGCACTTAGAATTTTTTCTTCCTTTTTTAGATTTTTGTGTAAGACCTTGAGTGGTCTTTGTAAATATTTCTGCATATATGAAAGATCCCTTTTCTTTCCGATTTGTCTCCAATTTCTATTTTGTGAAGACTCTGTTTTACTTTTCGCCTTATATACTTTATATTTCGTGAGGATTTTGACTCACTTCGTTGTTTTATGAAATTTTTAATTTTCATTTGTTTGTGAATCCGAAACTTGAGCGATTTGATCAAAGTTGGACATATATAGTCTCTATCATCGAGTGAGTACTTGCTCGAACTCTGAGTAGAAAAAACCCTTAGGTTTCGGTTGAGCGAGGGTGGATCCTCGAACCCAAAAAATATAATGGCCCTTAGGCTTTTTGAATTGGGCCGATATGGCCTCAAAAGAGTGACTTCTTACCTTTTCGGCTTAAAAAGATTAACCATATAAGAATTTATTATGCCTTAGCATGAGGTAACTCTGTACCCATCAGGATTCTTCGAGGTTTAGAGTTATCGAAAAACTTTGTTATGCCTTGGCATAAGTTTGTTCGAGAGTTCAAACAATTTAGTACCCCTTAAGGTTTTTGAGGGTTGATGTTATCAAAACCCTTTGTAGTTTTGCCGAGGGTACCCTTGTTTAACCATTTTTGCGAAAATATTTGAAGGCCTGTTTTGTTATGGAATTCGGACGTCTCCGAGCCATGTTAGTTTGGCCGTAGCCTTTAACTTGAGACTTGCCCTTTGGGCTTGTTTCTCGATTATACTTCAAACTTGTTCGAAGTAACAATCCCTGAGTTGGGTAGTCGTGGCCTATAAAATTGAGGATTACCTTTTTAAGGTCTTAAGATTTTGAAGTTTGATAATTTAAGTATGTCAATTTTCTGATGGCAGTTCCCGAGTATGGGGTTAGTTGCTCGAGCTTTAGTTGCAATTGGCTCTTGAGTCGGTTTCCATAATATATCGTAAGTACGAAATTGTAAAGTAGAATTCTCACTAAGGCATGGAACATCTGATAAGGAAAAAGTACTTCTTTTAATAGATCATTCATGCGTACATGTTTTGTCATTAGGGCTCGGGCAATCTACATGGGCACGGTTCGTTTGACCGTTTACAAAATTTTCCTATCGAGACCCTATTGGCACGAAGCATCTTCCTTAAAAACATAACATCCGAGGGTGATGCCCTCCAGTATTCGAGATTTATTGTAAGGAAGCCTCGAATACTGTTGAATTGTCCCCAGGTAGCACAAATAATTGTTGCCTTGTTAAAAACCTCAAGAAAAACCCATTTGGGATAAAAAACAATCTAAGGGAAAAAAAGTGCAACGCGTGCTTTAAAACCTAAGGTTTTCGTGTTGAAGAACTTCTCGACATCTTCGATAGAACACATGCAATAAGTTAGTATCAAATACAAATGAAAAGTGAGAAAGTCATACCTTAGCAATAATATCGTTTGAGGAGTGATATGTTCTAATTATTTGGCAACTGTTCGCCCTCCATTGTGCCAAGTTAGTAAGAACCCTTTCCGATGACACCGAGGACCTGATATGGCCCTTTCCAATTTGGTCCGAGTTTTCCTTCGTTTGGGTCTCGAGTATTGAGGGTGACTTTCCTCAGAACTATGTCCCCGATTTGAAAGTGGTGAAGATTGGCTCTTCGGTTGTAGTATCTTTCGATGCCCTGCTTTTGTGCTGCCATTCTAACGAGGGCGGCTTCCTATTTTTCATCTAACAATTCGAGGCTTGTGTTCATAGCCTCGTGATTCGACTCTTCCATTGTATATCGAAACCTGACACTAGGTTCCCCGACCTCGACCGGGATTATAGCTTTGGCGCCATACACTAAGGAAAATGGCGTTGTTCGTGTGCTAGATTTTGACGTTGTTCGATATGCCCAAAGAACTTCGAGTAAAACTTCTCTCCATTTTCCCTTAGAGTCATTCAATCTTTTCTTTAGATTCTGAATGATGGTCTTGTTTGTTGATTCGGACTGTCCATTTCCACTAGGATGATACGACGTCGACAATATCCTTTTTATCTTGTGATCCTCGAGAAACTTCATTACTTTGCTGCCGATAAACTGTTTTCCATTGTTGCATACTATCTCCGCGGGTATCCTGAACTGTCATATGATGTGATCCCAGATGAAGTCTATAACTTCTTTCTCTCTAACTTTCTCGAAAGCATGTGCTTCAACCCATTTAGAGAAATAGTCAGTTATAAATAAAATGAATTTAGCTTTACCTGGGGCCGATGGCAGAGAGCCGACGATATCCATTCCCTATTTTATGAATGGCCATGGGGATAGGACTGAATGAAGCTGCTTCTCGGGCTTATGAATCATCGGTGCATGCCTTTGGCTTTTGTCGTATTTTTTAACGAACTCCTTAGTATCTTTTTCCATACTGTCCTAACAATATCCTGCTCTGATGAATTTGTGAACCAGTGATTCGGCACCAGAATAGTTCCCACAAGTGCCCTCATGAATTTCTCGTAAGACGTAGTCAGTGTCTCTCGGACCCAAGCATATTGCCAATGGCCCATCAAACATCCTTCTGTACAATGTTCCATCTTTGGCCAATGTAAATCATGCAGCTTTCGTTCGCAGAGTCCTCGATTCCTTAGAGTCTGACAGAATTTTCCCATTCTTTAGATAATCGATATATTTGTTCCTCCAATCCTAAGTTATGCTTGTGAAGTTTATTTCGGCATGGCCTTATTCGAGCACCAATTTTGAAAGCTGTATGACAGTCCCCGAGCTAATTTCATCATCTTCGACTGATGACCCTAAGTTTGGAAGGGCATCAACCTCACCATTCTGTTCTCGAGGTACATGCTGTATGGTACATTCTTTGAACCAGTGTAAGCTTACCTGCAATTTATCCAAGTACCTTTACATTCGATCTTCTCGGAACTCGAAGGTTTTGTTGACCTGGTTAACCACGAGCTGGGAATCACACTTAGCCTTGATGATCTCAGCTCCCAAACTTTTAACCAGCTTGAGACCTACAATCATGGCCTCATACGCGGCCTCATTGTTAGTCTACTTAGGGGTTTTGATAGATTATCTAATCGTATTTCATGTGGGTGGCTTCAAAACGATGCTTAGAGTGGACCCATTCACATTCGAAGCACTGTATATGAAAAGGGTCCACACCCCCGAGGATGTACCTAATTTTAGCAATAGCACCTTTTTGACCTCGGGTACGAGGGCTGGTGTAAAGTCAGCCAAGAAGTTTGCTAAGATTTGAGACTTGATGACCGTTCGGTGTTGATACTCGATATCGTACCCACTGATTTTGACGACCCATTTGGCCAGTCGTCCCAAGAGCTCGGGCTTGTGCAAAATGTTGTGAAGGGGATAAGTGGTTACAACACAAATTGGGTGACATTAAAAATATAGTTTTAATTTCCTAGAGGTTCTTATTAGAGCAAGAGCTAATTTTTCTAAGTCTGGGAATCGAGTTTCGGCTAACGTAGTAAACAGGAAATTGCGTACCTTTCTCTTCTCAAACTAGGACACCACTTACCGCGACCTCCGAGACTGCTAAATATAAGTAGAGTTGCTCGTCCCATTTTGGAATATGAAGCAACGGCGAGCTCGAAAGATACCATTTTAATTCTTCCAATGCATGTTGGCATTCCGGGGTCCAAATGAAATTGTTCTTCTTTTTATGTAGTGAGAAGAACCTGTGACTTCGATCTGAAGACCTCAAGATGAATCGGCCTAAAACAGTTATCCGCCGTGTTAGCCTTTGTACGACCTTAATGCTCTCCACGACTATGATGTATTCGATTGACTTGATTTTATCGGGGTTGATCTCGATTCCCCGATTTGATACCATAAAGCCGAGGAACTTGCCTGAACTGTCCCCGAATACGCATTTCTCGGGATTGAGCGTCATGTTGTATTTTCTCAAGATATCGAAGGTTTCCTGCAAATGTGTCAAATAGTCCTCTCTGCGCAGGGACTTAACTAGCATGTAATCAATATAAACCTCCATTAATTTACCTATTTGTTCTTCAAAAATTTGGTTTACTAGGCGTTGATAGGTAGCACCAGTATTTTTAGCCCAAACAACATTACATTATAGCAATAAGTATCGTACTTAGTGATAAATGAAGTCTTTTCCTGATCCTCCGGGTTCATTTATATTTGGTTGTACCCGGAGTAGGCATCGAGAAAGCTGAGGATCTCGTGGCCGGCAGTGGCGTCGATCATGCGATCGATATTTGGCAGGGGAAAAGAGTCCTTAGGGCATGCTTTGTTTAAGTCTTTGTAGTCTACACACATTCTTAGCTTATTCCTTTTCTTGGGGAATACAACTAAGTTTTCTAACCACTCGGAATATTTTACTTCCCGGATGGATCCTATTTTAAGAAGTTTAGTTACCTCATCCTTGATGAAGGCATGTTTTACCTCGGACTGTGGCCTTCTTTTTTGCTTTATCGGTCTGAACTTCGGGTCCAAACTCAATTGATAAGAGGTGATCTCCGGTGGGATACCTTTCATGTCAAGGTGGGACCAAGCAAAATAATCAATATTTTTAATAAGGAATTTAATGAGTTTTTCCCTGAGCTCGAGAGTTAACCCTGTGCCCAGGTATACCTTTCGATCGGGCAGTTGCTCGATCAGTATGCCTTATTCGAACTCTTCGATCGTTGACTTTGTGGCATCGGAATCATTGAGGATTACAAAGGTTCGAGGTATCATGCAATCATCATCCTCGATAATTTCTTGTTGTTTCGATCTGGTCGAAGCCGACGACTGTGGTTGCTATTTGACCTTCTGCTTTTCCTTTAATTCTGTTCCCTTTGTTGATGTTAGAGTCAATATTGGTATCACCTCATTGATTGCAAATATCTCTTTACTGCTGGTTGTTCGCTGTACACCGTTTTGACTCCCTCCGGTGTTGGGAACTTCAATATTTGATGAAGCTTTGAAGGTACTGCCCTCATATTATGGATCCAAGGTCTCCCGAGCAGTGCATTGTATCTCATATCACCTTCGATTACATGGAACTTTATTTCCTAGATAGTTCCAACCACGTTCACTTGTAACATGATTTTCCCCTTGGTGGTTTCACATGCCATGTTGAAACCGTTGAGCACTCAAGCTACAACCATGATTTGATCCCGAAGGTCGAGCTGCTCCATGACCCTTGATCGAATAATATTTGCCGATCTATATGGATCAACCAACACACGTTTAACTTGAATTTTATTCATAAGGATAGATATTACCAGTGTGTTGTTGTGGGGCTGTTCGATCCCTTCTACATCTTCATCGTTGAAAGATAAGGTATCTTCTGGTAAGTAGTCCCGGGTATGCTTCTCCCTTATGATTGTGACTTTGGTGCGTTTGAATGTCGAACCCTGAGGGATATCGACCACGCCGATGATCATATGAATTACGTGTTGTGATTCCTCCTGTTCATTTTTCCTATTTACATCCGTGTCTCAGAAGTGATTTTTTGCTCGGTCACTCAAGAACTCTTGAAGATGACCTTCTTTGAATAAAAGAGCTACCTCATCACTTAACTGTCTGCAATCCTTGGTTTTGTGACCATGGGTTCCATGGTACTTGCACATCTGATGTGGATTCCTTTGAGATGGATCGGTCTACAGGGGTCTGGGCCACCTAGTATCCTTGATCCGTCCAATGGCTGACACAATACCTGAAGCATCGATGCTGAAGTTGTATTCCGATAACCGTGGTGCTTCCTTAGGCTCGACATGTTTATCGAATCCACTCTTACTCATGAGCCCTCGAGAATTTTGACCTCAATCATTCCTTCGATTATTTCGAACGCGATTACGCCCCGATCCGTTATTTCTATGATCTACACTATATGGTTGGTACCGATCTCTGTTTGATCGGGGCTCTCTGTCGATGTCTCTTTGAATCCTGCCTTTGTATCTATTTGGGTAAACGGAACTGGACGAAGCTCCCAACTGGTCATCCTTCACTCAGATCTTTGACTGGTACTAATTATGCACATCAACCCAGGTCACCATTGGATATTCAATCAAATTCTGCTTTAGTTGACGTGCTGCTATCGAACTTTGCTCGTTCAAAGCCTGAGTAAAGGCATGGATAGCCCAATCATCGGTGACCGAAGGTAGGTCCATGCGTTCCATCTGAAATCGAGATACGAATTCCCTCAGCATTTCATTGTCCTTTTGTCTCACTTTGAAGAGGTTCGACTTCTAGGTCACCACCTATATTGTTCCAGCGTGTGCCTTTACGAACGAATCGGCAAGCATGGCGAAAGAGTCGATGGAATTGGGCGCCAAATTGTGGTACCATATCATTTCCCCCGTTCGATAAAGTTTCTCCATATTTTTTCAAGAAAACGGATTCAATCTCATCATCTTCAAAGCCATTTCCCTTTATTTCGCATATATACGAAGTGATGTGTTCATTAGGATCGGTTGTCCCATTGTACTTGAGGATTTCCGGCATACGGAACTTCTTAGGAATGGGCTTTGGAGCCGCACTTTGAGGAAGAGGCTTCTGCACGAACTTCTCCGAATCCAAACCCTTCAGGATCGGGGTGCCCCCAGTATTTGGTCAACTCATGAGTTGTATGTTTCTACCTTTTTGTCATTGGCCTCGATCTTCTTCTCTCCCGATTCAATCCATTTAGTGAGCTCCTCGAGCATCTTCATGATGGCGGGATCAGTTCCCGATCCGTTATCGTTCAATTTCTCATGTACACGTTCATCCCTATGAGCATCTTCCTATGATGTATCGAGTTCGATTCTGCTTGGGACTCGATTCTGATTTTCGTGTTGCGCTATCACGACCTGCTGAGCTTGTAGCATGTCAAATATCATTTGAAGACTAATTCCGCCTTCTTCACCATTTTGTGCATTCTGATTGGCTGCCTGGGCGTCTTTGCAGATGCTATTTTCAGGGTCAGTGCCTAAATCTCCACGAATGGGGACACTAGAATTGACATCAACTGGATCTACGGCCTGTGGTGCGTCGGGATTTATTGGAGGCACTCTGTTTTTCGGGGCGACTACATGCTCGTTTTCGCCATGAAGACCAAGATCGGTATCAGTGTGAGTGGGTACTGCTTGAGAGTTCAACATGTTGATCCTTGAAATAAAAAATACTCACAAGAACAAGCGTAAAAGCAGTGTGCATTATGAAGGTTAAAATATTAAGCATTCACTATTATCCTTAGCCCCACGGTGGGCGCCAAACTGTTTACCCTAAAAATTGAGTAACAATTAAATTTATAATGTGGTTTTAAGGATACGTGATTTTACTTAATACCAATTGATTAACTTTGAGATAAGTGATGGGAATTGACAAGGATGTAAAGCAAACCAATGCTTGGACAGTGCCCTCGAGCTGATAAACCCTCGAGAGTAGCAAAGTAAGAACAGTTGAAGAACAATAAATTGATGAACAAGAGAGAGAGAAATATTATATTGCCTTGATCTGTATGAATGTAAGGTGTTTACAAATGATGGGGACTTCCCTTTATATACTAGAGGAATCCTAATTATGGTAGAATTCTAATTATTGAAGTAAATCCCATGATTGGTACAAATAACTGCCCTTGATTCGATCTGTTCCGGAATTTTCGCCGTGATCTTCGGTCGGTTACGAATATCTTGCCTTTTCGTTATTGCACTTCACTCGAAGTCGGTCATACTTAGCCTCAATTACTGTTGGTCTCGGTCTCGACGGACATCTCGATCCTTGATAGCCTGATCCATTGCGAGGCTGACCCTCGATGTGATCTTCTGGTCTCAATTAAATAGTGAAATCGGGCAAGCCCGATTTTGACCATATACAGACATGCATTTAAATTAGTCGGGATTTAAAACACGTATCAAGTACCGGATAGAATCCGGAAAAACATATATAGCTATTGTACTCGTTCTTTCATTTGAATTTTGATACGTGATAGAATAAAATTCAAATGCAGTGCAATATTTGTTTTCCGCATAAATTTCTTAATGTCTGCATAACCGGTGTAACGTCTGATTTACAATATTACATTATATATGTTTCCCTAATACTGATGCTTATGCGGGAATTGACTATTAGCACGTATCGCTAAATTAATAGAATTGTCGTCCAACCTTATGAGGCTACACCAGGGTGGTCAAAGGTTGGTTTAAAGCTTCTCAAACTGAAGTCTAAAGTCAAATAATTAATATTCCTCTTCTATTCTTTCGTTATATATACTGAGTTAACAAGAGATAATTTTTTCTATTGAACGAAAAAAGGCCAAAAATTAATTTACATTTAGGAAATACCCAAAACTCCCCCCCCCCCCCCCCCAACTGTGCTTACATTTAGGAGTTAGCAGACAAAGTTATACAGAATTATAATGCAAAGATTGTGATACAGCAATTAATAATCAATGGATTATCTAGTGTTATATACTTTTCTGGTGGATGTTTGATTCAGTATATTAAAAATGGGATGTAAAGCGTATAGTGTACAAAGATTATAATTTTACCATTTAAAGAAAATTTTATATAGAATAATAAAATCAGGGTTATTTTGGTCTTTTAGTTGTTTTAACTCCGTATCCTTTATAAGTTATCTCATGTCAGATCAAGTATAATATAGTACAAGAATTATTCTATAAAACTATATCGGTATTGTTTCTACTAGAAATTATCACCCCTTAGTACTGTTCTTATAATATCACCTCGAGTTATAGAATTTTTACGAGAATGAATTCAGTATCGCTAGCTTCATCCGTCGATTATATCATATTTGAATTTGCTATAAGAATTAATATTATGGTGGTGCTAGTCTGCAATAATACACCCCACCAAACATGAACCATCAAAAATACAAAAATTATTAAAGCGTGAAAGCTAATAAAAAATATAATTCAAATGTTAAAAAGTACATCTATTCACTAGCATCTATTGCACAAAACAAAAATAGATTTGAGTATAATCTAAATAGAAATGTGATAAAAAGTCTCCAAACGTTCAAAGACACATATTTGATCTTTGTAGTATGTTTAGTGTTGTACTACACCACCAACAGTTTGGTCCATTGACCATTTGCCGTTAGATTGGGGGGAGGGGGGAGGGGGGGTGTAGAATTATTTTCGCCCATCAACAACCAACATCGATAAGACTCCAGAATTTTACAACAAGAATCTCGTGCTTATTAATATGTTGTATGCGAAAACAAAAAATAAATAAATGATAGGTGTTATTTTTGCTTTGCAGGATTTAATAAGTGAGTTTTTTTTTTTCTTAAAGAAAGAACTCCCACAAAACTATCCAAATATTAGTAGTAATTTTATTCTAGAATCTGAAGATTACCTTTTAGAACTGTATACGGTTAAAATCGGGTCCACCCAATTATACTGATTAACCGAGACCAGGGGATGGATCGAGGACCCTCCCCGCAGTATATCAGATCGAGACATGAGAATAAGATACTGATTTTGGGATTCGAAGTATCTATCAAGATCGAGACCAGAAATAATCGAGACCAAACGGGATAGACATCGAGCAAGACCGAAGATAGTATAATGACGGAAATGCGAGATATCCGTGACTGGTCGAGAATCATGGCGGAAAATCCGGAACGGATCAAATCAAGTATTGTTGTTTAGCTGATCATGGGATTTCCTTCTATAATTAGAATTGTACCATAATTAAAATTCCTCTACTATATAAAGGATGAGGGGAAGGTTCTAATCATTTGTAACCATGTTACATTCACGCATATCAAAGAAACATATCACACTTTTATTCTTGCAAGCTCTGTTGTCCAGTTCATATTTTCAATAGCTTGTTCAGTTGGTTCGAGGGCAATTAGCTCTAGGGCCATGATTGTTCATCACATTGGTTTGCTTTGTTTTATTGTTAATTCCTAGCATTAATTCTTATATTTATCAGTTTGTGCTAGGTAAAATCACATATCCCTAAAACCACTTAGAAGTTTAATTGTTATCCGATTTTAAGTGTAAACAGTTTGGCATCCACCGTGGGGCTAAGGATAATAGTGATTGTCTGGTACAATTTTCGTAACACACATTATTTTACGCTTGTTCTTTGAAGTGTCTTTGATTTCAGAATCAACATGTCAAACTCCCAAGTAACACCCACACACAAAGACAACGGCCTTGGTCTTCATGGCGAGAACGAAAACATAGCCACCCAAGGAAATGGAGTACCTCAAGTTAACCCCGATGGAGCTCCGACCATGGACCCAATCGACGTTAGCTCCCATATTGCCATCAATGAGAATTTGGGCATCGATCCTGAGACTAGCGTCCGCAGAGATGCTCGAACAGCCGATCGGAACACATAGAGCGGTGAAGAAAGTGGAATTAGCCTTCGAATAATATTTGAGATATTGCAGACTCAACAAGCTGCAATAGCACAACTCCAAAATTAGAATCGTGCACCAAGCAGGATCGAGCTCAAGCTATCACAAGAAGTTATTCATAGAGCCAAATCGGTGCTAAAGAGATCGAACGAAGGAGAATTGGAGACTAATCCCGCTATCGTAAAAATGCTCGAGGAACTAACGAAGCGAATCGAGACAAGGGAAAAGAAGATCGAGGAAAATGATAAGAAGGTGGAAATTTATAACTCTAGGGTCGACCAGATCCCGGGGGCACCACTAGTATAGAAAGGACTTGATTCCAAAAAGTTTGTCCAAAAAACTTCCCCCCCGAGTGCAGCTCTGAAGCCAATCCCAAAGAAGTTTCGTATGCCTGAGATTCTGAAGTATAACGGGACGACATATCCAAATGAACACGTCACCTCATATACATGCGCCATTAAGGTAAATGACTTGGAAAATGACAAGATTGAATCTATGCTTCTGAAGAAATTCAGAGAAACTCTATCAAAGGGTGCGATGATATGGTACCATAATTTACCACATAATTGTATTGATTCATTAGCTATGCTTGTAGATTCTTTTGTGAAGGCGCACACTGGAGCCATTAAGGTTGCAACTAGAAAGTCGGACCTGTTCAAAGTAAGGCAAAAGGACAGCGAGATGCTCAGGGAATTTGTTTCTCGTTTTCAAATAGAACAGATGGATTTGCCACCGGTCACCGACGATTGGGCTGTTCAAGCCTTCACTCAAGGTGTCAACGAACGAAGTTCCATAGCTTCGCAACAGTTAAAGCAGAATTTGATCGAATATCCAGCTGTCACTTGGTCCGATGTGCATAATCGAAATCAATTAAACATTAGGGTCGAAGACGATAAACTAGGGGCTCCAATTGGTTTGATTTATCCCAACAGGCCCGTGGACAGAGTTAAAAGGGATGTCGATCGGGAACCACGATCGAACAGAGACTGATATCAGCCATACGGGAGAGATCGGAGAAATAATGGGTTTTGACACAACCTCGTTCGGAATGATAGAAGGAATGATCGGGGACAAAGCTCCCGAGGGCTCATGAGCAATAGTGGTTTTGATAGGGATGCCGGGTCTAAAGAAGCACCTCGACTATCAAAATATAACTTCAGCGTAGATGCTTCCACCATAGTATTGGCCATTGGGCGTATCAAAAATACCAGGTGGCCTCAACCTCTGCAGACCGACCCGGCCAGAGAAACCCAAACCAAATATGCAAGTATCATGGAACCCATAGCCATAAACGTGTGTTGATTGATCCAGGTAGCTCGGCCAACATTATTCTATAAAGGGTCGTATAGCAACCCGACCTACAAGATCAAATTGTGCCTGCAGCTTGAGTGCTTAACAGCTTCAACATGGCAAGTGAAACCACCAAAGGGGAAATTATCTTGCTGGTAAACATAGCGAGAACCATATAGGAAACGAAGTTCCAAGTAATCGAGGGTGAAATGAGGTACAATGCCCTAATTGGGAGGCATTGGATCCATAACATGAGGGCAGTACCCTCGACCCTTCACCAAGTTTTAAAGTTCCTAACATTTGAGGGAATCAAACTGATATACGGAGAGAAGCCCGCCACCAAGGAGATGTTCGCAATCGATGAAGTGATATTGGTGTCAACACTTTCGTTAGCAAAGATATCGAATTCAAAGGGTAAACAGGAAGTCAAATAGCAACCAAAACCATTTCCAACACCTTATCACCCTGAGGTGAGGTACCTTCTGCTCCAGTCGGCTCAGGGACTCCAACTGAATCCCCCTCTTGGACTTTCACAACCCCGGTTCGCCCTCCGAGAACCATCGTGACGGCACCTAGTCTCTACGACTAGGTAAGCCTAACAATGTGGAAAATAAATCAATTTGCGGAAGAAAATAATAAGAACGAAATAAAACAGTGTTTACAAGTGCCACTCGGCATACACAATAACAACTTTCGAAATCTAAACACATTTCCGAAAATCCGAAATCTCATGATCACAAGCCTTTGAATGTCTACTAGTATCTAACTCCAGAATATCTAACAAAGGAAAGAAAAATACAAAAGGGCTAATACTAAAAAGGGGGAGTAGAAAGGGACTCTTCGGTCTGCGAATGCTGCAGATATACCTCAGAGTCTCTACAAATGCCTCGTCTTAAGCGTGATGAGTCTGAGTGGAGGTAACTGGATCTGCACATGAAAACCATGCACAGAAAAGGGTATGAGTACACCATAACGGTACTTAGTAAGTGTCAAGCCTAACCTCGGTCGGGTAGTGACGAGGAAGGCCAGGGCCCTACTGAGATTAAATAAAATATAAGATGTGACAGTATAAGATAAAGCAGTACAGATGAAAGATAACCATAAGAATCAATAGAGGATAATAAGGATAACTACAACTGAAATAGAAACAGAAAACAATCACCAGGAATACCACTCTTCTCAAATACAATAATCGGGGATCTCCCAATATCCCGAAGATCTCTAGCACCCTCAAAACATGACAGGGATCCCTTGGTATCCCGAGGATCTCTTGGTATCCTCAATATATGCTAGAGATCTCTTAGTATTGCGAAGAACTCTTAGTATCCTCAATATACGTGCTAGGGATCTCTCGGTATCCAACACCTCAACTCAAATCATCAATATGTACAGGGGATCTCCCTGGATGTCGTCCCGTAGTCCCAAAGTAAAACACACAGCAATAACACAAGGAATACTCAATTAAGCTAAATTTCGTACCAAGTAAAACAAGTAATTCTAACCTAGCATGCTTCACATAATACAATTATGGCAGTTTAAACAATAAAGCAATTAAGTAAATTAAACATGCTTTTCTAAGCTAACAATAAATTTAAATTTCAAGTAGAGTAAGCAAGAAAGGAAAACACAATTTAAGCTACTTAAGTGAAAATAGGATTTTTCAATAATTAGCACAAGTACGCACTCGTCACCTCATGTACAAGGCATTTAAATTACCACAATACCAAATCCTAAGGGGAATGTCCCCCACACAAGGTTAGGCAAGCCACTTATCTTGAACCAGCTCAAAATTAACCCGAAACCACGCTTTTGCCACGAGTACTCGACTCCAAATGGCCCAAATCTATTCAATTCAATTGCATAATGTAAATAACACTTCAAGTAACTAATTCTACAAATAAATTCTAAGCTAATACGCGAAATTAGATAAAATGACTAAAGCCCCCCTCGGGCCCACATCTCGAAATCAAGTAAAATTTACATTTTTAGAATCCTCATACTCTCACGAGTTCATTTATATCAAAATTATACCAATCCGACATCAAAATCGTGACCCAAATTCAAATGTTAGGTCTAAGAACCTTTCCAACTTTTCTTCAATTTTTCCACTCCAATTCGAATTTAAAGGATGAATTTAAGCATAAATTCGTGGAAAACAATCAAAACCGAGTAAGAATTGCTTACCCAAAACACCAGGTGAAAATCCCTCTCAAAATCACCAATCCCGAGCTCCCAAATCAATTTCTAACTTCTTGAAACTAAACCCTCGAAACTCTAATTTTATGCCCAGAAATACCGCATCTGTGGTCCACCCATCACATCTGTGATACCACTTTTGTGGTTGGGGAACCGCTTCTGCGGTTCTCACATAAAAGTTCCATCTCTGCACCTGCGACCTAGATGCTACATCTGCGGTCCCGTGGGTGCGTTAATCCATCCGCTTCTGCGGTCCCTGGCCTACTTCTCCTTTGGCCGCTTTTGCGGATTTACTCCGCATCTGCGGGAGTCGCATCTACGGCCTCTCAAACGCAAATGCGATTATGACAGCAACTCAAAGAACTTCAGCTGCAAACTCCAAGTTCCAACTTCCCGTTAACCACCCGAAATCATCCTGAAGCCCCCGAGACCTCAACCAACAGCACAGAAAAGTCATATACCACTATCAAAACTTATACAAATCTTTAAAACACCTCAAACAATATCGAATCAACCAATTAGCATCAGATTCAAGCCTAAGAACTTCAAAAACTCTCAAAATATGCTTTCGGTCAAAAAGTCTATCAAACCTCATCCGAATGACCTATAATTTTGCACAAACGTCACATTCAACCCTATGGAGCTACCCCAACTTCCGGAATTCCATTCCGACCCTCAGATAAAAATCTCACTATCGAACCGAAAACTTCAAAATTCGACTTTCGGCATTTCAAGCCTAAATTAGTTACGGACCTCTAAAACAAATTCGAACACGCCCCTAAGCCCGAAATCACCCAACGGAGCTAACGGAACCATCAGAATTCCATTCCGAGGCCGTCTTCACACTAATCCGACTACGGTTAAATTTTCGAAACTTAAGCTCTCATTTAGGTACTAAATATCCCAAAACTCTCTGAAACTCAAAACCAAACATTCCGACAAATCAAAATAGAAATAAACAAGGGGAAAGCAGTTAATAGGGGATCAGGGCATAAATTCTTAAAACGACCAGACGGGTCGTTACATTCTCCCACACTCAAACATTCGTTCGTCCTCGAACGAGCATAGAGACGTACCTGAAGTAGTAAAAAGATGAGGGTAACGGCTGTGCATATCCTGCTTGGTCTCCCAGGTCGCCTCCTCGACCAGCTGACCCTGCCACTGAACCTTCACTGATGCAATGTTCTTTGACCTCAGCTTTCTAACCTGCATGTCCAATATTGCCACCGGCTTCTCAACATAAGATAGATCCTTGTCCAACTGGACTGAACTGAAATCCAACACATGCGACGGATCACCGTGATACTTCCAGAGCATCGAAACATGAAATACCGGATGAACTCCTGCCAAACTGAGAGGTAGGGCAAGCTCATAAGCAACCTCCCCAACACACATCAATATCTCAAAAGGGCCAATAAACCTCGGACTCAACTTCCCCTTCTTCCCAAATCTCATAACGCCTTTCATAGGTAAAACCCGAAGCAAAACCCGCTCTCCAACCATATAGGAAACATCATGAGCCTTCCGGTCCATGTAACTCTTCTGTCTGGACTGGGCTGTATGGAGTCTATCCTAAATTATCTTAACCTTCTCCAAAGCATCCTGAACCAAGTCTGTGCCCAATAATCTGGCCTCACCCGGCTCAAACCAACCCACCGGGGATCTACACCCCCTACAATATAAAACCACATACGGTACCATCTGAATGTTGGACTAATAGCTGTTGTTGTAGGCAAACTCTGCCAATGGCAAGAACTGATCCCAAGACCCTCTAAACTCAATCACACACGCACAGAGCATATCCTCAAGAATATGAATAGTGCACTTGGACTGTCTGTCCATCTGAGGGTGAAATGTTGTACTCAACTCCATCCGAGTACCCAACTCATGTTGTACCGCCCTCCAGAACCGTGATGTGAACTGAGTACCTCTATCTGAAATGATGGAAACTGGAATACCATGCAGACGAATAATCTCCCAAATATAAATCTCCGCCAACCGCTCCGAAGAATAAGTAGTACACACTGGAACAAAATGCACAGACTCGGTCAGCCAATCCACAATCACCCAAATGGCATCGAACTTTATCAAAGTCCATGGGAGCTCAACTACAAAGTCCATGGTGATTTGCTCCCACTTCCACTCTAGGATATCTATCTGCTGAAGCAACCCACCTGGTCTCTAGTGCTCACACTTCACCTACTAACAGTTGAGGCACCGAGCTACAAATCCAGCTATATCTTTCTTCATCCTCCTCCACCAATAGTGTTGTCTCAAATCCTAATACATCTTCGCGGCACCTGGATGAATGGAATACCACAAACTATGGGCCTCCTCTAGAATCAACTCCCGAAGCCCGTCAACATTGGGTACACAAATGTGACCCTGCATCCTCAATACCTCGTCATCACCAATGGTCACATCTCTGGCATCACCATGCTGAACCTTGTCCTTGAGGACAAACAAATGAGGGTCATCATACTGACGCTCCCTGATACGATCAAATAAGGAAGATCGAGAAACCACGCAAGCTAGAACCCGATTGGGCTCTAAAAGATCCAATCTCACAAACTGACTGGCTAAGGCCTGAACATCCATCGCCATAGGCCTTCTGATGCTAGTAAATAAGCCAAACTCCCCAAACTCTCTGCCCGGCGACTCAAGGCATCGGCCACCACATTGGCCTTACCCGGGTGGTAAAAAATAGTGATATCATAGTCCTTCAGCATCTCTAACCACCTCCTCTGGTGCAAGTTTAGATCCTTTTGCTTGAACAGGTGTTGCAAGCTCCAATGATCAGTATAAATCTCACAAGGCACACCATACAAATAATGACTCCAGATCTTCAGGGCGTGAACAATGGCAGCTAACTCAAGGTCGTGGACCAGATAATTCT
The DNA here is from genome assembly GCF_000393655.2 of Nicotiana sylvestris. NCBI lineage: Eukaryota > Viridiplantae > Streptophyta > Magnoliopsida > Solanales > Solanaceae > Nicotiana > Nicotiana sylvestris. The sequence goes on along the minus strand of NC_091057.1, from coordinate 82,127,067 downwards.
TCTCGTGAACCTTCAACTATCTGGACGCGTAGGCAATCACCCTACCGCCCTGCATCAACACCACTCCAAGGCCAATCCTCGAGGCATCATAATAGACCGTATAAGACCCCGAACCTGTAGGCAATATCAAAATTGGGGCTGTAGTCAAAGATGTCTTTAGCTTTTGAAAGCTCTCCTCACACTCTTCCATCCACTAGAATGGAGCACCCTTTTGGGTTAGTCTGGTCATAAGGGCTGCAATCGATGAAAATCCCTTCACAAAACGACGGTAATATCCTGCCAAGCCAAGAAAACTGCGGATCTGTGTAGTTGAGGATTGTCTAGGACAATTCTGCGCTGCCTCTACTTTCTTCGGATCCACCTGAATACCTTCACTCGACACCATGTGGCCTAAGAATGCCACAAAATCCAACCAAAACTCACATTTTGAGAACTTAGCATATAATTTATTTTCTCTCAAGGTCTGGAGCGTTGTCCTCAGGTGCTTCTCATGATCTTCCCAACTCCGAAATACACTAGAATATCATCTATAACAATGATGAACGAGTCAAGATATGGCCGGAACACACTGTGCATCAAATGCATAAAGGCTGCTGGGGCATTGGTCAGCCCAAATGACATAAGGAACTCGTAATGACCATATCGAGTCCTGAAAGCAGTCTTCGAGATATCTAGCTCCCGAATCTTCAACTGATGGTAACCTGAGCGCAAGTCAATCTTAGAAAACACCCGTGCGCCCTGAAGCTGGTCCAACAGATCTTCGATACAAGTCAAAGGATAACGGTTCTTCACTGTAACTTTGTTCAACTGACGATAATCAATACACATACGCATAGAACCATCCTTTTTCTTCACAAACAAGACAGGAGCACCCCAAGGTGATACACTAGGACTAATAAAACCCTTATCAAGCAATTCCTGTAACCGATCCTTTAACTCTTTCAACTCAGGAGGAGTCATATGATACAGAGGAATAAAAATGGGTTGAGTGCCCGACAACAGATGAATGCCAAAACCAATATCTCTATCGGGCGGCATGCCCGGAAGATCAGCTGGAAATACATTAGGAAAATCCCATACTATTGGGACTGAATCAACTGAAGGGGTATCAATACTGACATCTCTCACATAAGCTAGATACGCGTCACATACCTTCTCAACCATACGCTGAGCCTTAAGCAAAGAAATAGCTCTACTGGGAGTGTGATCTAAAGCACCCCTCCACTCAACACGCGGTACACCTAGCAAAGCCAGCGTCACGGTTTTGGCATGACAATAAAGAATAGCATAATGGGGCAACAACTAGTCCATGCCCAAGATAATATCAAAGTCAACCATGCTGAGCATTAATAAATTGGCTCTGGTCTCAAAACCACTAAGAACAACCAAACACAACCGATAAACGCGGTCCACAATAAGAGAATCTCCCATAGGAGTAGCA